>NC_143029.1:65990000-66590000 GCF_057628025.1 Oncorhynchus mykiss
CCAAATGGCATCCTATTGCCTACACAGTGCACTACTTTAGACCACCATATAGGGAATAGGGTGCATTTGGGACACAGACCCAGTTCAGACCTGAAATGCAGCCAAGGCCTGGTGTGCCAACAGATCAGCCCAGATCAGCCAGGACTAGTCAAACAGGAACCAGGACATGAACACATAAACCACAACCAATCCCCTTGCCCCAGAAACAACCACAACCAATCCCCTTACTCAAAATATTTGTCCCCAGTTTAGAAGTATGCTAATGATATTATCGATAAACGTGCTTCTATTCTCAGCTTGCCTGGCATAATCAGAAGTGGTAACACCGTTTTACACCCTAGTGTCAATAATCAAAGATAAGTAATGGATTGGTTGGTTGTTGGTTCCCCTTCCCTTCCATGTGATAACCATCAGCTATCCCCTCTGTCTGTCTGTCAGTCAGTCAGTCAGTCAGTCAGTCAGTCAGTCAGTCTGTCAGTAACTGTACTGGTGTGGAGCAGATGGATTTGTGGGACTGTCAGTGTAAATCAATGGAAGACATTTCCCCATCTCTTCCTCCTGGTCCCTGTCCTCAGCTCTCTGCATATAAAACACTCCTCAGCCCGCCCGGCCAATGGCCTCTCTCCCTCTTTCCTCACTTTCCTCTCATTGATTTTTGGAAAAGGGGGCCTGCTTCGGTGTAAAGGATGACATTTAGTCGGGAAAGCTATCTCTTAAGGATTTCTCATGCACAAAAAGGTTTAACGTGACAATGTTCTCTGAATGGTAGAAGAATTGGAATGTCTAATGAGTAGCTCCTGTATATCCTCTGGACTTTGAGTATTGTTTATCGATGGCATACAATAGTAGCAACAAGCTAAGGGAGAGAGAGAGTCAAGCGTGGTGCTAGTAACAGTGGGACTGCGGAGTTGACTAAAGAAAGGCCAAGACAGTAGCTAGCTACAGTACGTGAGTCTCTACAAGTCCTGTATGTTGTTTTCTCTCGCCCTATGCTAGAATATCAACTTGTTGGAGACTGTAAAACACAGAAGTATTCCAAAGTGGTCTCCATGGCACAATACACCACCACTACTGTGTGACTAACAATAATGATGAACTCAAGCCTTGGTTAGTATGCTCGTTAGCTAGACAGACAAACAAGCCTGGATACCTCCTCTGTCCTCTTCCTTGACGAGGGGATGGAGCCTGGATACCTTAACACTGCCGAGCGAGACAAGGGACAAGGAGAGGAGAGGAGAGGAGAGGAGAGGAGAGGAGAGGAGAGGAGAGGAGAGGAGAGGGGCCACTTATCTGTCAGCTCCCTACCTGCTTCCCTGCCTACCTGTCTGCCTGCTTCCCTGTTTCCATCCCTCCCTGCCTCCATCCCTCCCTTCCTCACTACCTCCCTGGCTTCCATCCTCCATTCCTCCATTCATCCCTCCCTACCTCCCTCCCTGCCTCCCTTCCCGCTTTCCTGCCTCCCTGCTGGTGGATTAGTGAAGGTTGAGGCAGGGCGATGCAGGCCCACGCTCCTCTCCTTGTTCTAATTGAAAGGGAAGAGAGTGCGGCTAGTTGTCAGGGCAAACAGGAATCAGTCAGTCAGTCAGTCAGTCAGTCAGTGCATTATTCCCCAGTGTTGGGCTGGCCTCCCCTACTCTTCTGTGTAATTTAAATGACTGTCAGGTCAGTGGCGAGAGCAGCACCTCTCCCGTTAAAAGGGATCCTGCCACCGTCGTCACCAGCCTGCCTGCCTGCCACTCTGTTGATTGCCCCCCCCCCCCCCCCCGCCCCAAAAGCTAGGCCAGGCACAGCTGTCACCCGCCGGTCACAATGCATTTACTTAGTGACAGAATTCTAATTAGTGGTTACAATGGTGTCACCAGATTGAGAGGGAGAGAGGGGGACAGGGGGAAAGAGGGAGTTTGGTGAGCAGGGTGGTGGGTGGGTGGTGAGGGAGAGGTGCGAAGTGACAGGGTGGGGTTAACTCCCCCTCCTGTAAGGAAATAGACTCACATTCGACCGGAACAATGTTCTCATTGGGATACTATTTTGTCATAGTTTTGTTGCATTCAGTTTTACCATTCAGTACTTCAACCACTGAGCTTATCATAACCATGGTCAAAGAGCTGACTCATAAAACACTGCAGAATTTTGTGATCCAGGTCCAATGGTTCTGTGAGTCATTCTCTACGCAGGGTGTTGAATTCCTTTTATAAAAAATAGTTTTAAATCACAATGCAGCCTATAATTGGAGATACAATCTAAGTGCTCCTAAACTTGCACGTCAGGACTTGACACTACAACACTTCATCCTGACATTTAGCCATCTAGGGATGCAGCTTTTACGTCACTCACTCCTCTCCAGCCTGCCAGCGTTTCTCTTTTGATAATCTTTGTTGAGTGTTGAGCTGGAGGTCATGCAGTAGAGAAGGAGAGTCACACACTTGTCTGCCCTTGAAACAGTAACCTGGGGCCCCAGAGGAGGGCCCTAATAACTGGAAGCCCCCAGTTAAAAGCCCCAGGGGTCCCCTATCTGACACCCTCTGTCTCCACTATTTACCTCTCCATCCAAACTGACTGTTCCACTCCATCTCCAGCCCTCGGTACAGTGAAAAGCCCTGGCCAAGAGAGGCTTTTAAGCCACTTGAAGAGTTCATCCTGGCCCCATTACCATAGCTCAGGAGTGGGATGTCGATGGCATGTCGGCAGTACCTGGACGTTCCAAGCCCCTGGAGCAGGACTGGAGGGCCCTCCAGGAGGAGAGGAGGAGAGCCCAGCCAGGCGAGGAGAGACGAGGGCTCTATTGCCCTGATCCTCCTCTGGTCCTTGTCTGCTCCCTCTCCTTCCATCCTTTCCTTCCGCCCCCACACTCGGCTCAGCTCAGCCAGGCAGGGGGAGGGCCTGTCAAGGGTCTCCTCCAGGAGCAGTTAAAAAGGGTCAAGCATAGCAGTGGAGACAGCGTCGGCTGGCAGCAGCCGGGTCACAGCACAATTGTATTTAAGTGGTGCTGCTATGTCGCTGCACCCCACAGACAGGGCCACGCGTTGGGAGCGTCAGGCCATGGAGCACTGACTGACTAATTCTGCCTGGCTGGATGGCTGGGTGGACCTTTTTTTGATCTTCTACTCACTTATGTCGAGAGATTGCCTTGTTTTGCCCCTTAGCTAAATTATCTTTTTGGCAATTGTTATTGTTGTTGGAAGTAGAGGCCTGATTCAATCAGTAGCGCAGAAGATCAGCGTTATAGCGTGATTTACATTTAAAGGCAATGTTTCTGCGTTCGCGGAGACTGCATTCACTGTAAACGCTGCATAGGCTACAGTATGTCGGCTCAATCGCAAATTACCTTTACATTTCAACCACGCTACAATGCTGACCTTCTGCGCTACAGATTGAATCTAGTATCATTGATGGTTGGATCATCTTCACGATCATGGTGGCAGAATGTTAGCGCTTTTTAATTGTTGTAAAGCCGTTGGTGTACGTGTGACTTAAGATCTCACATTGTCAATTCACACTTTACAGCTTATGATGCCATTTTCATTTGGAGAGTCTATAGTGTACTGCATGTTTGCTGTAATCTTCATCTGACTGCAGACAGTTTCACAGTGTTGAAAGATATTGTGTCAACAGGCTATAGACATGATGAGAGATTCAGACACCATATTTCTCCACCAATGGGACCAGATCATTAAAACTTCCTTCAGAGTCGTGTTCTTAGATCAGTCTTTGGCCATGCTTCGACATCGATAGTGCAAGCCCAACCCCTGTGGTAGTTTCTCTCTCTCTCCCCACTCTCTCTCTCTCTCTCCCCAGTCTCTCTCTCTCTCTCTCTCTCTCTCTCTCTCTCTCTCTCTCTCTCTCTCTCTCTCTCTCCCCAGTCTCTCTCTCTCTCTCTCTCTCTCTCTCTCTCTCTCTCTCTCTCTCTCTCTCTCTCTCTCTCTCTCTCTCTCTCTCCCCAGTCTCTCTCTCTTCCTCCCCAATCTGCATGTCTGAAATCAAAGGTGGGGCCGACATAATGACAGGGAAATCAAGAGGTGAGATCAACACGGGTTGAATTAACAAGCCCAACCCCTGTGGTAGTTTCTCTCCCCAGTCTCTCTCTCTATCTCTCTCCACTCTCTCTCTCTCTCTCTCCAGTCTCTCTCTCTTGCTCCCCAATCTGCAAGTCTGAAATCAAACGTGGGGCCGACATAATGACAGGGAAATCAAGAAGTGAGATCAACACGGGTTGAATTAACAAGCCCAACCCCTGTGGTAGTTTCTCTCCCCAGTCTCTCTCTCTATCTCTCCCCACTCTTTCTCTCTCTCTCTCTCTCTCTCTCTCTCTCTCTCTCTCTCTCTCTCTCTCCCCACTCTCTCTCTCTCTCTCTCTCTCCAGTCTCTCTCTCCCCACTCTCTCTCTCTCTCTCCCCAGTCTCTCTCTCTCTCTCTCTCCCCAGTCTCTCTCTCTCTCTCTCTCTCCCCCCGCACTCTCTCTCTCTCTCCCCAGTCTCTCTCTCTTGCTCCCCAATCTGCATGTCTGAAATCAAACGTGGGGCCGACATAATGACAGGGAAATCAAGAGGTGAGATCAACACGGGTTGACTTAACACTCACACGAATGGACCCTGCCTCCATGACCCTGTCTGATCTCTGGGGAGAGCGCTGGCCACATTATGTTAATCACTCTGCCTAGAGACACAGGCAGCCAGACCAATGGAGTAATGGTGTGTGTGTGTTGTGTGCATGTGGGTTTGTGTGTGTGTGTGTGTGTGTGTGTGAAAGACATAGAAGGTGAAGGAAGCTGCGACGGTGGGGGGATATCTGAAAGGC
This sequence comes from Oncorhynchus mykiss, assembly GCF_057628025.1. Lineage (NCBI taxonomy): Eukaryota > Metazoa > Chordata > Actinopteri > Salmoniformes > Salmonidae > Oncorhynchus > Oncorhynchus mykiss. The sequence continues at coordinate 65,994,795 of NC_143029.1, forward strand.
AAGCCCAGATAAGGTGACGTTCCTGAGATTCATTTGTGCCATAAGGATTAAGAGGACAGAGGCTGGAGAAGAGATAGAAGACAATTCAACCCCATCTAAAGGTTTTTCTCCCTTCGCCCTCGCTCTCTTTTAATTTGTACATGTGTCATGTCCTCTGCACCACCCCTTTCTTTCTCCTCTACAGACTCAAGTCATTAGCAAAGGGGTGGTCAGTTCAAGGTTAGCTAGAATGTCACACAACCAGGAGAAGATAAAGGCTTGGCAATAACACAATGATGGAAAAGGCAAATTAAAATCCCAGTTAAGTTGGATCTGGGAGGGGGATGACTCTGATGGCTCGCTAATGAGACGAATATGCCGGATCGTTTTCCACAGCCAGTCTTTTTCTGATCTGTCTCTCTGATGAACATGTATCACGCCAGACAAAAACCCAGAGATGAAAGCCTAAGTAAATATTTAAACATTTAGATGCTAAAGAAGAAGTCATGTCGCCAAATGAGGATCAGTCCGATATGTCTGGATTTGAACTGAAATTCTGCACATACAGGTAAAGCTCATATGAATTCGCTGACAACTTTTCTTTGTGATATTGACAAGTTGTTGATGTAAATGTTAATGAATTAGCATAAATCATTTGACATTGCCCTACTGGTTATGGTAATGATCATTCATTCATGTGCTCCCAATCCATACCTATATATTACATCATTCACTCATCTTCCAAGACGCCTCGTACTAAGAAAGACCAGGAGAGTGAAAGTATGTATATTTACATACAGAAAAGCATTGGGATAGGTGTGTTGATCAGCAGTATCTGTCTATTTCTGATATCATCCACAGTATTAACCCATGAGATAACAAGCACATCTTCACTGATCTTGATCCAAACAGATGATCAAACAGTTAACTGGTGTACTACAACATCCGCTAGGGGAAGTAGGACCACAGCCACCCCAGTGTTGGTACTGCACAGTCTGGGTAAGTGTCAATGCCCGCCCCCTACCCCCCTGTGCCAGTGCTGGTGCCCTGGGTACAGCTGCAGAGAGTTAGAGTGGTCCATCCAGCACCTGGAGAGTGCCCTGCTCTGGGTTGACACCCAGCCCTCACCACTCTGAGAGAGTGAGCCCATTTAGGGTAATTTTCCATGAGTGTGCTACTGGGTACTGGAAGTCAGTGGGGCTGAGAGAGAGTGAGAGAGTAAGAGAGAGAGAGAGAGAGGGGGGGAGAGAGAGATGGAGAGAGGACGAGAGAAAGAGAGAGAGTGCGAGAGAGAGAGGGCGAGAGAGAGAGAGAGAGAGTGAGAGAGAGAGGGGGAGAGGGAGATAGAGGGAGAGAGGGCTAGAGAGAGAGAGAGAGAGAGAGAGTGAGAGAGAGAGAGAGGGCGAGAGAGAGAGAGAGAGTGAGAGAGGGCGAGAGAGAGAGAGAGAGAGAAAGAGCTACTTCAGCAAGAAGAAAAATGCTGCCTGGTTAAAGTAGGCCAGCTTCATTATCATGCCTCCTGCAATAAAGCACCTGCCACTGGGCTTGACAAAGCACTTTTCCATGGCTTCCTCCTCCTCTCCTCCTCGCCTCCTTCACCTTGGCTAGCTGCTACCTCCTCCTGTAGGCTGTACCCACGGCTCCATTACCTCATCGTCCCAAATGGCACCTTATTCCCTATTTAGTGCACTACCTTTGACCGGGGCTCATAGAGCTCCCATAGAGCTCTGGTCAAAAGTAGTGCACTATAGGCAATAGGGTTCCAATTGAGACTCACATAAACCTCTTTGGATAACTTCACTGACCTAGGAATCATTTATCTTTGCTAATGGAAGGAAATCCATAAAAAAACACTGGGCTTCCCTTCGTATCCCGTTCCTCTCAGCCCAGTGTGCCCATGGAACAAGTCACCTGCCCTCCCCGGCTGAGAATGATTTAAAGAAAACGCCCAGGTAGGAAAAGTAAATGTCACCATAAATACTGTCAGTCTCCCTGTGGCCCTGTGGGAGCAGCTCTGGTTGGTTCTCTCCCTGTGTGTGTCTGCCTGGCCACTGGTGTCCTAACGGATGACTCCCTCTGGACCAGAACTCATTGAGCTGGGTTGTTCTTCTCCATAATGCAACATCATCAATGGGCACGCAGCACAACCAACCAACACCTATCATGATGCAGTGATACATACAGAGAGTAACCTGCTGAAATGTGCTTCTGTTATGTCTCTCTCTCTTCCCTTTATTCATTGGAGGATGATCTAATTATACATTCTTTATGTAAATTACAGAAATGGCTGAATAATAAAGCTATGAATATGTTTTCTCTGGAAAGGCAGTGAGATTAGCATAATGTAACATTGTGCTCTCTCCCATGTGATTAACCAACAACATTTTTATGATATTCATCCTCATAAAAACCTAGTCATTCTAATGCATAGTGATATTAAATTAAGTTCTGGTGTCCTTCAACTATTCACTCCACACTCGACTATTTATACCTGAGTAATAGTGTAAACAATAACATCATTCCACAGCTTTTTTTTTACCTCAAGTAAACAAAGTTGTCTCATTAACATTGAATGAGTTACAGTAATGGCCGCCATGCTATCATTTCTCCTTGTGTCACATACTTTTCATTGCCTACCCAGCAGCAGCCTCCCTTAAAACAAGTTGCTGTTTCCGTAATGACAACCATATTTAAATCCATATGCCTCTTTACCCTCATGGCTAAAGTTTTGTTCATCCAGTGTCAGTCTCTATGCCCTGTGATCAGATTTGAATGACCCATTGTCCTGCTTCCCAGACTCAGACGTGATTCCTTCTCTCACATTAATTGGAGCAGCTCCAATACATGTGTTCAAGCAAATGACAAGCATTAACGAAAATGTTATTGTGATTATTTATTTTCTGATGGCGTACCATCCTATTAGATCTCTCTGCCGCGTTAAGCTCCAGTCGGCGGTGTAGTCGTTTGTGCCCCTCGGTGGCGACGGTGCCCACTTCGCTGTCTCTGGGATTTGTTTCTAATGAGAGCTTGAAGCTACAGCTAGTTAGCAAGGGGGAGTGTTTGGGCAGTTCCAAATGGTCTGATTTAAGGTACAGGGTCAGAGGCCGGTCCAATTACGTCCTCGGCGAGAGCGCCTCCTGGCTCTTTGATTCCTCAGTTCTAAAGGGCTGGCTGGGCGTAGGGGGTCTGTGGCTGTAGCATTAAGGGGGTGTTAATTGGAGCATGTCGTTTTCACGATGAAGCCATCAGGCCAGGGCGAAACAACTGTACTTTTCTAATTGCTGAGGGAAAGGCCTTTATGTTTCTCTCTCCTGCCAAGACCCGGCGGTGGCATCGGTTAGGGAGCGATTCAAAACAGTTCACGTTCAGGATATTATGCATGCTGGCAACGAGTTGGAGTCGCTAGCTGTGAAAATATGGAGGAAGTGCAAACGAGACGCACCTACATAGGCCATTATTTTTCTTATCAAAAGAGAGTGTTGTCAGGCTGAGTTTACATGGGGAGGAAAACAATGACCATCATGACAATGACACTTTGTGATTTCTGACACCATTAACAAAAAAAGTTTAACGGCTGCATTGATTGTTTTTTGTCTCATTCTAAAAAAGAAAGTTTGTGTTTCAACCCACTCACATCTGAAATGTTTGTTCATCACAACCCAGAATGTTGATGGTTAGAGCTATCCATCCCACAGAACCTTTGGCTCTCAGGACTCAAGTTGTAGAGCCTACCCACTGGGCACAGATGTAATTTCAATGTCTAGTTTTGATTTACATTTGGTTGAGTTGAAGAGTAACGTGAATTCAACGTGAAATCCCCCCCAAAAATCAACATGTCATTTGATTTAGGTTAAAAGAAAACACATTTCGTTATTTTGATGACTTTTTCAAGTTTTAATGCCACGTGCACAAGTGCAAATCCAATCAGTTTCCATGTTGATACAACGTCATCACATAGATGTTTTTGGTTGAAATGACGTGGAAACAACATTGATTGAACTAGTTTTTGCCCATTGGGTAAGGCCTAAGCTATGGTGGCAGCTATACATTCTCCCCGGTGCAGTCAGCTGTTGCAGAGAGGGCTGCTAGCCTGATAGCTAAAACCATCTCATCCTGCTAGCAATTAGCGCTGCTGTCTCCCAGGCCGCCAGTCATTGTTCTGTTTAATTACAGCCTAAACAAGGGATGAGGAGGAAACACAATAGAGCTGCCGACAGCACTGTGGCCCACCATTATAGACAGACTGATAGAGACATCTGATCAGGAGCAGAGCAGTCAGGAGACTAGACCACTACAGTGGCATCTCTTCCCCTGCATTTGGTTTTGTCCCAAATGGCACCCTATTCCTATATAGTGCACTAATTTTGACCAGGGGCCCACGATGATCTGCTGAAAAGTAGTGCGCTATGTGCAATAGGGTGCCAAATGGGACTCAGACTTTGCCTCTCCCGTGCACTTGCACTAATTTCTCCTTCGCTTTTATCAATGCTTGTTTGAAAGTAAGTGTGGTTATTTGTTTAGAGCGGGATATTGTTCCCTGCGTCGTCGACAAAGGACAATTTGTGTGAGATTAGGTATTGAGCTGTGAGAATGAGACAAGCCGTTATAAGGCATTTTGCCTGTCATAAAGCAAGTCTTCTTTATTGAGCCCAGCAGCACTCTCCCCCCCCCTTTCTCACCCTTTCTCACCCTCTCCCACCCTCTCTCTCTCTCCTCTCTGTGTCCAGTTGTCTTTAATCCAGTGCTAAGAGCAATCTCCTGGGCTTTGACATGCAGGATAGCTGCTACTGCAGAGCGGGGAACAGGATCAATGCTTGTCAGGGATGTGTGTATTTAAACTACAGGGAGCTGGGGGACTGAGTGGTAGAATTTAGAGGGTCTGCTCCAGTGACCCTTGAGTACAATTCCTATTCCCATCACCTTCAACACTTTACTATACACTCAACTCAGACACTTGACTCACACCTGGACTTATATAATTTTCCCTTCCCATTTGGGAGAGGGCTGGGGTATGGATCCATGTGGATTGACTGGTAAAGGGTTATTTAGTCAGCAGGTTTTGTTATGTTGAGTATTATGACAGCACAGGGATACGATGGAGTCCCTAACTACACCTCAAAGTGTTGAGGAGAGGCATAAAGGGATTTGAACACACTCTATAGAGAAGGGAAAGATAGACCATCGATCTATTAGCATATTGTCAATCAATAGACCTCTTTTTGGCCTATATTTTCATTAATTGCCTTAACTCATTGTGAGTAACTCTTAGTTCATTCTAAGACAGTTAACGCCTGCGGGAAAGACATACTCAATAAATAGATGGGGTTTTCTAGTGATGGAGAGGCAATATAAAGTAGGTGTAGAGAATGTAATGCTAGCTTTATTTTCTCTCTCTCCGTTCGCTCTAGGAGTTTGCCATTTGTTTGAATATGCCACACGCACTGCCTACTGATAGAGTAGCTACATATACAATAGAATAATGGCATGCTTCCTTTTAAGTTATTCTCTCTCTCTGGACACTATTCTGTTCCTCCAGTGACCCATGACTCAGGTTCCTCTGCTATTCTTAGCCTCTAAAACGCTGCTCTGATCTGCTTTATCAGCATGATCTTCATTCCTTATCATCTCATTGCACCAGGTCCTCTTTGCTGATCTTGGCTAAATTATTATTTCAAATCGAAAAAGTCAATCTACCAGCATTTATCACAGTAATAAGCTATTTCCCTTCGGTCTACCACCTACAACACTTTATCTAGTGTAGTAAATGTCATTTGTCACCACAACATATCATTGTGTAGATCTGATTTTAATTTGACCCACAACTTCAAATTATTCATACTTCAAAATTTCTTCAAAATTTGTTCTAAAAGTATTCTTCAGCTGGCCCCTCTTTGAAGAACCCTTTCTACCTGTAACCAAAACGGGTTATCCCCCTTTTTGATTCCAGGTAGAAAGGGTTCTTCAAAGAGTTCTCCTTTAGGGACAGCCAAAGAACCTTTTAAGGTTCAAGAAAGAACCTTTTTTTTTGTAAGATTGCACCTTACTTGACTTTTCCTGGACCAGGTGAGAGTAGTGGTGGACCCCACCAGGCTCCAACAAAGATCTGGCTTCATCCCTGTTAAATTCTTCTATTCTCCCTCACCAACCAACAGGTGAAGTGCCCCAGACAACAAGAGCACCCATCCAGTGTTCTACAGAGCTCCTAAAAGTGTCCCTGCAACATCACCCAGAGTTCTCCAGAATAAGACCCTCTCTAGTCCAGCCACCCTTTCTGGTCCAGATCTGTGATGCATGTGGCCTGATGGATGGCTCCCCTCTCTGGGTAGACACCATGATGAACACCATGCCTGTAGATAGCCCAGGGACAGGCCCTACCTTACCGTGGCAGACCTGCCGGAACCTGCTACCCCTCTCAGCGTTACACTACCACCACCATCCATTCTCCTGCTCTGAGTTATTCATCAGCTCACGGCCTGTTGGTTTTTTAAGCAAGACAAATTGAATGAAATAAAATAACCAGGCTAGAGTTTGTTGTTTGTATTGCTCTGTGTCAGAAGGCAGCCGTGTAGGTTGTGAATCATGCCATGTGGAGTATGCATAATATGTTACACAGCAGGCGGGATGATTCAAAGGTTGAGAAAAACTCAGGTGGTGCTGGCTGGTTAACAGGTCTGCACTGCTCACTGGGTTTACAGGGTTTAGTTAACCATGCTAGCTGGAGACTACATAACAACAGAAAGTTATTGGATGCTACAATCAGGCCATTAAACAATGTTAAAATGGTCAGACAAAGTCATGTGACAGTAGAAGAAGGTGAGGACTGATCAGAGAGTCGACATCAAACTGTAAATGCTGTAAATACTGTTTAGAGAAAAAAAACTCAGTACATTGGCATGTACTTTCACCAAAGTACATCCCTAAATCAAGTTCTTTCTTCAATTAAGGAATTATAAATGTACCTATATACTGTATGTTGTTGCATAATGCACAGGTCTCTACTGTGTTAACAAAAACCCGCTGACCCACAGCTTGATAGATCTGACCACCCGAAATGAAAATACGCAGATATGCCGTCTTCTCTGTAAGAGGTCGGTTTGAAAAAACAAAGGTGCCTGGCTGTCTGAGAATGCCTCTCAATGCAGTGTCACACATTGTTGTCATATCGGTATAAGTTGCGTGCCTGACGGACTGGAAACAGAATCAAAGCCCCCAGATGAAAGACAAGCAGAGCGGAAGCAGTTGTGCCCAGGAGAAGGGCACATCAATCATTTTGCTAACGCTCCAACCGCTCTACTCACTGAGCCCTGATGAGATCCCCTCACTCCGTTGGCTAAGCCTGGACCCCAAACCTCTGGGTCCACAGGCACACCAGACCAGAGCAAACTAGGCCTTCAACCCAAATGGAACCCTATTTCCTATTTAGTGCACTACTTTTGACCAGACGCCATAAGGTGCCATTTGGGACACAGCCTAGTTCATCACCTCTGGTACTCTCTCCTCATTCCCCTGTGGCCTGCTCTGCTGCAACTACAGAAGAGAGCTCCAGCTTTTTGTTTGAGAGGCAGGTTCCTTATTTGTTTTCAGCACCCTGGACAGCAGCACTGACTGACTGTCAAAGCTCTGCTACCCTCAGCGCAGCTACTCACAAAAACTAACCCAGAGGCACAGGGCGACTACGTGAGCAGGACTTTCAACACCCATCCAGGTGAGAAGAGTGGAGGGGTCTACCTTTAGAGATAGAACAACTGTTATCTTATCTACGGGTCTACCTTTAGAGATAGGACAACTGTTATCTTATCTACGGGGGGAAACTCCCACCCAGTCATTACAGAAGAGTTCCAGCACACTGCTTTTACAGGACATAAGCTCTTCAGTCTGATCTGACTGGAAGGAGAGAGAGAGTCGAATCCCCGGAGTGTAACTCAATAAAGGTGAAAGTGTCACATTGACAAATGTACACGGTGAGATATTATTTAGAACAGAGACTATGTTTGTTCTGTGTACTTTCTCCTTTTCAAAAACGACAGAAGTAAATCTTCTGGCAGGGCAGTGATAAATAAGCCCAGGGGAAGTGAAGTGGTAGCGTGTAGTGGTTGGCGGGCGGCGGCTGTGGTAGTTTCCTGCTTGCTGTTGTTGATGTTCCTACATGTTTACCCCCCACCATGCGCTTCTTACTGCCTTTCCACAAAGCTAGAACAGTGGGGTCTACAGTGGGGAACGGGCAGGCAGCCTCTGACAGAGAGTGCTAGCTTTAATTTTGTCCAGAGGGGCTTCAAGCCCTCTTCTCTCTCTCGCTCTCCTGTGGAACAAACAAATATTTGTCCTCATTACTAATTAAACAGGGAGAGGAAGAGCACGGAGGGTAATTGACGACTACACACCAAAGCGCACATGCACGCATGCCTGCGCACACACACACACACACACTAAAACACATTCCCTCTGAGACACACTTACATATAATCGTACACTCCCCCGGCTTTAGGAAACGACTCGGTGTTGTGATTTACGAGTGCCGTTGCATTTGGTCTCGGGCGTCCACCTGTAAGCTATTCATAAACAAAACAGCTAAATAATAAATGTCTTCGGCTGTGGCGCTTGCCCATGTGGCGTTTAAATGAATAGGAATTAGTGGGGAAGAGTGGAGAAGGGAAGGGCCCTATGTGGGATGTTGTTTATGTGTATGGGGAGATCCATTTATCAGACTGTGCTGCCTGGTGGAACAGAGAAGAGAGGAGGGTTGGCTGTGAGGAGAGGACCAGGGGTGATCCTGGAGCATGCTGCTCTGCTCTGTTTGATTAAAACCCCTGGCAACCCCACTCACAACAACAACATGGACATCTCCGCTTACTGCCAAGGATTTTATTTCGCCCACTTCCTTGTAGAACCCTTATAGTGAATAGTGTATGGGCCTGTAGGGAAGAAATACTCCAAATAAATACAATCAAATTCAGCACACATTTTTCATTGATTGTTTATGCCGTGTGTTTCATAACTTAATGATGCTATGTCAAGGTCTTTAGTGGTCCTCATTTATACATCAACTCATTATAAAACCCTGGCTGGAAGATGGTTTCTCTGAGGTCCTCCTCCCTCCATCTGGAGCGTTTAGTCTGTCTGTAAATCAGCTGGCGTGGTTAAGAGGCTGACCTTTCCACTGTCAAGCGGCCCAGCCCTCGGTCAGCACACAGCTAATGGCACCTGCCACTCATGCGGCCTCTGCCCTCACTGATGCCACTGGGGGGAGAAACTGTCACAAGTGTTAAGAATTAGCGGGCCGTGTGATCTAATGGCAGGATGGAAGGACGGATGGAGGATGGCCAGGCTAAGGCAGGGGAGGGAGGAAGGAAGGAGAACCTACAGACATGGTTTCTGAATACCAGCATGATGGGCGTCACCCAGGGCTGATTGACAGCTGTACGTCTGGGTTAGGACAGCCTGGATCCTGTCACACACAAATACATGATAATGCTCAGTCTTGGACACACACAGAAGGTATTTATAGCTCAATACAAGCAACATACAAGACTTCAGTTGCTACATTATTTAGTCAGATAATTAGGTTAAAAAGTATGATAAACATGTCCTTATTCTTTTAATTTGTAGTGCAGATTTTATTTTCATATCTCTTCAGACATTTTGTTTTTTAAATATTGAGTTAGAACATTATTATTGAGCAACAGCAGGAATATGAAGCTATAGGTCTGAGTGTGCGTAATGAAAGCCCTGATGCTCAGCCCCACCCTAATTAAGTGTAATCAGAGTGACCCAGAGCCCTCCCAGAGCCCTCACACTGACACAACGCTAGCAGTTGTGACAGCAGTCAGACAGGAGAGAGGAGAGAGAGCACTACCCCTGGGCTGTCCTTTCACCTCCACTGACATTTAACTAAAAACCAATCTCCATGTCTATGAGTGGAGGCCCTTATCCTAGGGCTGCTGTGCCATGCTGTGTGCTGGATGAGAGCGTGCTTGCGTCTGTTTGTGACTATGTGTATACAGTACATGATATATCTGTGCATGGTGTATGCAGGGTGCGTGTTTACGCTTGTGCATAGCTCAAGTATATAAATGTCCGTGTGCGTGCACACGCTTTGTATTTGCACCCTGCCTGATGTGGGTGTCCACGGGTCTCTGTGTGGGTGAGCCAGAGTAGCCGTGGAGAGGGATCTCTGTTACCAGAAGAGAGGTCAAGGTCCGACACACTGGGACATCATCATCTCCATCTTATCAGCGTTGTAATAATTTGACAATAAAATAAATAATAAAAAGGCACCATAATCCCAGCTCTCTGGAATTGGAAACTTATACAAGGGCTAGTGATCGGAGGTGGATGATGCCCTTGGGCCTCCACTGTGCATTGGCAGGGGAGAGAGAAAGAGTGAAAATGTCCTTCTGTTTGACATATTGCACATCATGTCGCCCCTCTTTTACGGTTCTGCAATCTTTAGCATTTCACAGAAGGGTCTCCAAGTGCAGGTTAACTAGTAGCCAGGGGCCAAAAGAATTCTGTGTGACAAATGGGACAGTCAATTGGAATGGGGAAGTGGAGGGGGGGGGGGAGAGGGCTGAGGAGGAGGTGGATGGGGGGGTCCAGGGGAAATGGAGTGAGCTGATCAGTGGTCGGTTGTAGAGGGGGGTGGAGCTGGAGGAGGGAGGGAGGCAGGGGGTTGAAAGAGTCAGATAAATCTCTCTGTTTGCATCGCTTTAACCAGGTAGGTAAGGAACATGGATGCTCCGTCAGGGTCAGAGGTCAATGGCTGGAGTTCTAAGGTCCATCAGGGCATCAGGCAATGTGATTTTTTATTGCAACCACTGCCCCCAACTGACACAGCCTGCCGACTGCACTATCAGTTCCTAGGCCCTAGCCTTTTGTGGGCCCTAAGTGATATTTGGTTGGGATGTTCCTCTTGGAAAGTGGATTTTTTTTTCTTCAGTGTTGAAGTACGTTTCCTGTATTTCTACACATTTTGCCATGGGGTGTAGAGAAAGTGTTGCAGTTTCAAAACTAATTTCATGCAATTCAACTAATTTTAACATGGGGTGGAGAGAAAATGTTGCAGTTTCGTCGGTAATATCCTGCAATTCTACACATTTCGCCACGGGGTAGAGAAAATGCTGCAGTTTTAAAGCAAATTTCCGGCAATTCTGTGAATTATTACAATAATTGTTCTATATTGATTTTAGGGGGTAGGTCAGCTTTAATATTGCAGATAGATTGTAGTTCCCATCAATGTAATTGTCTGCATCATTTCCAATCCCCCCAATATATATTTTTGTAAATATACACATACATACGCATACATATTGTACATATAAATATATATATTGATTTCCATTTGCCATGTATTTTTAACAGTGCTGTTTGTTCTTAACCTTTCTATTCTCATAGTTTCTACAGATTGTAAATTAAAGAGAAACATTTTTGCTAAAAGTATTATTATATTATTGATCGATTGACTATGACTTTTCAAATAGCCAAGTAGTGCAATCTGCAGAGTTAGCTCCAGGTAAATGTTGCAATTCTTCAGACATTCCTGGACCTGTGACCAAAAACAAGCTACATATGGACAGTACCAAAAGAAATGATCTAATGACTCACACAGCCAAGACAATGCAGGTGTGGCTTCGGGACAAGTCTCTGAATGTCCTTGAGTGGCCCAGCCAGACTTGAACCTGATTGAACATCTCTGGAGAAACCTGAAAATAGCTGTGCACCGACGCTCCACATCCAACCTGACAGAGTTTGAGAGGACCTGCAGAGAAGAATGGGAGAACCTCCCCAAATACAGGTATGCCAATCTTGTAGAGTCATACAAAAAAGTATTGAGGCTGTAATCGCTGTCAAAGGTGCTTCAACAAAGTACTGTGTAAAGAGTGTGAACACTTATGTAAATGTGATATTTCCGTTCAAACATTTCTAAAAACCTGTTTTTGCTTTGACATTATGTGTTATTGTGTGTAGATTGATGAGGGTTGGAAACAATTGAATCCATTTTAGAATAAGGATGTAACTTAACAAGATGTGGAAAAAGTCAAGGGGTCTGAATGCTTTCCGAATGCACTGTACCTTTGCAAAAACTTTGCTACCACGTTTTTTTGAAAAGACATAGCTATGGACAACTGCAAAAGTGTAGCTTCAGTTCTCAACAACATTGCAGCCCTGACTTTAGCTGGTGCGAGGAAAATGCCATGCAGACTCCCATGAGTTTACATGTGAATTCTTAAAGAGATGTGTGGCTCTAAAGGCACGGACACACCGGTAGCATCTGCCAGCTATAATTTCCAAACCGAGTGCAAACCAACTCTACATGTAGAATCATGTGAAAATGTCGTCAGTCAGACATCCACCAAAGTAAGTTACACGGACTCACTCTGTGTGAAATAATAGGGGTTGGTATGATTTTTGAATGGCTGCCCATTTCCCTGTCCCCCATACATACAACATCTGTAACGTCCCTCAGTCCAGTATTGCATTTCAAGCACAGATTCAACTACTGAGAACAGGGAGCTTTTCAAAAGCCTCATAAAAAAAAGCCAGTGATTGGTAGATGGGTAGCAATAACAAATCAGACATTGAATATCTCTTTAAGCATGGTCAAGTTTATAATTGTGCTGTGGATTTTGTATTATACCACCCAGACGCATCAAAGATACAGTCGTCCTTCTGAACTGAGCTGCAGGAGAGGAAGTCAACTGCTCATCACGGTGATTTTAAAACTGTTCAGTGGCTGTGATGGGAGAAAACTGAGGATGGATCAAGAACATTGTAGTGACTCCCTCCAAGAATAAAGACCTAAATAACAGAGTGAAAAGAAGAATACAAATATACAGAAGTTGTTTTTTTTCACATGCATCCTGTTTGCAACAAGACACTAAAATAATATTGAGCGGAAAAAACACGGCAAAGAAAGCCTTTTGTTTGTTTGTGACAAATCCATCACTGAGTAATGCCTCCTTATTTACAAGCATGGTGGAGGCTGAATCATGGTATGGGTATGCTTGACATCGGCAAAGACTGGGGAGTTTTTCAGGATAAAAATAAATGGGTTGGAGCCAAGCACAGGCAAAATCCTAAAGGAAAACCTGCTTCAGTTTGCTTTACACCAAACACTGGGAGAGGAATTCACCTTTCAGCAGGACAATAACCTACAACACCGGGCCAAATCCATACTGGAGTTGCTGAGTGGTAAAGTTACAGTTTTGACTTAAATCAAGACTTAAAAATTGCTGTCTAGCCATGATCCCCAACACCTTGACAGAGCTTGAAGAATTTAGAGTATTTTGTATAGATCGTTGACAATTAATTTTTTTTTTTTTTTACACGAAATCCATTTCAATCCCACTGTAACACAATAAAATGTGAAGTAATCTAAGGCGGATGAACACTTATGATAAGATGTATATCAACTTTCATAGCAGCATTACTTTCCCATGACCTTCTCCAATTACTGTGTATGACATACCATTGTGAAGTTATGCGTCTGTAAGCCTAGGATCTTGTAAGCAGTCATATGATAGCAAAGTCAGAGTGACTAACAAAATCAATGGGGGCCCTGCGAGCCTGGTTGGTAATTTGGTGATGATTACTACAAGGTTTAGATAGCTGGCTAGACATCCTTACCTACAGTATCAATAAAAAAGGTAGCTGACGGGCTAATTGAAAGACTGTCCGTGACTGACAACAAGTGGATAACTGTTGATGCACAACCAAATGTGGAAATGGCACCTTGTGTATTCTACTTTTATCACTCAACAGTACTGTTTACTGTTTTGGTCCGGGGCCCCCTACACGCAGCACATAGTCTGCATACAGGCAGAGGCGGCACTGCCTAGGCCTCGCTGACTGCTGGTGAACACAGTAAACAGACTAGTATACTACAGATACAGTGGCAAGAAAAAGTGTGTGAACCCTTTGGAAATACCTGGATTTCTGCATATTGGTATATTGATATTGGTCATACAATTTGATCTGATCTTCATCTAGGTCACAACAATAGACAAACACTGTGCTTAAACTAATAACACACAAAACAGTTATACATTTTCATGTCTTTATTGAACACACCGTGTAAACATTCACAGTGCAGGGTGGAAAAGTATGTAAACCCTTGGATTTAATAACTGGTTGACCATCCTTTGGCAGCAATAACCTCAACCAAACGTTTTCTGTCTTTGCGGATCAGACCTGCACAACGGTCAGGAGGAATTTTGGACCATTCCTCTTTACAAAACTGTTTCAGTTCAGCAATATTCTTGGGATGTCTGGTGTGAACTGCTCTCTCGAGGTCATGCCACAGCATCTCAATTGGGTGGAGGTCAGGACTCTGACTGGGCCACTCCAGAAGGCATATTTTCTTCTGTTGAAGCCATTCTGTTGTTGATTTACTTCTGTGTTTTGTGTCGTTGTCCTTTGCACCACTCAACTTCTGTTGAGCTTCAATTGGCGGACAGATAGCCTAACAGTCTCCTGCAAAATGTCTTGATAAATTTGGGAATTCATGGTTCGGTCGATGATAGCAAGCTGTCCAGGCCCTGAGGCAGCAAAGCAGCCCCAAACCATGATGCTCCCTCCACCATACTTTACAGTTGGGATGAGGTTTTGACGTTGGTGTGCTGTGCCTTTTTTTCTCCACACATAGTGTTGTGTGTTCCTTCCAAACAACTCAACTGTAGTTGCATCTGTCTACAGAATATTTATCCAGTAGTGCTGTTGAACATCCCGGTGCACTTTTACAAACTTCAGACGTACAGCAATGTTTTTTTTGGACAGCAGTGTCTTCTTCTATGTTGTCCACCCATGAACACCATTCTTATTTTGTATTTTACGTAAAGTAGACTCATCAACAAAGATGTTAGCATGTTCCAGAGATTTCTGTAAGTCTTTAGCTGACACTCTAGGATTCTTCTTAACCTCATTGAGAATTCTGCACTGTGCTCTTGCAGTCATCTTTGCAGGACGGCCACTCCTAGGGAGAGTAGCAACAGTGCTGAACTTTCTCAATTTATAAAGAATTTCTCTTACCGTGAACTGATGAACATAAAGACTTTCCAGCTTTATGCAAGTCAACTATTCTTAATCTTAGGTCTTCTGAGATCTCTTTTGTTCGAGGCATGGTTCACATTAGGCAATGCTTCCTGTGAATAGCAAACTCAAATTTTGCGAGTGTTTTTATAGGGCAAGGCAGCTCTAACCAACATCTCCAATCTCATCTCATTGATTGGACTCCGGGTTAGCTGACTCCTGACTCCAATTAGCTTTTGGAGAAGTCATTAGCCTAGGGGTTCACATACTTTTCCCAACCTACACTGTGAATGTTTATAGGATGTATCAATATAGACAAGAAAAATACAATAATTTGTGTGTTATTAGTTTAAGCACACTATGTCTGTCTATTAGATGAAGATCAAATTTGATTACCAACTTATGCAGGTAATTCCACCTTTACATACTACATGATTTAAGTATATGTCATGCTCTTTATTTTTCTATTTTTTTTACCCCTTTTTCAGGAGTTCTGCCCCTGAACAGGCAGTTAACCTACTGTTCCTAGGCCGTCATTGAAAATAAGAATTTGCTCTTAACTGACTTGCCTAGTTAAATAAAGGTAAAATAAAATATAATTTCCAATTGGTAGTTACAGCCTTGTCCCATCGCTGCAACTCCCATACGGACTAAGGATATGCGAAGGTCGAGAGCCATGCGTCCTCTGAAACACGACCCTGCCAAGTCTCACTGGTACTTGACCCACTGCTCGCTCAACCCAGGAGCCAGCTGCACCAATGTGTCAGAGGAAACACCGTACAACTGGCGACGAGTCAGCGTGCATGCGCCCGGCAAGGAGCCGCTGGAGCACGATGGGACAAGGACATCCTGGCCGGCCAAACCCTCCCCTAACCCGGACGACACTGGGCAAATTGTGCATCACCTCATGGATCTCCCAGTCACAACCGGCTGCGACACAGCCTGGGATCAAACTTGGGTCTGTAGCGATGCCACTAGCACTGTGATGCAGTGCCTCAGGCCGATGCGCTATTCGGGAGGCCATGTTATGCTCTTCTCATTGTAGGTTAAATCATTATCTGAAACATTTTATCCTGAACCTGCTAACTATTTCAAATGGCTAATAATGGCTCTGAATTTACCATTATATGGTAGCAGTACACTAGACCTATGTTGTAGAGTTTAAACATGTTGTATCTTTCTTCTTAAATCTCAAACTACTGCCTACCTCGGGAAGCAAACATTTCTCGTTAGTACACCCAGACACCTCTTCATTCTCCTCACTCTCTCTTTTCTCTGTCATGAAAAGGCCATCATCTCCACACAAGTTTTTCCAACATCCTCATCCTCTCATTTTTCATCAGTCCCTATCCCTCCATCCCCCCTCCCTCTGTCAGTGGCACAAATGCATTTGTTCAATACCTCCAGCAAACAGATTAGAGGCCTCTTATCGGAGACAGGGAGTACGTGATAATGGTTTTCACCAGATCCCTGCACTGTCACAGATTAAAATGGCCCTGGCTAGAGCATTTTTTTTGTCTCTGCTTGCCATTGGATTTCCTGTCCAATCTATTGTCACAGGACCCTAAAGATACAAGGAGAAGTCAGTTTCAATCTGATAGGTGATTGTTTTCCCCCTCTCCCTGTTGCTGATTCCCTGGTCTGCTATCGATCGTGGCTTCGGCCGGCTGCTTGTCACCTTGGTGTGTGTTTGTGTGTATGTGTGTTTCTGCGTACCCATGCACAGGTGTGTGTGTGTGTGTGTGTGTGTGTGTGTGTATCTTAGAGCTCACCTCCCACACTTCCTTTAAACTTGATCCAAAGTGATTGATCTCGGGGTCCACTGAACAAAGGCAGACAAGTGAGCCTGAGGACAGACACAATGTGCTGTGCCACGCACCCACTGACGCTCAATTACCAGGGTTACCCGCTCTGAGACTACACCTCCCAATGGGCACCAAGGGCCCAGAACTAGTGGTGGCTGGTGGCACTTTAAATCGGGCAACAGGCTCATAGTAATGGCTGGAACAGAATGAAAGGAATTGTATCAAACACATCAAAACACATGGTTTGATACCATTCCTCCCCTCACCAGCCTCCTCTGCCCCTAAACCCAGAACTCAACAGGTTGCCCTACCGCAGATGGTACACTATATTTTTCCTAACAAGCTAATTTGCATCCAACGACAGGGAATGTATAATAATACTTTATATCTTTGTGATTTAAACCTGTCTGGCTTTGCATGGAATCTATTTTCCGCCGCCTGTGTAGTGGGATCCAGAGGAGCTGGTCTATAACTAGAATATCAGAGCCATAACAGCGTAGTTATGCCTCTGCAGCAATGATTAATGAGCAGGATGCTAGCCTAATGTTTTCCCTGCAAAGCCCCGGGCAACAGGAATCAAGTCAATAATTATTGTTAGGATGCTACATTTTACAACAAACGCTTGTCTTTTTATCAGCAGGGAAGATCATTCTCATTAGGGACGAGTCAATGAAGACATACTGTACGTTGTCCTCTTTTATTATTTGGGAGGCCTCTGCCGGTGTTCCATTCCAGGTCCAGGGGCGTTCGCTCTCTCTCTTTATGTCTCTCTCTATCGCTCTCTCGCTCTCTCTCGCAGCCCACCCTGGCCACGCATGGCAGCCCATTAGCAGGCCAGTCCTATCCCTGTGAACACCTCAGCCCTCCCTGTCCCCTCCCTGTTCTATCCCTGTCGCTGGCAGGAATTTACTGCATGCAAATAGAACCTAGCGAGCTCCTGCCTGCTGAGGGTGTGTGATGAGATATCCATATTTAATGAGACGGAATGAGACGTGGGCGAAGGTGAGGAGGGTGGAGGAAGTGCATGCGGCCACAGTCACACTCACGCAAGCAGGCACAAACGCACACACACACAAACCTACATACAGACACACCACCCCAAACACCTCGTTTGGCTGTTTTTATAGACTTACAAGGCACCAAATGTCAGTGCTGTTGTTAATCCCACTACTGCTGGACTAATGAGGCTGTACCCGTGTGTGTGTGTGTGTGTGTGTGTGTGTGTGTGTGTGTGTGTGTGTGTGTGTGTGTGTGTGTGTGTGTGTGTGTGTGTGTGTGTGTGTGTGTGTGTGTACCTGATGCACAGAGGATCTTTACATTGTAGCTACAGCACACACAACACTCCTTGATCTCTGTCTCTTGCCTCTGACTCCAACCCTGTCCTCTTCCTGTCCTGAGGGGAGACCCAAACCGTTTTCCATACAAATTCAACTATGCATGCTTTTTAGGAGCACATCCCATGTCAGACTGGACCACGGCGAGGATGTGTTCCGAGACCTTAGCTCACTGACTGTCACCACTGTTGGGAAACCACTGTAGTACAGACACCATTTACAGTGTCCTTAGGATGGGGACAGGGAAGGAGAGGAATAAGGACTGGGTGCGTGTAGGAGCTGCCAAACAAGCAAATTAAACCTAATGACTGGAATAGGATTTTGGTTGAGAGTTTCTCTTTTTGTACTTATAGTACATGTCTCGTTGAGTCTTGCCAGGTCTTGGATAGTGAGGGTTGGCTGGTTTATATTGTTAGCTTTGTGCAATAACTTTGGCTACCCTGGTAAGGAGTTGCCTGTAGCGTTTTAGATGAAGAGTGTCCGGGCTCACCGCATGTGTAGTTCAGAAGAAAATTGGATCTCTCTGGCCTGATTGTGCTGGTAAATGGAAGAGTGTGAGTTAGGTTTGTGTGTGGGAATTTGCTGTGTGTGTCTTCAGTATGTGTGTGTGTTCAGTGTGTGTTCAGTGTGTGTTCTGACTGTCTGAAGGGATGGTAGTAGCCTGCAGTTAGAATAATTCATCCAGTTTCAATTTAAATTGTACAGAAACTTTTACATTTCTTTTTTTTGTTTTTAATTTACTTTACAATGATCCTATAGCAGCTCGAGATTTCTATGAGACTTTCAATATAGAGAGAATGATCAAAACTATTCTGGATAAATGTTTCATAGAAAGAAAGCTTTGAATTATTATTTTTTTTAACCTTTATTTAACTAGGCAAGTCAGTTAAGAAAAAAATCTTATTTTCAATGACGGCATAAGAACAGTGGATTAACTGCCTGTTCAGAACAACATATTTTTACCTTGTCAGCTCAGGGGTTTGAACTTGCAACCTTCCAGTTACTAGTCCAACACTCTAACCACTAGGCTACCCTGCCTAGTTATTGGTAAAACTCTTGTTAGATCCTCACTTATGAGACAGTACTGCAAAGAATAACTGCAATAGCCCTTGACTGTGACACTTTCTCTAACTTGCCAAATTAGTAAACGGTACACTCTTAGAAAAAAAAGGTACTATCTTGAACTAAACAGGTTCTTTGGTTGTCCCCACAGGAGAACCTTCTGAAGAACCCATTTTGGTTCCAGGTAGAACCCTTTTTGGTTCTAGGTAGAACTCTTTTGGGATCCATGTAGAACCCTCTGTGGAAAGGGTTCTACATGGATCCCAAAAGGGTTCTACCTGGAACCAAAAAGTGTTCTCCTATGAGAACAGCCAAAGAACCCTTTTGGAACCCCTTTTTCTGTACGTTTTTTTATTTATTTTCTTCTTTTGAATGAATGGACTGCTTGAGCTGAACAGTATTGAAATAATAAACTATCCTTGAATTACAGAAAAACCAACATGAATCAAGAAAAAAGAGAAGAAAATCTGTAGGAAAATGCATGATGCAATGAAATACAGTCTGTATGGACGGGTGAGCTCTCCAGAAATGGCCCAGCTTTAGGGAGCCTATGTTGGATTGGCAGAATCCCCCTATTATGCCATTGTGGTGGCCTGGGCCAGCACAGTCTCTGTCACCGCGCTATTATTATGAATAGTGAGCATAATGCATTGCTATGAATAGGATTGTCGGCCTGATTGTGATGTATAGTTTTTCATTACTGTTCCCCAGCCCCTGCCATTAGGCATGTGGAAAATTCTATTTATCCCCTAATTTGTAAAAATCCCCTCCCTGTCTGATAGCAATCAGAGGGCTGTAATTGTCTGTGCAGCTTTGACGGCTGGGGGCTGATGAAGAGCTATGTGCCGGAGCCTGGCCGCGGAGACTGGCCGCCCTGTCGCCCTGCTGCCGCCACCGTCACCGCCTGCCCGCCCGCCCGCCCGCCACCCCACACTTCATCCCGCCATGCAATTAATAACCATTTGCAAATGGCAGACATGTAACAGCTATCCCTATCCTGCATCCTCCTCCTGCACACCACCACGGCCACCCCTTCACAGGCTCACAGATACCCATTTACCTGTGTGCAGGGATAGGGACAGGGATTGAGATAGGGATGGAGATGGGGAGGAGGTATGGGTGTTTTGGTGTTCAGGTTCGACCTAGACAGGCAGGGTAAATAAAGATTTAAGGGGTGCAATGAATGAAGGCGTGTGTCCTCTGGATTCTGTGAAAGAGATTGTTAATTGTGGGTACATTAAAAAATATATGTGAGGAGAGAACAAAAACAGTAGAGCTCCCTATAGAGAATTTGTGTATTTTATTGAAATCAAGTGTTCTTTTTTAGGTTGTGGTAATTAACTGAATATATACAGTACTTCTCTCCTCTTAGCTTATAAAGGTAAAAGCATAGGAAATAAAATACATTAAGTACATTTTCCTAGCTCATCATTCCTCTCATCTAGATCTATGTATGTACTGTATTCTGAGAGCTTTGACCGTTAATTCAGTTACTGTAATTTATGATACAACATTATGCAGACAATACTGAATTACTTCTTGATTGAGGACCACTAATAACACTCCTTACCAACCCCCCAAATCTTAGCTACAGAGCTGTTTATGTTCTACCCCTATTTACAGTGAAGTGGCTCAGCATTTTAGTGGATCCTTTCTAAGTGGACATTGTCCGTCTTGATAAACACTTTATGCATATCAGCCTCCACTTGTAGCCCGGCAGTGAGAATAATGGCTGTCTAATTGTCTCATTTTGATGTTTTTTTGCCTACAGGAAGGAGGACTTTGGATTAACTGTTTGATCGGCCTAATTTCCAAAAACATCATTAGGTCCAGCTCGCTCTCCTCTCATAATAAGGACTTTATGAGCCTCTCTGCTTTAAAAGTCTTTGTCTCTTAACGCCAGTTCCGGGACCATAATTAAGTCAAATATTTCTAAATATGGTAATGCCGGACCTGTTTGAAAAAGTGTCTACCATTTCCATAATTTCATTATCACGTAAAACACACTAATTGTGTGAGAGTGTGGGGCAGTGCTTTGGCAGAAATGTTGTACTAATTACAATGAGTGGCTGGCCTAGCTGCACTCCAAGCCAGTAAGTAAGCCAGACACATTGAGACATGTTTGGACACAGTGTCTTGATCAACCATTACTCTATCTTCCATTATTTGGATAAAGGACAGACTCAGAGCTTGTTTATGTTGATCATTATTCATAAATTGACTTCCTTAAAGGTCAATATTATTGTATCCATTATGAGAGAACAATTGAAAACAGTTAGATTAGAATATCCAAGACCACTAATTAAAAAATGTTTTAATCTGAACATAAATATTCACCTCTAGTATTATTTTATCATGACAAAATACAGTATCTATCATTTTCAATAGATCTGTCTTGGTTGTTGGCCATGTGTACTCAGTTCTTTCCTCCACTTCCGCCTGTGAGGGAATGCTGTTGACAACCTGCCTTCCTCGATCCGTAGGATTGTTTTTGCACAGCCCACAGCTGTGACTATTGGTTCAAGTAGAACGTCACCATACTTCCCCTATACCCAAATGACTTGGACGAAAATAATCTCCTGCTTTTTGTTCAGTTTCCTTATTTACTGACTGCCTGGAAGCCTGCTGGAAACATCTTTATATGACAAAATGGAACTGGTCATAATTCTCAAGCTTAAAATGATATGAAAATGTTTAATATGATGTTGTTGGTATCTCAATTGGTATTCTAAAGAAAAGCAAATGTCATGTGTTATGAAATTGTGAAATATTTGAATGTTTAGTATTAAGATTCAGTCAGAGGTTTGAAAAAGGGAGCTAGCTAAAATGGTGTGTTTCCATTCATGGAAATGTCACCTATTCAGAAATCTTAAAGCTTTCACTATTATCAATTTTAGTGACCAGGGTTTAAAAACATGGGAGGAAAATGTCATTCTTGAGTGGGGTTTCAAATAAATTAGCTTTTAGCCGTTCAGGGTTAGGCTAACCGATTATAATTTCCCATCTGCTCCACCTAAATCATCTCTGACTCTGCTTAGCACAAAGGGCATGCTTCTCATCTCTCACTGCTGGACAGATTGCATTACAGAGCAATATATACCTTCAATTTAATCCTTACCATGTAATGGAGGAGTGCAAACTCCAGTAATAAGCCACAACAACCAAATGTAATTTTTAATCAGTCGCCTGGGCGATCAACTTGGTACTGTTTACCCAGTGCATTGTGTTACAGAGACTGTGTCAAAACATTCTCGGTGAGGGGGAGACAAACAGTTAAAAAACACCTTCTGCACCGCCACCTACGGCTTCTGCATCTGTAATCAACCTTGATGCTTAGTGCTGTTGTTTCCATTGATTTTTCTGTTTCACATGTGGGTGAAAATTGCACTTTAAGTTACCCTGAGTGTTAAATTAATAATGAAACCGCAAGAGTGCCCTCCTCTGACTTTCAATTAAAATGATCAGGCTTATGGGGGTGGAGGAGGCAGAGGAGAAGAGAGCCCAGTGGAAGAGAACAGACTACTCGGTCCAGTAGAAGAGATTTAACTTGTAGGCCCAGTGGAAGAGATCAGGCAGGTAGGCCTAGTAGAAAAGATCAGGCTGGTAGGCCCAGTAGAAGAGATCAGACTAATAAGCCCAGTAGAAGAGATCAGACTAATAGGCCCAGTGGAAGACATCAGACTAATAGGCCCAGTGGAAGACATCCGGCTGGTAGGGATGGCCCAGTGGAAGAGATCAGGCTGGTAGGCCTAGTAGAAAAGATCAGGCTGGTAGGCCCAGTAGAGGAGATCAGAATAATAGGTCCAGTAGAAGAGATCAGACTAATAGGTCCAGTAAGACATCAGACTAGCAGGCCCAGTAGAAAATATTAGTATTGTATTCCCAGACTAGTAGGCTCAGTAGAAGAGATTGGATTAGTATTGATATACCCAGTAGAACAGATCAAACTAGTAGTGATAGGCCCAGTTGAAGAGATCAGATTATTAGGCCCAGTAGAAGAGGTCAGACTAGTAAACCCAGTAGAACAGATGAGACTTGTAGGCCCAGTTGAAGATATTAGCCTAGTAGGCTCACTAGATAACATCAGACTAGTAGGCCCAGTAGAAGAGATGACACTATTAGGCCCAGTGGAAGAGATCAGACTAGTAGGCCCAGTAAAATAGATCAGACTAGTAGGCCCAGTTGAAGAAACAGACTAGTAGGCCCAGTAGAAGAGATTGGATTAGTATTGATATACCCAGTAGAACAGATCAGACTAGTAGTGATAGGCCCAGTTGAAGAGATCAGATTACTAGGCCCAGTAGAAGAGGTCAGACTAGTAGGCCCAGTTGAAGAGATTAATATTGTATGCCCAGTTGAAGAAACCGACTAGTAGGCCCAGTTGAAGAGTTTGGATTAGTAGTGATAGGCCCATTTGAAGAGATCAGATTACTAGGCCCAGTAGAACATATGAGACTATTAGGCCCAGTAGAAGAGATGAGACTTGTAGGCCCAGTAGAAGAGATTAGTCTTGTATGCCCAGCTGATGAAACCGACTAGTAGGCCCAGTAGAAGAGGTCGGACTAGTAGTGATAGGCCCAGTAGAAGAGGTCGGACTAGTAGTGATAGGCCCAGTAGAAGAGATCAGATTAGTAGGCCCGGTAAAACAGATGAGACTATTAGGCCCAGTTGAAGATATCAGACTAGTAGGCCCAGTAGAAGAGATGAGACTTGTAGGCCCAGTGGAAGATATCAGTCTGGTATGTCCAGTAGAAGAGATCAGACTGGTAGTGATAGAACTAGTAGAAAATATCAGACTAGGAGGCCCAGTAGAAGAGATCAGACTAGTAGGCCCAGTCAAAGAGATCAGACTAGTAAGCACAGTAGAAGCGATTAGACTAGTAGACCCAGATGAAGAAACTGACTATTAGGCCCAGTAGAAGAGATGAGACTATTAGGCCAAGTGGAAGATATGAGACTATTAGGCCCAGTGGAAGAGATGAGACTATTAGGCCCAGTGGAAGATATGAGACTAGTAGGCCCAGTGGAAGAGTTCGGACTAGTAGTGATAGGCCCAGTAGAAGAGATCAGATTAGTAGGCCCGGTAGAACAGATGAGACTATAAGGCCCAGTTGAAGATATCAGACTAGTAGGCCCAGTAGAAGAGATGAGACTTGTAGGCCCAGTTGAAGATATCAGTCTGGTATGTCCAGTAGAAGAGATCAGGCTGGTAGTGATAGAACTAGTAGAAAATATCAGACTAGGAGGCCCAGTAGAAGAGATCAGACTAGTAGGCCCAGTCAAAGAGATCAGACTAGTAAGCACAGTAGAAGCGATTAGACTAGTAGACCCAGATGAAGAAACTGACTATTAGGCCCAGTAGAAGAGATGAGACTATTAGGCCAAGTGGAAGATATGAGACTATTAGGCCCAGTGGAAGAGATGAGACTATTAGGCCCAGTGGAAGATATGAGACTAGTAGGCCCAGTGGAAGAGTTCGGACTAGTAGTGATAGGCCCAGTAGAAGAGATCAGATTAGTAGGCCCGGTAGAACAGATGAGACTATTAGGCCCAGTTGAAGATATCAGACTATTAGGCCCAGTAGAAGAGATCAGTCTGGTATGTCCAGTAGAAGAGATCAGGCTGGTAGTGATAGGACTAGTAGAAAATATTAGACTAGTAGGACCAGTAGAATAGAGTAGACTTGTCGGCTCAGTAGATAAAATCATGCTAGTAGGAAAGTAGAACCGATCAGACTAGTAGGCCAAGTAAAAGAGATCAGACTAGAAGGCACAGAAGAAGCGATCAGACTAGTAGTGATAGGCCCATTAGAAGAGATTAGCCTAGTAGGCTCAGTAGATAAAATCAGATTTTTAGGCCCATTAGAAAGAGATAATTTTAGTAGGTCTAGAAGAAGATATGAGACTATTAGGCCCAGTGGAAGATATCAGCCTAGTAGGCTCAGTAGAAGAGATTAGGCTTGTAGGCCCAGTGGAATAGATCAGTCTGGTACGCCCAGTAGAATAGATCAGGCGGGTAGTGATAGGACTAGAATAAAATATTCGACTAGGAGGCCCAGTAGAAGAGATCAGACTAGTAGGCCCAGTAAAAGAGATCAGACTAGTAAGTACAGTAGAAGCGATCAGACTAGTAGGACCAGATGAAGAAACAGACTATTAGGCCCAGTGGAAGAGATGAGACTATTAGGCCCAGTTGAATATATGAGACTATTAGGCCCAGTGGAATATATGAGACTTTTAGGGCCAGTGGAAGATATGAGACTATTAGGCCCAGTGGAAGAGATGAGACTATTAGGCCCAGTGGAAGATATGAGACTAGTAGGCCCAGTGGAAGATATAAGACTATTAGGCCCAGTGGAAGATATGAGACTATTAGGCCCAGTGGAAGATATGAGACTAGTAGGCCCAGTGGAAGAGATCAGGCTGGTAGTGATAGGACTAGTAGAAAAAAATTGACAAATAGGACCAAATAGAATAGAGTAGACTCGTATGCTCAATAGATAAGATCAGACTAGTAGGCACAGTAGAAGCGATCAGACTAGTAGTGATAGGCCCATTAGAAGAGATTAGCCTAGTAGGCTCAGTAGATAAGATCAGACTAATTGGCCCAGTAGAAGAGATAATTTTAGTAGGCCCAGTAGAAGAGATGAGACTATTAGGCCCAGTAAAAGAGATCAGCACCCAGGCCCAGTAATGTAGACGAGACCAGTAAGCACATTTGAAGAGATCAGATTCTAGGCCCAGTTGAAGAAACAAACTAGTAGGCCCAGTAGAAGAGATCAGCCTAGTAGGCCCAGTAGAAGATATCATATTAGTAGTAGTGGTAGGCCCTTTAGATGAGCCTCTACAGGGCTAGACAGCTGGGTCCCGTGACTACAGGAAGCCGGCCAGAGCCAACAGGCCAACAGGGATACAAACAACAGTGTTCCAGAGGAAACAGGTGCCTGCTGCTGCCTTGTAGCAGGGGCTCTGGAGCATGGTGGTTCAGTCCGCTCACAACTTCCTAATTAGACTGCTCTTCAGCCAGGTGCTTCCACAACGGAGGAGTGCCAGGGTCCACGCCGGCAGTCCGGCATGAGCACGCACATTGCAGGAGAGAGAGTGTCCTATTGTCATTGGTCAGTGTCAGTCAGGAAAAGAACATTGTCAGCATTGCCATGTGGTCACTCTCTGACAGTCAGCCCAAACATGAGTCAAGCACATGTAGACAATAGACATGCGACTCATACAGTGTAGGACACTGCCACAGTCGGGGAATTAGTGAGCGACTACACACAAAGGCAGAGATCTTGTGTAGCACCACGTTAAAAGAGATGTCTTTTGGAAAGCCCTCTGGTGAGTCACTCCCTCGGTGTGGGTGTGCAGGTGAAGGGAGAGTGTTGTCATGACATGATGAGCTAAAAGTCCATCACGTGGTCAATAGACCGAGAGTCAGGCTAATGTCTTCCTCTTCCTGTTGCCCTGGTGCGTCCTGGTGTGTCCTGCTTCCTGGTCCAAACAGCGTCCACCCTCTGGGCCACGTGGAACTATGCCCATAAAAACACACAGACATACCCCCCTCTCCCCCCACACGTTCCCCCCCATCCGACTCAAACAGTCAGGGAGAAGGTAACAGGAGGGCTGGATGGAACAGTGAGTGTGTGTGTGTGTGTGTGTGTGTGTGTGTGTGTGTGTGTGTGTGTGTGTGTGTGTGTGTGTGGAGTGGTTTGGAAGTCATTTCAGAGTTGTTTGATGATGAGACATCACATGGGAGGATGTTTGTGTCTAATGTAGCCTCCTCTAGTCTCATTAAAGCGCAGTGTGGTCAAGGGAAATTCCATCACAGTGAGGTAATGCTGCTTCCTGAGCGATTGATACGATGTTGACGTTGGTCAAAGGGAATGAGGTCTACTGTACGTGCATAGAGGGAATTCATGTTCAGTATGATGAGCATGCGTAAAACAGGGTTGTATTGCCTATCACTGACTTACAAGAAAGAAGTGTTCATTGTTTATTTGGTCTATAATTGACTTTACTCAACCTTTAGAAATGTTTGTGTATGATCTGTTGTATTTTGCTGTTTGTGCCTTCTCAGTAGTGAGAAGGGAGGTCTTCCCTCCTGTCATGGGCTGATGGCTGAAAGGACCATAGCTGTATAAATTGCCTGGCACATTTGCTTATGGGTGAGTGACATCTGCTGGGGACTTTTATGAGGGAGCCTTATCACTCTCCCTGACACACTTTGAGTTTAGAGAACCACATCTGGGTCTGGATTGGTCAAACCAAGAGGACGAAACCAAAAAAATGTAGTTATTTTGGCCCGGTAAGGAGATGGGAAATGTGCAGGATGGTGGGGATGATGAAAACATTTATTTAATTAAGTGTAAAAATATTTTGTTATTTATGCATGTGTACCATTAACGACAGGTTAGTTACTGTATCAACAGTGGGAAATGTATTTCGAACAGCCAAGTCCTTCCCCTGCCCTGTAGGAAGGAAAATCTCCCGTTTCTCTTATTCCTACATCATCAGGCACTCTATCATTACAATCTGGCTAGGACTAGTGTGCATTTGAATGTTCCCTCATAAGAAGTTGTGGGGAGTGGATTATAGGGTTCCACAGCCTATAGCCTGCCTGAGTGTCCCGGCTAGCCCGGCAGTTATTAAGCACAGTTAAATATCACTCACTAAATGAAATCCACTCTCAACACTGTCATATAAAAAACTGATGGAGGGGAGCAGGGAGGGTGCATTGCGTGTGTGCAGACAGAATCGTGGTGAGGAGAGGAGGAGGGTTCTCTCATGACATACACGCTGAACACAAATATCATTCATTAACAGTAATCTGCTATTTTAACACTGATGTATGGCCCCCTGGTAGCTGAGCCACTGATTCACATCCCAGGCTACAATTTCAATATGGACCTGCTATGCTGGGGCTGACTGGCTATCCGTCTCCCGACCCCCATCCTGCTCTCCCCCCCTCCGTCACTACCCCAGAGTCTCAGGTGCCACGCCAGCGCGCCGCAAATGAACACATTTCCAGCAGCCGGCACCTTTGATGGCTCTATGATTCCTAGTGGGTCAATAGCTGGCAGGCAGTGGGAGAGGAGAGGAGACAGCAGCACTGGAGTGGCTGGCCGACAGCATGGTGATGATACAGAGACACTGGAGGGGAGAGGAGGCAGGCAATAGAAACCACAAAGCTAGAGTGGGCCCCAGGGAGTAAAGGCAGAATATGTCTATGTCTAGGTTCAGTTTGAGTTTGAGAACACAGCAATGCGGTAGCTAAAGTAGTGTTTATACTCCATTACACCTTACGCTGGAATGCAAACAATGTATTTAGCTACATTTGTTCAGGCATAGAGATTACATAAACACTACCGCTATTACTCTACTATTTTCAGTAACTATACTGTAACCATACTCTATGAATAAAAACAATATTATCAGTAAAAGCTCAATTTGGCTGCCATTTTCATCTATCTACTCAGTCCACTTTACAGCTTCCGTTGGTCTTTAACTTTGTCTCACATTTCAATTCACACATTCTAGTCAGCGGCATTAATCAGAAAGCAGAATAACACTCCTGCCGGTCCCCAGGTGACTTATATGAATACCTTGGAGATGTATTCCTACAACAAGCCTGAAGTCCCAGAGACCCCTGGACAGACAGACAGACAGTAGATAACCAAGCTGTCTCTTCCCTACAGGCCTTGTCTGCTATATTGTTGTACAGCCGTGGCTCTTCCCCTGTCAAGCCCAGTAAAAACTCTCCCCCCACTACACACCCAGCTTGTCAGCTGAAATGAATTAGTAGACATCTTAATTATCTTACCGGTCAGGTATTCGAGGTTCCAAATAAATATTTCTATAATGTGATCCATGGCTGTGTTTCCCATCAGGCCCGGCTAGCTATTAAACTGATTATATTAGAGAAGTGATAGTTTGAGAGATGGCTACTGCCATGTTTATGTGCCAATGGGCCTCAACCACCATCCACCAGGCCATTATAACACCTCAAGTCATTTGGCGAGACGCGTGTGGTAATATGAGAATTTATGCAGTCAGCTGACCTCTTTGTCCTCTCATTTCAATGCTGCCATTTTGTCGTGAGGATGGTGAGGATCCATAGTGGTGTCATGGTGGTAGTTTGTCCTCATTAGAACCACCTCTGAATAGGAGAATAGAATAGGACTAGTCTACGTGTTGTCGGACACATCTGATAACACAGCGCTGTGCAGAGTGAAAAATCTATCTGCAGAGGCTCTGACAGCGGAAATGTGTGGAGAAATTGCTTTCGCGTTGCGGGATGAGTCAGGAATGTATGTCCTCTTCACCGTGTGGAGAGAGAGAGAGAGAGAGAGATGGAGGGAGAGAGAGAGGAGAGAGAGAATGAGATAGGGAACGCGAGAGAGCTGTGAATCATCTCTCTCCATAGTGAATACTGAGGTTATCACGACACCACATCAGTGATATGAGCCGCTATGAGCATTATCATACAGAGCCGTATCCTGATATACATAAGTTCATGTCGTCTTGCAGTCGTTATTGTTATTGATTGGGCACATTTCATAAATGCGGAATACATAACGTAGGATATATAGAGTATATCACTGTAGATTAATTCATGTTAGAAAAAGGGTTAGCAAAACTGTTAATCATTGACTCTAGTAGATATCCTCTTCATTCTCTCCAATACTTATTGCGTAGAGATCGGCAACAAAATATGCTTGGCCAAGCGTTGCAAATAATTCAAGAGTGTGTTTTGCCCAATACTGTTGTAGGCTATGTGGAGTGGAAAAACATTTTTATTCCACTACACACCCTTCTGTCTTTTCTCCTTTTATTCTCCCTGTGGACTCAACCCTGTTTGATGTATAGACAGGAGAACACAATCGTAGTGTGGCTTTTGAAGATCTAGTCATGTGCAATGTGGTCCACTGCGTCTTCAATACGCCTGTCAAGGGTTATTTGAGGGCACTGGACACACACACACACACACACACACACACACACACACACACACACACACACACAACGGTAGATATTGGTCAGTGACAAGTGGTGACAGATTGATTTAGTGAGCATGCAGTCTGTGATAACCCCCACAAACATCCCATGGAGTCCTGCTGTTTTGTTTAGGTTCCCCCCCTGAAGGAAATACAGCCATCTCCATGTGGATAGAAATGTATGAAAATGAAATACAGCCATCTCCATGTGGATAGAATTGAATGAAAATGAAATACAGCCATCTCCATGTGGATAGAAATGTATGAAAATTGCGTTTCTAATATTCACCAAGCCCTGCCCATGTGATGGCCCTATTAAATCAATTGGGGATGATTACATTGAGAGGAACAAATCAATGCCACCCTGTAATTGCATATTACAACGTTATTTTCTGCATAGATATTGATAATACGTGTGTTTACATTTCATATGATTAAAATCAATGTAGTAAAGTGAGTTATGACAGCTGCCCCTGATGATACATATTTATGGAGCAGGCTTAATGGGGTTGTTGATGCTTGCCATGGATTGCCTTCATCCATCTCCATACAGAATGCTTCCGGGGGTCCCAGCCATCCAGGGTGCTCTACAGCTAATTCCTGCTGCCTGTATCGCACATGTACACCACTTTAACAATGCATTGTCTCTGGGGCCTGGTTATCAAAGCTGCCCTGGTAAATCTTTGGCCTGCTCTGACTGTAAATATTTGATATGGATCATCTAAATATGAGTATGGATTTTGGCTTATTTTTGTTGTTGTAAAATTACTGTCAATACCCAAATTTCCCGACATTTTATTATATTATATTTTTTTACCTACCCGGAGCCATGTTCGACCCTCAAATTTGATTCGATGATATGTCCATCACTGAAATTAGATTGAGTTCCATTTTAAGATGGATTCCACTTTCTGAATGTTTTTTTCTCCCTTAAATAGCTGTCATTTCACACCAGGACCACTGATCCAGTCAGCCTGGTTCTCAGCAACTAGCTAACAGCTCCTCTACTTAATAGTGTTATGTGGCTCTTTGGATGATGCATTTTACTTTGGGAGCCAATGTTTGCAGCATGTTCCTGGTATCAGGTGCCTGGGCCCTGTAGTGTGTGTGAAACCAGATCCACCTCAGGGAGACAGTTGCAGTTGAACATCATAAGAGGCACACACTCATCCTCAGCCGCGGTGTCTTTAACCACCCCCCGGCCCTCCCAGCTCTCCAGCACATCACAGAGAACTATTGACAGCCACAGGGCTATCGGATAGCAGCCACGATCAAAGGACATTTGGATTCGGTGTGTAAAATGCTTTTAGGTAAGATGACTGTTTGCCTGTGTAAAATTGTTTTCCCTCCAGAGTAGACGATGTACACAATTGATGCTTAATGACTCATAACTAGAGAACACTATGGACCCAGACAGGATTATACATTACCTTGCCACAAACATGGTTAAGCTTCCACAAACAAGCAAGACCACTGTACATATAATTGTGTCAGCCGCACGGGGGGTGGGGGTGGGGGGGTGGGGTGGGTGGGTGGGTGGGTGGGGTGGGGGGGGGGGCAGAGAGAGACATTTACCAAGTGGATAGGTGGAGGTTTGAGGAGGTGAAAAGCACTCTCACTTTCGCCGGCCTCAATCCACTGTTGGTTATTAAGGACATAACCTCGTCCATTAGGTAAAATTCATGGAAATTACCTCCTCTCTTCCGTGATGTTAGGGCCCAGATTGGGTAGAGGAAGTTAGTGGAGGGGGGCAGTGGCACAACTAACCCCTATCCATTCTACCTCCAGTCTCGTCCCGAGGTTTCAAACCGCTGCTGAAGCTTTAAGTTTAATTAAAAGTTTATTTCCTTCTAGGTGACTTATGTTCTCTGCCAAGGTGAGTGAGAGTCAGGAGAGTTGACAGAACTGATTAGAGAAGAGGGACGGGAGGAAATGAATGAAAAGAGTGAAAGCGAAGGATGGTTGGATAGGCAGGCGTTCTGCGGGGACTTATGGAAATGCGTCCCTCTTTTGTAATAAATAAATATTTTTGTACATTTGGATGTTTGAGTCCACCAGCTTCTACAGTGAGCTCCAAAAGTATTGGGACAGTGACAACTTTGTTGTTGTTTGGCTCTGTACTCCAGCACTTTGAAATTATACAAAGACTATGGTGTTAAAGTAAAGACGGTCAGCTTTAATTTGTTTTCATCCACATCAGGCGAACCATTTAGAAATTACAGTCATTTTTGTACATAGTCCCCCCATTTTAGGGGGCCAAAAGTATTGAGACAAATTCACTTATAAGTGTATTAAAGTAGTAAAAAGTTAAGTATTTGGACCCATATTCATATCACACAATGACTACATTAAGCTTGTGACTACACATTTGTTGGATGCATTTGCTTTACGTTTGGTTGTGTTTCATTTTGGAGTCTCTTATTGTAAATAAGAATAGAATAGGTTTCTAATACAGTTACAGACGCACAAATGTCATACCCACAAGACATGCTACCCTCTCATGCCCCATCATTTCTTTGGAGGGGGTATGATATTTGTGCGTCTGTAACTGTCTCACTCATCATTATTCACGATTCATTCACAGTTATCCATAATCATGGTACAATCCACATTCATATAGAATTGTTTAGAGACATATTCAATTCTTTTTACAATAAAAGTGACTCCAAAATGACACTACATTATTTGAACCACTTTAACCTCAGTCGTTGTATAATGTCAAATCCAAAGTACGGGTGTACAGAGCCAAAACAAACAAAAATTGTCACTAACCCAATACTTTTGGAGTTCACTGTATTTCCTGCATGAATAAAGAAACTATAGTGCAGTTGAAGTACATGCATGTGACATAAAATCACACAGTTTATAACCGTGTTGAAGATTTACATTTCACATTGCAGTTTGACCCTATGTTAAAATCAAACAGACATACAGTGGGGGAGAACAAGTATTTGATACACTGCCGATTTTGCAGGTTTTCCTACTTACAAAGCATGTAGAGGTCTGTAATTGTTATCATAGGTACAATTCAACTGTGAGAGACGGAATCTAAAACAAAAATCCAGAAAATCACATTGTATGATTTTTAAGTAATTAATTAGCATTTGGGTTCAGCCCAGAACTACATGGCAGGACCTGGTCAATGACCTGAAGAGAGCTGGGACCACAGTCTCAAAGATAACCATTAGTAACACACTATGCCGTCATGGATTAAAATCCTGCAGCACACGCAAGGTCCCCTTGCTCAAGCCAGCGCATGCCCAGGCCCGTCTGAAGTTTGCCAATTACCATCTGGATGATCCAGAGAAGGAATGGGAGAAGGTCATGTGGTCTGATGAGACAAAAATATAGCTTTTTGGTCTAAACTCCACTCGCGTGTTTGGAGGAAGAAGAAGGATGAGTACAACCCCAAGAACACCATCCCAACCGTGAAGCATGGAGGTGGAAACACCATTCTTTGGGATACTTTTCTGCAAAGGGGACAGGACGACTGCACCGCATTGAGGGGAGGATGGATGGGGCCATGTATCGCGAGATCTTGGCCAACAACCTCCTTCCCTCAGTAAGAGCATTGAAGATGGGTCGTGGCTGGGTCTTCCTGCATGACAACGACCCAAAACACACAGCCAGGGCAATTAAGGAGTGGCTCCGTACGAAGCATCTCAAGGTCCTGGCGTGGCCTAACCAGTCTCCAGACCTGAACCCAATAGAAAATCTTTGGAGGGAGCTGAAAGTCCGTATTGCCCAGCGACAGCCCCGAAACCTGAAGGATCTGGAGAAGGTCTGTATGGAGGAGTGGGCCAAAATCCCTGCTGCAGTGTGTGCAAACCTGGTCAAGAACTACAGGAAACGTATGATCTCTGTAATTGCAAAAAAAGGTTTCTTTACCAAATATTATGTTCTGCTTTTCTGATGTATCAAATACGTATGTCATGCAATAAAATGCAAATTAATTACTTAAAAATCATACAATGTAGGTCTCCCGGGTGGCGCAGTGGTTAAGGGCACTGTACTGCAGCGCCCAGGCTCTGTCATAACTGGCTGCGACCGGGAGGTCTGTGGGGCGATGCACAATTGGCCTAGCGTCGTCCGGGTTAGGGAGGGATATCCTTGTCTCATCGCCACTCTTGTGGCGGGCCGGGCGCAGTGCCTGCTAACCAAGGTTGCCAGGTGCATGGTGTTTTCTGTTTCACTTAGTGTCTGTCTCTGTCCCCTCGCTCCCAGCTGAGCCCTCCCTGTGACTTGACTTTATCTGTGTTCAATCACGCTGCAGCTCCAGCAGGCCAAATCATTCGCCACCCGGGCTCCCGGACAGCTGGCTTCCGGGTTGGATGCGCGCTGTGTTAAGAAGCAGTGCGGCTTGGTTGGGTTGTGTATCAGAGGACGCATGACTTTCAACCTTCGTCTCTCCCAAGCCCGTACGGGAGTTGTAGCGATGAGACAAGATAGTAGCTACTAAACAATTGGATATGAAACAGGGACGAAATCATGCAATGTGATTTTCTGGATTTTTTGTTTTAGATTCCGTCTCTCACAGTTGAAGTTTACCTATGATAAAAAATTACAGATGCTTTGTAAGTAGGAAAAGCTGCAAAACCGGCAGTGTATCAAATACTTGTTCTCCCATTCTGCTAGACCATGAATCTCTGGACGATTGCTGACTCTCCAGCTCTCAGGTAAGGCTACTCATTATGTGAGGCTAGTTGTGCGTTTCTCTGTTAATGAATTTGGCCAACAATCAACTACAATCATTCCTTTGATATGCATTCTTATGCCTACAGTATACAGTATATATATACAGTATGCCTACATACAGTATAGATGTGACCATCCCATCCTGCTAAGCTAAGGGACTATCCTGAAGCGTAACATCCTCATCTGATGTACACAGCCCAGGCCTGAACAGCAGGGAGATCCAACCCGGTTTGGGAAGGGGGTAAGGGGTGCAGGGGTGGAGGAGGAAAGGGGGACCCTCTGTTTCACTTAGTGTCTGTCTCTTCCCTCGCTCCCAGCTGAGCCCTCCCTGTGACTTGACTTTATCTGTGTTCAATCACGCTGCAGCTCCAGCAGGCCAAATCGTTCGCTACCCGGGCTCCCGGACAGTGAAATATGGCCACAATTAGCCCCGGACACAGTTCAATGATGATAAAGAGTATTCACACCTTTTAGACCCTGATTAAAAGGCCTGCCTAGTCTGCCATTGATAGAGAGAACTAATTTCACATTACTATTATTATCACCATCTCTTGATTATAATGCACTCATTCTCCTTCCCTCTTTTCTTTTTTCTCGGCTCTTCCTTTCCTCTCTTGGCCGCAGATAGATGCCGTGGCTCCTTTATCATTTACACATCAGTGGCAATGACTTGCTCCATTTATTTTGACTCCTTTTTTCCCCATTTATACCTATGCTAGTCTGTTTCTATTCACATCCTCCAGTCTGCATAGAGGGTAGCCCATCACCCATACCAGCAACCCATCACCCCCCCCTCACCCTCACTGCCAGTCAGATAGTCACACCATCACAATCCCCCCTAAATTGTGCATGGGGAAAGTCACTCCCTAAAAGAAAGAAAAAAATGGGTTGATAAATGGAGGGGCAGTAATAAAATGGAGACATCAAGGAGCATGAAAAGAAGAGGAGAAAAGGTGAGAGGGAGGGGAGGCTGCAGTAAACCGGCAGGATCGGAGCTGTCCATAGAAAGAGAAAGGGAGCGAGAGAAATGGAGAGGGTGAGGGAGAGAGAAGGAGAGAGAAAGAGGCAGAGGAATAAGAATGATCGGCTCTCGCCTGTGTTCCATCAAGGGAGAAATTACACATTTACTAAGGTTTTTTCTTAAGACGACGGCCCCATAGATCAAACCACTGGATGTACGAGCCAATTTTCAACATGAAATATAGACACCAGGAATCAATTTCACATGTGTTCTCTATCACCCTCTGCCACAGAATAATACTCCTGGCTCTTTTAGGGAATGTATCTACCTATGACTTTCACTGACAGTTACTGTACTGATGTATTATATTGTTAATGATTATGTGAGCATTAAAATAGTCTTTAACAGTTTTATATATCTGTAAAATTGATAAGTCAAACCAGCACCTGTGAGGATAACAATATACAGTGCCTTGCGAAAGTATTCGGCCCCCTTGAACTTTGCGACCTTTTGCCACATTTCAGGCTTCAAACATAAAGATATAAAACTGTATTTTTTTGTGAAGAATCAACAACAAGTGGGACACAATCATGAAGTGGAACGACATTTATTGGATATTTCAAACTTTTTTAACAAATCAAAAACTGAAAAATTGGGCGTGCAAAATTATTCAGCCCCCTTAAATTAATACTTTGTAGCGCCACCTTTTGCTGCGATTACAGCTGTAAGTCGCTTGGGGAATGTCTCTATCAGTTTTGCACATCGAGAGACTGACATTTTTTCCCCATTCCTCCTTGCAAAACAGCTCGAGCTCAGTGAGGTTGGATGGAGAGCATTTGTGAACAGCAGTTTTCAGTTCTTTCCACAGATTCTCGATTGGATTCAGGTCTGGACTTTGACTTGGCCATTCTAACACCTGGATATGTTTATTTTTGAACCATTCCATTGTAGATTTTGCTTTATGTTTTGGATCATTGTCTTGTTGGAAGACAAATCTCCGTCCCAGTCTCAGGTCTTTTGCAGACTCCATCAGGTTTTCTTCCAGAATGGTCCTGTATTTGGCTCCATCCATCTTCCCATCAATTTTAACCATCTTCCCTGTCCCTGCTGAAGAAAAGCATGCCCAAACCATGATGCTGCCACCACCATGTTTGACAGTGGGGATGGTGTGTTCAGGGTGATGAGCTGTGTTGCTTTTACGCCAAACATAACGTTT
This sequence comes from Oncorhynchus mykiss, assembly GCF_057628025.1. Lineage (NCBI taxonomy): Eukaryota > Metazoa > Chordata > Actinopteri > Salmoniformes > Salmonidae > Oncorhynchus > Oncorhynchus mykiss. The sequence continues at coordinate 66,031,861 of NC_143029.1, forward strand.
TGCATTGTTGCCAAAAAGTTCAATTTTGGTTTCATCTGACCAGAGCACCTTCTTCCACATGTTTGGTGTGTCTCCCAGGTGGCTTGTGGCAAACTTTAAACAACACTTTTTATGGATATCTTTAAGAAATGGCTTTCTTCTTGCCACTCTTCCATAAAGGCCAGATTTGTGCAATATACGACTGATTGTTGTCCTATGGACAGAGTCTCCCACCTCAGCTGTAGATCTCTGCAGTTCATCCAGAGTGATCATGGGCCTCTTGGCTGCATCTCTGATCAGTCTTCTCCTTGTATGAGCTGAAAGTTTAGAGGGACGGCCAGGTTTTGGTAGATTTGCAGTGGTCTGATACTCCTTCCATTTCAATATTATCGCTTGCACAGTGCTCCTTGGGATGTTTAAAGCTTGGGAAATCTTTTTGTATCCAAATCCGGCTTTAAACTTCTTCACAACAGTATCTCGGACCTGCCTGGTGTGTTCCTTGTTCTTCATGATGCTCTCTGCGCTTTTAACGGACCTCTGAGACTATCACAGTGCAGGTGCATTTATACGGAGACTTGATTACACACAGGTGGATTGTATTTATCATCATTAGTCATTTAGGTCAACATTGGATCATTCAGAGATCCTCACTGAACTTCTGGAGAGAGTTTGCTGCACTGAAAGTAAAGGGGCTGAATAATTTTGCACGCCCAATTTTTCAGTTTTTGATTTGTTAAAAAAGTTTGAAATATCCAATAAATGTCGTTCCACTTCATGATTGTGTCCTACTTGTTGTTGATTCTTCACAAAAAAATACAGTTTTATATCTTTATGTTTGAAGCCTGAAATGTGGCAAAAGGTCGCAAAGTTCAAGGGGGCCGAATACTTTCGCAAGGCACTGTATATATTTGTTCTAGGAGATTAATGCATACCCTCATGAAACACATTTCATTAGACAACAAAAAAACATTCAATATATTTCACTGATTTTAATAGGGTGAGTAATGTTGTTTTTATGAAACAAGAAAAGTATTACCATTGTATACTTCAATAGAATTCAGTTAGATAATACATTATGTTTGTGTTACAGTAATTAGAAGTTTGTTTCCACACCTACTACAAATAATTTAAAATAGAAGGATTTTACAGTAAAAGAAGCTGACATCACATTCATTGTTTCCTTGTCCCAGGGAGTTTGGCATGTTGTCATGTTTGTGCTTATAACGGCAATAGTCTTATTGTCGTTGAGTAAATAGAATAGAGTACATAGAATGCCATGATACAGCTGGTGTCTCCTGCACCGGGTTGGCAGGAAGTGAGTCATCATCACTTCCTGTCTGCTCGGAGACGGGAAACGCCACTGTGCAAACAGCTCCATCCCGTATGGAGCAGGAGCAGGAGGGCAGCTGGCTAGTTCTCTGTCTGACTGCAGACACCTTATAAAGTCACGGTCAGCAGCATCGTAGACGACTAGGACAGGAATATGGGCTGAAATCCTCTGGGATATAGGAGAGGGGAAAAGATGTCAGGGGGGAAATAAGATCATCAATGTAAGGATATTTAGGCCTGTAACAAAAGTCTGCATGTATATCATCATATTATTAAAATTAATCAAGACGTGTGTTTTTCTTCATTTTGTACTATTTGACCCTCTTATTTGACTATAGTTGACCCTTTCTATGTCATTTTGGACTGTATGACGGTCTCCTCAGTATGTCTTTTTTTAAACTTCTGAACCACGGCCGTCTATGAACATAGCATTAATTCAGCTCACCCCCAGCCCCAGTCATCCTCTGTGTCACAACGCAATTACTGCACAACCACCGTGCCCGCCGTGGATAAGCAGTGGGTGGATCTTCATGTAAAATTCACTTAGGTGCCATATTTTTCCTCCTGGACAAGATTAATTGCGTTATAACTCGTTTTGGGAAGAATAATGGCAGTGCTGGCGTGCTGCTCAAACACCCTGTCTCACAGCGATTTCTTAATACATCCCACCAAATGGAGGTTAAGAGGGGATATTCTGGAGGTTATCTGGATCTCCTGCACGAGGCGGAGGAGATTGATGGGCTAAAAAGACTAGTGTTCTCTGGGCCACATTCATATGGTAATGCTCTATTGTAAAAGAGGAGCTGGGGCTTTTCTTAATCTGGGCTGGAGTGAAATGGAGCTAGCTGTGCTAAGCAATTTATCTCCAAACCTTGATGATGCTGTATGAGTGTTGTGACAAAACAACATATTTTGTCAATTAAAGAGGTTTTGATAGAAAAGAAATGTCATGTGGAAAATGACAACTATTTTCTGATTGAGTTATATTAACAGCTACTGTAGGTCTGGTACTACAATTATACTTCAGACATTTGACTCAAATACATATTACACGTCATAAAGGGTTGTCCAACCCTTTGATATCAGTCATGTCATTCTGGCAAACTTTTGAGTCATTTAGCAGACACTCTTATCCAGAGCGACTTACAGGAGCAATTAGGGTTAAGTGTTTTGCTCAAGAACACATTTTTTTAAAACTCATTGGCTCAGGGATTCCAACCAGAAACGTACACATTTCTAGTCCAACGCACTTAACTGCTTGGCTACCTGGCGTACTTATCTTAGATCAAATGGCATACAGGTTCAATGTATGGATGTGTGCAAAAATACTAAATGTATGCATGTCTGCAAAAACGATTGTATATATTCATTCAAGAAAAAAATAACTATTGTGATATTAGTTGCAGTGTTAAATGGACAGCCCTTTCACTTTGAATGATACCTGCACCCTCTATGGATCACACATAACTGATCTATAACTAATCTATACACATGGAACACACCACTCTATGGATCACACATAACTGATCTAGAACTAATCTATACACATGGAACACACCACTCTATGGATCACACATAACTGATCTATAACTAATCTATACACATGGAACACACCACTCTATGGATCACACATAACTGATCTAGAACTAATCTATACACATGGAACACACCACTCTATGGATCACACATAACTAATCTATAACTAATCTATACACATGGAACACACCACTGTATGGATCACACATAACTGATCTATAACTAATCTATACACATGGAACACACCACTCTATGGATCACACATAACTGATCTATAACTAATCTATACACATGGAACACACCACTCTATGGATCACACACAACTGATCTAGAACTAATCTATACACATGGAACACACCACTCTATGGATCACACATAACTGATCTATAACTAATCTATACACATGGAACACACCACTCTATGGATCACACATAACTAATCTATAACTAATCTATACACATGGAACACACCACTCTATGTCAGCATCCCAAATAGCACCCTATTCCCCATATGGCTCTGCTCAAAAGTAGTGCACTATATAGGGGATAGTGTGTCATGTGGTACACGTACTATATCTAGACAGTATATAGATACCCCTACTGAGAACCAGCATGGCTCGGAGCAGCTTTGATTAAGTTGGATGCAGTGGTTTTGACTACTGGTCACTCTTTAAGTGCCCATTGGATGTTTGTATCCTAGTGCTTGTGCATTCATTTTTCTCCATATTATCCACACACTTTCCAGGCCCTGATCAATAGGCATATTAATCATTTGGAAGAAAAAAAAGGGTGACAAACCAATTATTAATCTGCCCTGTCAAGTCCAATACAGTAATGAATTTGCAAAAAATGGTATTAACTTCATCCATTCATTAACTGCTGAAGGGTGGCAGACTTCACAATGTCACAGGATTTTCTCTGGTATTGACGCCACCTCTGGCAGCTAATTTACAACCCTGTCTCCTGTGCAGAGCTCCACCATGCGCTAATAAAACGTACAGGGGAGCTTGAAATACAGCACCTTCCATCTGACTCCATGTCCAAAATAGCCCGGTTTCTGGAAGTTGGAGTTCACCTTTAAAACTAACTTTCCCTAGCTGTAGTATGTGTGTGGCCCACTTCTTCCTCTGTAGGCCACATCAATACAGTCTTCATTCCTCATATCTTGCCCCTGCTTGGCAAATGTGAAATGAACTGCCTTTATGTGTTCAACATTTAGCAACAGCTTTAGCTTATCCTGAACCAAATGCACATGAGCATCAATTTAATAAAAAGAAAACCTTTAAAACTATGCACTCAAATCAAACTGTCTATTGTGCTGTCTGCCGATTCCCAGTCAACACCAGTAGAGGGCGTACCGCTGTAGCTCTCCACCATGTCTTCTCTTCACCGCTACTTATTGATGAGACTGCTTTACGCTCCACTAAGCCTGTACTCAACAGAAAAATACCAAAGCAGGATGATGCATCGGGAAATCATTTACTGGGACCACCCCACTTCAGTAACCACAATTTATGATAATTTGATGAATTGATGAGCTCATGTTTCAGACAGTAAGCAAGGCTGCTTGCTGAGCAGATTTTTTACTAAATGAGCGCCAGCAGCAGGAGACTAACTCGTTTTATATCTTCTTAAATGTTGAAACATGATGCATTCTTTGAGTTTGCTAGTGATAACATCCACGTTTCTCTAGCCCAGCCATGCAACCCAGTCTAAGATCATGTTCTATTTATACAATTTAATGTTGTTGAGTGGTGAACCCCTCTCCTTCCCCATAACCCTACATTTGCATACAAATGAAGTTCTAAATGGGCTCAATGACATAATTGACTTGCAATTAGAAATATTCTCGAGCTGGTCACTTTGCAGTGGACAGAGCAAGTGCAAAATGAGGGGAAAAGGCCTGTTTAGCATTTTAATGAAGCTCATTAGCTGTCACTTCACTAGGCTGACAAGAGGACTTATTTATGCAATGGCCTTACAGCTTCATTTGAAACGTGAGTTCTCAGCAGTAATTGTTTTTGAGCATGTCGTCCCTTGATCATCATCGAAATTAGGCCCATTTGACTGAACTTAGCCAACATGTAGAAAGTGTAGCCTACCATGTCTAACTTGGGTGTAGCTTTATCATTCTGTTTTGTTCCAAGGTAAAGCAAGTTCCAGAAAAAAGGAGTGAAAAACAATCAGACATGCTTCAAATACGTCCACACCTTTTTAAGGTTCAACACAGCTTTGTAAGAGTTCAAAAACCTATTTGAACTATAGCGACTGCTTTGACATTCACAAAGCCTGAACTGATTTGAACAGAGAAGGGCACGGAACACCTTACTTTGTATCTGAGGCACCTCTGTTTTATCCGAGGTACTCTGAGGAGAAACATTCAGATGCTTTGCTTGCCGGCACCCTAATTATCCTGCGATGCAGCTCTTTTTCTAGGTGTGTTCGTGCCAGGCAGGCGGGGAGGGAGGCAGCGCTACACAGGGAGGTGTTAGGTTTGGGGGGAGGGGGGGGGGGGTTATCTCCTATCTTCCAGACAGGTTTAGCACCCCCAGATTGTAAACAAGGGCCCCAGTCGCTTCCTCCAGCTTGTTAACATCATCTCCGTCATTCAGCGCACCGTTACTGTCAGGTCCTCGCTGCGCCCTACGCAATCAGCATTAACCATGTCAGGCCCTTAATGGGAGCGCTGTAAAACCCGCTGACAGGCCCCGCACTGTGGATTCACATGGAAGACAAACTGCCTCCTCCACCACACAGTACTCATACGCCGTACTCAGAGACACACACACATAGCATGCACACACACACTGAAGGCTGTAGTATAGAAGTACTGTAAAAATGAGCAGCATACATAAACATCTTTCTCCCAACAAGTAGCATCATAATAGTGTTTGTAAATCTTTGTGTTATTTCCTTATTAGTACCTCAGCACTGACTGTGTCAGTTACAGTCTGATAAAGAATATTGTGTAAGACCTGTGAATAGTGCATTAGGGGCCATGGGCTGTGTATTTATACAGTATCGACTGTTATGAAGTACACTACATGACCAACAGTATGTGGACACCTGCTCCCCGAACATCTCATTCCAAAATCACGGGCATTAATATGGAGTTGGTCCCCCCTTTGCTGCTATAACAGCCTCCACCCTTTTGGGAAGCCTTTCTACGAGATGTTGGAACATTGCTGCAAGGATTTGCTTCCATTCAGCCACAAGAGCATTAGTGAAGTCAGGCACTGATGTTGGGCAATTAGGCCTGGCTCGCAGTCTGTGTTTAAATTCTTTCCAAAGGTGTTCGATGAGGATGAGGTCAGGGCTCTGTGTAGGCCAGTCAAGTTCTTCCACACCGATCTTGACGAACAATTTCGGTATGGACCTCGCTTTGTGCACGGGGGCATTCTCATGCTGAAACAGGAAAGGGCCTCCCCCAATCTGTTGCCATAAAGTTGGAAGCACAAAATAGTCTAGAATGTCTGTGTATGCTGTACTGTAGCTTTAAGATTTCCCTACACTGGAACTAAGGGGCCTAGCCCAAACCAGACCATTATTCCTCCAACCCTAAACTTTACAGTTGGCACTATGCATTTGGACAGGTAGTGTTCTCCTGGCATCCACCAAACCCAGATTTGTCCGTTGGACTAGCAGATGGTGACGCGTGATTCATCACGTGCGCCAAATACAACAGGTGCAGATCTTACAGTGAAATGCTTACTTACAGGCTCTAACCAATAGCGCAAAAAAGGTATTAGGTGAACAATAGGCAAGTAAAGAAATAAAACAACAGTAAAAAGTCAGGCTATATACATTAGCGAGGCTATAAAAGTGGCGAGGCTACATACAGACACCGGTTAGTCAGGCTGATTGAGGTAGTATGTACATGAATGTATAGTTAAAGTGTCTATGCATATATGATAAACAGAGAGTAGCAGCAGCGTAAAATAGGGGTTGGGGGGAGTTAGGGGGGTGGCACACAATGCAAATAGTCCGGGTAGCCATTTGATTACCTGTTCAGGAGTCTTATGGCTTGGGGGTAAAAACTGTTGAGAAGCCTTTTTGTCCTAGACTTGGCACTCCGGTACCACTTGCCATGCGATAGTAGTTTGGAACTCGATAGTGAGTGTTGCAACCGAGGACAGACAATTTTTACACGCTTCAGCACCCGGCGATCCCATTCTGTGAGCTTGTGTGGCCTACCAATGCACTGCTGAGCCATTGTTGCTCCTAGACATTCCAGTTTACAATAACAGCACTTATAGTTGACCGGGGCAGCACTAGCAGGGCAGAAATTTGACAAACTGACTTGATGGAAAGATGACATCCTATGACGGTGCCACGTTGGAAGTCACTGGGCTCTTCAAGAAGGCAATTTTACTGCCAGTGTTCCCTATGGAGATTGCATGGCTGTGTGCTTAATTTTATACACCTGTCAGCAACGGGTGTGGCAGAAATAGCTGAATCCACCAATTTGAAGGGGTGTCCACATACTGTTGTATATATTGTGTACCAATGAATGATAATTTAATACACTAAGATTTGATAGAAGGCATTATGCATGCATTGCACATTATGCATCATGCTTATATTAATATCCTCCATTAGTGCTGTGTCAGATTTCGTACAATTACAAAGAAGTTGTAGGCTACAGATAATTATTGCATGTTTATGACATTGCTACAAAGACAAACTAAGAGACATGCCAAAGAGGTGTGTGAGAGAGACATCTGTCTGAAAGTGAGTGAGCAGAGAGGTAAAGTCAGAGTTAATGTGGTCTGTGCTGTGGCGACTGATTGCATCATCCCCCTTCACAGCCACTGACTGCATCCCAAATGGCACCCTATTCCCTACATGGTGCACTACTTTTGTCCAGGGTCCATAGGGCTCTGGTCTGAAAGTGCCACTATAGGGAATGGGGTGCCATTTGGGATACAAGCACTGTCTGCTGCCTCTGCCCTTCATTTAGATTAAAGCCATTCTCCATCTCTCCCGTCCCACGATTAGTGCCCCACAGCAATTTACAGGTTATATGTGACTTCATTTTGGAGTAAAAGGGACACTCGAGAGGTGTAAGAGGGATGAATATAATGGAATGACATGTAATTTAAAGTCCAGTGGTAGCAGGGTACAATCATGGCAGAAAGGCTTGAGGTGATGGGGAGACAGACAACGTGATAAGGTTTGAGGATAGTCAGCATCTGGTTCATTCTATAGAATTGAATGACGCCATTTTCTAAGCCCATTAATAGAAACAGAGAAACCAAGACAAATATTCTTAGAGGGAATCACTGAGGTTGAAGATGTTCTCAGCCAGGTATCCATTTGGGACATAAAAAAGGACATGCGAATCATGTCATGATCTTGCCCTTTATGTAAACGGCTCTTGGGGCCACAAAGGCTAACTGCCCCATCGCTTGGAGCCAATAGGTGCTTTCTGGGATGCCACTTTGAAACAAGCTCTACATGGTCGAGCCGAACAGCCACAACTGTGAATGCGCTTGACCTTTCCCTCCCTGGACTAATCTGATTGTGCCTTCTTTATGAAATCAGCCGGTAAAGGTCAAAGAGCTATTTAACATGGGAACCCTTTAGCTATGGAATTTGCCTTGCAGTAAATTACCTTTATTATGTTTCATTCACATGTCACCCATGCAAAGGGCTACTTAACTCCTTGAGTGTCAAAAGCCAAGAGAGTATACAGCAATGGTGTTTATAGTTAATTGTTAATGTAACTGTCTTATTTGACCGTAAATCATGTGACGGATCGGGAAATGCCAACTATGTAGGCTATGGGGTTCATGTTTTTAGGAGCAGAACCCTGAAAATGATCATACAAGCATTGCTCTCCTCTATAAAACAAAAAATCCACAGTGAAAGGATACGTGGTCGCTATGACTCCCAGACCTAAGAGAGCTTTCTGAATATGACCAAAAATATCAATGTCTGACTTGAATATTCCCAACCATTCATCGTGAGTGTTGTTAGAGATCTGTTAGAGAGAATCAGAAAGGATAGACCTTCAACAAATATCAAATCCATACTGGAGAAAGACTGTCTCGGAATTACGAAGCAAAATGTCAAGCCTTCGTTTTGGAGCAGATGTCAAAGCAGGAACTAATAATGGGCTTGTCATTTGAACTGTTGAGCCATCATTCAGTAGCTCATGACCCTTTGCTTTCATAGATACTGTATGTCAGATATTCTCGACCCCAGTTCCACTGTATGTCACTCATGGACAACTGGATTACTGTCTTATTGGTGACATCAGACTTTCTGTCGTTGCCTAGGAGGGGGATAAATAATAGGATGCATCTTAGAGCTGCAGACGTAGGTTGAGTCCCAAACAGTGGTATCTTAAGGCCTGGATGTTTTTGGTCCAGCCCTGAACCTTTTGATGGTCCAATAAAATAAATATTTGTATATTTTTTTAAATTTCAGGCTGTACGTCTGATATGAGTTTCCATAACCGTACATCACTTGAGCTATGCAGCATTGAAACATTTTTTTACTGACACATTTTTTTTACTGACAAATTTTTACGACAAAAATTAACAATACAATATACTGCACTAGGTAGTAAGTTGCAGGCACTGTAAAAAGCCCCTGGAGTGACGATCTGGTGCCTGCTGTGATTGGTTGAGATTTCACAACGCAGTTGCCCACTCACGTCTATTGACCCCTCACCCACTCCTACAGAGAGGTTCACATTTCTAGCCAGCACTAAGACAAACGACTGTCACTCAGTCAGAGTCTGCAGCAGGATATGCAGGATATTCGGGAAAGAGAGGCAAAACAAGCAAGGAAATTGAGCGTGAGCAGGCAGCAGGGAATGAGGTGGAGATGGCGAAAACAGACAGAAAGTTAAAGTGCAATAAAAGCAGAGTTAGCCACAGGTTTGTGCAGGGTTGGTGGTAGCCAACTAGCTAACTAGCTAGTCTCCCTCAGCATAAGGGTTGGCTAATGCTAATAATTTAGCGCTTAGCATCCATAAGCTATTGGTTGTCAGTCAGAGTTATTTAATGGTAGGTGATGACATAAGGATGTTGACATAAGTTATGATATTAGGAAAATATATTTATTTTTATGGGTTTCGTTTCTGTAGCTAGTTTAGCTGGCTAGTCACTTCAGTAGCTACTGACCGAAGAGACTTCAGAAAACATTTTTCTGACGGAAGCACATATCTTCTGACAGTGACACAGTGCCTCCCCTTTGGACTGAAGCTGAACTTTACTACAACTAGATATTCAACCATGTTTAAAATGGGCAATGTTGAGGTGGTAGAACTGATTAAATTAATCATAGGGGTATTATAACCCATTCCATTCTACAGGTAAACATTTTTGGCTCATCCCTTAAAACTTCTTTGGGATCGGTGTCCCATTCACGCGAGAATTTCCCAGGACATAGACATACAGTGCCTTGCGAAATTATTTGGCCCCCTTGAACTTTGCAACCTTTTGCCACATTTCAGGCTTCAAACATAAAGATATAAAACTGTATTTGTTTGTGAAGAATCAACAACAAGTGGGACACAATCATGAAGTGGAACGACATTTATTGGATATTTCAAACTTTTTTAACAAATCAAAAACTGAAAAGTTGGGCGTGCAAAATTATTCAGCCCCCTTAAATTAATACTTTGTAGCGCCACCTTTTGCTGCGATTACAGCTGTAAGTCGCTTGGGGTATGTCTCTATCAGTTTTGCACACCGAGAGACTGACATTTTTTCCCATTCCTCTTTGCAAAACAGCTCAAGCTCAGTGAGGTTGGATGGAGAGCATTTGTGAACAGCAGTTTTCAGTTCTTTCCACAGATTCTCGATTGGATTCAGGTCTGGACTTTGACTTGGCCATTCTAACACCTGGATATGTTTATTTTTGAACCATTCCATTGTAGATTTTGCTTTATGTTTTGGATCATTGTCTTGTTGGAAGACAAATCTCCGTCCCAGTCTCAGGTCTTTTGCAGACTCCATCAGGTTTTCTTCCAGAATGGTCCTGTATTTGGCTCCATCCATCTTCCCATCAATTTTAACCATCTTCCCTGTCCCTGCTGAAGAAAAGCAGGCCCAAACCATTATGCTGCCACCACCATGTTTGACAGTGGGGATGGTGTGTTCAGCTGTGTTGCTTTTACGCCAAACATAACGTTTTGCATTGTTGCCAAAAAGTTCAATTTTGGTTTCATCTGACCAGAGCACCTTCTTCCACATGTTTGGTGTGTCTCCCAGGTGGCTTGTGGCAAACTTTAAACAAAACTTTTTATGGATATCTTTAAGAAATGGCTTTCTTCTTGCCACTCTTCCATAAAGGCCAGATTTGTGCAATATACGACTGATTGTTGTCCTATGGACAGAGTCTCCCACCTCAGCTGTAGATCTCTGCAGTTCATCCATAGTGATCATGGGCCTCTTGGCTGCATCTCTGATCAGTCTTCTCCTTGTATGAGCTGAAAGTTTAGAGGGACGGCCAGGTCTTGGTAGATTTGCAGTGGTCTGATACTCCTTCCATTTCAATATTATCGCTTGCACAGTGCTCCTTGGGATGTTTAAAGCTTGGGAAATATTTTTGTATCCAAATCCGGCTTTAAACTTCTTCACAACAGTATCTCGGACCTGCCTGGTGTGTTCCTTGTTCTTCATGATGCTCTCTGCGCTTTTAACGGACCTCTGAGACTATCACAGTGCAGGTGCATTTATACGGAGACTTGATTACACACAGGTGGATTGTATTTATCATCATTAGTCATTTAGGTCAACATTGGATCATTCAGAGATCCTCACTGAACTTCTGGAGAGAGTTTGCTGCACTGAAAGTAAAGGGGCTGAATAATTTTGCACGCCCAATTTTTCAGTTTTTGATTTGTTAAAAAAGTTTGAAATATCCAATAAATGTCGTTCCACTTCATGATTGTGTCCCACTTGTTGTTGATTCTTCACAAAAAAATACAGTTTTATATCTTTATGTTTGAAGCCTGAAATGTGGCAAAAGGTCGCAAAGTTCAAGGGGGCCGAATATTTTCGCAAGGCACTGTATCTGATATTGGCAGAAAGCTTAAATTCTGGTTAATCTAACTGCACTGTCCAATTTACAGTAGCTATTACAGTGAAATAATACCATGCTATTGTTTGAGGAGAGTGCACAGTTTTGATCATGAAAAGTTATTAATAAACAATTTAGGCACATTTGGGCAGTCTTGATACAACATTTTGAACAGAAATACAATGATTCATTGGATCACTCTAAAACTTTGCATCTAAATTGCATCTGGGCTGGAATAATGCAAGCAGTTAATTTTTTTCTTTATATTATCTTTTACCAAATCTATTGTGTTATATTCTCCTACATTCCTTTCACATTTCCACAGACTTCAAAGTGTTTCATTTCAAATGGTACCAAGAAAATGCATATCCTTGCTTCAGGACCTGAGTTACAGGCAGTTAGATTTGGGTATGTCGTTTTAGGCTAAAATTGTAAAAAAGGGGGCGGATCCTTAAGAGGTTTATATTCAAATAGGTTATGTAGCTTCTTATCTGTCATGTTCGGAGCTGTGTGAGTCTTAATGGACACTTACATTTTTCTTTACAGTAGAGTTGCCCTGGTCGTGTACAGTAACTTTAAAACTAACTAATGATGTGTTGCACCTCTTACCTTGCTACCTTGCAGAAGCCAAGGAGAAGGACAGATGAGAACAGCAGGCCAGTGGAGCACTTTGAACAGCAGCAGCCAGGGGCAACTGGTAGGGAAGAGGATGGTTTTGGTGACCCAGAAACAGGCCGAAAACAAGTTAAGCTACCCCAGTATCCCTTCGACTGGATTGCAAAAGAGGGCCTTTCAACACAAGTTGTTTGAAACCTTTGATTAGTTAGAATACTCAATTGAGAGAAATGCAGCCTTCTGGCTTTCCTGTAGACCAGGGCTCTCCAACCCTGTTCCTGGAGAGCTACCCTCATGTAGGTTTTCAATCCAACCCCAATTGTAACTAAACTGATTCAGTTTATCAACCAGAATCAGGTGTGCTAGATTAGGATTGGAGTTACAGGATGGTAGCTCTCCAGGAACAGGGTTGGAGAGCTCTGCTGTAGACTATGTAAGACAACACAGCAGAAACAATAAGGATACATTGATCAGCACAGGGTACACAAATTGGAAGACAGCTCTGGACTCATTCCATGACCATGAGAAAACCGCTATGCACAACGCTACAGTGGTGTCCTAGAAAAGTTATAGGAGTAATGTAGAGCAGTGTTTCCCAACTCCAGTCCTCAAGTACCCCTAACAGTATTAATGTTTATTGTAGCCCTGGACAAGCACACCTGATTCAACTTGTCAACTAATCATCAAGCCCTCAGTGAGTTGAATAAGGTATGTTTGTCCCTAGCTACAACAAAAATGTGTTCTGTTGGGTGTACTGGACGACGGGAGTTGGGGAAACACTGGTGTAGAGCATCGAGACGTTGTAGAGCAACTGCAAGCTGCAAGTGTGTGTGAGAAAGATATTAAGGCAGACAAAATCTATTCTGTAATAGAAGGTCATGCCAGGGATAGGCATACTGAACAGTTGGCAGTGGGTGCAGTATGTTACAAGAGCGGGGAAGTTGGTGTACAGGCACGTTTCCATGCCAATCACACAGAAGCAATATATGTCCACTGTTATGCGAAGGGGGCTTAACGTGCTACACCTGCAAGGCAGTCCCAGAAGCCAGCAACATCTTTGACACATCTTTGCCGTATAGCCTCCTGCTGCTCCACCAACAGCGCCATGCCAGCATGACCCAGGTGCCCTTGTTTTTTAACAATGTCCAGTACAGACAGGGAGGGTAGCGGTTGTTCTGGATCAGGTTCAAGAAGACATGCCATTCCACTGAACCTGCCCCAGAGACGGTTCCTTACCCACTGAAGATGGCCCTCCACTGCCTGCACCTGATTGGGTACGGCTGGCTTCCTCCACTCACATTCCACATCCGTACGGACGATATTGTGAACCGCCAAAATAGGCTGCATGGGTACACTTATGAGCTCCACGGAGGCATTCCCATGTGGTAGAGAATCCTCTGGTCACCTATAGAGACCTGCCAAGAGGAAAGATGTTAACCTGTTATGGCTGCGATCCCATTAAGTACCACATGCCTTTCAATGCATGACTTTGAACACCTTGAAATGCATTTGTTGTAAGAAATGTGCTATATAAATACAATTTGAATTGATTGATGACATTACAGCTGTAGAATATTTAATAAACTAATTTTCACATGAGGACAAGTGCAGTTTTCCCATAAACTTTGAATTGATAACTGGGGATTTTATCACTTGACATATCAATCCTACAGTGGGAAGGATCCTATAAATCAAGACTGTGTGAATGCATGTAGCACTCTGAATAAATAAATACTGTGCCTTTGAAGATTTGTCTCTGGTCATGAAACTACAATACAGACTGGATTTCTAAACAAAGTAAATTCTGAATGTCAATAGATTTTTGGATTCATTCTCATCAATGACAACATTCTTGAACTGAGTTATCAGTCATTTAAGTCTGGTATCCAGGGTAATCTGGTTAATGATTATATAATTGATTAAGTGTCTCTTTCCTTGTAGAATGTTGACAGCAGTATATGACACATTGTATTGCTAAGATGCTCAAACTTAACTTAATAGCTACACTCACCGACACAGGACACTCATCCCGACACTCATCCCAATCCCACGAGGTCTGAAATAGATACCAGACTTGAAATACTGTACAAACAATTATCTAGGCTAAGTACTACAATATGATTTGTTGATCTACTGCTCTGCTAAATAGCTAGCAAAAGTGTAGTCAGTGACTAGTTAAAACAGAGAAAAAGGACGGTAGAAATTCAACACTATTCAATTAATTTCTATACAGCAGATGGATTGATCATGGATTGGGCAACGGTCTCTATCGTGCTGGTGAACGGTAGCTGACAGTGTCGGCTAGAGATGACATGCAGGAATTTGTAGTCGTTATCAAACGTCATGCCAAGGTAGGCCTACACCAAACACGTACTTAGTTTGAAGTGTTTGTAAAATTCATTCTGTGAAAAAACGATTGGAACCAAAACCGCTAGTTTGAATGTTTATAATGACGTGTCCACTGTGCCGGACTATGTCTTCAAATCCTAGAAATGCATCTGGTCCCAAATGGCACCCTGTTCACTATGCCCGGTTCTAGTCAAAAGTAATGCATTATCTTGGGAATATGGTGCCATTTAGGACATAATCATATACAGTACCTGTCAAAAGTTTGGACACACCTACTCATTCAAGGGTTTTTATTTTGACTATTTTCTACATTATAGAATAATTGTGAAGACAAAACTATGAAATTACACACATGGAATCATGTAATAACCAAAAAAGTGTTAAACAAATCCAAATATATTTTATATTTGAGATTCTTCAAAGTAGCCACCCTTTGTCTTGGTGACAGCTTTGCACGTTCTTGGCATTCTCTCAACCAGCTTCATGAGGTAGTCACCTGGAATTGTCACGTTCGTCAGATTGATGAGACCAAGGCGCAGCGTGATATGAATATATTCTTATTTAATTAAACAAAAAACACTAAACAAAATAACAAAATGAACGTGAAGCTATAACAATGAGTGCTGACACAGGCAACTATACATAGACAATAACCCACAAACTATCCAAGGAATATGGCTACCTAAATATGGTCCCCAATAAGAGACAACGATAAACAGCTGCCTCTGATTGAGAACCAATCTAGGCAACCATAGACATATAAACACCTAGACCAGAAAACCCCCATAAACATACAAAAACCCTATCGCAATGGCGATCAATAATATGATGGGTGATGGGTTAGGTTAGGTTTCAATTATAAAGTCAATCTCAATGTGACTTGAATTTAAAAGGAATTGTGCAAAGACTGTTGCAAATGAAATGAGATGAAACCCTCTCTCGCCCATGTTTACACCTTGGCTGTGGATCCGTAGTTATCTGTAGGCTGTTTCGAAGTAGCCCACAGTGTTGTTTTGAATGATGTGCAGTGAGTGAATTTTAGATCAGAGGGTGTTAACTGTAGCATAACCTACCTGTGTTTAGTTTCAATCATTGCATATATTTTGCCTATTGGCGCCACACAAGAGAAAAAATGGACCATTCGTACAATCATCCTGAAATTTCATAAGAAATTAGGTGGTGTTTTTTGTCTTATAGTAACATTATACCATGCTATTATATTTGGTTATGTTATTAGTAATTCTAACATTATGTGATCTTTAGCCTACATTGATTCAGCTTTGATCTAACTTTATTAAACACGCAGCATTTGCCAGTGTAGCCTTTTTTCTATGAGTAGAGAAGAGACTGTGCTTAAAGTAGAGAATCATACATTTACACAGATGCTTTGCACAAATTGAATCCGCAGGCACTCCGTTTTAGTAGTGCATGTAAGAAGATTCAAGTTAGCTAACCAGACAGTTTTTTCTTTCTGTTAGCTAGTGATAGCTAGTGATAGTGATACACAAGCTAGGCTTATTTGAAACATCGCCATCTCCTGGTCGCATTTACCCTCCAGATTCAGTAGATGGATAACCCCATTGAAAACCCCAGATTTCTGACCAAAATTTAGAAAAAAACTTTAACATAATTCATGATGGATTTTATTGTATTATGGAGTCAAAGATAATAGTTTCAATATAGTTTTTTAAACATGTTTGTTGATTATTTTATTTCAATTTACTGAATTGTTTTTTCATTATTAGTTTTAGTTTCAGTTTACTATAATAACCTTGATCCACCCTCCCCCTGAAAACAGTCCAAATAGAATTATTCATGTCTGTTTTATGTAAATGAAAAAAGCAACACTTTTCTAATAGAATCATGTCATCATACTAAAAGCCTCTCCTCGGGAACAATTAAAGATAACAAATTAATATTGCCTATTATTTCAAACAGATTCCCAGATGCAGAATCCATAATTCTGAACCAATTGTAAAATTACTCCTTATGAATGTGCTGCAAAGTGTAATTTAATGGGGGGGTTTTCAGACTAAAATCATTTATTTCATTAATCAAAGGTTAGAGTTTATGTGATGGGAGGCCGGTGCACTCACTCTGAAAACTAAACTTTTCTTTACTGTATAGGATGATATGGCTTCTGTAGGGAAACAAAGCAAAAGTTTAGAGAGTGTAAAATAGTATTTTACACCCACACTAGCTTCCCTAGCAAGCCTTCATTTTTAAATTAATGTTAAATCTATTTGTTACTAGGCTTAATGACTATAATCCTCAATTTAAGCATACATCATAAATAAGACCATTGTGTTGCTGTCACGTATACTCCCTCTCCGGCCTCTAGGTCATCAGGCTGCTGATTATCCCGCACACTTGTCACCATCTTCTCACGCACCTGCGCCTCATCACACTCACCTGGACTCCATCACCTCCTTGATTATCTTCCCTATATCTGTCACTCCCCTTGGCTCTTTCCTCAGGTGTTATTGACTGTTGTCATGTCGGTGCGTTGTTTGTGTTTCGTGTTCATTGTTTTTTTATTTTATTAAAACACTCACTCCATGAACTTGCTTCCCGACTCTCAGCGCACTCGTTACAGTTGCGTCGTTAAAAATGTTATGTGCATATAGTGCTCATGTGTTAACAGATATTCTCTCTTAAATTAACTGCAGAACTACTAGTAATTACAGGATTATGTACAATATCTAACAGAGCACAGTGTCTCCATATCGTTCTCTCTCCACCAGTCCTTTGTTATACGGCTGTGGGGAAAGTGCTATATGAGGGATTCATACAATCATTGCAATTTCATTATATGTTTTTGCCACCCTCAAATTGGAAAGGTTGTATTTCACTCCTCCTGAATTCACTTGTAGGTTCAGAGAGGAAGTGTCCAAATCTCCTGAAATTGCTATTGTAGCCAGGGACTAAACAGAATATCAAACAACATGAATTGAAATGTCCCATCTATTTCTATACACAACAATGCAATCCAAACGCCTGCCATAAGGCCTTGTTGGATCATCAAGAGTGGGTTCCAGCAGTGGCAGCAGCCACACTGACTGTACTACATCTGTACTACATAGTAGAGAGGATGGCTAAGGGTCAGGTAAATAGTGTCTAGATCAGGTAAAGGAGCTGTAATATTTTCCAGATAAGGTTTCTATTATATAATGACATTGTAGCAGGAAGGAAGGAACCATGCTGGCCTGGCTGTCCTGGCACATACACAGCAGACAGTGAATAGGGAGGAACAAGATGATTTAATGTAATGGGGGAAATAAAGCATCATTAGCGCAAATTAACTTTTGTCAGCCGAGGTGATCTTGTTGGGTGCTAATGCCACTGGCAACCATGGAGATATCAATTTATGCGCAGGGGGGTAGGGTCAAGTGAAGTGCACTTCGTGATGCATTTAGCCCTGAATGGCAGCGGCGGTCACCGGCGTTCCATATTGTTTTGCCTCCCTGAGTTTGCAGTGCCAAGACGAAGGATGCACCATGTTTAATTCATACCGTTGGTTTAACTCACGGCCAGGAATGGACCCTAGTCCATTAATTAGTACCAAACGGCCATTCAAAACAAGATCTGCCTTGTATAGGTCACCAATTTTGCAGCGCTCTAGTGTTGCCTTTCTCATTTGGCTGGAGTGGAGTGGACATCCAAGGCTTAGAGCAGGAG
Source organism: Oncorhynchus mykiss (assembly GCF_057628025.1). Lineage (NCBI taxonomy): Eukaryota > Metazoa > Chordata > Actinopteri > Salmoniformes > Salmonidae > Oncorhynchus > Oncorhynchus mykiss. Next base: position 66,050,382 of record NC_143029.1, read on the forward strand.
TCCTGCTGACTGCATGCCCACTGTAGCTGGAATGTATCACATCAATACAGTTTCTCCTAATGCAGATTATAGCTGTCTAAATGATGCCTTGCATATGCCATTTATGAGAAAGCAGTTATTTGAACCGTCAGTTTGTCGTTATAATTATTGAGCTGCTGATGCTGTTATGGATTATGTGATTGCTTGATATTATCATGGATCATGGAACAACAAGATGTACTGTGGACTTGTGGTTTGTCTCTTGGCTGCTGTGTAGCTACTCCTGAGTACGTGGGCTTATCCTTGCCTTCCAAACATTTCATTGGCTTTAGTTAATTTAATATTATAGTATTGTTCAAAAGGGACACATGAAAATATTTAATAAAAGCCACTGATGAAACAGGAATACGAGAAAATATTGATGCTAAGAAAACTGTATTGCATTGTTTTCTGCCCATTTTAAAGTGGCAATTACAGTGCCTTGCGAAAGTATTCGGCCCCCTTGAACTTTGCGACCTTTTGCCACATTTCAGGCTTCAAACATAAAGATATAAAACTGTATTTTTTTATGAAGAATCAACAACAAGTGGGACACAATCATGAAGTGGAACGACATTTATTGGATATTTCAAACTTTTTTAACAAGTCAAAAACTGAAAAATTGGGCGTGCAAAATTATTTAGCCCCTTTACTTTCAGTGCAACAAACTCTCTCCAAAAGTTCAGTGAGGATCTCTGAATGATCCAATGTTGACCTAAATGACTAATGATGGTAAATACAATCCACCTGTGTGTAATCAAGTCTCCGTATAAATGCACCTGCACTGTGATAGTCTCAGAGGTCCGTTAAAAGTGCAGAGAGCATCATGAAGAACAAGGAACACACCAGGCAGGTCCGAGATACTGTTGTGAAGAAGTTTAAAGCCAGATTTGGATACAAAAAGATTTCCCAAGCTTTAAACATCCCAAGGAGCACTGTGCAAGCGATAATATTGAAATGGAAGGAGTATCAGACCACTGCAAATCTACCAATACCTGGCCGTCCCTCTAAACTTTCAGCTCATACAAGGAGAAGACTGATCAGAGATGCAGCCAAGAGGCCCATGATCACTATGGATGAACTGCAGAGATCTACAGCTGAGGTGGGAGACTCTGTCCATAGGACAACAATCAGTCGTATATTGCACAAATCTGGCCTTTATGGAAGAGTGGCAAGAAGAAAGCCATTTCTTAAAGATATCCATAAAAAGTGTTGTTTAAAGTTTGCCACAAGCCACCTGGGAGACACACCAAACATGTGGAAGAAGGTGCTCTGGTCAAATGAAACCAAAATTGAACTTTTTGGCAACAATGCAAAACGTTATGTTTGGCGTAAAAGCAATACAGCTGAACACACCATCCCCACTGTCAAACATGGTGGTGGCAGCATCATGGTTTGGGCATGCTTTTCTTCAGCAGGGACAGGGAAGATGGTTAAAATTGATGGGAAGATGGATGGAGCCAAATACAGGACCATTCTGGAAGAAAACCTGATGGAGTCTGCAAAAGACCTGAGACTGGGACGGAGATTTGTCTTCCAACAAGACAATGATCCAAAACATAAAGCAAAATCTACAATGGAATGGTTCAAAAATAAACATATCCAGGTGTTAGAATGGCCAAGTCAAAGTCCAGACCTGAATCCAATCGAGAATCTGTGGAAAGAACTGAAAACTGCTGTTCACAAATGCTCTCCATCCAACCTCACTGAGCTCGAGCTGTTTTGCAAGGAGGAATGGGAAAAAATGTCAGTCTCTCGATGTGCAAAACTGATAGAGACATACCCCAAGCGACTTACAGCTGTAATCGCAGCAAAAGGTGGCGCTACAAAGTGTTAACTTAAGGGGGCTGAATAATTTTGCACGCCCAATTTTTCAGTTTTTGATTTGTAAAAAAAGTTTGAAATATCCAATAAATGTCGTTCCACTTCCTGATTGTGTCCCACTTGTTGTTAATTCTTCACAAAAAAATACAGTTTTATCTTTATGTTTGAAGCCTGAAATGTGACAAAAGGTTCAAGGGGGCCGAATACTTTCGCAAGGCACTGTAGGTGACAACAGAAGTGGAGGACCTAAAATATCCTACCTCTATTATCACTAATTTTGTAAACAGCATAAATGTAAAGAACTAAGTACAATTAAAAAGACTAAAGAACAGTGTTGACAAATTCAGATGGACCCTGGTGACAGGATTCTCCTTTCCTGGGGAATGAAGCCAAATTGATCTACCCCACAGTGTCATTTCCTCTCCAAAGACAGTCTTTTTCCACCACCTTTTCATGCCATGAAACCAGTTATTACTGCAGAGGTCACAGACATCTCCCTTCTGCAGTTTATCTTTGTTTCAATTCATTTTTCAATGTTATTTATTGGTTGTGCTGCTATACATTCTGTTAACCTGTATTTTTTTCTCCATTAGATTATAATGATGGAAATTTTAAAAACCATTCTTCTATTTTTATGTAGATTTTTATTTTTGGGGGGGAATAAGAACTAACCAGATTATATGTATTAGTAGTATAATATTAGTATTATTTAGCATCGCTACAATGGGAAAAGAGGAGAGCAGCGATGACTAAAAGCATGATCTGAATCTTTGGCGGAGTAGCTGAGAGACTAGGAGCACCATGTTAGATGGGAGGGAGATTAAAGCCTTATATGTTAATCAAGCCATGATGAATAGACCATACTCACACAAACACAGGCACCTCACGAGTCCCTTGTGCATTCTCCACATAACTGGGATGGGGGACGGGGAGAGAGAATTAATTCTATTAAGTGAGCTTGTAAGGATGCACTGTATGCAGATAAGTGGTGTGTGTCAGCGAAAATTGCGGGGGTGGGGGTCACTGGAAAGTTAAGTTCATGTAATGCACTTCTGAGGTGGGGCTGTCATCGCTGTGACATATCTAAATCTTCTTAGTTAGTGGGGTCTAGCTAACGGATTATCAGCCACATTTGAGTAATAGACTCCTCATTTAGATTTAATGCGTTTTGCATAGAGAGCAACCTCCCCTCATCACTCTTAAAGATGAATCGGCTTCCTAGGCAAAATTCTAAAGATATTAGTCTGCCGGCAACTGCATAAATCATAACATTTTACTAATGGGAGCAAAGTTAAACACTCCTCCCACCCTTTTAAGCACACATGGAGGAGGATTATGATGATGCTGCCTTGGCCATTTGTTCTCCCATGCAGGCAGGCAAAGGTCCTCTTTATTTACATGAAGCTTGTGCCCAAACGAGACCCTATTCCCTTTAAAGAACACTACTTTTTACTAGAGCACTATGGGCCTTGGTCAATAGTAGTACAATACAAAGGGAATAGGTTGCCCCTTTATTTACATGGAGTTTTGTGTCCACACAGCCCACAGGGAAGCTGACTTTACATAAGCATAAAGCCATTAATCATTGATATTTATTTCAATTAACTACTACATTATCATAGTGTAATTCATACTGTTTGCCTCTGCATAGGACACATACTAATGGTAGAATGTTGACCTACTGTGTGTTTACCTCTCATGAAAAGATTACATAGAGAGATGGCGAGAATAGTGTGAAAATGTGGATTATTAAAGGTGCGGTGCAGTCAAAAACTTGATTTTGCTGTGTTATATATATAAATATACACACAGTACCTGTACGTGGGGGGGGTACTGTCACGCCCTGACCTTAGAGATCCTTATTATTCTCTATGTTTACTTAGGTCAGGGCGTGTCTCGGATGGGAAATTCTGTTTTCTGTTTCCTTGTTTTTGGCCGAGTGTGGTTCCCAATCAGAGACAGCTGTCTATTGTTGTCTCTGATTGGGAATCATACTTAGGCAGCCTGAGTTTGTGGGATCTTGTTTTCTGTTTAGTTACTGTTGCCTGATAGAACTGTGCACTTTTGTTTTCGATTTTGTTATTTTGTTTGAGTGTTTTTTGAATTAAAATCATGAACACTTTCCACGCTGCACTTTGGTTTACTCTTTCTACCACCAACGAGAGCCGTTACAGTACCAGACAAAAGTTTGGACACCGACTCATTCAAGGGTTTTAATTTTAATGTTATTTATTTGATCTTTATTTTACTATTTCTACATTGTAGAATAATAGTAAAGACATCAAAACTATGAAATAACTCATATGGATCATGTAGTAACGGGAAAGAGGTTTAAACAAATCAAAATATATTTTATATTTGAGATTCTTCAAATAGCCACCCTCTGCCTTGATGACAGCTTTGCACACTCTTGGCATTCTCTCAACTAGCTTCATGAGGTAGTCACCTGGAATGCATGTCAATTAACAGGTGTGTCTTGATAAAAGTTCGCTTGTGGAATTTGTTTCCTTCTTAATGCGTTTGAGTCAATCAGTTGTTGTCACAAGGTAGGGGTTGTATACAGAAGATAGCCCTATTTGGTAAAATACCAAGTCCATATTATGGCAAGAACAGCTCAAATAAGCAAAGAGAAACAACATTCCATCATTACTTTAAGACATGAAGGTCAGTCAATCCCAAAAATTACAATAACTTTTAAAGTTTCTTTAGGTGCAGTCGCAAAGATGAAACTGGCTCTCATGAGGACCACTACAGGAAAAGTTCATTAGAGTTACTAGCATCATAAATTGCAGCCCAAATAAATGCTTCACAGAGTTCAAGTAACAGACACATCTTAAAATCAACAGTTCAGAGGAAAATGGGTGAATCAGGCCTTTTTGGTTGATTTGCTGCAAAGAAACCACTACTAAAGGATGCCGATGAGAAGAAGAGACTTGTTTGGGCCAAGAAAGACGAGCAATGAACATTAGACCGGTGGAAATCTGTCCTTTGATCTGATGAGTCCAAATTGGAGATTTTTGGTTCCAACCGCTGTGTCTTTGTGAGATGCAGAGTAGGTGAATGGATGATCTCTGCATGTGTGGTTTCCACCATGAAGCATGGAGGAGGTGTGATGGTGTGTGGGGTGCTTTGCTGGTGACAGTGTCAATAATTTATTTCAGAATTCAAGGCACACTTAACCAGCATGGCTACCACAGCATTCTGCAGGGATACACCATCAAGACTGTTGGAAAAGCATTCCAGGTGAAGCTGGTTGAGAGAATGCCAAGTGTATGCAAAGCTGTCATCAAGGCAAAGTGTGGCTACTTTGAAGAATAAAAAATAATAATAAATATTTGTTTATCAATTTTTTGGGTTACTACATTGTTCCATATGTTTTATTTCATATTTGTCTTCGCTATTATTCTACAATCTAGAAAATAGTAAAAAAAAAAAAAAACTTGAATGAGTAGGTGTGTCCAAACGTTTGACTGGTACTGTATATATATCATTTCCAAACTATGAGGTTGGAATGATACTGTGAAATTGTGAAAATAATGATAACCCAGTGGGCACAGACTTCAGTTCAACGTGTAGTTTTGATTTATATTTGGTTGAGTTGTCAACTAACAAGAATTCAACTCGAAATCACCAACAACATTTTTGGTTAGAAGTTTGGTAAAAAAATATGAAATGCCCTTTTGTTGATGACTTTTTGCAAATCCAATCGGTTTCCCATGTTGATTCAACGTCATCACATAGATTTTTGAGGGTTGCAATGATGTGGAAACCCAGTGGGAATATCCTTTTTAGTGTAAGAGCTGTTTAAAAAGACCCCCTGAAATTTCAGCCTGTTTTGGAGGGATTGAGTTTTGGGCTGCCCGGTGACATCACCAGGTGGTAAATGAGTTAATAGACTAACAAGAGAGTTCCAAACCTCTGACAACAACAGCTAGTTTTCAGTTTTCCCCTCCCCACTCAGACCACTCCCAGACTGTCCTAGCAAAACCCTTCATTGAGGAATTGCTCTTTGCTAAGAAGCTATTTTTGTTTCTTTTTGGAACATCTTAATTGAAAATAATCACAGTAAGGTAATTAATTGTTCCCAGAAATGAGTTGATATTGAGATAAAAAGGGCTGCATTGGACCTTTAACCTTTAAGCTGACTATTAAAATAAACTTAAAAGGGAGAGATTATACATTTACTTTATAACCTACAAATACACTATGAAACTGCATGAAATTCACATAAGGAAACCCCAGATTGTATACATACTGTACAAAATAGAGGTTAATTACTCACCATTGATAATTATCGAATTCATTTAACAAAGATAACTGTATTTTGTGGCCCTGTATTTTAAACCGTATAAAACCTATAACCTAGAGGTTTCTTGGAATAAACAAAAACACACAAAGACAGTTCATGTCGACAGGAGGCTTGACGACAAGGCGTGAGACAGTATCAAAAGGCTGCTAGCTTGTGCCTGGTCCTGTGTGTGTCTGGCTCGTGGCTTTTGAGAGTCCCACAGTGGTGGCCTGTCAGACGCAGGCACTGCTCTCCCCCTCATTAGACACCCTTCCCCACTGCCACTCCCTGTGTGCCTCTCTCCCACTCCGAGACAAATTAAACACACACATAAACAAGAGCACACACACACACAGCCCTGTACACCGTCACTGCCATCACACCGGCGATGCCTAGCTGACACACAGTTTGTTTTGTACATTTAATTTGACAGTGCTTTAACTAGAGAGACTGCATCTTGTCAAATGTGCCGGCAGCACACAGCTGAGCTGGAGGTGTTCTGTTGAAGGGCATCTGTGAAGCAGCAGAGTCACTTTTGAACAGGCCGCGCTGGCTGCTGCTCGCCCTGTGTGCTGAGAGGTGCTGTGGGCTGAGGGCTTCCGTGTCTGTCTCTTTCTTTATTTCCCTGAAGGGCGGATGGGAGACGGGGATTCTGATGATGACAGTTGGTTCCATGTCTAGTCCAGCTCAAACCCCCACACACACTCTCTCTCTTCATTCTTCAATCCAAGCACCAGTAAAACATTTGAAAGTGTCTCTAAGCAGCGCCAACTTTGGTCCCTATAGCTTCCTGGCTTTGAAACAGAGAGGGTGGGTGTCGTGCTGTCACCCCCAGCATGTTCCACAGGACACTTTGCTCATTAGTGAAGAGGGGACTGGTTTGTGGCTCCCTGCTCAACTTGATCACAAGTCAGTCAGCCAAAACAGGTGCTGAGGAAAGGGTAGGACCAGGAAGTAGGAACAACCCTGAGTGTGTTTTCAGTAAATGCCAGTGTTCTGTGCCAGAGTAGTGTGAGGGCAGTAGAGGCGGAAAGACAAAACAGGGATGCTGTCTGGTGTGTTTCCTGACTCCAGACAGTCAGGGATGGAAAACAAATGCCTACGAGCTTAGACAGCCAGATACAAAAGGAACAAGATGACCAGACATATCTGTTCACATTAAACCTTTATGACCGAGACACTTTTTAAGTATAAGTATCATGTAGTGGGATGAATAGGGAGGTTGGCCCTGAAGGTGGGTAGAGGGGCTGTTTTATACTACCTTTATTATTATTATTTATTTTAAAAAATATAATTAACCTTTATTCAACTATATATACTATATATAACACTTTGCTATTTGCATGATTTTACTGTAATTGATTTGGTCAGAATTACAACACATATAACATACCGAATGTTGAATGTGAATAAAATTCAGTGAAATTTGTTCAATATTGCATCTAAATGTCATAAGGATAGTTATGCCTCATCATATCCGCCCGCGCACATCATCTGAGGAGAGTAGACAGCCAACTGGGCACAGACGTCAACTCAATGTCTATTCCACGCTGGTTCAACAAAGTTCAGTCAACCAGTGTGTGCATAGTGAGAGATGTGAGCGATTCTATCTAAACTTGGTTAATAGCAGTACTTGGATAATACATTGGCCTATTGCCTGCAAACTGTAATAAATCAAAATACAGTTTTCCACCTCAAAAGCCCTCAGCTTAAATCAGACACATAGCTTGACATTAAACTCAGAGCAAAAGCAGCCTTCTGAAAGAGAGATCATTCTCTCTTGTAGGGTTGGTGCTACTGTACAAGGTTGATGGTCTACACACCAGGCAGTATACTGGTGACACATCCATCCATATTTAAGACGGCCATTTACTTAAGGGACATTATACTGACTGATGCCTACAGAAAACTTTGGAAATCCATTAGCTCCTGTGACCAGCATTGATTCACATCATCCAATCTCATGTTGTTAGGCAGGCACTGCCCCCTGAAGAGCAAGACTCGAAATGCTTGAGACGTATATGAGACTATCAGATTAAACTGAGAAAATGTTGCTCAATTACCAAATGCTACCACTTAACACCATTCATCTTAGTGCTTGCCTTGCTTGCTGTACGAACGCTGAGCGTCCTCTAATGTAAGGAGCTTGACAGTTACCATTTTCTATGGAAGAGGAGGCTAAAGAGGCCCATTGAACCCTCCTCACTACAATTTTCCCTCATCGTGTCGAGAGACTTCATTAACTTTTAGGGCAATTTCAACACATTTTCAGATCAGAGCAACCTCCTTAGAGCTTCTACTGTCAGTTACACAGCCCTACTACTGGTACATCAATGAAGGTATATCCTATAATAAAGTGTTTGGCATTGCGGTTATTTGAAGGCCATTGAATGGTAAAATTGTGTAAATAATATACTAGAAAATACACAGTAAAATGTGAGCAATTACACCTTTAATATTTGAAGAGCAATGAGAAAGGGTACAGTGCTTAACAACATTTGAAGAAAAACATTGCGTGTGTAGGTATACAGTATACTGTGATGAGATGCGGAATGACTGATAACAATAGGTTGTTGAAAATAATGGGTAAATGCTGCCCTCCACAGGCATAGGCATGTTACTGTGGTCACAATACACGCTCAACTACTGTAGGCCTATGTGAACACATGGCTCTTAGACCTAGAGTTTTCCAGCGTTTGACTCACAACAATAGTGCCATAATAGTCACTATAGACCTGTTAGAAAGAAGATTGAATAGTTCATTGGATTGATATTGATATATACAGACATTTTGGGGAGGTATTTTTTACACTTCAGTGATCTGGACCTTGTTGTGGGGGAAAGCCTAAAAAAGAGTGGCAAGTTGTTACACTTTTTTTTTAAGAGAACCAAATAAAGAATGAGGCAGGTTAAGAAAATTACAAAGTTAACATTTTTATTACAGATGACAAGTTTATTATTGATTACAAGCTGTTTTGGGCCATCTACCACCCCACCGGAGGACAAAAATAACTTTGTTTTATGGTGTTTCTACAGCTATTTTGTTACCCCCCCCCAAAAAGTGATAAAACGTTTTTTGTAATTAAAATGTTTACTAAAAAATTTAATTTTACCAACACTAGGGCCTGCTACAGTAAATAATAATGGATCTGGATGCACACTCAGACAAAATGGAGATATAAACATAATTAGCCTACTGGTGAATAGAACCAATGTTATTTTGTTTTAAATGATAATAGATGCGAGAACACATTTTTAAAGAGGGTATTTTTACCTTTTTAGACTTAGTGTTCACATTTTAACAGTCTTATGTTGAGTAAAACAATGTAAATAAATAAATACAGTAGCACAACTGATGGATTACAGGATCAATTCTGTGTTGTACAAGATGGGACGGAATGGGGGAGATTTTCAAAAGGACAAGATTGTTACGGGACTGTGACAGTATAGAAGAAAATTACAGACTGAGCGTATCTCGTTTAGCCAATCAGACCAGGGGTAAAAAAACGGAATGCTCCAACCTGATTGGCTGAACACGATACGCATCTGGTACTAGCATTAGGCACTGCAGCGTGGTGGAAAATTGTGTTTCATAAAGACAGCAAGCCTATCTTCCCCATTTTTTTTCTGCCTTCTCGCCATTAAATTGAGTAAAGGAGGAAATCGATGCCTTTGAAGCCTGAATGGAGAATATTTTATGTATGAACTGGTCTACGGGGGTACAAGTGGGTTTAGCCAGCTGTATAGATTCCCTTTGGATGGTAAGATTAAACGTCTCAATATCGCCATCTGTCTGCCTTTGGGCTACATCGTAGCACCGTCGGTTCGGCTCTGAACTCTCTAATCAAATCTCTGTGCATTAATAATTCTAGAAATTATTATAGAAAAGTATATAAAGTAATATTATCAAAACCTTTTTCGAAAGACTATTTGTGTTGCAGCAATGATTGCAAAGAAGAAAATGTAGTATAGTTTGTGGTTGGAATGCCAGATATTATCCCATAGTTTCATCATCCTGTTTGTTGTTATTGTTGATGTTATTATAATATATTTTATACAGTTTCACCAACTTATTCCTCAACTGTTAATAAAAGCCCATTCTGAGAAATTGCACCTGACCGTCCTTGTCTGACTCCTCCCTGAACATACACCACAAAAGCCTACCTCACAACTCCACAACAAGGTCAAGGTCAAGGTCAAAACGTCACAGTCTGGGAGGTGGACACAAGAGAGTTGCCAACAGTGGTGGAGAGGTCTTGGAGCGGGAAGGACTTCCCGAAGAAGGAATGGCAGTGTTGTCTTTATGTAGAGGTTGAGGTGGTGGGCCAACATGGAAGTGAAGAGGTCTGCCGGACACTGACAGATCATACAGGTGGGGTTGGGAGAAAAGAGTTGAGCGCCATCAGAATAACAGTGTTAAGAAAGACCTGTCATGCCCTGATCTATTTCACCTGTCCTTGTGCTTGTCTCCACCCCCCTGCAGGTGTCGCCCATCTTACCCATTATCCCCTGGGTACTTATACCTGTGTTCTCTGTTTGTCTGTTGCCAGTTCGTCTTGCTTGTTCAAGTCAACCAGCGTTTTGTGTCAGCTCCTGCTTTTCCCCATTCTCTCTTTTTCTCATCCTCTTGGTTTTGACCCTTGCTTGTCCTGACTCTGAGCCTGCCTGCCGTCCTGTGCCTTTGCCCCTACTCTGGATTACCGACCCCTGTAACAAGGGCGGTGGGACAAAAATAGTTGAATTGCGTTAGCATAACAGTGATAAGAGCGATGAGGATGTGACAGAACCAATTTGTGACTTTGTTTACAGAGAGGACCAAAGGGGACCTAGCACTGAGACCTAGGGGAGACCAGTAGTGAGAGGGTGAGATTCAGACACTAACCTTTCTACAGTAGATTCAGGAAATTATTCAGGCCCCTTGACTTTTCCACATTTTGTTACATTACAGCCTTATTCTAAAATGTATTGAATTGTGTGTGTGTGTAGAGTCAGTATAAATGTGAGTGCATGTTGTGCATAGAGACAGTGCAAAAAATCTAATACAGTCGTGGCCAAAGGTTTTGAGAATGAAAATATACATTTTTACAAAGTCTGCTGCCTCACTTTGTATGATGGCAATTTGCATATACTCCAGAATGTCATGAAGAGTGATCAGATGAATTGCAATTAATTGCAAAATCCCTCTTTGCCATGCAAATGAACTGAATACCCCAAAACATTTCCACTGCATTTCAGCCCTGCCACAAAAGGACCAGCTGACATTATGTCAGTGATTCTCTCGTTAACACAGGTGTGAGTGTTGACGAGGACAAGGCTGGAGATCACTCTGTCACGCTGATTGAGTTCGAATAACAGACTGGAAGCTTCAAAAGAAGGGTGGTGCTTAGAATCATTGTTCTTCCTCTGTCAATCGTGGTTACCTGCAAGGAAACACGTGCCGTCATCATTGCTTTGCACAAAAAAAGGCTTCACAGGCAAGGATATTGCTGCCAGTAAGATTGCACCTAAATCAACCATTTATCGGATCATCAAGAACTTCAAGGAGAGCGGTTCAATTGTTGTGAAGAAGGCTTCAGGGCGCCCAAGAATGTCCAGCAAGCGCCAGGACCATCTCCTAAAGTTGATTCAGCTGTGGGATCGGGGCACCACCAGTACAGAGCTTGCTTAGGAATGGCAGCAGGCAGGTGTGAGAGCATCTGCACGCACAGTGAGGTGAAGACTTTTGGAGGGTGGCCTGGTGTCAGGAAGGGCAGCAAAGAAGCCACTTCTCTCCAGGAAAAACATCAGGGACAGACTGATATTCTGCAAAAGGTACAGAGATTGGACTGCTGAGGACTGGGGTAAAGTCATTTTCTCTGATGAATCCCCTTTCTGATTGTTTGGGACATCCGGAAAAAAAGCTTGTCCTGAGAAGACAAGGTGAGTGCTACCATCAGTCCTGTGTCATGCCAACAGTAAAGCATCCTGAGACCATTCATGTGTGGGGTTGCTTCTCAGCCAAGGGAGTGGTCTCACTCACAATTTTGCCTAAGAACACAGCCATGAATAAAGAATGGTACCAACACATTCTCAGAGAGCAACTTCTCCCAACCATCCAGGAACAGTTTGGTGACGAACAATGCCGTTTCCAGCATGATGGAGCACCTTGCCATAAGGCAAAAGTGATAACTAAGTGGCTTGGGGAACAAAACATCGATATTTAAGGTCCATCGCCAGGAAACTAATCCAGACCTTAATCCCACTGAGAACTTGTGGTCAATCCTCAAGAGGCGGGTGGACAAACAAAAACCCACAAATTCTGACAAACTCCAAGCATTGATTATGCAAGAATGGGCTGCCATCAGTCAGGATGTGGCCGAGAAGTTAATTGACATTATGCCAGGGCGGATTGCAGAGGTCTTGAAAAAGAAGGGTCAACACTGCAAATTTTCTTTGCATCAACTTCATGTAATTGTCAATTAAAGCCTTTGACATTTATGAAATGCTTGTAATTATACTTCAGTATTCCATAGTAACATCTGACAAAAATATCTAAAGACACTGAAGCAGTAAACTTTGCGGAAATTCATATTTGTGTCATTCTCAAAACTTTTGGCGTCGACTGTACAAGGGTCAACCCTGTAGCCATTCTGTTAGCTACACTGAACGAAAATATAAACGCAATATGTAAAGTGTTGGTCCCATGTTTCATGACCTGAAATAAAATATCCTAAAAATGTTCCTACATATCTGGCTTCTTCACCTGCAGGATCATCTGAGACCAGCCACCTGGACAGCTGATGAAACTGTGGGCTTACACAACCGACGAATTCCTGTACAAACTGTCAGAAACCGTCTCAGGGAAGCTCATCTGCATGCTCGTGGTCCTTACCAGGGTCTTGACCTGACTGCAGTTCGGCGTCGCAATCATCTTCAGTGGACAAATGCTCACCTTCGATGGCCACTGAATCCTTTCAACTGTACCGGGCAGATGGCAGACGTATGGCGTTATGTGGTTGAGCGGTTTGCTGATGTCAACGTTGTGAACAGAGTGCCCCATTGTGGTGGTGGGGTTTTCGTATGAGCAGGCATAACTTGTTATGGCTGCAATCCCACTAACAGGATTCGTATGACAACTACCAGAGAAAATAGAGGGCGTCAAATTCAAACCGCAGAAATCTCATAATTACAATTCCTAAAACATACATGTGTCTTATATTATTTTAAAGGTAATCTTGTTGTTAATCCCACCAAAGTGTCCGATTTCAAATATGCTTTTCAGCAAAAGCACTACAAACGATTATGTTAGGTCTCCACCAAACCACAATAAGCACAGCCATTTTCCAGCGAAATATAGCATTCACAAAAAGCAGAAATAGAGATAAAATTAATCACTAACCTTGAATTATCTTCATCAGATGACACTTATAGGACTTCATGTTACACAATACATGTATGTTTTGTTTGATAAAGTTCATATTTCTATAAAAAAAATTGGAGTTTACATTGGCGTATTAGATTCACTAGTTCCAAAAACATCAAGTGATTTTGCATAGCCACATCGTTTCAACAGAAATACTCATCATAAATGTAGATGATAATACAAATTATACACATGGAATTATAGATATAACTCTCCTTAATGCAACCGCTGTGTCAGAATTCAAAAAAAGTTTACGGAAAAAGCACACCATGCAATAATCTGAGACAGAGCTCAGAACAGTAGCCAAATTAGCCTCCATTTTGGAGTCAACAGAAACCAGAAAATACATGATAAATGTTTCCTAACCTTTGATGAACTTCATCAGAATGCAGTCCTAGGAATCCCAGGTCCGTAATAAATGCTTGATTTGTTTGAAAATGTCCGTTATTTATGTCCAATTAGCTACTTTGGTTAGAGCGTTTGGTAAACAATTCCAAAGTCACAAAGCTAAAACGTGACGAAATGTCCAAAAGTTCCGTAACTGTCAGTAGAAACATGTCAAACGATGTACTGAATCAATCTTTAGAATGTTGTTTACATATATCTTGAATAACGTTCCAACCGGAGAATTAGGATGACTTCAGATGACCGGTGGAACGCAGGTCCTTCCCCTGTGAATGCACATGGTGAAAGCATGGTCAACTCGTGGCAGTGGTGACTATTTCCTGTCTCATTCGACCCCCCTTCACATTAGAGTCATCAGACGAAGTTCTATTGACTGTTGACATCTAGTGGAAGGTGTATGAAGTGAAAACTCATCCATATGAAAACTCATCCATATCTCGCTGTAATTTTAATGAGAGCTTGGTTGAAGATCTGCCACCCCCAGAAAAAATCCAAACAGGAAGTGGAATTTCTCAGGTTTTTGCCTGCAATATGAGTTCTGTTATACTCACAGACATAATTCAAACAGTTTTAGAAACTTCAGAGTGTTTTCTATCCAATAGTAATAATAATATGCATATATTAGCAACTGAGACTGAGGAGCTGGCCATTTACAATGGGCACCTTTTCATCCAAGCTACTCAATACTGCCCCTGCAGCCATAAAAAGATAAGCTACAAACACAATTGCATTTTATTGACGGCAATTTGAATGCACAGAGATACCGTGTCGAGATCCTGAGGTCCATTCTCATGCCATTCTTCCTACGCCATCATGTTTCAGCATGATAATGCACAGCCCCATGTCGCAACGATCTGTACACAATTCCTGGAAGCTGAAAATGTCCCAGTTCTTCCATGGCCTGCACACTCACCAGACATGTCACCCATTGAGCATGTTTGGGATGCTCTGCATCGATGTGTACTATAGCATGTTCCAGTTCCTGCCAATATCCAGCAACTTCGCGCCATTGAAGAAGAGTGGGACAATATTCCACAAGCCACAATCACCAGCCTGATCCACTCTGTAACTCAGTAAAGTCTTACAAACTGTTTCATGTTGCGTTTATATTTTTATTCAGTGTATTTACAGTAGTAGTCTTATGGCTTGGGGATAGAAGCTGTTCAGGGGCCTGTTGCCGGCAGTCTTAATGCACCAGTATCGCTTACCGTGCGGAAGCAGGGAGAACCGTCTATGGCTTGGCTGGTTGGAGTCTTCAACTATTTTTTTCCGGGCTTTCCTTTTACACCGGCTGATATAGAGGTCCTGGATGGCCGGGAGCTTGGCCCCATTGATATACTGGGCTCTCTGAACCAACATTTGTTGGATTTACTCTGTTAATCCAGCATCCAGTTTGATTGAACAGACTCTACCTGTTCCGTTTTAAATAATGGAGGACCAGATGGGGCATTGACTTGACCAACCCCCAAAAACAACTCTAACATGACCATACCTTTGCTTTTTTATCTGTTAAATATTGAGATGCAGGCCAATGCACTTCAGCCACTTTGTGATTGAATATTGACCAGACCTGTAAGACCAAGAACAAGTTCTGAAATACATTTGTATAAATGCACACTGGAATGTCCTGCGTTTCTATAATAATTGGTTTGAATGCTTTGTCCTAACATTGGAATAACCACGTTTTGTTTTGCTGTAGTAATAAATAAAAGCAAACTAAAACAAAATAGGTGTTATAAACAGGTTAATTAAAACTTCCTCAGGATCAGTGGGCCCCCTGTGGGATGGTTGAGCTAACGTTAATGCGATTAGCATAAGGTTAGAAGTGACAAGAACATAGACATATCTGATATTGGCAGAAAGCTTAAATTCTTGTTAAACTAACTGTACTGTCCAATTTACAGTAGCTATTACAGTGAAATAATACCCTGCTATTGTTTGAGGAGAGTGCACAGTTTTGAACATGAAAAGTTATTAATAAAATAAATAAAATAATCTCTCTCTCTCTCTCTCTCTCTCTCTCTCTCTCTCTCTCTCTCTCTCTCTCTCTCTCTCTCTCTCTCTCTCTCTCTCTCTCTCTCTCTCTCTCTCTCTCTCTCTCTCTCTCTCTCTCTCTCTCTCTCTCTCTCTCTCTCTCTCTCTCTCTCTCTCTCTCTCTCTCTCTCTCTCTCTCTCTCTCTCTCTCTCTCTCTCTCTCTCTCTCTCTCTCTCTCTCACAGCCCTAGGACCATGCCTCAGGACACCCTTGCACTCCTTGCTGTCCCCAGTCCACCTGGCCGTGCTGCTGCTCCAGTTTCAACTGTTCTGCCTGCGGCTATGGAATCCTGACCTGTTCACCGGACGTGCTACCTGTCCCAGACCTGCTGTTTTCAACTCTCTAGAGACAGCAGGAGTGGTAGAGATACTCTCAATGATCGGCTATGAAAAGCCAACTGACATTTACTCCTAAGGTGCTGACCTGTTGCACCCTCGACAACCACTGTGACTATTATTATTATTATTTGACCATGCTGGTAATTTTTGAACATCTTGGCCATGTTCTGTTATAATCTCCACCCAGCACAACCAGAAGAGGACTGGCCACCCATCATAGCCTGGTTCCTCTCTAGGTTTCTTCCTAGGTTCTGGCCTTTCTAGGGAGTTTTTCTTAACCACTGTGCTTCTACACCTGCATTGCTTGCTGTTTGGGGTTTTAGGCTGGGTTTCTGTACAGCACTTTGATATATCAACTGATGTAAGAAGGGCTTTATAAATAAATTTGATTTGAGTAAGGATACATATGCGGGAAACCTGTTTGAGGTGTGGAAAATGGTGAAGTATGCGCTTGGAAAAGTGGAGTCTGTCAGAGTGACCAGGAGTGGTCTTATTTTGATTCATTGTATTTTCTGAAAAGCAGAGGAAGATTGCAGTCGACCTCAAAAGAATCTGGACAACATAAGTTGTTTTGATCTTCGGAGTAGAGCACCCGTCAAAGGAGTCATCTCAGGGGTGACGACGGATGTTCAGGTTGAATACCTGAAGAAAATTCCTGGCGTGGTTGGTGCCCAGCGTCTAATCTGCTGGGTGAATGGAGAAAAATAAGAAAGTCCGTCAGTCCTGTTGTTTTATGATAAAGACAACGGTGTTGCAATTGTGGTGGGGATCATGATCCCGAGTTCCTTGTAAGGGTGAAGGAAATTGAGGAGCTAAAAGTTAGAGTGGTCAATTGAATGTCCTATGCAGAGGCGATCATTTTTGGGGGAGAAAATAAGTGATGCTAGTGAAGAAAATGGTAGTGGATACACCAGAGCCTGTCGTAAATGTCTGCTGCCAGACAAAAAATAATCTGTGTGTTTAAAAAAAGGTATTGTTGCGTTCATCGCCACAGTTATAAACTGCAGAGCACAAGTGTCAAAGAAGTCGAAGAAACTGGACATTATTGTGGCTGCGGAAGAAAAGTTTTTGGGACTCAAGGATTTTACATCTGAAGACTTGCAAGGGGTACTGTCACCAGAAGACTCTTCTTCTTCTATGATATAATGGAATTCCGCAAACCGATGTTAAGGGTGCATGCCACCACCCACTGTGCTGGAGTGTGTGGTAATCAGTTTACAGCATTTCTAAATCCTCCTATTGTAAGGGGTGCGAACTGGCGGCAGAGAAGTCAGACGGCGCTGTTATTAACAAAACCCACCGGAAAACAGAACAATAAAATAAATGGGTACATCACCCAAACGCACACCAGGACAGACGTTCACAAGCACTTACAAAAAACAATCACCGACAAGGACATGAGGGGGAACAGAGTTAAATACACAACATGTAATTGTTGGGATTGGAACCAGGTATGATGGAAGACAAGACCAAACCAAAGGAAAATGAAAAGAGGTTCAGCGATGGCTAGAAAGTTGGTGACTTCGACCGCCGAACGCCGCTCGAACAAGGAGAGGGACCAACTTCGGCGGAAGTCGTGACACCTATGTAACTGAGTACTTCTGGGAAAATAAAAAAGAGCCCTACTAACTTCTACTAGACCCTCCCCCATCCCCAAGATCCCTTCCAAACCCCCCCAACCCTGTCCAACCTCAATGACCATACACTTCAATCGTTCCCTCTCCTCAACATACTTGCAACAATATAACAACACATGCTCCACCTTTTCATTGACCATACACTCCAGACAAATCATTCATGTGCTTGCCAACCAGACGTAATGACGACTTCAATGTATAATGTCCTAAGTGCAATTGAGCAAACACCACCTCTCCTTCCTAATCTGATGCACCTCCCCCTATTTCACTCCTCAACTTTTATCTACAGTCGGTTGCTTTAGTCTTACCACTCAAACACGCCTATTGTCTGCGGTGCTGCTCGTGGCAACGTCAACTTGCTGAATCTACCTGTAAATGATAAAGTCAATCTCAATGTGACCCGTCAGATTCAGAATCTTGAAAACCCTATTAGAAAGAAAAGCTTGAAAACCCCTTTTCATATTGGCCCCCCAAAAAACTAAAACCTGACCTGGGGGGCTCTGATGTTCCAGAACGAAAAGATTATCACCTTTATAATAAAGTTTACATGCATTAGCGTCACTTCTGCGTACTGGCATAGCGCAGTAGAGGAGAGGTGTGCACACATGGGTAAAAAGGTTTGTAGCCTACGGTCCAGGCAAATTTAGGCTTTTTATAAACGCATTTCATGCAATTCTACATCCTTTTAAATGACTGGAGACATTAGACGCATTTTTTTTTAAATACCTCACAAATTATGGAAATTACAGGCAATTGTACACTGACACACTGAGAATCTGTGATCAATAAAAAATGACCTTGTCTTGAATCCATTAATAGCCTACAGTAGGTGTGTGTGGAGACACATATTGTACAATATGAGGAGGAAATGATAGTGTAAAAAAGTTTCCAAGTTACACTGACTCACCCAATGATGCGCAGCTCACTCACCTGCAATGGCTGATGCCTTGTGTCAAAAAACCTCTGTCTTGTTTTACTATGGAAAACAATGCTGCTCACTCAATAGGCCTATTTGGAAGTTGATAACATATTTGGTAGCCTACAGGCAGATTTGTTTTCTCTTTTCAGCAGGAGCCATTTGCTTTCCAATCTGTGTTTTCCCGCGATTGCATTTGAAATATTGGCCTGTTTTGGCTGCATGCTGTTTGTTCACTGACAGATTTGCCGTGTGTGCCCAACTGTAAGCATGTCTTGTGATTGGGCTACACAGAATCGACAGCTAAAATATTTTTTTTACAAGTTATTGACCCTCTGTGGTTAAATTATAGGCCTACGGCTGGTGTAGTCTTCTGAATTATTTATTTTATTTCTGAACAGACATATATAACTTTGTTAAATATATTAACATTTTTCAGGGGTGCTGCAGCACCTCCAGCAATCTTCTCGCAGCTATGATTCTATTTAAGCAATAAGGCCTGAGGGGTTGTGGTATATGGCCAATATACCACGGCTAAGGGCTGTTCTTATCCGCAACGTCGAATGCCTGGACACAGCCTTTAGCCGTGGTATATTGGATATATACCACAAGCCCCCAAGGTGCCTTATTGCGATTATAAACTGTTTACCAATGTAATTAGAGCAGTACAATTTTATATTTTGTCTTGCCCATGGTATACATTCAAATATACCACGGCTGTCAGCCAATCAGCATTCAGGGCTCGAACCACCCAGTTTATAAAAGGAAATAAATGATGAAGTGAAATGCTGGAGAGATGAAAGCTGCAGGCTCGTGTCTATCAGAGCAGAGCGAGAAAGGGAATGTCATTCTAGTTCTGTGAGAGATACAGGCGAGCACCTCTCTCACCACACCTCTATCTCACCACCGCAATAGCCACGTGTTGGTCTATAGGCTACAATGTTGTGCAAACCAAACCATAAGCCCAGGCCGGCACAACTCAAATGCATTTTTTGAATATCAGGCATCTGCCATAGTTTCTGCCCTTGGGATAGAAAGAACATTGCTTATTAACTTCAACCTTCTGCAGAGGCAATAAAGGCAGCAGTATCACTCCATAGGCAACAAAACAATTGTATAACTCCTCTTCCAATGCAGCACAGTTCTAATCATACCTTCTCTGCACATCTGCCATAGTTCCTGCCCTTGGAGTACCAATCTCTGCGTACATCTCTCACACACAAGGACCAATATGTGAGCACCGCTCCAGATCAGAGTTCTAGAGCAACATCCAGCTTGGATTGCATGGGGTAGGCACTGATGTCTGACTCTGCTTCTCCCTCACAAAACCTTCCCCAAAGTAATAATATCTATTGAGGAAAGTGTTTTATAATATGTGGGTCATTCCACCAATTGAGTACCTTTTTGGGTAGTGCAACTTGGTCTTTCACCAAATTTTAACATTCTGTAGTAAAGATTACATGGTAATCTTACAAGATTACAATTTAATAAAGAAACATGTTATCCAATCTCAACAGGTTAAATACAAAAAAGGGTTGACTGTAAAGGGGGAATGGAAGCTTGTGTGCAACATGGAGGGGCAATTGAATGCAAATTTGAAATTGTCTACCTATCGGTAAAAGGGTTGACGTTATGCTCGACCCGCTCAGTTTTCCACCATAAAACACCAAAAAAATGAAGATTAGAACCAGCTCACCTGCTTTTACACTAGAAGTTCGATGTTTCTTTTGACAAAAAATAAAAGCAAAAGTTTCACCATATTAAAATGAGAGTTCAGTTCACGTAACTGTGTTGACCTTGTCATGAGGGACATACGTAAATAAATCACATTAAATAAATAATTGTCACGCTCGCTATCCTCAAACTCCCTGTCAGAAATCAACCAAGGTACAGCGTGCATGTAGTTCCACATCTTTTAATGAAAGTGAAACAACCAAAAAAACAAACAGGTAAACAGCAACGACCGTGGCGCAACCGCAGTGCCCACAAACACACACAGAAAAATAATTATCCACAAAACACATGTGGGAAAAGGCTACCTAAGTATGGTTCTCAATCAGAGACAACGACAGACAGCTGTCCCTGATTGAGAACCATACCCAGCCAAAAAAAAAGAAATATAAAATATAGAAAAAATAACATAGAATGCCCAACCTAGTCACACCCTGGCCTAACCAAATAGAGAATAAAAGCCTCTCTATGGCCAGGGCGTGACAATAATAATAATCTTAACTGGGGTTAAGTGGGTTAAAATCTTCCTAGAAATCACAGAGGGTGCACTGAGGGACTTTAGCAAGTCTTTATTCATATATATAATCAGATGTATTGAATTTCACATGTGGTTTATATTAAAGATCCGCAGTAGGGGAAATAGAGCCACTGTCAGTCCCACCTCCATTGTTATTGTTGACGAAGTGGAGGTGAGCGTCGTGCAACGTGGTGTTCTATCGTTTGTGCAATGATGTCTGAGGGGAAAAACTGTTTGTTGATGCAGTAACATCTTTGTTGTTGTTATATTGCAAAACGGATGAGGAATTCTCACCGTTAAGGATTCCAACTTCAAAGGAAACTTAATTTAATATAACAGGCTTTTAAAACTCAATATTGGTGCACATGACAGTCATGTGACAGTATTTACATATACGTGTGGAGATACTCAAAGGGTGTCCTAGCCTGTGGAATAGGGAGTGTGTATTGCAGGCGAATCTGCCTGACACTTGTCCTCTGTAGGCAGGTAACCAGTCTCTGAAGGAGGACTTGAACAGGGAGACTGCAAAGTCCAGGCACAGTGAGAGCAGTGAAAATAAGAGGAAGTAACAAGCTGCACACACAGTAGTAAAATGTTAATGTGTATTAACAGAAATGCTGAGAAATTGACTGGTGAAGCAAGAATGGGCAGATTTGCATCAAGGCTAACACAAGCAAAGATCTTTAGCGCTTTGCCCGGCTCTCACCCAACCTAGGGCTCTATTCAATCCGTATCATGGAAATTTAGAGTTACAGAGATGTTGTGGTAGAATTGGTAATGGCTGTTGTAACTTCTCAAGGGTTATGCTATTGCTCTGTGTTAGACTGTGATGCATTTCATAGACTGCTATTATCACTGCACCCTAACAAAATGTCATTGTGTTCTGGAACGGTTGCCTGTATAAAATAACTGTTGTGTAACAATATGATTATATTATCACCTCCCACTATATAAGGAACATGTAACCATTTACTGTTCAAGCTCCTTCCCTGACTGTGATCAGAGACGGATCTACCTGCCAGCTGCTCGTATGCATTAAAGATTTTTCTATTATACAATTAAACAGTCTCTGCCTTAATCTTTGGATCTAATTATCAACAACATTTGGTGTCGTAACACGGATGAGAGCGACTTGACTTTTTGGCCCGTTTCACTCAGCTGGGACACAGACATACCTCTGGCCACAATTAAGAAGGTAAGAGGGACTGTTTGTTTTCCAGCCAAGCCTTAATGGTGAAAGATCTCTTGCCCTCTTCATCCACAAAATGTTAGGGTTCAATACTTTTCTATATTTTCCTATAATAATTAATCTGACCAGTTAACATTGATCAATGGGAGCACAGGGGTGTCTAATAGTAAGGATTGGTTTTCCTACAATCACGTGAAAATACTGTTGGGGCGTATTTAAATAGAGATTGGTTTCTCTACACTTGCAGGTGAAGACTGTTGGATCAGTGTAAATACTTTTGGATCAGTTTAAAATACTGTTAGTTCAGTGTAAAATATTGTTTGATCACTATAAAATACTTTTGGATCAGTTTAGAATACTGTTAGTTCAGTGTAAAATATTGTTTGATCACTATAAAATACTTTTGGATCAGTATAAAATACTGTTGGACACAGACACACCCAGTTTATTTATTTATTTTTATTTAACCTTTATTTAACTAGGCAAGTCAGTTTAGAACTAATTATTATTTACAATGACGGCCTACCAAAAGGCCTCCTGTGGGGACGGGGATTAGGTTTGGATTCTCTACACTTGCAGGTGAATGCTGTTGTGTCAGTAGGAATACTGTTGTATCAGAATGAATACTGTTGTGTCAGTATGAATACTGTTGTATCAGAATGAATACTGTTGTGTCAGTATGAATACTGTTAGGTCAGTATGAATACTGTTGTATCAGAATAAATACTGTTGTGTCAGTATGAATACTGTTGTATCAGAATGAATACTGTTGTGTCAGTATGAATACTGTTAGGTCAGTATGAATACTGTTGTATCAGAATGAATACTGTTGTGTCAGTATGAATACTGTTAGGTCAGTATGAATACTGTTGTGTCAGTATGAATACTGTTGTGTCAGTATGAATACTGTTAGGTCAGTATGAATACTGTTGTATCAGAATAAATACTGTTGTGTCAGTATGAATACTGTTGTATCAGAATGAATACTGTTGTGTCAGTATGAATACTGTTGTATCAGAATGAATACTGTTGTGTCAGTATGAATACTGTTGTATCAGAATGAATACTGTTGTGTCAGTAGGAATACTGTTGTATCAGAATGAATACTGTTGTGTCAGTATGAATACTGTTAGGTCAGTATGAATACTGTTGTATCAGAATAAATACTGTTGTGTCAGTATGAATACTGTTGTATCAGAATGAATACTGTTGTGTCAGTATGAATACTGTTAGGTCAGTATGAATACTGTTGTGTCAGTATGAATACTGTTGTGTCAGTATGAATACTGTTAGGTCAGTATGAATAATGTTGTGTCAGTATGAATACTCTTGTGTCAGTATGAATACTGTTATGTCAGTATGAATATTGTTGGGTCAGTATGAATACTGTTGTGTCAGTATGAATACTGTTAGGTCAGTATGAATACTGTTATGTCAGTATGAATATTGTTGGGTCAGTATGAATACTGTTGTGTCAGTATGAATACTGTTGTATCAGTATGAATACTGTTATGTCAGTATGAATACTGTTGTATCAGTATGAATACTGTTAGGTCAGTATAAATACTGTTGTGTCAGTATGAATACTGTTAGGTCAGTATGAATATTGTTGGGTCAGTATGAATACTGTTGTATCAGTATGAATACTGTTATGTCAGTATGAATACTGTTGTATCAGTATGAATACTGTTATGTCAGTATGAATACTGTTATGTCAGTATGAATATTGTTGTATCAGTATGAATACTGTTATGTCAGTATGAATACTGTTGTATCAGTATGAATACTGTTATGTCAGTATGAATACTGTTGTATCAGTATGAATACTGTTATGTCAGTATGAATACTGTTGTATCAGTATGAATACTGTTATGTCAGTATGAATACTGTTGTATCAGTATGAATACTGTTATGTCAGTATGAATACTGTTGTATCATTATGAATACTGTTATGTCAGTATGAATACTGTTGTATCAGAATGAATACTGTTGTGTCAGTATGAATACTGTTATGTCATTATGAATACTGTTGTGTCAGTATGAATACTGTTATGTCAGTATGAATACTGTTGTATCAGTATGAATACTGTTATGTCAGTATGAATACTGTTGTATCAGTATGAATACTGTTATGTCAGTATGAATACTGTTATGTCAGTATGAATATTGTTGTATCAGTATGAATACTGTTATGTCAGTATGAATACTGTTGTATCAGTATGAATACTGTTATGTCAGTATGAATACTGTTGTATCAGTATGAATACTGTTATGTCAGTATGAATACTGTTGTATCAGTATGAATACTGTTATGTCAGTATGAATACTGTTGTATCAGTATGAATACTGTTATGTCAGTATGAATACTGTTGTATCATTATGAATACTGTTATGTCAGTATGAATACTGTTGTATCAGAATGAATACTGTTGTATCATTATGAATACTGTTATGTCAGTATGAATACTGTTGTATCAGAATGAATACTGTTGTGTCAGTATGAATACTGTTATGTCAGTATGAATACTGTTGTATCAGTATGAATACTGTTATGTCAGTATGAATACTGTTGTATCAGTATGAATACTGTTATCTCAGTATGAATACTGTTATGTCAGTATGAATACTGTTGTGTCAGTATGAATAATGTTGTGTCAGTATGAATACTGTTGTGTCAGTATGAATACTGTTGTATCAGTATGAATACTGTTATGTCAGTATGAATACTGTTGTATCAGTATGAATACTGTTATGTCAGTATGAATACTGTTGTATCAGTATGAATACTGTTATGTCAGTATGAATACTGTTATGTCAGTATGAATACTGTTGTATCAGTATGAATACTGTTATGTCAGTATGAATACTGTTGTATCAGTATGAATACTGTTATGTCAGTATGAATACTATTATGTCAGTATGAATACTGTTATGTCAGTATGGATACTGTTAGGTCAGTATGAATACTGTTGTATCAGTATGAATACTGTTGTATCAGTATGAATACTGTTATGTCAGTATGAATACTGTTGTATCAGTATGAATACTGTTATGTCAGTATGCATACTGTTGTATCAGTATGAATACTGTTATGTCAGTATGAATACTGTTGTATCAGTATGAATACTGTTATGTCAGTATGAATACTGTTGTATCATTATGAATACTGTTATGTCAGTATGAATACTGTTATGTCAGTATGAATACTGTTGTATCAGTATGAATACTGTTATGTCAGTATGAATACTGTTATGTCAGTATGAATACTGTTAGGTCAGTATGAATATTGTTGGGTCAGTATGAATACTGTTATGTCAGTATGAATACTGTTGTATCAGTATGAATACTGTTATGTCAGTATGAATACTGTTATGTCAGTATGAATACTGTTAGGTCAGTATGAATATTGTTGGGTCAGTATGAATACTGTTATGTCAGTATGAATACTGTTGTATCAGTATGAATACTGTTGTATCAGTATGAATACTGTTAGGTCAGTATGAATACTGTTATGTCAGTATGAATACTGTTGTATCAGTATGAATACTGTTATGTCAGTATGAATACTGTTATGTCAGTATGAATACTGTTATGTCAGTATGAATACTGTTGTATCAGTATGAATACTGTTATGTCAGTATGAATACTGTTGTATCAGTATGAATACTGTTATGTCAGTATGAATACTGTTGTATCAGTATGAATACTGTTGTATCAGTATGAATACTGTTATGTCAGTATGAATACTGTTGTATCAGTATGAATACTGTTATGTCAGTATGAATACTGTTGTATCAGTATGAATACTGTTGTATCAGTATGAATACTGTTATGTCAGTATGAATACTGTTGTATCAGTATGAATACTGTTGTATCAGTATGAATACTGTTGTATCAGTATGAATACTGTTAGGTCAGTGCATTCGGAAAGTATTTAGACCCTTTTCTTTTTCCAAATGTTATTACATTACAGCCTTATTATAAAATTGATTAAATTAAGATTTTCCTTATCAATCTGCACACAATACACCATTTTCATTGATCATCCTCAAGATGTTTCTACAACTTTATTGGAGTCCAGCTGTGGTAAATTCAATTGATTGGACATGATTTGGAAAGGTACACAGTAAAGCAAATCGTAGCCTACTATAGGAAACAAAATGCCACATCTGCAGTAACCAAGTCTATTGATGCATCCTCATAAAAATCTGTCAGTTTTAGCTAGAGATACATTTTTTTTGTTACATGGGCTGCATCTCAATCCACCGGATCCGCCTATCAAATCAAATCAAATGTTATTGATCACATACATATTTAGCAGATGTTATTGCGGGCGTAGTGAAATGCTTGTGTTTCAACAGTGCAGCAGTATTTAACAATACACAACAATACATACAAATCTAAAATTAAAAGAATGGAATTAAGAAATAGAATACAGTTTATAAATATGAGATGAGTAAAGCAGTATATAGCATTATTAAAGTGCCTAGTATTCCATTATTAAAGTGGCATGTGATTCCATGTCTATGTACATAGGGCAGCAGCCTCTAAGGTGCAGGGTTGAGTAACCAGGTGGTAGCCGGCTAGTGATGGCTGTTTAACAGTCTGACAGCCTTGAGATAGAAGCTGTTTTTCAGTCTCTCGGTCCCAGCTTTGATGTATCTATGTAGGCCTTCCGCATCTGCTGTAGAAGGTGGCAGAGCTACAGTGGTGTTTGTCAGACCATGAGACATCCCGAAAATCGGTCTTCTCATGAAAACATCTGTGAGTGTCCAAACGTCTTGGCCTACAAATGAATATGACCACTCTATGAAAGATGATTTTTATGAACAGATTTTTGCAGTTTTGCTACATCCCCCACAAGTGTCATGGGACTCCTCTGAAGGTAACCCTGAACTGGTAGAAAGAAAAAAAATGAATGGAAGTATGGAGGTAGTTTGGTGCCAACAAATAAAAGAGTGTTAAATATGTGTCCAAAAAAACGTTCTTATATATCCTAGATATAGGACAGACACATCAACGTCTTATTCCTTATGAAACACTTTTTGACTGTCTGTTTTACCATTCATGAATCCATCATTCAATGCGTTTCTATCGGCAATAGTAGTAAAGGCCAAAATCAAAGTCAAATAGAATGTTTTGGGACAGAAAACCTGCAGCTAGGGTAGGATTATAGGCTAACCTGCGCTGGCTCCTCTCTTCCAAGCTGGTCAGGAACAGTCAGTGGAGGGGGCGGTGGATCCATTATCCTGGCAGCACTTGTTGAAGGGTGGGTAAGCTTAACACGTGGAGCTAGCTGCTGGGCTTGGCATCACTAGCCGGCTACCACCTGGTTACTCAACCCTGCACCTTAGAGGCTGCTGCCCTATATACATAGACATGGAATCACATGGGCTTGCTGCGGCTGCTCATCACTCTCCTTTTCCTTTTGGCCTTGTTTGGGTACTTTGTCAAAGCCAATTTCTGATTGAGATTATTGAAGTAAGCATATTGTTAGCTTAGCACAGTTACTGGAAGTCTCCCACAGTAGCCAGCTCCTCTCAAAAACATGGAAATATACATTCTAACTACTACAAAGCTGGGTGGGGTGGTTAGTCATTTATAGTCTTACAAGGCAATACATAGTCATCTAGATTGTATATATTTGTTTATTTTACTGATAATCATAAGAAACAAGATTTTATCCAATTTGTCATTCACTCTGCCGTTGGCATCACAACATTGTGTTTGTTTCATTATGGCATCTGTAAGCGCACCATTGAGACAGATGCAACTTTGCGATCTACTGGCTACTGTGCCAGGAGACTTCCAACAATTGTGCTAAGCTAACAATATGCTAACTCCAATAATCTCCAAACTGCACACAGAGAAATATAAATGGTATACATGAGTTCATTTGACTCTGGGTAAGTAGAAAAACAACCTAAATCTCGCAGAATCCCAAATAGTGTTATTTGACCTGTGTCTTTTTTGACACGCAAAAGACACAAACGGCGTTCCATGAATTTTCTAGCTAACATAATCTGACTCCTGACCTTTTTCTGCTTCAAAATGTCCCGTGGTTGATGACGTTTCCCATTTCCACCAAGCTATTGTTTATTTTTTTTAAACACATTTTAGTGTCAACTTAACCCGATTAGCATCATCTGATTGATGCTAGAGACAAAACCATTTGAACCAAAACACTTAATCAAAGATTTTAGATTTCATTAGAATAAATCCCTCCATAAGGCAGACATATTCAGGTCATACAAGCTAAAAGAAATAAACATCCACAAAGAAGATAAAGAACACAGATCACACACACTCCTTTTCATGTTTGTGTATTTGGCACATCCTTGCTATTAGGGGACAGTGTGTGTGAGTCTGTATTGTCACAACGTAGGCCAATAGTTTATCAACAAATCACCTCAGTAATTCATTATTTTCTGTCTTTTGTAATATTGCTATTCAGACTTTCATTAATTGGGCACACCATCCAAATGGTTATTCATGTTTGCTCTTCATCTCTTAAAGTCAGGGAGGCAGTTAGGTTTAAATCAGATCAGCAGGAAGAGTCTGCATCTCTGGAAAACATTCCCAAAACAACCATTTGGCAATGTGAGCCATGCAGCCACCCAACTAACAAATATTATCTAGTATGTACTCCAATAAGCTTTGTTCATCTGTGTCTGCAGATGTGTAAACTTTTCCCTTCTCCTTTGAGTGGATATAAATGATGTTTGATGTGCCAGGGTGAGCTTTCTGTAGAGACAAATGCCCATGCCTCTCTCCAAAATGTCAAATTTGACATCCAGAATAATTCAATAATCATCTCTACCTGACCAACTTAAGAGCACTGCTCTTCAAACTATCACTGATGTCTGGCGAGGCAAAGGCTGAGTTTAGACAAGGCCAAAGGTAGCCATGCACAACCTGCAGTGCTGGGTTGAGTGGAAGGGGTCCTTCCCCAATCGCAGCATCATACAGATTGTCTCATCAAAAATATTTTTTTTTTTTAAATGACCTTTTGTGTGATGCAATATTTACAGTATAGGCAATAAGAATGCTGCACTGCTTTACTACAACTGCGAAATGTTATTGAATTGTAATCATGTGTTCGACCCTATAATTTCACAAGAAACTTAATTCATGTAATGGCCATTGCTAACTGTAATAGTTCATCTTCCAGAGTAATCCAAGGTTCCGCATTTTCAAACAAGTAGACCAAAAGAAATGCAAATGTTGACATAACGCTTCTTTAATTTATAGAAGGCACAATAGTTAGACACGTGTTTAGTAAGTACATACATTCTTAGTCAATCACATTCTTTTGAAATATCAATCACTGGATTAAAGATTCACAAATAGTACCAATCAAAATTCACAGCACTGGCACTTTGGTTATCACTTGTCTATTTTTGCTTAATTGTCTTCAACTCTTAAAACTTAAGCATTTGAAATAAGATGTGCAGTGGAGCTGCAGATTTCCAAGTACAGATTTATACATGTGTAACATTACAGTAGAATCACAAAAACATAAGTGCCACAGACTTTTGAGAAACATTAATTAGTGTGCTTTCAATGCTGGATCAAGTGTCGCTTTTTTATTTGCGCTGTTGAATCCTTCATGCAGTTGGTCAGGAAATCCAGGCATCTCTTGGAGTACTCCTCTGGAAAGTCACGGAAATGGCTCACGTGGGCAGGGGTTTTGAAGTCAAAGCTTTCCACAGACACCCCTTTCTCCTTTAGAGTCTTGACCATGAGCTCAACATCACTGTACCAAATCACTCGATCAGCTCTGGAGTACAGGTACAGCTGGGGCCAGGTAGGAGGGTGCTCCCGGATGGCATCATAGTGGTTCTTGTGGATGTACTTGGTTATGGGGTACAGAACCACCCTAAGCAGGAAAACAGTTACAGCAAACAGTGCCAAGAGAACACACCTCAACATCACATTGATTTTGGGTCCCAGAGTGGCTGTAAGAGCCCGTAATGCCCCCCTCACATTTCCACTGCCTGGGGCACTGTCCACCACAGTCCCAACTATACATAGGGTACTGAACTGTTTATGACTGTGCAAGAGCTCAACAATGTAGCGGTACAGCATGAATCCCCCGTTGCTGAACACGTGGAAAAATATAGGGCTGTTTTCCACCTCGTAATCATAGAGTATCTCAAGTAGTTTGTGGGCAGTATTACTCAGCTCCTTGTAGCCAAATGATTCAGAGACGAATACTGTCTTCAAGGGCGCAGTATAGCAAATAGTGACACAACCCTGGAACAAAGAGAGGGGGAAAGGTAAGTCACACATGAATAATGAAGTAGAATAATAATTTATTGAAATGACAGGAGACATTTACCACCACAATAATAGTTTTTACGCCAACCTGTTCGTTATAAATGGAGCTGTACTTGGCAAGATGTTTGTCTCTGCAACCAGCCCATCCCAGCAGTATGACAACTGGTTCCTTTGTTCCATGCCAGTGTCTTTCTAAAAGGAGAAAAACAAATCAGTTATCTGCTAAGTAAACTAACTGCATAACCAGGAAAACGAATTTAGCTAGCTAGCAAGCAGTCTTTGAGTCAGTCCAATTCAGCTATAAATGAATTATGGACAAACCTGCCAGTGCCCACGTTAACGTTGTCTAAATAGCTCATGGGTCTGTCTGACAGCTAACGTTAGCTAGATTAGTGTTGTTAGCTAGCCTAAGCAAGGCTAGATAAAGTGCTCACCCGAGATCAATGCATCTGGAAACACAATGTTATAGTCCATGCCATCATCTTCCATTCTGTAGCCGATTATATTACAGAACAATGAGCCCTTTTGCTATACGATTCATTTGGCTGATGCGCTGAACCTTAACGTTCTCGCAGGTTCGCTAGTCGCTACGGAAGTCAAGAGTTCGTTCATTGTTTCTGATTGGTTCGTTTTCCCTTCACTATTACATTCAGTTCCATGTTCCTCCACGAGGTGACAGCCAATGTCCATATTTGAGTTTTCAAGCTACAGTAGAAAACGAATCGAATATTTCACTCAGAATAACAATTATTTGACAACATTATGCAATCTGTGGAATAACAATTTTGTAATTTATTTCGTTTGACCAAAATATATTTAGAGGTGTACCCTGTACCACATTATGTGATGAGTGTTGTAAGTTAGTAGTGTGAAATGTGAAATAACTGTATACTTCTAGAGTCAATGCATAGTAGAGGTAAATTAGTATTCACAGCTGGTGAAATTATTATATACGTTCAAACTACCATCAATATTAGAGTTAACACAGTCAAATATTGTACATTACACACACCCCATCAAAAACAAAAACATTAGTGTGTTGCATTCTTGTCCCTGAATGGAAGCCTCAGCTGTCAATCTGGACGTGAAAAGGGGGATCGCAGTTTAGTGGGAGTGTTAAAGGCGGTACATGGTCAATCTGCAGTCTGCACTGACCGTGCAGCATTACGGTGATATGGCCATTCATACCTCTTGCGCTTCGCAGATAAGCGCAGAGCTGTTGTGAAGGAAGTTGTCAAGAAAGTGAGTTTATGTTTAGGTTATACAGGACCTCCCGCCTTCACCGACCGTCAACCAATCATGTCAATGCGGAGCCATCCACAATGTTAAAACATTTAAGAGGCGCACAGCGATGCGGCACAGAGCTCAATATGTGCTTCTGTGTGTCTCTGGGTGCTCCGCAAAATTGCGTCACACCATCCATAAGGCCTCCGACCACATTTTCGGATCAAGCATAAATTGGCTCTTAGGGGAGCCAGTCAACACTGCGTAGCAGAGCTGTCAAACGACTGAACTGTCTTTAACCACTGCGATTGTGTTTTAATGAGAAAACAAATGCCACATAAGGTGAACCGCGAGTTTACATTTCGATTTGAGGTAAGCTATAATTCGTGTAGTTAAGAGTTACTTCGGCGTTGGCTGCGTAACTTCTCGTTTGTTAGCAAAGTGGAGTGGCTACCGTTAACTAGCTTCGCATCTTCTCTTGTTGACAAACTAAACTAACGTTACCGAGACCAGCTAACTACAAGCAAGTTAGCCAACTGGCCGCTACTAGCTCGTGCATGGTGAGTAGACCGACTGGCCTGCAAACTATTGCAATGAGATGGAAGTAACTGAGTTTGGCCTGTCATTTCATCAAGTTGTTGTTGAAGAGTCCAACATCTCATCATCTTCATGACAAACGACAAGGTAAGAACTCTGGCTAGCTCTGCCAGCATGCGAAGTTTGCTAGCTAGGTAACGTTAACGTTGGCGGATGAAGCCTGCCATACTGAGGTATGTGTCCGTTTCGTAACTAACGTTAACGTGAGCTAGTTGGTCAGCTAGTTTAGCAAGCTAAAATAAGCTAACTAACGTAATCACGGAAAGTGAAACGCGTGGGGTAAACAGACCAACATTTGTTGCAAGTAGTAGCTAGGTACCAGTAACAACAAAGTTACTTTAATTAAATAGTTTCAACGTTGTAGCTAATGCAGTAACTCATTGTTTATAATGGATTATTGCACTGAACTAATCAAACGGCAAGTGTTCAGATAATGCTGGCCAGGTATTTGATTAGCGTATTGAATCCGAACTCTTATTGTAGGTTATAAACAGATGTTATCAGATCAGAAGAAACTAGTCCCTCCCCTATGAACAAGACTGGGTCATTATTTAAAATGTCAGGTATGCCGTTGCTGCCTCGGATACCCATCCTTTACAGCTGACTGGGCTCTGAGAGTGATCATAAAAAATACATTTTAGTGAATAGAATCCATTGACTATTTCACAACCGAATAGAAACCTAACTAAATGTTCTCTACCCTCAAACACTCTCTGATCATCCCTCTTTTTTTCATGGGGATTCTTGATCTTGCGTTTCGTCATAACCAGATGACCCTCCTGTTGGCGATTTAACAATAAACATATTTTATTGTAGCACATTTGAACAGCTGGATAGAGCACAAATACCTGGTGTCAGGCGACCACAGGGATGTCTAGGGCTTGACATTCAGGTAAAGATGCCAATGGCACACCGGACAAGTGCCAACTGAAAGCTACTGGCCCAAATAAAATGAACAAAATATTGTCCCGGGTCAGGATCTGTCAGGGAAGCAAATGATGCGCGCATAATTTAAATTGCAGGTTATTTTCTTTCATTTGGGCTGAGCAAGTAGCATACAAATTCAAGGTTTTTCAAATACTTTTTCATGCACTTAATTGTCATTTTTATTTGACTACATTTTATATCTAATTGTTATAATAGCCAATATAAAAAACATCTGCATTAACACTTAGAGAATAATGCATGTTTTACCGCAACAGACTAGCGCAACACCCGAAACAAATGAAAGCGGCTACATCTCATAAACATTTATCAGAAATTAAATCACAGAATAATTATTTTGAGCAGTAGAACTTCAAAATCGGCTACCATATCTTCAAGGGCTTTAAGGACCAAATAGCCCCGAGGAAATGTCAAGTTAGGCTATTCCATGATGAGTGAATTGCGCATAGCAAATATTCAACCATCAACTAAAACTGAACTTTTTATAGCTGGTTTGCATACCCATTCTTGATTATTGCCTTAGTATTTACTAGTATATATCATAACTTGGAACATCTTTCCTACCGCTGTTGCAGCAACTCGATAGGACACCAATCTCAAAATAGGCTTTATTTGTGCGGCGCGCGTGTGATAAATCTTCGACATGACGAATTAACAGTTTCATGAATTAATCCGTTTTTTATCAGTTATATAGCCTAGATAAAAAATAAAAAGATACCAAAAAAATAAATAGCATTATTACAATATTTTGTCCAAGCGGACCACTGACAGGGATGAGCAACTTGCCAGGAGGGTTTTCAAAACCTCCCGGGCAAGTCGAGCCCTGATGTCCCATGGGCATTTCCATCGAAAAGGACCCATGAGCACAAACGTGACGTTCATAGGACCATATATCAAATTGGGTGTCAAATGGAAGCTTAGTCTATGTTTTTGGGAAATGAAGGCATAAAGATATTTTTCAACCATTTTCCATAAAACATTTTTTTTAAAAGAACAAGTAAAGGCTTTGATTTCTGGATTAACAGATGAAAAAGGTGTTTTAGCAAGAATCTACTAGAAAGCTCTGAAAAGGTATTCATCAAAACACAATGTTTACATAGTCCCCTGCCAACTAACATCAACACTTCAATCCATTCGGAAAGTATTCAGACCCCTTCCCCTTTTCTGCATTTTGTTACATTTTTATTTATTTCTTTACATTACAGCCTTACTGTAAAATGGATTAAAAATATAATACTAATCAATCTACACACACTACCCCATAATGACAAAGTGAAAACAGGGTTTTAGAAATGTTTATCCTATTTACATAAGTATTCAGACCCTTTGATATGAGACTCGAAATTGAGCTCAGGTGCATCCTGTTTCCATTGATAATCATTGAGATGTTTCTACAACTTGATTGGAGTCCACCTGTGGTAAATTAAATTGATTGGACGTGCTTTGGAATGACAAACACTTGTCTATATAAGGTCCCATAGTTGACGGTGCATGTCAGAGCAAAAACCAAGCCATGAGGTCAAAGGAAAAGTCCGTAAAGCTCCAAGACAGGATTGTTTCGAGGCACAGATCTGGGGAAAGATACCAAAATATTTCTACAGCATTGAAGGTCCCCAAGAACACAGTGGCCTCCATCATTCTTAAATGGAAGAAGTTTGGAACCATCAAGACTCTTCCTAGAGCTGGCCGCCTGACCAAGCTGAGCAATCGGGGGAGAGGTGACAAAGAACCTGATTGTCACTCTGACAGAGCTCTAGAGTTCCTCTGTGGAGATGGGTGAACTTCCCAGAAGGACAACCATCTCTGCAGCACTCCACCAATCAGGCCTTTATGGTAGAGTGGCTGGACAGAAGCCACTCCTCAGTAAAAGGCACATTACAGCCCACCTGGGTCTCTGGTCTGATGAAACCAAGATTGAACTATTTGGCCTGAATGCCAAGCGTCATGTCTGGAGACAATCTGGCACTATCCTTACCATGAAGCATGGTGGTGGCAGCCTCCTGCTATGGGGATGTTTTTCAGCGGCAAGGACTGGGAGACTAGTCAGGATCGAGGGAAAGATGAACTGAGCAAAGTACAGAGAGATCCTTGAAGAACCTGTTGAGGTCCTCAGATTGGGGCAAAGGTTCACCTTCCAACAGGACAATGTCCCTAAGCACAAAGCCAAGACAACGCACGAGTGTGTTCAGGACCAGTCTCTGAATGTCTTTGTGGCCTGGACTTGAACCTGATCGAACATCTCTGGAGAGACCTGAAAATAGCTGTGCAGTGAGGCTCCCCATATAACCTGACAGAGCTTGAGAAAATCTGCAGAGATGAATGTGAGAAACTCCCCAAATACAGGTGTGCCAAGTATTCAGACCCTTTGATATGAGACTCGAAATTGAGCTAATTTTCGCATCGTACCCAACAAGACTCAAAGCTGTAATCGCTACCAAAGTACTGGGTAAAGGGTCTGAATACTTATGTAAATGTGATATTAGTGTTTTCTCTTTTTTTTTAACCAATTAGCAAAAATTCTAAACCTGTTTTTGCTTTGTCATTATGGGTTATTGTATGTAGATTGAGGATGTTTAAAAATATATATATATATTGTCTTGTGCCTTGTAAGTCCATTACCAAAAGCACACACATCTTTAATCATTTTGCTCCCTGATGTGGAGGGAGGATAATAAATGTTCACAGAAGTAACAAGTAATGGTAGACCTGATTTAGTTATAGTGATTTTACTGATATCAATTTTGTTTATAAATTATTAAGTGATTTTAAAACAAATTGGTAACAGAATTACCAAAATATCCGTAACGGAATTACTGCAACTGAATTGGCTACAATGGGAAATCATAGTCACAAACCACAGTTGGGTCACCTGCTACTCTCCTCCCTTCCACTGGCATACTGTGACGTTCAGCTCATTACTGTTTTCTTTCTTTCTATTGTCTGGTGGTCAAACTACGATTCACCGCACACAGTCGGAGTCTGGACAACCCTTCCCTCTACCTCTCTCTTTCCAGTTAATGTCAACTCTCACAGCTCTTAGTAATACCTACCCATGAGCCCCCTCTCTTTCCAATCAATGTCAACTCTCACAGCTCTTAGTGACACCTACCCATGAGCCCCCTCTCTTTCCAGTTACTGTAACCAGCATCCTCACCCACTGAGACCCGGTCGTCCATGGATGTTGACATTTGTTCGGTCCACCCTGGCCTTGACGTTAGCGTCCACAGACGGACCGGACTGGCCCGAATCTGAACCTATTATAGAAGTATGTTTCACAAGTTTGGATAGCAAAGCAGAGTACAGTACAATGCAGTAGTACAGTATATTGTACTGAAATATACAGTACTGAACTCTGCTCTGCTGTATTGTACTACACTGTACTCTACTCTACTGTGCTGTGATGTCCAAACTTGTGAAACATGAGGAGAATGACATTCATATCCACACTTATGCATATCTGTGTAGAATAGATCAGGTAAACATGATGTAATTCTGTTACCGGGTGTAAATCCACTTCACTTACTGTAGTTCAATAACCAAACTATATATATATTTTAAACTCAAGGTGCCATGTCATAGTTGGCATCCCATTCTCTCTGCAGACGTACACTACGTGGCCAAAAGTATACACTACATGGCCCCTCCCCCTTTTGCTACTATGACAGCCTCCACTCTTCTGGGAAGGATTTCCACTAGATGTTGGAACATTGCCGTGGGGACTTGCTTCAATTAAGCCACAAGCATTAGTGAGGTCAGGCACTGATGTTGGGTGATTAGGTCTGGCTCACAGTTGGCGTACCAATTCATCCTAAAGGTGTTTGATGGGTTTTGAGGTCAGGGCTTTGTGCAGGCCAGTCAAGTTCTTTGGAGATTGCGTAGTTGTGTGCTTTATTTTATACACCTGTTGGTGACGTGGTTGAAATGTATCCGAATCCACTCATTTGAATGGGGTGTCCACATACTTTTGGTGATGTAGTGTATTTTAATCTTAATTCGTAGCAAATATTTATGTTTTTGTAAAATGTGGTTGCGTAAAAGCAATAGGGTCCAGCTGCGACCTCATCTCTCAGGGCAGTCATCCACAGGGTCTCTATGCTTCCACCTACTGAGATGGCATCGCTCAGTGCATCTCTCAAGAAGAGTGGGGGTGTCAAAAGGAGTGGGTGTTTCGAATGGAACCATATAAGGAGAACTGGGGGTTTCAAACAGTCTTAACAGTAGGAGCGCTGGAATTCCATTAATTACTAGAACCGCCATGACTTGATATTTCAATTACTTTTATTTCAAATATTCAATAATAACTTACATTTAAAAAAATGAAGGTAGCTAACGTTAGCTAGCATTTACATTTACAGTATACTAAACCTTACATACATTGCTACCGATAGGTAACGTTCAAAGACGCAGCTCACAGTGAGTGAATAGACATATATTATTTTTTGCATAACTGAAATGTCTTACTGTCAACTCTGCAGGCCATGACTGACGTCCGATAACCCAAATCATGTCTTGAGTGGTACCTTTCAAACCCCCCACTTCTCAATATGATTCTTTTTGACTCCCCCACTTTTCCTGAGAGATGCATTGAGCGATCACATATCAGTAGGTGACATTATAGAGACCCTGAGGGATGACTGCTCTGAGAGGTTGTAGCTGGACCCTTCTCATTAAAAGGGAGATGTTACCAAAGTTTGCATCTGCACAGTTCTAGTGTTATTAAGATACCAGTATTGCGATAATAAATGCCATTTAGCAGACACTTTCATCCAATCATGCTTGCATACATGTTACATATGGGTGGTCCCGGGAATCAAACCCACTATCCTGTCGTTACAAGCACCATGTTCCACCAACTGAGTTACAAAGGACCACTGCGATACCAGATTTTCCGCTTCGTGTTTTGCTTCCTTTCTTCCTAGTATTGTGATACTGGTATTGTGACCACACAATACCATTCATCCACAAAAATAGTTTTTTAATATATTTTTTTCAGTGGAAATCATTATGTAGTCCTTGTGCATGGAGTTGTATGATTTGTTAAACTTTGAAATTATTATTATTATTTTTTTTGGTATACATTTTAAATTGAAAAACTGATTTCAAAGTTTAAATCCGTTACCGTGGAATTGCCCTCATCTGTAATTTTGGCATTAGTGGCCCATTGTAAAATGCCTCTACTTCCTCCAGTTCATTATCATTGAGACTGATTTATCGCTTTGGAAAAATGCCTTATGTCCACACAAGCCTACATACAGTGCCTTCAAAGTATTCATACTCCTTGACTTATTCCACAATATGTGACCAGTTTGAATTCAAAATGGTTTCAGTTGAGAAAAGAAAATCTCACCCATCTACACTCAATACCCCATAATGACAAAGTGCAAATGTATTGAACATTAAATTCAGAAATCTCATTTGCATAAGTATTCACACCCCTGAATCAATTCTTTGTAGAAGCACCTTTGGCAGTGATTACAACCGTTGGTGTTTCTGGGTAAGTCTCTAAGACCTTTCCATACCTGGATTGTGCAACATTTGCCCATTATTATTACTTTTTTTCAAACATTTTCAAGCTCTGTCAAATTGGTTGTTAAACTCTACGGCAAGATCTGAAAATGATTAAGTGAAAACTGTAACTCTGCCACACAGGAATATTCACTGTCTTCTTGGTAAGCAACTCCAGTGTATACTAGTGTTTGTGTTATTATCCTGCTGAAAGGTGAATTCATCTCCCAGTCTCTGTTGGAAAACAAACTTAACTAGGTTTTCCTCTAGGATTTTACCTGTGCTTAGCTCCATTCTGTTTTTTTTTTTATCCTGAAAAATTCCCCAGTCCTAACGATTACAAGCATTCCCATAACATGATGCAGCCACCATTGAGCTTGAAAATATGGAGAGTTACTCAGTAATGTGTTGTATTGGATTTGCCCCAAACAACTTTTTTTTGTGTCCTGAATACAAAATGTTAATTGCTTTGCCACATTTTTTGCAGTATTACTTTAGTGCCTTGTTGCAAACTGGATGCATGTTTTGGAATATTTTTTTATTCTGAACAGGATTCCTTTTTTCACTCTGTCAATTAGGTTAGTATTATTGAGTAACTACAATGTTTTTGATCCATCCTGTTTTCTCCTATCACAGCCACTGAACTCTGTAACTGTTACATCATTGGCCTCATGGTAAAATCCCTGAGCGGTTTCCTTCCTCTCTGGCAACTGAGTTAGCAAGGATGCCTGTGTCTTTGTAGTGACAAGGTGTTTTTGATACACCATCCAAAGTGTAATTATTGACTTACCCATGCTCAAAGGGATATTCAATGTCAGGTTAAAAATATATCTATCAATAGGTGACCTTTGCGAGGCATTGGAAAATCTCCTTGGTCTTTGTGGTTGAATCTGTGTTTTGAAATTCACTGCTCGGCTGAGGGACCTTACAATTATCTATCTGTATGTGGGGTACAGAGATGAGGTAGTCATTCAAAAATCATGTGACCTGTTAAGCACATTTTTACTCCTGAACTTATTTAGGCTTACCATAACAAAGGGTTTGAATACTTATTGACTCAAGACATTTCAGCTTTTCATTTAACTTTTTTATTCTCTCAAAAAAATACAATTCCACTTTGACATTGTGGGCTATTGTGTATAGGACAGTGACAAATCTAAATGTCATCCATTTCAAATTCAAGCTATAACACAACAAAATGTGCAAAAAGTCCAGGGGTGTGAATATGTTCTGAAGGCACTGTAGTTGTATTCTCACCAGCTACAAAATGTAGGTTGCTGCTGAGATGCTAGGGAGGGAGGGAGTGAGGGAAGAAAGGGTTCAGACTGGAGAAGTCATGAATTCACTATCTGCATTATTGATATGACGCTGTTAAGTGTTTCTGCTTTGAATTAAGGGAAATGTATCATTTTAGTGACATTTATGACTTGTTCTTGTGAACCCAGACGACTAGGCCTAGCAGCAATTGAAATGGAAAAACAGCCCTCATATGTTATACATCCGTTCTGCTTCTGAAAAGCAGATTTACTAAAATAGCTGCTTTAAACATTCTTGGCAGACCGAGTCTGATCATTGTCATACACTTGCAAAATGGCAAAAAATGCCTTTAGGAATGGAGGAGGATAACATCCTTTTAAGGGTACGGCTGGAGCAGCAAAAAGATCCCAGAACTAGTCCAGTAACTTTGGATGATTTGATTTCAGTTGTTTTCATTTGGGATTGTATGGGGGATGGGAATCACACGAGGTTGAATTAAGAATAGCATTCTTCTCCCAGAGTTTTTAATAGCTTCTCTCTAGTCTCTAACTCAAGGAAAGGGGAGGACAGCAGAATAATCCAGAGACATCGCCTAGTTACAACCAGCCCATCGAGTAAGCTCAATAGACCTGTGCATGCTGGGGAAATCAGGGGTCCTTAACAAGTGCTGGATGCTTCAAAGTACTAGTGCCATGTGAAAGGTCATCCTCGCTCTCACTCAGTCATTTAAATCAAAGGACTTCTTCCTATGGTCATTACTCTGGGGTTATTATGTCTCCTTGTGTTCCTGTACATGCTCCCTTGTTCGTTTTAGGATCCCAGTCTTGGGCTTTGGCTTTATCTTGGCTTAATCTCATATAATTGGACAATCCATCCCTATTAGAGCCATTATTTGTAGGCTTGTCAGACCAGAGGCGGGTTAGGACCCCTGTCATGTGTGTCTAAGTAGATTGATCTTGTGTGAAGTAATGCTTTTGTCTTAGTATTTGAAAAAAGTTGGAGGAAATGTCAGAGGAATGTGATAAAATAGATTAGGCTCATTATCCCCCTCATGACAACACAGCTGTGTTCTGTTTAAATGAACGGAATGGTGATTAAAAAAACACACTGATTTATTATACTTCAGGGGTCCATAAAACACCATGTTTTCCATACAGATACTAGCTGAAACGATCAGTGTTTTCTGGCTTGTTATTTGTGTCCCGTGAACCATAAGCTTGTACTGTACATTCTAAACTACAGGAAAGTACAAATATTATTAGCTGGCACCAAAGCACACAATTTTCTCAGTCTGCCTGCTGAGAATGGATTTTGATGTTTCCTTCCTCTTAGGGCTGTAAAGGGTTGCCAAGCAGTTATCGAAAATGTGAAACCTTCATGGAGAAGTCCCCCACAGAGTTACCAGTGAAGAGACAATGATGGATCGGAACAAGCGCAACTCCATTGCCGGCTTCCCCTCCATGAGGCCAGATCGTCTTGATGACCTGGATGGTGGAGGGGAGTGGGCCCCGTCTCAGGTGGGAAGAGTGTGCCCATCATCCTACCGCGCCCTCATCAGTGCCTTCTCCTGCCTGACGCGCCTTGATGACTTCATCTGCGAGTGGATTGGCTCCGGCTTCTTCTCAGAGGTCTACAAGGTGGGTTTATGTTATGATTGACCTGAAATGCAAGATTTTTATGGTAGGTAGGTGGTACTGGTAGGTAAATAGTAGATTGTGTGAGGACTGCTTATTCATTCATATCAACGTATGGTTTAGGCTAGGCTAGCAGAAAAGCTATGGTATGTCATCACCAGGATTACTTAGAAACATATAATCTCACACCTTGAGATGTCTCAGCCCTCATTCTGTTATTAAACCTCAGTGTGTGGTGCAGAATATAGTTAGTTAATACATTGAGCGAGTGACGAGGAGACGGCAACCAACCAAGAGGACTTTTTATTTTTTTTATTTAACTAGGCAAGTCAGTTAAGAACAAA
This sequence comes from Oncorhynchus mykiss, assembly GCF_057628025.1. NCBI lineage: Eukaryota > Metazoa > Chordata > Actinopteri > Salmoniformes > Salmonidae > Oncorhynchus > Oncorhynchus mykiss. Next base: position 66,092,468 of record NC_143029.1, read on the forward strand.
TTATTTTTTACAATGACCGCCTAGGAACAGTGGGTTAACGGTCTTGTTCAGGTGCAGAACGTCAGATATTTATCCTGTCAGCTCGGGGATTCGATCTGGCAACCTTTCGGTTACTGGCCAACGCTCTAACCACTAGGCTACCTGCCGCCCCTATCGCTATAGTAGACTAATAGCTACCATAGTAGACTAATAGCTAATAGCTACCATAGCGAGGTTAACGTAGTACCTATCTTGACTGCATCAAACTGGGAGAAGCTAGTTAAGCTATCTAATGTGAGCTAGCTAGGCTAATTGAGGCTGCAAAGCGTTTTTTTAAAATTGCAAGCACATTCTCATCCTACAGTTACAAATAACAATCCGTTCAGAATATTAAGTAGTACTCTGCCTGTTGGCGTCTTAGTCGTTGTAGCCTATCGTTTTCCTTTAACTTTTAATTCTGTCACTGCCATTGATTAGATACTTTTGGTCATGTAGTGTATATGGACACCTGTTTGTCGAATATCTCTTTCCAAAATCATGGGTATTAATATGCAGTTGGTCCCCCCCCTTTGCTGCTATAACTCTTCTGGGAAGGATTTCCACTAGATGTTGGAGCATTGCTGCGGGGACTTGCTTCCATTCAGCCATGAGCATTAGTGAGGTCGGGCATTGGTGTTGGGTGATTAGGCCTGGTTCGCAGTTGGTGTACCAATTCATTTTGAAGGTATTCGATAGGGTTGAGGTCAGGGCTCTGTGCAGGCCAGTCAAGTTCTTCCATGCCGATCTCGACGAACAATTTCTGTATGGACATCGCTTTGTGCACGCGGCTGTTGTCATGCTGAAACAAGAAAGGGCCTCCCCCAATCTGTTGCCATACAGTTGGAAGCACAGAATTGTCTACTCTAGAATGTCATTGTATGCTGTAGTGTTAAGATTTCCCTTCACTGGAACTAAGGGGCCTCGCCCGAACTATGGAAAAACAGCCCTAGACCATTGTTCCTCCTCCACCAAACTTTACAGTTGGTACTATGCATTCGGGCAGGTAGTGTTCTCCTGCATCTGCCAAACCCAGATTAATCCGTCAAATTGCCAGATGGTGAAGATGGCGATTCATCATTTCAGAGAACGTGTTTCCACTGCTCCGGAGTACAATGGCGGCAAGCTTTAGACCACTCCCCCCAACGCCTGGCGTTGCGATCTTAGACTTGTGTGCGGCTGCTCGGCCATGGAAACCCATTTTAAGAAGCGCCCAACGAATAGTTATTGTGCTGACGTTGCTTCCAGAGGTGGTTTAGAACTTGGTAGTGAGGGTTGTAATCGAGGACAGGCGATTGTTACTCGCTTCAGCACTCTGCAATCCTGTTCTGTGAGCTTTTGGGGCCTAGCACTCGGCAGCTGAGCCGTTATTACTTCTAGATGTTTCCACTTCACCATAACAGCACTTACAGTTGGCCCGGGGCAGCTCTAGCATGGTATAAATTTGAAGAATTAACTATGACTATGACTGTACCACATTGAAAGTCACTAAGCTGTTCAGGAAGGCCATTCTACTACCAATGTTTGTCTATAAAGATTGCATGACTGTGTGCTTGATTCTATACACCTGATAGCAACGGTGTACGGAAATAGCCAAATCCATTAATTTGAAGCTGTGTCCACATACTGTGTGTTTTATTTATACATACTCACTCACTACCGTTCAAAAGTTTGGGGTCACTTAGAAATGTCCTTGATTTTGAAAGGAAAGCACATTTTGTTTTCGTCCATTTTTAAAATAACATCAAATTGATCAGAAATACAGTGACGTTGTTGACTCTGATGGCACAGCTGGCGCTGCAGTACAGCGCCCTTAACCACTGCGCCACCCGGGAGGCCCCAGTGTAGACATTGTTAATGTTGTAAATTACCATTGTAGCTGAAAACGGCTTTTTTTTTAAATTATTTTTTAAACCAACAAAAAAAACATTTATGGAATATCTACATAGACGTACAGAGGCCCATTATCGGTAACCATCACTCCTGTGTTCCAATGGCACGTTGTGTTAGCTAATCCAAGTTTATAATTTTAACAGGCAAATTGATCATTAGAAAACCCTTTTGCAGTTATGTTAGCACAGCTGAAAACTGTTGTGCTGATTTAAAGAAGCAATAAAACTTCTTTAGACTAGTGGAGTATCTGGAGCATCAAATCAAATGTTATTGGTTACATGCGCCGAATACAACCGGTGTAGACCTCACAGTGAAATGCTTACTCATGAACCCCTAACCGACAGTGCAGTTTAAAAAAATACAGATAAGAATAAGAGAAATTAAGCTGGCAGCTTCAATAAATAGTACCCGCAAAACACCAGTCTCAACATCAACAGTGAAGAGGCGACTCCGGAATGCTGGCCTTCTAGGCAGAGTTCCTCTGTTCAGTGTCTTGTTCTTTTGCCCATATGAATCTTTATTTATATTGGCCAGTCTGAGATATGGCTTTTTCTTTGCAACTCTGCCTAGAAGGCCAGCATCCCGGAGTTGCCTTTTCTCTGTTGACGTTGAGACTGGTGTTTTGCGGGTACTATTTAATGAAGCTGTCAGTTGAGGACTTGTGAGGCGTCTTTCTCAAACTAGACACTCTTATGTACTTCTCATCTTGCTCAGTTGTGCACTGGGGCCTCCCACTCTTTCTATTCTGGTTAGGGCCACCTTGCGCTGTTCTGTGACGGGAGTAGTACAGCGTTGTATGAGATTCAGTTTCTTGGCAATTTCTCGCATGGAATAGCCTTAATTTCTCAGAACAAGAATAGACTGACAAGTTTCAGAAGAAAGGTCTCTGTTTCTGGACATTTTGAGTCTAATCAAACCCACTGATGCTCCAGATACTCAACTAGTCTGAAGGCCAGTTTTATTGCTTCTTTAATTAGGACAACAGTTTTTAGCTGTGCTAACATAATTGCAAAAGGGTTTATTTGATCATTTTAAAATGATCAACTTGGATTAGCTCTGTGCCAATGGATCCACCATGCCATTGGATTACAGGAGTGATGGTTGCTGATAATGGGCCTCTGTACGCCTATGTAGATATTCCTCCAAAAATCTGCCGTTTCCAGCTACAATAGTCATTTACAACATAAACAATGTCTACGCTGTATTTCTGATCAATTTTATGTTATTTTAATAGACACAAAATGTGCTTTTCTTTCAAAAACGAGGACATTTCTAAGTGACCCCAAACCTTTGATCGGTAGTGTAACATACATACATACAGTACCAGTGAAAAGTTTGGACACAGCTACTCATTCAAAGGTTTTTCTTTATTTGTACTATTTTCTACATTGTAGAATAATAGTGAATACATCACAACAATGAAATAACACATGGAATCATGTAGTAACCAAAAAAGTGTTCAACAAATCAAAATGTATTTTCGATTCCTTAAAGATTCCTTTGCCTCGACAGCTTTGCACATTCTTGGCATTCTCTCAACCAGCTTCACCTGGAATGCTTTTCCAACAGTCTTGAAGGAGTTCCCACATATGCTGAGTACTTGTTGGCTGCTTTTCCTTCACTCTGCGGTCCAACTCATCCTAAGCCATTTCAATTGGGTTGAGGTCAGGTGATTGTGGAGGCCAGGTCATCTAAAGCAGCACTCCATTACTCTGTGGTCAAGTAGCCCTTACATAGCCTGGAGGCGTGTTGGGTCATTGTTCTGTTGAGAAACAAATGATAGTCCCACTAAGCGCAAACCAGATGGGATGGCTTATCGCTGCAGAATCACTGACAATGTCACCAGCAAAGCACACCAACACCGTCACATCTCATCTATGCTTCACGGTGGGAACGACGCATGCAGAGATCATCCGTTCACCTTCTCTGCGTCTCACAAAGACAGTGGTTGGAACCAAAAATCTAAAATTTGGACTCATCAGACCAAAGGACAGATTTCCATCGGTCTAATGTCCATTGCTCAAGTTTCTTGGCCCAAGCAAGTCTCGTCTTCTTATTGGTGTCCTTTTAGTAGTGGTTTCTTCGCAGCAATTTGACCAACAAGGGCTGATTCACATAGTCTCCTCTGAGCAGTTGATGTCTGTTACTTGAACTCTGAAGAATTTATTTGGGCTGCAATCTGAAGTGCAGTTAACTCTAACAGAGGTAATTCTGGGTCTTTCTTGTGCTAGTCCTCATGAGAGACCGTTTCATCAGAGCTTGATGGTTATTGCGACTGCATTTTAAGAAACTTTCAAAGTGATTGAAATGTTCTGTATTGACTGACCTTCATATCTTAAAATAGTGATGGACTGTTGTTGCCATAATATGGACTTGGTCTTTTCCCAAATAGGGCTGTCTTCAGTATACCTTGTCACAACACAACCGATTGGCTCGAACTTTTAACAAGGCACACCTGTCAATTGAAATTCATTCCAGGTGAAGCTGGTTGAGAGAATTCCAAGAGTGTGCAAAGCTGTCATCAAGGCGAAGGCTGGCTACTTTGAGGAATCTCAAAGATCTTTAAATTTGTATTTTCCTATTTTTGATGTCTTCACTATTATTCTCCAATGTCGAAAATAGTAAAAATAAAGAGAAACCCTTGAATGAGTAGGTGTCCAAACATTTGTGTGTGCGCATGCATGTATACATATCTCTTTTTAAACGCGCAGAGGCTCTGACTGTAGCCTATTATCGCTTTGAGGACTTAGGATTGGGCAACAAAAACAAGCTAAATGCACCACTCCACTTTCGTGAAAATCAAGAGCAGCGGCATAAATGATCCAATTTCTCCCTCGCGCACGCACAGCAGTCGCGTTCTGATATGTACAGGCCCTTCCGGATAAGTCAATTAAAATGACACCCGTATCAATCAGATCCAACCCAAACCTGTGACATTATTTAGAATTCTGGATTGGGTCTCAGGTATTCGGGTACAGGTGGCTCCGTGAACACCTCTAGCACACCGATACTGTGGCCGCTCCTTATTACATTGATCTAGGCTATTGTCTCACAATCGACTGATATGGGACGTGCGAAAAGCCCTTTATTTCCACGTCGCTCTAGTTACGACATGAAAATATAGAAGGGCGGAAGAGGTTTATGATGGCGACTAGACGTTAGGCTACAATGGCTGTCTAAGTGCTATATCGTCCATTACACTAACAACCTGACAGGGTTGGTACAACAGATATGGCTGTTGAGGTTAGATGTTCAACTCCTTTACTGACCTTTTGAGGTCATGTTCACTACGTTCACTTTTGGTGTAACCCACATTGTAATTTCCTCCAACCAGCGTCAGCGCTCATGAAAGTGACTTACTTTCAATGAGGGACTTTCAATTAGTTATAGGCTATAGACTTCAGCTTCACCTACTGAAAAGTCGGAGTCAGGGCATTCTATATTGATGTTGTCACAACCACCACAATGTCAGCACTTTCTATCTCATGCCTCTATCTTAGTCATACTATTTCCTTTCCATCTGTATGTATGAGTCATGCATACTGATGGACTGGAAATAGAATTCAGATTAGTTTCTTAGCTCAAACAGGAAACTAGCCTAATTACAGAAAGGAATAGAAGTGTTGCTATGTCTGGAGCTGTGATGCATAGTAATCTAATGGCCGCTTCAGAGCATGGCCACAGTGGTCTGCCTTAGAACAACTACTCAATCACTGCTCATTGGACTCAAAGGGTTAATGCAAAGGATCCAGTGACTTGGTGAGGGAAGGGCAGCGTGTAGGGTCCTGCCCCAGGCTGCCTGAGGGGGCTGTCATCACACCATGTATTTTAGGGAGGGAATGCCCATCCAACCTGAATATGACTGGGGCCTTTACAAATAGTCCTTGTTGAACAAACCTTAAGAAAAAGCTTCCTTTATTCACACACACATGCTCAACCATGTTTTAAAAGGTGCTGTTTAATCCTTGGGGCCATAATATTGTTACATTGCAGCTGTTTCCTCTCAAGTCAAAATTATGACTTCAGCTCTATTAGTAAAACAATATTTACCCTCGTTGCTTCTCACTTGCAATATTGACCCTCGTTGCCTCAGACTTGCTTCTCTAAATGCTTAACGGACACAAATGTTTCCTGTGTAATGAGAGTTCCATATTTGTCTAAGCAAGGGGACAATGGATCTACATAAAATATAATTATCTGTTTGTCTTCGACTGTGTGTCCTGTCTACAGGGCTAGGTATTGAGGAGGCTAGCTGGATTGATGGAACAGATTGGAGGTGCAGGGTCTTGCTGGGGCAACATTATGGGTCTTTGTTTGAGCCAGGCTGCACTCTCTCTCCTGGTGGGCAGAGGATGGGAGTGGGGGAGGTGGTCTAGAGGAGGCCATCTGCTGCCTGCTCTTCTCCTACAGGGAAGACTAGCTGCACCTTTGTACTAGAACTTCAAGAGCGGCTAAAGAAGCACTATGAACTGGATACTCATCCAAGTGCTATGTAAATAAGGCCTAGATCGGCCTGCTTCCCTTTTCTGTACCTCAAACTTCCTTTTATCTCTGCTCTCCAACAAATGTAACCTGTAAACTAGCTATATAACCAGATAGGCATTGTATCTGTTACTGTATTCGCAGACCGACCTGAGTTGACTTTAACTTCTTATTCACTGGTTTCAGTGTCTTAATATTTCATCTGGAGGAAGTGAGCAGTAGCAGATACAGCTTATTTTTCTCCCCCTGACTCATAACTTCCTGTGGTTGTTATGGCTTTGAGGAAGCAAATCAATCTGATCGTTGGGAAATAGTTTTATGTTTGTATTGTTGTAGTTAGAAAAGTGTTCTGCCTTCTCTGCCAAAGAAAAGGGTTACATTTTAGGTAGTTGTGATAGGCTAACACCTAGGTTACATATCACAACATTCATATTCTTGGCCTCGGCTCAGTATTCTTTCTAGTGCACCAATGTGTGGATGAAAGCCAGCCACTCATCTTTGATCACATTGGAGTTAATGCTGCAAGGAAGGCCAGTGACTGACCTAATTCACAGGAGAAATGGACTGTTTTACTTCCCGTTGTTATGGTTCTGAATGTGGAAGGACATTCATTTTGTTGCAGAAAGAGAATCTTTCTCCATGATCTTGGAATAACGATAATAGAGAAGTGTCCCCATGATAAGGGAATATTGATAAGGGAACGGTAGTGTTAAAGAGAAGCATTCAGATAATGCCTAAATGACCGGCTTGTTGTGTTCGTTGCAGGTACGCCACAGAGTATCGGGCCAGGTGATGGCTCTGAAGATGAACAAACTGAGCAGTAACCGCGCCAACATGCTGAGAGAAGTCCAACTGATGAACAGACTGTCCCATCCCAACATCCTCAGGTGACCTCCAGGAAACAAAACATCTGTCTTCCACTACATTTTGGACAGTTGATTTTTTTTTGGGGGGGGGGGGCACGGCACCATCCTCCAATATTTTGTATAGTTTGAATCTCAATCTGTCCTTTTGGAGAAACGGAACTAAAATGCCTTCTGCGATATTATACAATTCTTTTTCATTCTTGGTCAGTTACTGATTAAATCATCCCAGATTTTTAATAACAATCTCAAGGGGCTACTCAAAAAAATGGGTACAATACAGGGCTGGAAAAGTTCAGTTATGGTGCCATATTCAGAAATGGTGTCATTTTCTTACTGACTAATGGCCTAATCCCCTTTTTTTCTAGAAAGTGACTCTTAAGTCATTTGTGAATCCTTCATCTTTGAAAGATACTTTGATCTGTAGCTTTCTGTCAAAATGACATTAGCCTCCCCTTTAATGGAATCAGTGGGGTAATAAATAATATGATGAACTGGGTGGTTCGAGCCCTGAATGCTGATTGGCTGAAATCCGTGGTATATCAGAACGTATACCACAGGTATGACAAAACATTTTATTTTTACTGTTCTAATTATGTTTGTAATCACTTTTTATAATAGCAATAAGGCTCCTCTGGGGTTTGTGGTATATGGGCAATATTCCACAGCTAAGGGCTGTCTCCAGACACTCCGTGTTGCGTCGTACATAAGAACAGCCCTTAGCCGTGGAATATTGGCCATATACCACACCCCCCCCATGCCTTATTGCTTAAAAATATGCCATTTAGCAGACTCTTTTATCCAAATTACAGTAATACGTGCATACATTTTAAGTATGGGGTGTGACCTTGATCTCTGCTGTTCCACAATATTTAACAATGTATTTTCTAGAACAACATCCTGAGTTTGAATTTCATTGACATGAATTCCCTTATGAGGAACAACCTTTCCCTTTTCACTTCTCACCAAAGCTGTTTATTTTCATATTAAGTTGGGAGCCTGCAAAATCGGCACACATACATATTTGACCAAACTCATCATGATAGAACAAATAGTTTGGGATTTATTATTGTAGGACAATGTTTTATGTTGTCATGGACAATTAATATGGAACAATCTGAATTTCCTATCCTCAAATGGATTAGGCTGACTTAGGCTTTGCATGATACACTACAGAGCTCACATTCTGCTGTAGGTGGTGGGTAGGAAAGATATGGTCTGTGTGTGCTGTGTTACAATCACAGCTTTGTGGCATTTCTGTGGTGGTTGGCTGACGAGAATTCTGAGGGGTTCTTTGTCTGAGAAACCCTTCGAAGAACCCTCTGTCTCGCATTTATTGGGTCATAACTCAGGGGCGCCAACACTCGCTGTGTGTACAGCCTGGCTCGTGTGTTAGGATATTCATACAACCAGTTTGTCATTTACAAAAACAGACGGCCTTGACTGTGACTCCAGCCTCTTAAGATTTGGATGCAGTGGCTCAAAAAAAGAGGGAGAAAAAGAGATGGAATGTGGGTCAGGAGAGTGAGCCTCGTTTCCCCCTAGAAATGACTTTCTTGTTTGCACTGCTCTTGTTGGGTCTTTTCTTCCAGTGCAGAAGTATTTAACCACCAAGAGATTTGTCATTTTGCTCTCGAAAGGACTTTGCTGTCGTCCTCGGGCCAGATAATTACTTTTTTGAGCTACATATAGACCCACTCAAATCTTAAACTCTAGACCCCATAGCTTAGCTTTGTCATGTCAACATGAGAAGAGCATAACAGGAGATCCATAAATATGCATCCACATGTCTCATGGTATTTTGTGGTAAATCTACTGAACAACAATATAAACGCAACAATTTCAATGATGTTACTGCGTTATAGTTTATATAAGGAAATGAGTCAATTTTAAAATAAATTCATTAGGCCCTAATATATGGATTTCCCATGACTGGGCAGGGGTGCAGCCAAGGGGCTTCAAACTGTAGAACCCAGTTCCTACATTTGAATTAAAAAGTGTATTTTCTCAAACAAAACTATGCTACATTTTATCTTTGTAAATTGGACAGTGCAGTTAGATTTAACAAGAATTTAAGCTTTCTGCCCATATAAGACATGTCTATGTCCTGGGAAATGTTCTTGTTACTTACAATGTCATGCTAATCATATTAGTGCACGTTAGCTCAACCGTCCCGTGGGGGGGACACCGATCCCGTAGAAGTTTTTAATTAAAGACCGAAATAATTGTCAGTTTCATTAGCTGTCCGGGTGGCTGGTCTCAGCCGATCCCACAAGTGAACAAGCCGGAAGTGGAGGTCCTGGGCTGGCGTGGTTACACGTGGTCTGCGGTTGTGAAGCCGGTTGGATGTAATGCCAAATTCTCTCAAACGATGTTGGAGGAAGCTTATGGTAGAGAAATAAATATTTGATTCTCTGTCGAAAGCTCTGGTGGACATTGTTGTGTGGCAACTGCACATTTTAGTGGCTTTGTATTGTCCTCAGTACAAGGTGCACCTGTGTAATGATCATGCTGTTTCTTCAGCTTCTTGATATGCCACACCTGTCAAGTGGCTGGATTATCATGGCAAAGGAACAATTCTCACTAACAGGGATGTCAACACATTTGTGTGCACAATTTGACAGAAATAAGCTTTTTGTTTTGTATGGAAAATGTCTGGGCTTTTTTCTTTTATTTCAGTTCATGAAATGTTCATTATACATAGAAACAATAACTGACTGATGTCTTTGTCTTCCTCTAGGTTCATGGGTGTGTGTGTTCAGGAAGGCCAGCTCCATGCTCTGACTGAGGTAAGAGGAACCACTGTTTGTCTTTGTGACTTAGAGCCTTGTATAGATGGCCTACACCTCCAGAAACATGACTGCACCGCTTGCTGTCGTGTTTCAGGTCGGGATGTTGGGACACTGTCTTATTCTGTTTTTCCATCCACTCTATTATGGAATGTGATTCTAGAAATGATGGGTTTTCTAGCATCAGTATAGGCCTAAATGCCTTTTACTTGTAATGTAGCTAATACTGTCATATTGCTCATTGAGTCCTGTTGCAGTATGGTCAGCTTGTTATGTAATGTAAGTCTCAGATAAGTATAACTCACTGAAAGGTGACCTCATAGCCATGATTATAATGAAAAGGTATTGTGAATTTTTATCAAGGGTTTTTCTTCAGGTGAATGGGGGATGGGTTCCATTAGGGCTAAGGGTTATGTTATATTTCTGTCAAATTGTGCACAAAATGACTTGACCTATTTTTAACCTAAGTCGGTGTGTCCATGTAATCCAAATAGATAGCCCTGTGCTAATGATAAGCGTTGATTAGTAAGGGGAGTAGCTTTACGACTGACTGCCCCATCTGAGCCCAAGCACTCGTGTGAAGTGAATGATAGCAGGAAGTTATCCAATATGTGGATCCATGGAGATGAAGACTGGGAGAGAGGGGAAACTTCTCACACACCAGTCTCCTCAAGCCAGGCTGTGAATACTGAAAACATGGCATCATGGGGTTATGTTTTCCTGCTACTGCTGTATAAACAGAACTAGCTGCTAGCTACCAGCACTGTCTGCTCTGGCTGGATCCTGGCCGTAGCAACGGGCCTGATGAGTCTCCATGGTAGGAAATGAAGAGTCAAGTTACCGTGCAGCCACAGGCTTAGAGATGCAATCACTCATCAGGGCTCTACAGTGTGACCATTTTATTCCCACATATGCCTAAATATTTTGCTGTGTGACCTAGAATCTTAATTTAGGAGGACCAGTGCACCTAGAAAAATGAACGATTCTAGCTTTATTGCCTCATATATTTTTCATTGTGTTCCTACATTTCTTTGTGTGCCTACACTTTTCCATTTAGAATCACTTGCTCCTTGTAAAGCCCTGCTCCTTGTAAAGCCCTGCTCCTCCGATCAAAACACCATTTGACTCCGCTGGCCCTGCCAGGGCCCATCGGGTTGGCACAGTAACCTCTGCTCTGCTTCCCACTGCCTGACAGACCTCGTTTACACATTAGGCAAAGACCGATTAGGAGCATTATAACCTGGGTAATCCATGAGCCACTGGGGGGATTAGGCTATTATTTGAAGCTGCTCGCAGTGGTCACAAGAGACAATTAAGTCCCATTTCCTTTCTGGCTTTCTTAGCTTTAATTCACGAAGGCTCAGGGAAAGCCTTGTCTTCAGCGAAGTGTATCAGTTAATGATTTCTAAGAGTTGCACCTGCCTAGAACAGTGTTTTATGCATGTTAGTTGTTTTGGATATTGTCCAGGCCTAGGCTACTATCTATATCTTACTATAAGTAAGATTACCTTTTTTAACATTAAAACTGTCTTCTCTTGAGATTCAAGTCATGTTTAGTTTTACTGCAAGATATGAATTACAACAATGTTTGTTAAAATGATGTATTTTAGTGTCTCTGCTGCTATGGCCACTTAGGATAATATGGATGATCTATCCCATTAACTGTTTTGCCTGTCAATCAATCACTGTGGGTGGGATGTTTGAGGCAGAGTTGGTAGGGTTTCAGACCTGTCAATCAATCACTGTTGGTGAGACATTTATGGAAGGCAGTAGATTACTAATCTAGACAGAAGAAATAGTCTAGTCTACCCTTTCAATGTAGTTTATTGTGGTTAAAATCTAAGAAAAAAGGTTGTGTTCTGTCAAGTAACATATTGTTTCTCAATAGGGAATCTATTTAAGAAAAAAAAAATTGGCAAACATTTTCTGATTTTGTGCACCTCCGCTTTTATACAAAGTCAGGTGCCCATGAATAGACCGACAGGTATGATTTGAACAATAAAACAGGTGTTAAACATAGGCCTGATTACCAACAATGATGAGACCGCCTATATGGTGTAGGTGAGAGCCCTGGCGAAAGCCCTGGGAGTGGTGCTAGGAAAATAACCTCTCCCTCAACGTCAACAGCAGAGAGCGCACGCCCCCACCACATCGAGGCCACAGTGGGGAGGGTCAAAAGCTTCAAGTTCCTCAGCAAGTTCCTCAGGACGTGAAATGGTCCCTCCACAGCGCCTCTTCGACCTCAGGAGACTAAAGAAATGTGGCTTGACCCATAAAGACCCTCACAAACTTCTGTCGGGCTGTATCTCCGCATGGTACGACAACTACACTGCCCACAACTGCAGGGCTCTCCAGAGGGTGGTATGGTCAGCCCAACACATCACCAGGGGCACACTGCCTTCCTTCCAGGACATCTACAGCACCTGGTGTCACAGGAAGGCCAAGAAGACCCGAGCCACGACCTGTTCATCCATCTAGAAGGAGGAGAGACCGTACAGGTGCATCAAAGCTGAGACCTGATAAACAGATTCTGTCTCCAGGCCATCAGACAGTTAAACAGTCACCACTAGCCGCCCAGTACTCTGCCCTGAACCTTAATCACTGTTCTAGCCAGCTACCACCCAGTACTCTGCCCTGAACCTTAATCACTGTTCTAGCCAGCTACCACTCAGTACTCTGCCCTGCACATTAGACTGCTTTGTTCTATGTACATAGTCATTGAACACTAGTCACTTTAATCATGTTTACATACTGTTTTACCCACTTTATATGTATAAACTATATTCTAGTTATGGCTCATCCTATATAACTACTGCTGTACACCTTTCCTATTAATATACTGTCTACACACCATTATACACTCAGTGGCCAGTTCAGTCACTTAGCAATGGCTTGCCATATAAAGCTAGCAAAAAGGCATCCGGGCATTCAGTTACTGTACGATTGAACGTTAGAATGGGCAAAATGAATGCCGTCCGTTCACAAACAACCCATCACTAGGCTACACCAGTGACTGTATGGGACTACGCTGACGAGTCACTTTAGCGGTCACCGGCAGGTCTCGACGTGGGCTTCGACTCCTAGGAAAATACAAACAAGATCTTTGGTTTACATGTCCTGATGCCATGGACATATAACTACGTTGTATGATTCATGAATTGAAAAGCGGGATATAGGAGATTTGACTTTATTTAGTCTGTTTGACACCTTTTATGAACTACTCAGCACAAGCTGTTTGGTCTTCCATTCAAATAACAGTAAATAGCCTATATGACCACCGATTCTGTGGCTGGCTAAACACGCAAAAGAAAATGTAAGTGAATGTGCCATAAAACAATAATTACGTGGATTCCAACTCCTCTTTACCACTTACATTACATGGGACATAAATTCACTCACAGGAGACGACGAATAAGCATCATGCTCTCCCTCCTCCGTGAAAAGAAATGTTACCGCAGCCAACCACAGCGCACAAAAATAACACCGGTACTGAGCGGCAGGTGAGACAGCAGACTGGCAAACCAGAAGTTTGGCTTTGACAAAGGCGCCTGTCATCGCTGTCTGTGACTGACAGGGGCCTGTGCTATCAATAGATCACTAAAAGATGCATATCGTTCATTCTAGTGGAAAAAGGCTATACAGACTTTTCTGACTAGCCAATTTAAACATTTTAAATGAAAAGAAGCCTAGTTAATGAAGTGGGGGGAAAAGTAGCCAGCTGACAATGTGTTTGTTATCGTCCATTTATCCAACAGCTGGCGCTTGTGGAAAACATTGATAGATTTGTTTCTCCATCAACATATCCTGTTTAGTCACATTTTCACTGCCTGGGTTCTGCCCTTTTATCCTCCAGTCCACTACTCTTGCTCTCTGTGTTAATGGCCTTCCCTTCTCCAGGTTACCTTGTCAGGGTTTGGGGTGGAGGTGAGTTGATGTGGCCTTGTAACCTTACTTGTGTGCCTAACTTTTGGCCTTGGCTCATTCATCTGATCTGGAGACTGTCGCCTCAACCCACAGGGTGCATGGAGTGGGTCATGTCTGCACTGACCGACTGGCAGCAGGATTTGTCTGGGCTTTACCCCTGTGAAGTGGAGGCTCCTAGTGGAGCGCTAGGCTGGCAGACGACAGATGCGGGGGGCTACAGAGGAATTTGTAAGGCAAACAAGCTGTAATCCTCTCCTGCGTCTGGGATTGGTTTGGGGATGGGCTGCAGGGCAGGGGGAGAGAGTATTACAGCGCGGTGGCCTTTCAGCGCGTAAGACCAAATGACGCGCGCACACACACGAGTTGGTGTGTTTCTAGGTTGACTTATTATTAGGCCTACTTCCAACATTCTACCTGAACAAAGGTAGAAGACTGCAGCACAAGTCAAATGTGTGTGATGCTTTAACCTCCGCTTTGGGCGGGCTAAATTCCATTGAAAGGTTAAGCTGTTAAAGGTACAGGCTAAGGGAGTTTAGTCTTCGTTCACATACATCATTTATTTACAGTTCCAACTGGGGGAAGACAGATGCGTTTTGACTAATATTATCTTTTCTAGAAGTTTTCAATGTATTCATTGACAGTTTGACAAGAAACCTAAAACACACTCCGGAGTTATTTTCCAAATGTTTGTTTTGTGGATGGATTAATCATTCTACATGATATAGGTTAGTTCTGTGTGGGACAGCCAAGCCTCTTCCGAGCCGACAGAGCTACTTTTAAAACTACTGAGTGGATTTCCAATTCACTTAGCTTTTTCTGCAAGCAGGCAGTCTTGTCTGTCATTGTCCTCAGCTGTGCTTGGCATTAGCATCAATCTATGTTTAGAGTGCTCAGAGTAAGTCGATTGACTTTGACTGGTCTTCCTGAATGGGGCGGGGCATAGCCCCAATTGACCAACAGGATGCTGTAACAATGTCTGTACAGAACATTACTTCATATCTCAATAACTCATGTAGAGTATGTACACGATAGTCATTGAATTCAATAGTGTACATTTACTGATAATGTGTACTTTTTGCTCACATCAAGGTGAAAGCCTGTGACAGAGGACAACTTTCATTTGAAACCTTCCTAAATTGTTCTGTTTTCCCCCTCTCGACCTTTCTGCAGTACATCAACGGTGGGAACCTGGAGCAGCTGTTGGACAGCAACAAGCCTCTGAGTTGGGCAGCCAGGATCAAGCTGGCCTGTGAGATCGCCAATGGCCTGGGCTACCTGCACTCCAAAGGCATCTTCCATCGGGACCTCACCTCCAAAGTGGGTGGCAGTTGACTGTGGGTGGATGCGTCCGAAATGTGGTGCACTGTTTCCTTTCTGAAACAGAGATAATAGATCTAGTCAGCATTTATATACAGTAACGTGTGTTCCAGTGCATTTTCTTCAAACCATAGGAGTTGGGACCTGGTTACCATGCAATAGTACTTGACGTTATTGTGATTCTCTGGCTGTATCGGTTTCTTGTATTGCGGGTTGAAACTGAGCCACGTGGTGCTTTGACTCATGCAGGGTGTAAACCTCTTTGACTTGAATCTAATCAACCAGCATGCAGTACATAAAGTTCATTTGTGATTCAGTTCAAGTATGACTGACTGAGCATTCACTGACGCTTTCCCTTCATAAATGTCAGTCATTTTAGAAGCTCATCATGGAATTTGTGCTCACTGTTTGTCCTCAGAACTGCCTGATCAAGTCCGATGAGAACTGCTACACTGCAGTGGTTGGAGACTTTGGTCTCGCTGAGAAGATTCCCAACTATGAGTAAGTCATTTCCATGGTAACGGTTATATATTAAACAGGGGCCAGTGCTATACAAACACAATGTTGGTTTACATTCATTGCTTAAACAGTTTTTAGCACGATACATAAGATTTAAGATCAGGACTGAAATTGAATCCCACGGTTTAATTATTATTTTTTTAACTCTAAAAAGAAAATCAAGATTTGCTTCTTTGAGTCCAGTGAAATGTCTCTGTAGTAAATGAATGTGGGGCTGGGAGGTAAAGGGATGGACAAGTGCCAGTAGGGGGGAGGGTCATTTGATTAGGCAGGAACATGAAGTACTGTTTTGGAATAAACTGGTGCTCTAGGCTAATAATACCAGAGCAGGTTAAGAAGGCCGCTCTCTTTCTCTCTCCAGGCTATGACTTCATTATTACATATTAATCTGATGAAGAATCGACCTAACAAATATTTTGGCTTGTTTGATAATTGTTGTGATAAATATTGCAAAAATAGTCAAATTGTGTTTTGTTTTCTAACCTTTTATTTAACTAGGCAAGTCAGTTAAGAACAAATTCTTGTTTTCAATGACGGCCTAGGAACAGTGGGTTAACTGCCTTGTTCAGGGGCAGAACGACAGATTTTTTTACCTTGTCAGCTCGGGGATTCGATCTTGCAACCTTTCGGTTACTGGTCCAACGCTCTAACCACTAGGCTACCTGCCACCCCGATCTACTGTAATGAATTGCATTATTCGCTCACCCAAAAGGCTTGTAACCTCCAGTCTAATGTTTATCTTCCTGTACTTGTGCCTGCAGTGGTGAGGGGGAGAAGCTGGCTGTGGTGGGCTCTCCCTTCTGGATGGCCCCTGAGGTGCTGCGAGATGAACCCTACAATGAGAAGGTATTGGTATTTTATTAAGATCCCCATTAGCTGTTGCAAAAGCAGCAGCAGCTCTTCCTGGGGTCCACACAAAACATGATACATAATACAGAACATCATTAGACAAGAACAGCTCAAGGACAGAACTACATACATTTTTAAAAAGGCACACACAGCCTACATATCAATGCATACACAAACTATCTAGGTCAAATAGAGTAGAGGCGTTGTGCCGCGAGGTGTTGCTTTATCTGTTTTTTTAAACCAGGTTTGCTGTTTATTTGAGCAATATGAGATGGAAGGAAGTTCCATGCAATAAGGGCTCTTTATAATACTGTATGTTTTCTTGAATTTGTTCTGGATTTGGGGACTATGAAAAGATCCCTGGAGCGATAAGTGTGTGTGTGTGTGTGTGTCAGAGCTGTCTGTAAGTTGACTATACAAACAATTTGGTATTTTCAACACATTGTTTCTTATAAAAAGAAGTGATACAGTCCGTCTCTCCTCAACTCTTAGCCAAGAGAGACTGGCATGCATAGTATTTATATCAGCCCTATGATTACAATTAAGATCAAAACGTGTCGTTCTGTTCTGGGCTGCAGCTTAACTCAGACTTTCCTAGCAGCACCGGACCACATGACTGGACAATAATCAGGATTAGACAACTAGTCTGCAGCGCTTTGTGGAGTGTGGTGTCAAAAAAGCAGAGCATCTCTTTATTACGGTTAGACCTCTCCACATCTTTACCATTGACGGTAACGCCAAGTCATATTTTTTTCTCCTCAACTTGTCCAACAGCCACACCATTCATTAGCAGATTCAGCTGAGGTCAAGAATTTAGGGAATGATTTGTACCAAATATAATGCTCTTAGTTTTAGAGATGTGCACTACCAGTTTATTACTGGCCACCCATTCCAAAACAGACTGCAACTCTTAAAGGGTTTCAGTGACTTCATTAGCTGTGGTTACTGATGCGTATATTGTTGAATCATCAGTATACATGGACACACATGCTTTGTTTAATGCCAGTGGCAGGTCATTGGTAAAAATAGAAAAGAGTAGAGGGCCTAGAGAGCTGCCCTGCAGTAAACCAAACAGATCCACAGATGATGCAATCTCTATTGCACTTCACACTGCCCTTTCCCACCTGGACAAAAGGAACACTTATGTGAGAATGCTATTAATTGACTACAATTCAGCGTTCAACACCATAGTACCCTCAAAGCTCATCACTAAGCTAAGGATCCTGGGACTAAACACCTCCCTCTGCAACTGGATCCTGGACTTCCTAATGGGCTGCCCCCAGGTGGTGAGGGTAGGTAGCAACACATCTACCACACTGATCCTCAACACTGGAGCTCCCCAGGGGTGTGTGCTCAGTCCCCTCCTGTACTCCCTGTTCACCCACGACTGCATGGCCAGGCACAACTCCAGCACAATCATTAAGTTTGCAGACGACAACAGTGGTAGGCCTGATCACCAACGACGACGAGACAGCCTATAGGGAGGAGGTCAGAGACCTGGCCGGGTGGTGCCAAAATAACAACCTATCCCTCAACGTAACCAAGACTAAGGAGATGATTGTGGACTACAGGAAAAGGAGGACCGAGCACGCCCCCATTCTCATCGACGGGGCTGTAGTGGAGCAGGTTGAGAGCTTCAAGTTCCTTGGTGTCCACATCAACAACAAACTAGAATGGTCCAAACACACCAAGACAGTTGTGAAGAGGGCACGACAAAGCCTATTCCCCCTCAGGAAACTAAAAGGATTTGGCATGGGTCCTCAGATCCTCAAAAGTTTCCACAGCTGCAACATCAAGAGCATCCTGACTGGTTGCATCACTGCCTGGTATGGCAATTGCTCGGCCTCTGACCCCAAGGCACTACAGAGGGTAGTGCGTACTGCCCAGTACACCACTGGGGCTACGCTGCCTGCCATCCAGGACCTCTACACCAGGCGGTGTCAGAGGAAGGCCCTAAAAATTGTCAAAGACCCTAGCCACCCCAGTCATAGACTGTTCTCTCTACTACTGCATGGCAAGCAGTACCAGAGTGCCAAGTCTAGGACAAAAAGGATTCTCAACAGTTTTTACCCCCAAGCCGTGTGCCCCCCCCAACCCCTATTTTACGCTGCTGCTACTCTCTGTTTTTCATATATGCATAGTCACTTTAACTATACATTCATGTACATACTACCTCAATTGGGCCGACCAACCTGTGCTCCCGCACATTGGCTAACCTGGCTTCTGCATTGTGTCCTACCATCCGCCAAACCCTCTTTTATGCTACTGCTGCTCTCTGTTCATCATATATGCATAGTCACTTTAACCATATCTACATGTACATACTACCTCAATCAGCCTGACTAACCGGTGTCTGTATGTAGCCTCACTACTGTATATAGCCTCTTTTTACTGTTTTATTTCTTTACTTACCTATTGTTCACCTAATACCTTTTTTTGCACTATTGGTTAGAGCCTGTAAGTAAGCATTTCACTGTAAGGTCTACTACACCTGTTGTATTTGGCGCACGTGACAAACTTTGATTTGAGATCCTTCCATTAAAGAAAACCCTTTGAATTCTATTAGATTGACATATTGTGGATTCAGAGCCGAGGTTGAAAAGTTTTTTTTTATGGTCAATAATATCAAAGGCTGCACTGACATCTAACAGCACAGCTCCCATAATCTTATCAATTTCTTTCAACCAATCAGTCATTTGTGTCAGTGCAGTACATGTTGCCCTTCTCTATAAGCATGCTGAAAGTCTGTTGTTAATTTGTTTACAGAGAAATAGCATTGTATTTGGTCAAACACACATTCTTTTCAGCAGTTTGCTAAGTGCTGGCAGCAAGCTTATAGGTCTGCTGTTAGAACCAGTAAAGGCCGCTTTACAACTCTTGGGTAGCGGAATTACTTGGGCTTCCCTCCAGGACTGAGGACAAAGACTGTCCTCTAGGCTCAGATTAAAGATATGACAGATAGGAGTGGGTATAGATTCAGCTACCATCCTCAGTAGCTTTCCATCTAAGTTGTCAATGCCAGGAGGTTTGTCATTTTTCATGGTTAACAATTATTTTTCCACCTCTTCCACAATAACTTTACAAAATCAAACTTGCACTGCTTTTCTTCCATTATTTGTTTTTTATACATTAATATAATTACTCACTGTTTGTCGTGGGCATTTCCTGCCTAAGTTTGCCCACTTTGCCAATTAAATAATTGGCAACATCAAATGGTGATGAATAAGCCATCAGATTTGTTGAAAAATGGTTTTGAATTCCGCCCATAATTTAATTTAAAGTACTCAAGTTTTTTTCCCATTCAATCTTTATATCATTGATCTTGGCTTCTAATAAAGATTCTTATTATTTTTGTTTAGTCACATAATTTCTAAATTTGCAGTAAATAAGCCATTCAGATGTACAGCCAGACTTACTCCTTTTGCCCCATCTCTTTCAACTATACAGTTTTTCAATTCCTCATCAATCCATGGAGCCTTAAGGAAGGTCCCTGATCTCTAACCCTTGACCTCTACTCTTGACAGGACTGGACAGGACTACTGGTCTGATACACATCAACCCCTCAAGCTAAGAACTCATCTCAAACGCCTGTCTCTCTGTTTTCTTCCTTTTCCAGGCAGATGTGTTCTCCTACGGTATTGTCCTCTGTGAGATTATTGCCCGAATACAGGCCGACCCCGATTACCTTCCTCGCACTGAAGTTAGTATTGCTCCATTTCCTCAGTCCTCCTCATCCCCTTGATACATCACATTACATAAGACCCATATCTGGGATTTAGTTGAAATGAATTTCCTGCCTGACCTCTCTCTCCCCACTCCCTCCATGATAGAACTTTGGCCTGGATTATCATGCCTTCCAGCACATGGTAGGAGACTGTCCTCCTGACTTCCTGCAGCTGGCCTTCAACTGCTGCAATGTAAGTAGGCCCTCAATCTCTCCGTTTTCCCAAAACACAACTGCTTCCAAAATCTTTATTCCCTTGTGTGGAATAGAAACTAGAAACACAATCTGATCGAGCAGTACCCCTGATCTTGTTTGACCTGGCTGCTGTATCCCCCCCCCCCCCCCCCCCCACTCCTCACCATGTCCGTGTCCACTTTCTCCAGATGGACCCCAAGCTGCGACCCTCGTTCCCTGAGCTGGTAAAGAGGCTGGAGGAGATCCTGTGTCGGCTAAAGGCCGAGGAGTCTGAACGAGAGAGGATCCCCCTCTGTGGGGACATCGATAAGAAAAGCATCCCTAAAGGTGATGCCTCCAACCTCCTATCTAACCCCTGACTGCCATGGCAGTGACTCTGTTTTATGGAATAGCATGATCAAACATAATTTTATGAGGAAAGCATATCATATGCACGATCAAAACCATAAACATCACCACCTAACAAACTCCAGAAAACAACACAAACTGTGTAAAGATGCCCCTCAGCAATCCATTTCCCTTCAATGTACATTTCTACAGGCAATGAAAGCTTGCCTCGCATGCCTGCCATGTTAGCCCGCAGTCCTGCACCCCGCAGTCATTGACACCCAGTTTCCATGTAATAGCTGCACGGTGCAGACCAATGGTTTCTTGGAACCAGGAAGAAGCTGTTGTGCCTCCCAAATGGCACCCTATTCCCTTTTGTAGTGTAATACCTTTGACCACATCCCACACTATGTAGGGAATAGGGTGCCATTTTGGATGTACCCCAGGTCTACTCTAAATAGGTCCAGTTGCAAGCCAGGGATGTCCTTTCCTTCCCAAGCCCTGTCCCAAATAGTCCCCTCAGTCCTTTCCTCTACTTTTATGATGCACAGTGTCTGCTTGCAGGTTCAAGTTGCCTTACAATTTAGCACGAGGTAAATCTCTAACCTCTTGAGTGTTTCGCAATCACCTGATTCTTTGAAGCAAAGAATAAGATACAGTACGGTTATTTGTTGTTAGGTGGAAACCACCTTCCTTTTGAGTAGGTTGTAAATAATTTGTATTTTCTCAGATCCTATTTCAATTCTAATTTGGTTCAGGGGCCATTTGGAATGTTAGGGCATGGCTTTGTTTTTGTTTAGCTGGCTTTCATTCCTTGGCCAGTCATTCTGGATCTACTTTCTCTGAGGCCCAGTCCACTTTAGTATTTCTACTTTATCTTAATTATTTGCATGTATTTCCCATAATGTTTTGCCCTATGCCATTTACTTCTATGTAAGAATTTGACTGTGCCTCGTTTATTTTTATATCTTTGCATATATTGCCCCCTGGTGGCTACATTGGGAACGAACACTTCAAAACAATAATGTGTTGTGTAGTAGAGATTTGACTTGTCTCGCTCTTTCTCCGTGTCTCTTTCTCTGTGTCTCTCTGTCTCTGTCTCTCTCTGTCTCTGTCCAGGTGACAAGGTCCAGGGGATTAAGAGGTTGAACCCGTTGGGTCTGGAGGATGATAAGATCTCTCCCAAGTCACCTCGTCCTCGCCGCAACATCTGGCTGTCCCGCAGCCAGTCAGACATCTTCTCCCGCAAGCCCAGCCGGAAGGTCAATGTCCACGACCCCTACTACAACCCGGGCCCCAGGGCTGTACCAGGGGCCCGCAAGATCAACCCCTTCAATGCCCGCGAGGACCTGTGCGGAGGCAAGATCAAGTTCTTCGACGTGCCCAGCAAGTCTGTGTTCTCCCTGATGTTCGACCTGCACTCTCCCCAGGACAATGTGTTCTCCTCTGGGACCCATATCCACTCTGGAGCCCACATCCACCCAGGTATGTGGCAGGAGACCTGGTTTACTGGCAGACAGTGCCGCTCTCTGCCCGCCTCCCCCCAGCTGGCCCTCTTGGATGGCTGCTGCCCCCTTTCTGCCACTGTCTCCAAGTGTGACCCGGCACAGCTGGGCCAAGAGGTCCGACAGAAGGTGCTCAGCGCCTGGGCCGGGAAATATGCTGTGATGGAGATCCCTCCATACTGTGGGGGGAAAGAAACAATAGAGGAGGAGAACAGAGTAGATGAGAGCGGGTCTCTCTCTCCCATGCCCAGTGACCGTACAGAGGCTATGGACTGCTCTAGCAGCCAAGGGAGTCCAGAGGAGGACAACGTCAAAGACAAACATGTCTGCTGCCCCATGCAGGCCCAGAATGGAGGCCCAGTGAAGGACAGTAGGGATGCTGTGTCTGAGGAGATGGAGGCTGAAGACCAGGAGGGCATGCAGCTGCAGAGCACTCCCTGTCCAACAGTCACTATCAGCCCAGCCACAAACCAAGACCATCTGAATCCCATCATACTGGTGCCTTGTACGGCCCCACACTCCTCCACAGAACTGCCCTCTAAGTGTGACATCATCTAGGCCTTAAACAGGTCAAGGAGAACGGGAGCCTTGTGTGAACGTTTTTAACCTAGAGAGACACTCCTCAGATAGGAATGATGACGTGTGACGTGTGATGATGATCAATGCTCTGCAGATATTCTTTATTTTTTAAAGATTTCCATTTAATATACTGAAAAACGTGTATTTTATTTCTTAAAAAGGCACCCCTAAACCAGGGGTCTCATAATTCGTTGAGGTTCTGTGTGTATGCTGGTTTTAAATCACTGCCTTCTCCTTGATATTCAATGGTATTGTGTTTATCTTCTGCCCCATGTGGAAATGTAGGAGAGTAGATGCATATGATATTAAAGTAACACTTCTAACACTTACTAGGGAGAAAGGGTTGAATTCTGAATGAAAAACAGCATACTCACTGTCTTTCCAACATTGAGACCCCCACCCCTGCATCATCTTGATTAGTGGTATTTCTGTACTATACAATGGTGCCTGCCAGAAAGGAGAGCCAGACCATATCAAGGCTAGTAAAATTAGTGTGGTTCACCAGACTACAGAGGTCTCTTATGGAGACTAAAAATAAACTGCTCTTAAATTTGCGGTAAAACCAAATACTGTTTGTGTAAATGTGCACGCCCACGTGCACTGGAAATGGTTTGTACGTACCTTTTTAACATATCTATGATTTAAGCGTTTGGTATAACCTGAGTGTCCAAACATTGGGAACTGCTGTTTCCATGAGACTGACCAGTTGAAAGCTATGATGTCACCTGTTAAATCCACTACAGTATAGATGAAGGGGAGACAGGTTAAATAAGGATTTTTAAACCTTGAGACATGGCTTGTGTGTGTGTCATTCAGAGGGTGAATGGACAAGACAAAATATTTAAGTGCCTTTGAACGGGGAATGGTAGTAATTGCCAGGTGTACCGGTTTGAGTTTGCGTGAACTGCAACGCTGCTGTGTTTTTCACGCTCAACAGTTTCCCGTGTGAATCAGAATTGTCCACCACTCAAAGGACATCCAGCCAACTTGACACAACTGTGGGAGGCATTGGAGTCAACATGGGCCAGCATCCCTGTCGAAGGCTTTCGACACCTTCTAGAGTCCATGCCCTGACAAACTGAGGTTGTTCTGAGGGCGGGGGGGTTATTTTATGTCCGTCCTCCATCATGAAAAATGATGGCATCATGATTGATATGTGTTAAACTTGTGGAATTAGGTGTGGCTTGAATGTGGGATCACATGTTGAGGTGGGTCCTATTTTGGCCTTAATTTGAAAGCTCTGTTGGGTATAAGGAACACTAGTTGGCATGGATGCATCACTCTCTCTCACACACACACACACACCAGTTGGCATGGATGGATCACTCACACACTTTGGTTCACTACTCTCTTGGCACATGTTTTGGTCTACTGAAATGTTCCTGTCTAACCACTTTAATAGGAAATTGCACTTGAAAGGAAAACATTTGAACTTTATCACAATTTCTATGCAATAGATGTAAACTGCATCAGGATAATTTTACATAGAGGATCTATTTTGATGTAAAAATCAATATTCCTTTTTTAGGTCTTACTGTTTGAGGTGTGTGTGGATGCCATGGTGTGATGGAGATGTTAGAACTATCCTGTTTTTTCCTCTGTCTTGGCTGATGTTTGAACAGGTAACAGGATCTTTCAGGCAAAGCTGAAGAGCTTACAATTCAATAGTTTTTTACGTTGATATAGAACATGTGTCCGCAATCGTTTTTAAAATAAATTGCTAACTTTAGCTTCTTATGCTTATTTCAGTGTGATCCTATGAACATAGTCATACCGAGTGCACTACAGGCTGATGGACTAATGTGAAATCGTCTCACTTTTCCTGCCAAACCTCACATCAAGTTGTTAAGACACAAATGGCCATGTTTGTCATAACCAAGGAAAAGCCTTTTTATTGAAACATAATACTGTATCAACAAAGATTTAAGATGTGCAACAAAGCATGTCTAACTAAAAAGGCTTTATTATAAACGAGGAATACATTTGGTTCCATTGAATGTTTATATAGTTCCCTCTGCACTGCTAGAAAAGCTTTTTCCCCACACAATGTCCATCTTGTGCATGTGAGCCTTGGAGGACTTGGAGAAGGTGCTCTTGACAATATGCATCGGGACAGATTTGCCACTGAGGTAAACTTTGTTCAGGCACTCAGGGAGCCAGGACTCTGAACACGGTGGCTCACCTACTCTCTCTGTCAGAGTGGCGGCGTAGGAGAAGATGTAGCCGGTCATGAATGCATCGAACCCTGCCCGGTGGGAACCTCCTTCCAGCTTCTTCCTCTTGGACTTTTCTTTCTTCGCTGCATCAGATGTGGCCAGAGGCTGTGGCTCTGACACATCATTGCCTTCCACCTTTTCTTTGTCAGTCTTAATTTCTTCATCTGCAGACACAGCCTGTGGCTCTGCGACTCCGTTGCCTTCCTCTACCTTCTCGGTTATCATTTTCTCACCGCTCTCTGACCCCTGTACCGGAGTCCCATCTACCTGCTCTGTAGCAGGGGGAGGTTTGCTGTCTGTGTCAGGGATCACCTGGTCCGGGCCCTGCTCTCCATCCTCCAGCTCCATATGGGCCTGCTTATTCTCGGAGGCACCTTCAAAGTCCACGTTTCCCTGAGAAGAGTTTTTTCTTTTCCTCTTCCGTTTCTTTTTCTTTTCCACCTTGTTTTTTTCATCGTGCTGGATGATGAGGTCAGTGTCATGTGACAAGGGACACTGTGACCCATTGGGGCACCAACCGTAAGCCTGCAAAATACAGAATGTTAGGTTAACAAAATAGAGAAATTTGACTTATTTGTATGGCAGCACAGCCCCTGAAATGACTTATCAACTGTATAAAAGCTTTCTCTTATCTTGCCAACCCACATTGTCACACCTGAGAAGCAGAGGTTCTGTTGTCTTTGGAGGTTAACTTTTGAATCCAAACAACTCTGATGCTTATAAAAGGGTATTTCACTTTTTTGTTCCTGAACTGATGTGCTGCGATACCTACACTTTCCCATGAGCCATGGTGCACCTCTCTCACTCAACATGCTTTGTAACTTAGGCTTTGCCTTGTATGTGAACCCATTCAAGTTATTAAATAATACTTGCTTTGATATTCGCTCCTCATTACCATTCCTTGATCTTAGTCTGCCAAATGCATAATACTTGGGTGCACAAGGTTTACATAGTGTCTTGCATAGGGCTAGTTATCTTATGTAGGCAGATAATTAATTGAATGCGTTAATTGCTTAGTCTTATTACGAGTTGCATGTGTAAAAATAAAATACTTAAATATTACCCCATTGCACGTGTGTCAGCTGAAGTGTAACAGGGTCATAATGCAGGGTCAAGACACTGCATTGTTCAGATTCAGTTTTATTATCATTAGAAAAATAGCTTGGTTATACACTAGTTATTGCATAACAGTCCATGAAATGCCCCAGTGCTGATTATTATGGCACAAATTTTTGAGATCCTTTAAAACAGAATCTGGGGTCGCCTACAAGTTTAAGAAGTGATGTACTTACAGAGAAACGCTGGCAGACATTCAGCGGTCCCTCCAGGCTAGACCCGGCCAGGCAGGGCCTGAAGTCCACATAGCTGGACAGGTGGCCTGAGTATTTGCAGAACTCCAGGAACAGATGGTGCCCATTACCACCAACCTCAAGAGACTTGCTGTTGTCCAATTTACTGTGGGGGAAAAAAGAGCACCAAAAATACTAACTACTTCCTTGAATGTGTAGTAGTAGTAGTAGTAGTAGTAGTAGTAGTAGTAGTAGTAGTAGTAGTAGTAGTAGTAGTAGTAGTAGTAGTATGGGTGTGTGTCATATTTAGTTTACTAACCATTTCTTGTAGGCATACTCCAGGTAAGAGGCAGCAAAGCGCAGCTCATACTCTGTGGCGTACTTGGTGTCATATATCCCAGCTGGGAACATCTGGGACAGGTCAGCAGTGAAAGTGCCAAGTTTATCTGGCAGGTGGGCATAGAAGCACTGATACAGGAACACCATGTCGATCAAACCATTGTGTAGAACCAATGGCTTGCGAGCACGCAGGAGTTCCACAAACAGCATCCGCATGTTTATTCCATGGGAATCCCCTCCCTGGATACAAGAAAGGAACAGAACTCTGGATCACTTACATGTAAAAAATAAGGAATAGTCCAGGATCTATGACAGATCACAACTTTATCTCACCGTGTCATTGCCCTTGAGATAAGGGACACCCTCAGCATATTGTTTGTTGAAGTCAAATCCATGTTGCACCAGGAACTGCACAGATTGTGGTTCAATTACATACTCCTCACTGCAGAGCAACGTCAGGTTGTACACCTGAACAAGGTACGTATCATCATCCTGCAAAGAGATATAATACATCAAATAAAACAATGTAACATTTTATGTTAAGCTTTCTGAATGTCAGAATGTGCAAAGGATACATTTACCTTGTTTTCAAGTTTCTTAAAGCAAGCAAACCCAAGGGAGAGAATGGAGCGTGTGCGAGCTGCATTACATATGGCTTTGTAACGGTCCTCTATGCATCTTAAAATTAAAACAGAGATCTAATGTAAAACTTGAGATTGAGATAGCATAGTGAAAGTACATTGGGTAAACCCAATTAAATCCCTTTTTGACCGCATCCCTTTAGACATGTTTGCCTGTGGAAGAAGTGCATTTTTGGACCTGAATGACAAAACATTTAGGAGATAGAGGTGGTCAAGGTTGACCCATTTTGCATACCCCACCATACCATGAGACATCCGACTTTCTTCATCACCGGAAAAGATAAACGGTTGAGTTTGATCATTTAATCAAAATAGTATCAGATGTTATATTTGCATATGTTTAGATCCTATTTCACATCGGAAGTTTTTGTGTTGTGCCCGCCATCAGCTGAGACAGCATGCTCTTGAATACAGGGTGGCTGTCATTTCAATCCTAGAAATACATTTCATAGACTGGACCTATCCCTTCAGACCACAGCAACTTAGCTGGTATACCATCGAAATGTAAATTGAATTGAAATTTGAACATCTAATTAGTACAACAGATCACCACCACTGTCGAATATCAACTTAAATCATGTATTTTCTATTATCTATATTTCAAAGGGTTTCCTATGGAGGTTTGATAGTATAATTTAAAGGAACATATATGCCCATTCGAGTCAACATTCTCTGATGTATGGACCTCCATCTTTGTAGTACCATTTTAAAGTTGACATTTCACTGTTATTCCCATTTTAGTTCATTTATCAGCCAAAACATGACACCCACCCTGTATCCAAGAGCATGTTGTGTCTGAACTGATAGCAGGCACAATAAAAACCTTAGATGATGTCAAATAGGGTATAAGCTACAACATATGCAAATATGAAGAAGAAAAATAGGAATGGACGTGTTTTTTGTAAATAGACTTGAAGTTAATGAAAAAAGAAAATACTTATAGAAAAGTTTGACAACCCTGTGTATAAGCTTTTAAATGTTATAAATCTCAGCCTATTGAAAAGATAGATGTCTCATGGTACGGGATGCAAAATGGGTCAACTTTGAGCACCTTTATCTCTTGAATGTGTTGGCACTCAGGTCCAGAGTCGCTTTCTAAAAACTTCTACAATTGGCAAAATGCATGAGAGGTTTTGCTTAAATCAAAAGGGGTTCTGTCAAAAAGTGACTGAATTCAAATGGATTTACCCCATTAGCTACATTAAAGAATGAAGAAAAACCCAGAATCAACCATACTCACTCTGCCAGCAGAGCTTTTCTGCTTCCAAGCCCACTCAATTCCTGAAACAAAACATGCAGACATTATATGACATTAGTGTCAATGGGCTTAGAGACGTAAAACCATCAATGTACCCACAGCCGTTTGTCTGCAAAGCTCGCTGTAACACTTACTGTATCCAGTGCAATGAAGGAGGCTGTCTTGATTGCAAGGACCATAGCAGGCCACAGTTCTTTGAAATTATCATTTTGCACATCAATAACAGGGACTATCATGGAGGATGTCATAGCTAACTAGTTAATATATGGAACACAACCAAAATGTTCAACTCAGTGTAAGCTAGTTAGCTAACTGAACATGGGGAGTGATTAGACTTATTGAATGATCAGGGAGCTCATTGCAAAAGGTTTTCGGTTGTCCAGTGAAAGCTTCCTGTTCACTACTATGCGTTATTCTTCGTTTGTCGGATTGCATTGATTCGTTTCTCAACAATCGTTTTCAGGGAGGAAGACCCAAATTCTTGGCAAGAATTAAGCGCAGCTGTAAACATCCAACCAACGTGGTCTGAATGGGTCCTTACAGATTGTACACCAGCAACACACAAAGGACCCCAGTAGGAGTGGACAAAGTTTTCCAATTTAAAATGTTAAACCTTCGTTTTTACCATCCTATAACCATCCTTTCAATATGGGGACGATGTTAACTAAATATATATTGTATATTTTGTTAGTCTGCATAAATCGAATTTTAATGGAGGATACTTTATAGTTCTCTGGAAGAAATATTTGAAACATGCAGTCACATGGGCAGCTCAAACCCGTGACGTTATCAAACAACCGTTGAGGGCAGGTGCGCCATTTTGGCTCAAACAAAGTCGGAAATTATTTACTTTGCAATTTCATATTATTTGGCATGCTAATATCGCTTAATACTTTTGTGAACCTTTGGGATGATAAAATATCTTATGTGAGCTCATGGTTCAACCATGTTCTATTTAGTTTTGTTTCCTATGAGAACAAGTGTAAAGTTCTGGTAGCCTTCGCTAGCTACAAGCTAGCTCTGTTGTTTGATTGGAATGCAAGTAACTGGGGCTATAGTTCGCTTGCTAGCTAGCTGCATGCAGCAGTTTTGACTTGTTAGCGCGATAGGTATGGGTGGGTGTTCCGCTCCAAATTGCTCAAACTCAACAACCATTGGGAAGCAACTATTTCGTTTTCCGAAAGAGCCTATACGCAAGAATAAATGGCTTGTAAACTGCCGGCGTAATTTTGTACCAACTCCACATTCCAGACTGTGCCAGGCAAGTTTATGGGTGACTAATGTTAACCTTTACTGGCTAGCTAACGTTAGCTAGTTTGGTCCACCAGTCAACAATTCCCAACTCCAAATTAGAACAAAACATGTTGACATGTTTGTCTACACTTTGAATATAATAACTTATTTGATTTAGTGCAATATATAATGCACCAAGAGAAAATACATCGATATTTAGCCAGCTAATCCTACAGCTATGTCTTCTTGCAGGACCATTTTGAGCTGAGTCAGTTTGAAGAAATAGCCAGGTCGCCAGCAGGGGGAAAGAAGCTAAAACCAAACGCTATCCCCACTCTTTTCAGTGTGCAAAATCCACCTTATCCCATCACCCCACAGATAGTGCTACCTTTCAAACCAGAGCCAGGTAACTACTTTTTTCTTCATTTCTCAAAATCACAACATCTGTCAAAATAGATATTGGCACATTATCAGATTGTTGAATACTGGTAGGCCTAATGCAAATGTTGGTCCAGTTGTGCTAACATTTTTTTTTTTTAACTGTTAGTTCCTGATTGTAACAGTGCATCAAGTGAGTGATTCAGATGTGTTGTTAATGTTCTCTGTATACCTAGTAGAGAGAGATCTGAATGTGGGGGATCATGGCTATGCACGGCGGCAACCAACTCTGGGCATGGAGGAAGATGCTGATGAACTACACAAGGCAGAGGAACGTCCTTGCACCCATTGTCAACCTTACAAAACCCTGCTGGAACAAGAAATGCAACACACTGCCAGACTTCAGAAAGAGGTGTGTTGGTAGCTACCTTTTCCCAACTAATTTCAAACGATTGCCTCATATTTCCTAAAACATCTTTCTCTAGTCAAATCTTTTCAGTGTAAATTATGTTATGTGAAATTATACAATGGACCCTTTACACTTTCAGTCATTAGAATTTTCTCACAGAAGAACAACATAGCATTTTGTGAGAATCTTAGAAAAGATAACACCTCAACATGTTAACTTGTGTGCAGGCTGAGGAAATGAAGAAGAGGATGTTCAAACTGGACAGAATAGAGAGGGGCCTCCAGACATTTCTGTATGAAGACCAGATCCGTGCCCTGACCCTGACCAAGCGTTCCCGGAGAGCTGTGTGGTCCCACGAGACAGTGCTGAAGGCTCGTAAAATCCGATGTGCAGTCGGTGCCAAGGGTTATGAATTCCTTCGGGAGTTAGGCTACCCTTTGCCCTCTTATAGAACTTTATGCAACCGCCTGGAGGAAAAAATCATGGTGACGACAGCCATGGGCTGTGATGAGCTTGCAGAGCTTGGTCTAGGAATCATATCTACATGTGACAGTCCAGAGGGAGATGGGGACAATGAGGAGGCTTTCATTGGAGTGATGTCATGACTCATGAATGAGAGATATTTGATCAATTTGTTTGACTATGTGTTTCATTTTGAAGAATGCAAGGCAAAATGACAGGACAATATAACAGAGACTGAGGACAGCTAGTAGCCCTATGCGGTGAAGAACATGTGGAAGCATATGTACAATGGGAGATGTTAGTGTTAAAGCGTTCTTGCTTCTGGACTTGGTTTCACATAAAAGGTTTTTTTTTTTTAGAATGGTTTACTCATGCTAAAGAATTTGGTGTTTTATTTTGGGAATGACACGTAAGCTCCTTCAAAACAATAAAGAGCAGCAGTCATCTGCCTTAAAGCGGCAATCGGCAGTAGAAACAATAACAAAGCGGCCTCCCCACCCCTGGCTCAGTAAAAAGCTGAGCGATGGGGCTGGAGAAATTGAATATAGATGCAAGGATTGACCATCCATGATATCAAAATTATAGTTTTAATCATGTTTTGAGGCTATATAGTGTTTGTTACATTTTCTTTGTCTACAAACATTGGAGTAAAACAAGCTTATATTTGGAGTTCTAATGGGGTTTGACAGTTGAACTAAGTTCACGAGACATAAGTTATATTCTTCAAGAATCAATGAGTACACATTCAAGTCCAAAAATGGATGTAGCAACTGCTGATTGCTCCTTTAAGCTTTGAAGCTGCAATTTCAAATCACCTTTGTGCTCAATGTGAGGTCATAATTCAGAAGCTACGCTAAATAATTTGTTGTGCACCTTTTTTCTTCAGAATGTTTGACAAATGCAAAGGAAGAGCAGAATTTTTACCCCTGTTTGCAGAGTTTTTAGTTGCTCTTCATTGTCACTTATGTTAAGTGGACAAATTGGAGGATTCGTTTGTATTTTGTAATGGGAATCTGTTTAGCTGCATTTGGAAACTGCAATGCAGTATGCAGCCTTTGGAGAACTGTGGTAGCTGCATTGTATACTGGCTGCGCCCCCTGAACTTAGGCTGAATAACCTGAGGCTTCTTTTGTTACAATCACTAATGGGATACTAGCCAGCAAGCAGAACCTCTGGGTGGGAGGAGGGTTGTAGAAAACACACTAAAAAGGCAGGAGAGTATGCAGTACCCTGATCAAAACAACGGTACTGTAAAATAAAGAAATCTATCTAGTAGGGCTGGGAATCGCCAGGGACCTCATGATACAATATTATCACAGTACTTTGGTGCCGATTCGATGTTTGGTATTTTATTAGATTTCCCTTAGCTGTTGAGGCAGATACTCTTCCTGGGGTCAACACAAAACATGAAATGTGAAATAATACAGAACATTAATAGACACAAAAAAATGCATACGTAGCCTACATGTCAATACATACACACAAACCCTCTTGGTCAAACAGGGTAGAGGCGCTGCTTTATCTGGGTTTTTCTTTTATATGTGCTGTTCATTTGAGCAATATGAGATGGAACGCAGCTCCATGCAATAATGGCACTATATAATACTGTACGCTTTCTTGAATTCATTCAAGATTTGGGCACTGAAGAGACCCCTGGTGGCATGTCTGGTGAGGTAAGTGTGTGTCAGAACTGTCTGTAAGTTGACTTTGCAAACAATTTGGGATTTTAACACATCAATGTTTCTTATAAAAAGAAGTGATGCATTCAGTCTCCTCAACTCTGAGTCAAGTGTTCCAAACATATCACTCATATGTCTTCTGCAAAGGGACAAGAAAGAGACTTGAGAAAACAAGTTTTGATCAGTCATGGAAATAAAAGTGCTGAAAACAAATTGGCTCCATATTTAAGAAGAAGATGGTGAACAAGCTATGAATAAGAAATACTAGAGTTTTGGTGCAGGTACAGTCAACCAGCGCAAATATAGTATTGCAATATTGTCAAAATGATACATCGTCAAAAAAATATACCAATATGTAACTCCATTTTTTTTTCATCACTACTATCAAGTAGGCTGCCTATGTTTGTGGCTTTTGTTTTTTGTGATGTTGAAGTGTTCACTTTTATCAACAGTGTGAAACATTGTTTTGCAAAGGAGACCATACCTTACTCATAGTACTATAACTATACTGAACAAAAATATAAATGCAACATGTAAAGTGTTGGTCCCATGTTTCATGAACTGAAATCAAAGATCCCAGAAATTTTCCATATGCACAAAAAGCTTCTTCTCAAATTTTGTGCACAAATTTGTTTAGATCTGTGTTATTGAGAATTTCTCCTTTGCCCAGATAATCCATCCACCTGACATGTGTGACATCAAGAAGCTGATTAAACAGCATGATCATTACACAGGTGCACCTTGTGCTGGGGACATTAAAAGGCCACTCTAAAATGTGCAGTTTTGTCACACAACACAATGCCACATATTTCTCAAGTTTTGAGGGAGCATCCAATTGGCATGATGACTGCAGGAATGTCCACCAGAGCTGCTGCCAGAGAATTGAATGTTAATTTCTCTGCCGTAAGCTGCCTCCAACGTCGTTTTAGAGAATTTGGCAGTACGTCCACCCGGCCTCACAACCGCATATCACATGTAACCCTCCAGCCCAGGATGCCACATCCGGCTTCTTCACCTGCGGGATCGTCTGAGACCAGCCACCCGGACAGCTGATGAAACTAAGTAGTTCTGTCTGTAATGAAGACCTTTTGTGGGGTAAAACTCCTTCTGATTGGTTGGTTCCTAAGTGGGTGGGCCAATGCCCTCCCAGGCCCACCCATGGCTCAGCCCCTGTCCAGTTATGTGAAATCCATAGATTAGGGCCTAATGAATTTATTTAAATTGACTGATTTCCTTGTATGAACTGTAAATCAGTAACTGCATGTTGCATTGATATTTGTGTTCAGAATAGATACTATGAAACTGATTCATGAAACAGGAACTATTCTGTTGACATATTTATCATATTTGGATTAGTATTAATATAGCGCTCCTCTGGAATGTTGTGACCTTTGAAAAGCCATGCCCACCACCCTGTAGATTTACTTTTAGCCTGTACTGTACTTTGACCTAATCATTCAGGGTAGAAAGAGCATTGCTATGGTCAAAATCAATTGCAGTGTTTTTCCAAAATTCTGAGAGCCAAAAGAGGTGCAGAAAAGACGTTTCTGATTTTTGTTACTCCAAATATGAAAAGACCTTTGGTGCTGAAGTTATTTGGAGTTCTCAGAATCAGACATGCTACTTGTAGACGTGTTTGTATGTCACGCATTTATTCTACTCCCACACAGTTGGACCCCTGACCCACTTCTTGGTAAACCTTGCTAAATTGTGATCAATGATTCCGCATTGTGGAGTATATATACAATCAGTTTGATAATGTTGTTTTTGAAGATTTACACAATCCTTTTTGTTCTATAGTTTTCCTGTTTTGGCATTATTTGTCAGCCATCACACACAGTATATGAGCATGGAATCAGCATGGAAAGAGCATGGAATCAGCATGGAATGAGCATGGATGGAATTCAGTGCCTTGGATCTGGTGTCTATAACATTCATTAGAATACAATACCATTTGACAAATTTTCCTGACCATTAATTACATTATCCAAAAATGTAGCCTCATAGAGAAGAGAACATATCTGGAATTGACAGGTTAGTGTTGGGTTTCACAACCCTCTTACCCTAAAGTAAACACTGGCTTACTTTGTTTGTTTTGGGGGCAGTGCTTACCTGAGATAAGGGCTTAAAAACAGCAGCGTAACATTGTATTGCTTAGTTGTGTGAAGCAGAAGATAGGCTCAACGAGGACAGAGGTCAGTCCAGGTATCATGTCATTCAGTAGTCCATATTTTGCATACTGTATGTAGCAGAGACTATGGCTATGTTCCTTGCTAGTGATACATACGGAGAGTTGTAATGACCGTCACAACTGAAAATGAACTTCTGACATCGGCCTCTCTCTTGGAACTCTTTTTAGGTGAGGTTTGGAGGACATGATGCAGGGTCTCTTGACTCTGTGGCTGTGTGCTGCTCTGCCAGGGCTCCTATGCGCATCGCCTCTGTTAGTAGAAGGGGACAATGATGCCTCCAAGATCTGCAAGCCTGCACCGCACTGGGAGATCAAGGGCCATGGGGCCCCCATGAAGGAGCTGCTGGGAAATGTAGTTGTTCTGGCTCTGCTGAAAGCAAGCTGACACTTCTGCCGCACACAGGCCTCCAAGTAAGAGTTATTATACCACTGTGCAAAGATTTGGTATAGAAATCAGTAAGATGTAATAATAATGTATTTACAATCAAATGTATGTAAAGTTGTTGATGTAATGCTGCTGGTGATCCATTTCAGATTTATTGAGAGCAGCCTTCCCAAACAGTAGAGAGAAATGATCTGAATTATGAAATAATGGGAAATGAGTAAATAACGCCATCTAGTGGCAATCAAGTGGCACCTCGTCATGACTGATCTGCCATTGTCCTGTTGCTGCTGAGTAGACTAGGAGGCCTGCGTGACAAGCTGCTCCGCAGCAACCTGACAGACGTGTCGTTCCTCATCGTGAACGAGAGGGAAGCCCAGTCCAGAGCCATGTACTGGGAGCTGAAGAGGAGGGCACCCCCGGGCATCCCTGTCTACCAACAGGCCCCGCTACAGGACGACGTCTGGGAGGCCTTGGATGGAGACAAGGACGACTTCCTGGTATATGACAGGTAATAATGGAAGGTAACACTGCCGCTATTACCTCGCTTTCCAACCAAAGTGCAGAAATTGAGGCGCAAAAACCCTGATGGACCATGATAATTGTGAAATGCCTTGGTTTTACTTAAAGGTCCAATGCAGCAGTTTTTTTTCTCAATATCAAATGATTTCTGGGTAACAATTAAGTAGACCAACCTCATGGTGATTGTTTTCCATTAAAATTTTAACTTTTTGAAAAAATAGCTTCTTAGCAAAGATACATTTCTCCAGGAATAATTTTGCTAGGACTGTCTTGAGTGGGGAGGGGAAAACTGAAAACGAACTGTTACTGGCAGAGGTTTGGAACTCTCTTTCTTATTGGTCTATTAACTAATTTACAGACCAAAACACCATCCCACCAAAACATGCTTTTTAAACAGCTCTTACACTAACAGGGCATTATCATCATTTTCACAATTTCACTCTTTTGGGTCTTAAACAATAAATAAGTCATTTTTCCAACTTCCACTGTCCTCCAAGAGTAACTGAATTACTTCTTCACTTCAATATGACAGGTAAGAGCCATCAAAGAGGGCCAAAATACTGTCATGTTGTTTCTCAAAATGATACATCTCTCATGAATAAGAAATGGGCTTGTATTGATGGAAGGAAACCCGTCAGCCCTAATCTAAAGCTTACCACTGCTCTTTGACTTTAATGTTATGAAGTATCTATCAGGTTTTATTGAGACATTTTCTATCTACAGAGATCTTTAGAACTGGTGTGACACCTCATTTGTGTGGCCATGTAATGTATCTCTCTCCTATCCCCTCCTCTCTCTGACAGATGTGGGAGACTGACGTTCCACATAGTCCTACCCTACAGCTTCCTCCACTACCCCTACATAGAGGCAGCCGTCAGAGCCACCTACCACAAGGACATCTGTGGCAACTGCACCGTAAGTGAAAGCACAATTATTAAGGGAACTGTAGACATTTCATTTCAGTTTGGCTCCTCAATTGAAAACACTACTGTCTGCAGAAGTGCTCCATAGAAATACAATTACTAGAACAGGAAAACCCCCACAGACTCTTCTCTTTCTAGTAATTCTCTCTCTATGATTTGTCCTTGAAGCGTAATAAAGGTTCTGATTAGTAAACCAAATAATAGAGATCTCTCTGCGGATCTCCTAGGTGTATTTTTAGCTTGTACCTATTTTGTTAACGTTAGTTTGTTCTACTCTTTTACAGGTGGACTCCAACACAACCTCCTCAGCTGGGTGGAACAGCACCCGGAGAAACGAGACACTGAGCAGTTCAGAGATGCGTGTTAATGAGACAGACAGTACAGTGAGGTCTATTGATGTCGATACCGTCAGCAACCCAGTTCCAAGTGATGGACCCCAGATGTCAGCTGAGGGGGGTGGTAACATGTCACACATACATCATCAGCATCATCAGTACCCCCACCACCACCAGCAGCAGCATCAGCACCACCACAATCATGGGTCAGATGCAGATAAACAGGACTCCAATTAACATTGTCTGTGTCGTTTCTGAGATGAGTAATTGTTAATTAGCATGGTGGTGGTGGTGGCTTGTGTCAGTGACTTGACAGTCCGATAAATAGTTTTGTATGAATTAAATTAGATTTTGTCTGTGCCTGTCAATTGTGTCTGATAAGGCAAATCTGTACAGTAAACTGGAATTATTTAGGCCCTTGAAAACAGTATGTCTTCCCTACATGTGGTCTGGTGACAGGTCCTGCTCTCCTCTGCAGTTTATGAAGTCTGCAGGTCAAACTCTACGGAGGTGTCTGTAGATAGATGCTGTGCTAAGGAAAGTTGGACTGACAGTCACCGAACCCATGCAGGGCAGTGTGCTGGACTTCAGGGTATACTTGTCAACGTCTTGACTATATTTCCTATTCATTTTGCAACTTTCATTTCATGTATGTTTTCATGGAAAACAAAGACATTTCTAAGGGACCCCAAACTTTTGAACGGTAGTGCATGATATATACGTTCCGGACTCCGACATAAGATTTACGTTCCAGGTTGCTGCTTGTTCACAATTAAAAGTATGATTATGTTGTTGTATGAATGTAATCAAAATCATTTCAATTTGTTGTGTTTCTATGTTCATAAAGGGTGGGGCAGGGTAGGTTTATTTTGCTTGTCTGGAGCAGTGGTGGGGAAAGTACCCAACTGTCATACTTGAGTAACAGTAAAGATACCTTAATAGAAAATGACTCAAGTAAAAGTCACCCAGTGAAATCCTACTTGAGTAAAAGTCAAAACGTATTTGGTTTAAAAAGAAAACTTAAGTATCAAAAGTAAATGTAATTGCTAAAGTATACTTAGGTACCAAAAGTAAAAGTATAAATAATTTCAAATTCCTTGTATTAAGCAAACTAGACGGCACCATTTTCAAATTTTTTAAAGTTACGTATAGCCAGGGGCACGCTCCAACTCGGACATAATTTACAAACAAACGTGTTTAGTGGGTCAGCCAGATCAGAGGCTGTAGGGATGACCAGGAATGTTCTCTTTATAAGTGTGTGAATTAGACAATTGTCCTGTCCTGCTAAGCATTCAAAATGTGTACTTTTGGGTGTCAGGGAAAATGTATGGAGTAGAAAGTACATAATTTTCTTTAGGAATGTGGTGAAGTAAAAGTAAAAGTTGTTTAAAATATAAATAGTAAAGTAAAGTACAGATACAGTACCAAAAAAAAAAGACTTAAGTAGTACTTTCAAGTATTTATACTTAAGTACTTTACACCACTGGTCTGGAGTTACTGACAGTGGATACAGGGAGGAAACCGAATATGAATACATCAGCAAAACTTAAAAAGTAGAAATAATAAGAGTTTCATAAAGTGATCTAAGACAAGCACCCAGGGCAGACAGTGGGGAGGGGGCAGACAGTGGGGAGGGGGCAGACAGGAGTAGGGAATTCGTAATGCAGTTTGGATCTAGTTGTCACGGTCGTCATATGGAGGAGACCAAGGCGCAGCGTGGTAAGCTTACACACTTCTTTATTAAAGAAAAAACACCGAACAATCTATACAAAACAACAAAATGAACCGTGACGCTAATATGAGAAGTGCAGAACAGGCAACTAAACATAGAATAAGAACCCACAAACTACCCAAGGAATATGGCTACCTAAATATGGTCCCCAATCAGAGACAACGATAAACAGCTGCCTCTGATTGGGAATCAATTCAGGCCACCAAAGGCATACATAAACCTTACAAAAACCTCTAGACATACAAAATCCCCTAGACAATACAAAAACTAACAAACCACCCTCGTCACACCCTGACCTAACCAAAATAATAAAGAAAACAAAGATAACTAAGGTCAGGGCGTGACACTAGTCTGACTCTGAGCTGATGAACAACTCTGTTGCTCTATCACTGATGTGCCAGAGAAGCGGTTGGTGAGCTGAATTAGTTGAATGAGTCTTACCTTGCTCCTACTGACCTGTGAGCCATACATTGTTAATGAGCAGTAGGGCTACATCTCAGTGTCATTAAGTGTTTGACTTGGACTGAAATAGGTGCCAGTACTGGTGTTGGGTGCCGGTACTGTTTATATTTAGGTACAGGAGCTCCACAATACTTTTGAGCTAATATTCTATGAAGAACAGGAGATCAAGCATTAGAACATTTGTAGTGCCGGAGTACTGGTGAGCTCCTGTCTAAATCAAGCACTGAGCGTCAATATTGTTTCACCTTTATGTAAACTCATAGGCTATTTCCTAAAGAATACTAGGTCAATGTTACTGTTTGTGTTTGGGCCTAGGCCTATATCTATTCACTATTCTTTGAAACCATACATTTATTCAAGTTAAATAGCTTCTCACAAGTGGGCAAGGCATGAAATAGATAGCCTAGGGCTCGGCTATAGGCTAAAATACCATGCACAGCAGGTGGATTACCTCATTGCCGCGGGGGGTGATGGTAAACGACAATTCAGCTCACTCATATCGCCATCAACACTCAGAGAGAATGCTGCGTTGGATGGCGGACAAATTCAACCATGGTTAGATGGTTTGCGACCATCAGATCTGCAATTTGTGCATTCCGGTCGATGAGTGCAGCCTACGAAGTAAGTTCTGTTAATCTCGCACCTGAATATAGACAATTACAGCCTATTATAAATGACTTTCGTATGACAAAATCAGTTAGGCCTAGCCTAAATAGTTATTTTGTCATTTCTAAAATGAATGTCTCTCTAGTCTAGACTGTAGTGGTATAACCAAGGGAAATACCTTAATCATTTGATCATCACCATTGTCATCATCTCCACTATTCATGCCAACACCTTGTTATTTCATAAAGAGCTATACACACTTCTGTGAGAGAGAAAAAAATCATAAATGTGTAACTCTTGTAGGCGACAGAGTTAAAATACAGAAGAGGTTATCCGAGGTTCAATATGCTGTGCCGTTGTGTAAGGGATTTCCTAAATCCTCCTGAAGCAAGAAGCTAAACCTGCTTTAGCTTATCCAGCTGGCCGACTGATTTGAGTAGCCTATCAACAAAACGCCTCAGATACAGTATTTCTGTGCGTGTTTTGCAATTGTGACCCTTTTCATAATTGACCAATCTGACGTTAGGTGGCAGTACTGTCGCTTTCATAGACATCCTTCTGAAATCTGCTGTATGAGTTCTAAAATGTAAACTTCTAGGAGCAAATAATTCACACCAACTATTTGGATAGCTTCATCAGAGTTAATATTTACTTCATATAATGTAAAGTGATAAAATGCATTTAACTCATCATATAATGCATTTTTTGCAGCGTTTAGGGATGGCCACAACATGGCAGAAAATCCAACTGTTCTACCAAGGGGTTCTAGATAATGGAGGTAACTGTGCCCAGCTTCTAAAACCAGACCGTGCTGACTGAAGTTACCAGTACAAGACCAACATACGTGAATCATTGCTTCACCTATCCATTTTCTTATCCTATAGTAATGCTGTCTCTGTGTGCTTTCAGACAAAAGAACTGACAGCTGGTTGCTGGTGTACTCACCTGTGCCAATCACTTGCATCTTCCTGTGCTACCTGCTCCTCATATGGGTGGGCCCCAAGCTGATGGCTCAGAGACAGCCAGTCAACCTCAAGCCTGTGCTCATCATTTACAACTTTGCTATGGTCTGCCTGTCTGCCTATATGTTCTATGAGGTATGGAAACAGTGGAAAGCATGGATAACTTGTAGCTATTTTACTCATATTGGATGTGCTTTGGATCTACTGTACACATTACAGTACCTATCTATATCCTTGTTATATAGTGTGTGTGTAAATAAGTGATGATGAGTAGCTATTTCTCTACCTGTAAGCATATAGTATTTTAATGCATTCTCTCTCCTCAGTTCACAGCGTCATCCTGGTTGGCAAACTATAGTATATTATGTCAGCCTGTGGACTACAACACCAGCCCACTGGCAATGCGGGTAACTCATGTCCACTGCAATGCTTTGCAATTGCCTTAATGTACATATACTGTGTGTAAATGATTTCTAATCTTAACCTACTGCTGAAATGTATCTTATATGTGTCCTGAACAGATGGCCAAGGTCTGCTGGTGGTTCTACTTCTCCAAAGTCATCGAGCTCAGTGATACTGTAAGTACACTTCAGGGATTCTACTATCCCAGGTTGAAGCAAAAACGGTGTGCTCTTATTACATCTCTTCTATCAAGACATCTTTAATGTGCTGTCTTCTGTCCATGTGACTGTAGCTAATTGTGTTTCTTGTCATATTCTTGTATATCTGTCAGGTTTGATAAATAAATGAAATATGACACGTCTCTTCCAGCTTTTCTTCATCCTGAGGAAGAAGAACAGTCAGCTGACGTTCCTGCATGTCTACCACCACGGCACCATGATCTTCAACTGGTGGGCTGGGGTCAAATACGTGGCAGGAGGCCAGTGTAAGGGTTGTCACATTACTACAGCCGAGACGGTGATTCATTTACCCGGTGCTAGACCCAGACAATTATGTCCTATATGTAACAGTATGGCACTGCACAATCTATTTCTTGTGTCTGCTTCCTGCTCAGTATTGGTTGAAATAATGATTAGGCTATTCATAAAGGACTTGTTCTGTAGGAGACATACAGTACACACACCCACACATTGAAATGCACCTGACATTTCAATGACTCTGGAACACATGCCGTGATACCTACCGTGTCCTTGGAACTGTTCCACACCCCTGCTATTTGAAAAAGACATTTGCAGTGGTCAAAGGAGTCATCAAAATAGACCAGCTAGGAACAGAACGGCAGGATTAAGACAAGTTTTTGGCACTAAGATGCTGTATAATTTGTTTAAAACGGCGGTGAGTTTGCAGAAAACAGCTGGCGAAGCATCTTAGTGCAGCATTTGCCCTCCTTTAGGTTTATAGATAGTCAACACAGCCTGGCTATTTATTTTCACATTGCATGTACTTAGATGGGCAGATAGTTAGTTACGCCTTGAGATAAAATAAAGGATGAATCAAAGCCTTGTCATTCAATTAAAGAACCCAGCTTTAGAAACAAGTTATAAACAACTGACCTTGTAATAAAGGAAGAACTGCTGTAAACGGATCACTGAATGAATCGCCCATTCTCTGTGTATTGTGTGTTCTCCTCCCTCCAGCCTTCCTTATAGGCCTTATCAACTCATTGGTGCACGTGGTGATGTATCTATACTATGGGCTGGCAGCGCTGGGGCCTCACATGCAGCAGTATCTGTGGTGGAAGCGCTACCTCACTTCCCTGCAGCTGGTGAGTAGAGTGGCCTTGATGCAGAGCCTCTGCTACAGTATGGCCTCCAAAATAGCACCCATACAGTACATTCACTAGAGTCGAGATAATACAAATGTACATTTACTTTATATCCTGTAGGGGATTTTACCCTAAGAACCTCAAAGTGCTTTAAAACCCCCTTTAAAAGTCCCCTATATTACCGGTTCTGGGCTGGTTCTGACTGACATGTTGGTATGCAAAGCACTATGTGAACTTCACAGGGTCCAGTGTCTTATATTGGCAGAAAGCCCCATCCGTCTTGTCTCCACTACCACTCTGTCAGCAGACCTGACTTGAAGTATACGTTTTCAAACCCCACATTAGCATAGGGAGTGACATGTCACATTTTCTGGCTTATCCAGACAAATAATAGATTTGCTCTCCCTCTGAGCAACTGAGACAACATATTAAAAGGGAGAGTCTAGCGATTTCAGGTATCGTGGTTTCATCTCACTGTGATATTCTGAGCCGGATTTAGAACTCTCAACATGAAAACATTGTAAATTATTTCATAGAATTGAAACACGACCACTTTCTTTTGGTCACTAAGGGACAACATAACTTTGTGTGTAAAGCTGAAGT
Organism: Oncorhynchus mykiss; assembly: GCF_057628025.1. NCBI lineage: Eukaryota > Metazoa > Chordata > Actinopteri > Salmoniformes > Salmonidae > Oncorhynchus > Oncorhynchus mykiss. Next base: position 66,135,797 of record NC_143029.1, read on the forward strand.
TGTAACGAGTCTGCAACAATTCGAATGGCGTTGCTCAGAGGAGGCTTGGCAGAAAATGCTCTGTCTTCAGTTACATTAGGGCAAAAAGTATTTAGTCAGCCACCAATTGTGCAAGTTCTCCCACATAAGAAGATGAGAGAGGCCTGTAATTTTCATCATAGGTACACTTCAACTATGACAGACAAAATTAGAAAAAAAAATCCAGAAAATCACATTGTTGGATTTTTATGAATTTATTTGCAACTTATGGTGGAAAATAAGTATTTGGTCACCTACAAACAAGCAAGATTTCTGGCTCTCACAGACCTGTAACTTCTTCTTTAAGAGGCTCCTCTGTCCTCCACTCGTTACCTGTATTAATGGCACCTGTTTGAACTTGTTATCAGTATAAAAGACACCTGTCCACAACCTCAAACAGTCACACTCCAAACTCCACTATGGCCAAGACCAAAGAGCTGTCAAAGGACACCAGAAACAAAATTGTAGACCTGCACCAGGCTGGGAAGACTGAATCTACAATAGGTAAGCAGCTTGGTTTGAAGAAATCAACTGTGGGAGCATTTATTAGGAAATGGAAGACATACAAGACCACTGATAATCTCCCTCGATCTGGGGCTCCACGCAAGATCTCACCCCGTGGGGTCAAAATGATCTCAAGAACGGTGAGCAGAAATCCTAGAACCACACTGGGGGGACCTAGTGAATGACCTGCAGAGAGCTGGGACCAAAGTAACAAAGCCTACCATCAGTAACACACTACGCCGCCAGGGACTCAAATCCTGCAGTGCCAGACGTGTCCCCCTGCTTAAGCCAGTACATGTCCAGGCCCGTCTGAAGTTTGCTAGAGAGCATTTGGATGATCCAGAAGAAGATTGGGAGAATGTCATATGGTCGGATGAAACCAAAATATAACTTTTTGGTAAAAACTCAACTCGTCGTGTTTGGAGGAGAAAGAATGCTGAGTTGCATCCAAAGAACACCATACCTACTGTGAAGCATGGGGGTGGAAACATCATGCTTTGGGGCTGTTTTTCTGCAAAGGGACCAGGACGACTGATCCGTGTAAAGGAAAGAATGAATGGGGCCATGAGTGAAAACCTCCTTCCATCAGCAAGGGCATTGAAGATGAAACGTGGCTGGGTCTTTCAGCATGACAATGATCGCAAACACACCGCCCGGGCAACGAAGGAGTGGCTTCGTAAGAAGCATTTCAAGGTCCTGGAGTGGCCTCTCCAGATCTCAACCCCATAGAACATCTTTGGAGGGAGTTGAAAGTCTGTGTTGCCCAGCAACAGCCCCAAAAACATCACTGCTCTAGAGGAGATCTGCATGGAGGAATGGGCCAAAATACCAGCAACAGTGTGTGAAAACCTTGTGAAGACTTACAGAAAACATTTGACCTCTGTCATTGCCAACAAAGGGTATATAACAAAGTATTGAGATAAGCTTTTGTTATTGACCAAATACTTATTTTCCACCATCATTTGCAAATAAATTCATTAATAATCCTACAATGTGATTTTCTGGATTTTTTTTCTAATTTTGTCTGTCATAGTTGAAGTGTACCTATGATGAAAATTACAGGCCTCTCATCTTTTTAAGTGGGAGAACTTGCACAATTGGTGGCTGACTAAATACTTTTTTGCTCCACTGTACATGAAATGGGGTCACATTTGTACTGTTACTAAATATGATCATATTTATTTTACAGTTAAAATAAATATGAAATCTCATAGTAAGTTGTTTCTAATTTTATTTATTTATTTAGAAAGCATTTCAGTCATTTCAAGAGCTATTCAACTTGTTGAATGTACAGAACCAGTCAAAAGTTTGGACAAATAAAAATAGATTTTCGATTTTTGACTCTTCAAAGTAGCCACCCTTTGCCTTGATGACAGCTTTGTACACTCTTGGCATTCTCTCAACCAGCTTCACCAGGAATTATTTTCCAACAGTCTTGAAGGAGTTCCCACATATGCTGAGCATTTGTTGGCTGCTTGATGGTTTTTGCGACTGACCTTCATGTCTTAAAGTAAAATGGACTGTCGTTTCTCTTTGCTTATTTCATCTGTTCTTGCCATAATATGGACTTGATATTTTACCAAATAGTGCCATCTTCTGTATACCACCCCTACCTTGTTACAACACAAATGACTGGGTCTAATGCATTAAGAAGGAAAGAAATTCCACAAATTAACTTTTAACAAGGCACACCTTTTAATTGAAATGCATTCCAGGTGACTACCTCATGAAGCTGGTTGAGAGAATGCCAAAAGTGTGCAAAGCTGTCATCAAGGCAAAGGATGGTTACTTTGAAGATCTCAAATATAAAAATACATTTTCATTTCTTTAACACTTTCTTGATTACGGCATGATTCCATATGTGTTATTTCATAGTTTTGATGTCTTCACTACTTTATGTAGAAAATAAGAAAAATAAGAAAAACACTGGAATGAGTAGGTGTGTCCAAACGTTTGACTGGTACTGTATATTTTTATAATATTTGTAATATTTACTTGAGCTTGTGTCCTCGAAAGTAAGTACACTTCAGCAATGTATAACTATGTTTAACCAGACTTTCCTAGAAGTATGCAGCAATTAACTAGTTATTGTTTATGGCCATCTCATAAAAAAATAATTACTTTTGGGTATGTCTATTTCGGCAGAAATCTACATTTTGCATTATCAGCTGGAATCCTTAATTGAAACAATAACAAAGCTGTCTTCCCACCTGTGTTTTGGTGAAAAGTTGAGGGATGGGCCTGGAGAACAGGAACCACTCTCATATTCAAAGCAAGAGCTATGTATGCAAAGACTGACTATCCATGATATCAAAATTATAGTTTTAGCCATGTTTTGAGATCATCACTGACCTTATTAACCCTGAAGCCTTACTGTAAGACCCCCGCTAATAACTGTTGTGTGAAGACAATAGGATCATACGGCATGTACTGTATGAAGCTGCATCAGTGCTGAATACACAACATTTTTTTATTGGCTCTACAACTGTGTACTTTCAATGTGGTCACACTAGAAGCCCACAACTGAGCTTTCTTCTTATTGACACTGGTTATGTTGACCCTCTGTGACCCCAGCTCCAGTTCTTCATAGTGACCATCCACACCAGCTACAACCTGTTCACTGACTGCGACTTCCCAGACTCCATGAATGCTGTGGTGTTTGCCTACTCCCTCAGCCTCATCGTACTCTTCAGAAACTTCTACTATCAGAGCTACCTCACCAAGAAGAGCAAACAGACATGAGACACGGATGTAGAGGCAATTATTACTTTTATTAAATTGATCATGTATGTTTTTTAAATATTTATTGACCCTTCACGTTTAAGTAAAGCAGGTCTCTATCCGCTGGACATAAGCTTCTGTTTGTTTCTGTTCCAGCCTCCCCTCCAACCAGGGTAACACACACACACACACACACCAAGAGAGAGCTAGCCCTCTCCCATTCCCAGGTCATTAGGGATGAAGTCCCAGCCACGCTCTGGCGACTCTGCCAAATTGAAATAAACCTGAGCAGGCCTCCTACTCTTCATTCCACTTATTTATCTAATCTCTCTCTGTGACACTTCATTTGTCTTTGGAGTCATTGGCTGAGAGGTTAGCCAATCGCAAGTCAGCTGGCAGTCTAAAACCACACCCTGTGCCCCTCCTACTCTCTCCCTCTCTGACTCTGTTCTGTGAGTCCCAATAACTCAACTAGGTGATCCGAACAAGTGTGCTCGCATACTCCCTTAGAAGACTTTTGCTTGAAAAGAAAAAAAAGTGTAAATAGTACTGTTTGTCCACCTTGAGATGCCGTAGCCAGTATACACTTCCTCAAATTAGTCCGAATTAATCTAAGATAACTCAAAAAATCTGTCATTCACTTAGACATTTTTCATTTAGAAGTCGCTAAGATGTTTGGTGCAGTATTTGTCAACTATTTTTTGCATGAAAACAAGTCATCTATCGTTGTGAATGACAACAAACGCTTGAAGAATCCCTATTGTTGACCAAGAATTGTTTTTGTTCTTATGAACAGCCGAAGAACCCTTGCTAAAGAACAAAACTAACAAAAATGTCACAAAATGTCTTTATAATATATGCACAAACTGTTTGCACAAACTGTTTCGGATGGAAAGCCTGCAGACGCCTTTAGCTGATCCTGTTTCCAATGTCTATTTGAACCATTCAAGTGAGGATAACTCTGAGGGGGTTTCCATCTTATGTCACTACTTTATGACTTGTGAACAGTAAAGCCTAATTTCATTACTGAAACTGATAAGCCTGTTTCCCTTCCTTCTTTAAAAGTCCTTAAAGTCAAGTGACAATTAGTGTCTGTCCGTATAGTGTCACCATTGACTGACTGTTCTAGTTTTCCATCCTGGGTGTGTAACTCTCGCTATTCATGGGTTCTGGAAAATGACGTAGCTTGTATTGCAGTGCATGTGCTCAGTCTGTTGTGTTGAATTGCATGACAGCTGTCTTTTAAAAAAGCAGTTCAACAACAATCACTAAGAGTTCAGTCATGCAGGCACTGTGACGTCTTTGTGACTCGTGTCATGACCAAGGACTGAGGGGCTTTGTGGCCCCATATAAAGTAGCCGGTTTGAAATGTCTCTGGTACACACTTAGCCAGCAGCATACCACCCTGTAACCCACTGCTGGCTTGTTTCTGAAGCTAAGCAGGGTTGGTCCTGATTGGTCCTTAGATGGGAGACCAGATGCTGCTGGAAGTGGTGTTGGAGGACAAGTAGGAGGCACTCTTCCCTCTGGCCAAAAATATCCCAATGCCCCAGGGCAGTGATTGGGGACATTGCCCTGTATAGGGTGCCGTCTTTCGGACGGGATGTTAAACGGGTGTCCTGAATCTCTGTGGTCACTAAAGATCCCATGGCACTTATCTTAAGAGTAGTGGTGTTAACCCCGGTGTCCTGGCTGAATTCCCAATCTGGTCCTCATACCTAATCATCCCCAGTTTACAATTGGCTCATTCATCACCCCTGTAACTATTCCCCAGGTTGTTGCTATAAATGAGAATGTGTTCTCAGTCAATTTACCTGGTAAAATAACGGTTAAATAAAAATAAAATAGAAAAGAAGAGAAGGTGCCATCTAGAACCTAAAAGGGTTCTTTGGCTGTCCCCATAGGAGAATCCTTTTTGGGTTCCATGTAGAATTATTTTTGTGTTCTATGTAGAATCATTTTTGTGTTCCATGTAGAACCTTTTTGTGTTCCGTGTAGAATCCTTTTTGTATTCCATGTAGAACCTTTTTGTGTTCCATGTAGAACCTTTTTGTGTTCCATGTAGAATCCTTTTTGTGTTCCATGTAGAACCTTTTTGTGTTCCATGTAGAATCCTTTTTGTATTCCATGTAGAACCTTTTTGTGTTCCATGTAGAATCCTTTTTGTGTTCCATGTAGAACCTTTTTGTGTTCCATGTAGAATCCTTTTTGTATTCCATGTAGAACCCTTTCCACAGAGGGTTATACATGGAACACAAGGGGGTACTACCTGGAACCCAAAGGGTTCTACCAGGAACCAAAAAGGTTTCTCCTATGGGGACAGCAAAAGAACCCTTTTGGAACCCTTTTTTCTAATAGTGTAGATACAGCTGTGTAGAGTTACAGACCATATCCTGCTGGTGAGATGGCTGCTGTTTTCCTCGCAAGTATGAGTGTCACATCTCATACCCCACAGCTTATTGCCAGATGCACATTTGGACATATTTGTCACTGGAATCAGCTTGCAGTATTGCTCTGGGGGCATGTGTCCTCTCCCAGCAATATATTGCTGTCAGTCTTCAATCCCAGCCATCCAACACCACATGCCTGTGCTGATGTGTTTGAAAACAAACCCTTGAGTCTCCTTACTCCTAAGAGCACATTTTAATGTCTGTACGTTGTGTTCACACAAATGCCAGATAAATAAATGATAGGCAGTATTTTCCACCACTCTCATTTTAATCAAAGTTTGACACAGCCGACACTCCTCCTTGGCTCTCTAAGCCTGTCACATAATATCTGACAAGATGTCCGCTTGGAACTTGTCTTTTAATGTGACTCGTCTGGGAGAATGCAGTGGTCTACAGCCACGTTGATTTACAGTAGGGGCCTCCCCTCCTCAACGTTCATCCACTGACTGTCTTGTGCAATAAACAAGTGACAGGTTCCTGGGTGTGTAGTTAAATGTCACTTTCCCCGTGAGACAGGAGATGAAGACCATCCTTTAATGCCACTGTCACTTTAAGTATCGGAGGTTTCCTCTGCTGCTGCCGTTTGATAAGGGGAATTGAAAGTGGATGAAAGCACATTCATTTGTGGTGAGAGAGAGGTTGGAGGGAATGATAATCTCTCCCCTAACTCCCCCCTGTTTCTTCCTTTCTTTAGTTTAGCATGTCGTGGTTGTGGCTGATATTAAGGGATCCATTTTACCTTCAGTGGCTGGTGCCAAATGGTTTGGGATTGAGCAAGGGGTCATTTGAATCACCTGTGTCCAGTCCTCAGCTACTCTATGCTGTTCTAGGTATACTAACAAACACCCATACCCACTCTTCCACATGAAAAAATATATGTTAGCTTAAACTCTAATCAAGATGAGAACTCATGTTGCACAAAGTCTCTCACATCTAGACATGGCGACATTATCTTCTAAAAATGTCTCACAGATCAACAAAGGTACACCACTTATGGCAGCGAGAAGGAAACATAACACAACCACTGATAACAAGAGAAAGTGATGATGTAGAGTCACTTATAAGTTAGTTTGGTAGTCTCCCCAGTAACAGCAAGTAGCACCTTGTCTGTACACTGTAATTTGTAATCCCTTAAAGTGGGGGTGAGCCCTCCTTAGCCGGGCCAGTCGGTAATCACAGAGTCAGTGAGAGGGGCTGGGGAACGAGCGGCTGATGATGGTGCTTGAGGTGAGCGACTGGTTTCAGACAAAGAGGGTTAACAAGAGGGTGAGCAATCTCAGCTAGTGCTTTCATTTAAGCCTCTTGTTTCAGCCAATCAACCAGCTAGCACTCGTAAAGGGGTCAGTACAGGGCGTAAGGTATGTATGAGTGTTCTGAAGAGGTTTATACAGACATGGAAGGAAAGGATGGGAAATTGTTTTGTTGAAACAAGAGTTAATCATTTGGTTCCTAATGGAAGCGGCCTAATGTGTGTGGATATCCCTACGCACGCACGCGCACACTCTCACACACACACACACACCTTGTGGTGACACTCAATTTATAAACGTTCTAAATCATATTTTCCCTAAACCTAACCCTAACCCCATAACCTAAACCTAACCCTAACCCTAACCCCATAACCTAAACCTAACCCTAACCCCACAACCTAAACCTAACCCTAACCCCATAACCTAAACCTAACCCCATAACCTAAACCTAACCCCATAACCTAACCTTAACCCTAACTCTAATTATATCTTAACCCTCTAATTATATCTATCCCTAAACCCCTTCGAAATAGCATTTGACTTGTGGGGACCAACAAAATGTCCCCAGTTTTTTGTTTCCAGGTGGAACCATTTTAGGTTCTAGATAGCACCTGTTTTCTAAGAGTGCAGAATAATTAATCTGGTAAGAACGGCCACTTTCATCAGGAAACATGAAAACCTTATCAACATTTGTGTTAATACACTGTGTAGCTGCCAGGCTGTACCCTTAATGGGTGTCTGATGAACAATACAAAATGGCTGCCAAAGAGCTACAAAGGCTCCTAGTCTAGCATTGTTTACCTTTTGTATAACCCTCATAGAAGAGTGAGACTAATAACCTTCAGCCACCATCAGTCTCCAGCAACCTAATATCTGGTTTGAATAGGAATCTAGCCTGCGCTGAATGGATGGTTTGTCTGTGACTGATGTTCTCTAGCACTCTGGTCTCATATAGAGATGACTTGACCTTTATCAGTAGTGCTGTAATGCAGCACACCGCCTGGCCTCCCTCTGTGTTCAAATTGTAATCAGCAGCTGTGCTGTCAGGTTCAATTCCAATGTGCAGACAGCCTACCTGTCACATACACTCCCACACATATACAGACACACACACACACAGACATAGCAAACACGCACACACACACACACACACTCACAGTTCTTAAAGTGGGCCCTTATGTACCCTGTAGACTTAGCAAATCATCGTAAGATGGACACAGCTACTTTGTGGTTTACTGACACAACCGTGATGCAGAGCCTCCTACCACAGACACAGTGGGCCCTTTTTGATATTAACACTTCATTTGGTTAAATATATTCCTCAAATGCATCGCTCCACTGCCCTCTAGTGAGATCAGAGGCCATATCAAGCTCCTTGGAATTGGAATAGTGGTCTATACCTGCTTATAAACTAGTCTTATAAACTCACCCATATCATTGTGACTGTACATCAAATCGTTCTTTTACAACATATTCTGATGGGAATACTATCTCTGTGTACTATCTCCTTGCAAGGTCATTCTAAGGTCAGTCCGAAGGCTTGATAGCTTTACATGACATCTTTAGAGCACTAAGTGTGTGTGTGTGTGTGTGTGCGTGCGTGCATGTAAGGGAGCTGTGACATTCACTTCATTTTCAGTGGAATCACACAGAGTCAGTTAGTTGGGGTCACTGTCCCTCTTATGTGTGATAGATCTGAGAAAACATTTGTTTTGATTGGATGTCTGAAATAAGCACTTACATTTCCACTGTCCAGTAACCATCTAACCATCAAATGATCAGTTGATTACTCAATAATGTGTATAAAGTTATACTAAGAATAGATATGAGGATTTCATTGATGTACAGAGACCCTGGCTGTAAGTTCCTACTTGCACTTACACATTACCTTTTGCAAATTTGCACTTGATGCTCATTCATGTCAACCCATGCCAAAGGTTGTTGCATATTTCATCACGAAAAAACAGTAAGTGTTCGGCTGGCCTCTCTGGTTGTAGGGCAGATTTTCTGTGTTAAACCGGCCCTCTTTGCCTACCTACTCACCGCCCCACCTCGGGTCCGGCTGTCCTTCTCTACATTATTCAGAGCCACAACGCCAAGTTACAGTGCTGTATTTCCCATGTCTTCCATTTCAAATGATTTTCCAAGCATATTTCACTTGACACAAAGACAAAGGACCCGGCACATTTGTTTCTCTCCTTTTCCTCGTAATATTAAATATGAATGCCAGCATAATTTCGCAGATTCCCGAGTACCAAGGAGCGGGAGAGTACAGCCCTGTAGTCATCAGTGACTTCAGTTTTTTTTCCTAGAGGTAAGAAGTTTGTCAAAATACATTTTGAGATGCCCCAGCAACAGCACAGTATTTACATTTACATGTCACATTTTGTTCATACTGTATATGGGGGGGCTATTTAATATGAAGCTCTAGTCTGTTCTATAACATTTGCCTGGGTGTTTATGTTTATCTTTGTTTGTGTGTATTACCCAGTCCTTACCTGGACCAGAACAACACAGAGAGATGGCAGCAGAGTTTGCTGGTGCATGAGTACAGTCACAGTGCATTGCAGTGGCAACATTTATACAAACCATTATTCATGCATTGTGGAGACCCCGCTCCCCACAATACGCCAAGACACTTTAACATCAAAGGCACCACACATAGTCGCCTGGCTCCCGTAGGAGCGTACTCTTTTGATTCTCTTCCCCCCTCTCCCTCCACTGTCTGCTGAGCGGTTCCCCCTGGCCCCCTGCACTCCCCAGCCCCCTGTTTTCCTGCTCCCTGGGTCACCTAGCGCTTAAAATAACCGCGCCAAGGACCCGCTACGTCTTCTCCTCAGCCCACTCCTCCAGTGAATTACACAGCCGTTCCACATTATTAAACATGACACTCAACCAAGATAATGAAGCCTTTCTTCATCTCATTTGGAATCCTAATCTAATTTCTTTGATTAATGGGCACTGATCTGCATATCAAGGGCTCTTGTTAATTTCTCCGGCAAATCCCTTTTTATGATGCGCTCGCAAAACAAAATAAGTATCTGTCTTAAGAATCTCTCTTTCCCTACCCCTTCTTTTCCACATGAGAGGCTTAATGGGGAAAGGGAATGGGGCCGGGTAGCAGGCTGATTAGATGATGGCTCCAACCACCATCCCCTCCTCCCACTCAAGACAAGACAGGAGAAGAGAGAATCTGCCATGTGTTTTGTTCAAGTTTATTTGTCTGATGTACAGGATACGCATGGTATACACTGTTGAACGAAATGCGACAACAATAACAAATCAAATATATTATTTTTTGCGTTGAATGGTCTTGGCCTCATTTGTCCTCTCTGTGCGGTAGTACTGCTCTGCTGCATTGACCATTATATCAAGGCACAAGGCGAGACCCAAATGCAGACACAGGAGGCAGATGGTTGGAGTCTTACAATGTTTATTAATCCAAAGGGGTAGGCAAGAGAATGGTCGTGGACAGGCAGAATGGTCAGGCAGGCGGGTACAAAGTCCAGAAACAGGCATGGGTCAAAACCAGGACGATTAGAAAAAGGAGAATGCAATAAGCAGGAGAACGGGAAAACCGCTGGTTGACTTGGAGACATACAAGACGAACTGGCACAGAGAGACAGGAAACACAGGGATAAATACACTGGGGAAAATAAGCGACACCTGGAGGGGGTGGAGACAATCACAAGGACAGGTGAAACAGATCAGGGTGTGACACATTAGGCTACTCCACATCGCCACTAGAACCAGTCGAGCCATCCAGGACACAAGAGCCACCAGGCTTCTTCATGGGGGAGGAGGAGGGATGGAGGTCTGGCCTGAGCCATTAATAAAAATCCCTACTCAGAGGAAAAATACAATAATGGAGCTTCACAGCACAAGCCTCCTTCTGTGTATTCATCCCAAATGGAATCCTACTCCCCACAGGGCTCTGGTCAAAAGTCACACACATAGGGCCTGATTCAGACTTAGGAAATTTATTCATTTTTTATGCATTTTTACTTCTCAGTAGTTCAAATCAAAATCATATCAAATGTATTTATATAGCCCTTTGTACATCAGCTGATATCTCAAAGTGCTGTACAGAAACCCAGCCTAAAACCCCAAAGAGCAAGCAATGCAGGTGTAGAAGCACAGTGGCTAGGAAAAACTCCCTAGAAAGGCCAAAACCTAGGAAGAAACATTGAGAGGAACCAGGCTATGAGGGGTGGCCAGTCCTCTTTAGGCTGTGCTGGGTGGAGATTATAACAGAACATGGCCAAGATGTTCAAATGTTCATAAATGACCAGCATGGTCAAGTAATAATAATCACAGTAGTTGTCGAGGGTGCAGCAAGTCAGTACCTCAGGAGTAAATGTCAGTTGGCTTTTCATAGCTGATCATTAAGAGTATCTCTACCACTCCTGCTGTCTCTAGAGAATTGAAAACAGCAGGTCTGGGACAGGTAGCACGTCCGGTGAACAGGTCAGGAATCCATAGCCGCAGGCAGAACAGTTGAAACTGGAGCAGCAGCACGGCCAGGTGGACTGGGGACAGCAAGGAGTGCAAGGGTGTCCTGAGGCATGGTCCTAGGGCTCAGGTCCCCCGAAAGAGAGAGAAAGAAAGAAAGAGAGAAAGAGAGAATTAGAGAGAGCATACTTAAATTCACACAGGACACTGGAGAAATACTCCAGATATAACAGACTGACTCTAGCCCCCTGACACATAAACTACTGCAGCATAAATACTGGAGGGTGAGACAGGAGGGGTCGGGAGACACTGTGGCCCCATCCGATGATACCCTCAGACAGGGCCAAACAGGAAGGATATAACCCCACCCACTTTGCCAAAGCACAGCCCCCACACCACAGCAAACGTTCCAAGATGGTATAGCAGTTCAGACGTCGTTTGTCCCCGTCTTGTCGTGTCCCGTATATATATATATATATATATATATATATATATATATATATATATATTTACAACTTTCTTCGCATACATTTTTTATATATATTTTTTATTTTCTTTTATCTTCAAAACACTCTCCTGCAACCCACCTCACCAATTTATATTTTTTTTAAAGAAAGTATTTTTTACCTCAAATCTGTAATCCTCCATAGAAGCTAACCAGAAGCTAGCCAGAAGCTATCCCAGAAGCTAATCCAGAAGCTAGCCAGAAGCTAACCAGAAGCTAATCAGAAGCTAGTTAGCTTCTTTACTGGCTAATTGTTAGTATTCAGCTAACCATGGTTTGTGGTCATCAGCTATCCTTTAGCTCGAAAATCTATCGCCAGTTTTGTACTGCGCGGCTCGGACCGGAACATACCGGACCTATTTTTCTCTCCATGTCCCCGGATTTCAACCGCTAACTCTGGACATTTATACCTGGATCTCGCAGCTAGCTAGCTGCTATCCGTGTGACTACCGGCTTACGTCGATTCCGGAGCAAACATAAATTATTCCGGGGCTAGCCAGCTGAAGAGTTCCATTAGTCACTCCTGGGCTACAATCACCTATCCGGACCCGTTTTACTGCCAACGCGGAGCCCCACCGGGCCTTCACAACTGGACTACCGATGTTATCTACCCGAGGGAGTTATCCGGCTGGCTCCTCTGTCGCGACGTTACCTGAACGCCCATCTGCGGTCCGCAAATCATTAGCTGTCTTATCGGCTGCTGTCTGAATAGACCTATCGGACAATTTATTTATTTTTATTTTTATTTTTTCTTGGGCCTCTATAACTATATCTATTGTTTGTTTTTTTTGCGAATTGGATTGATCCCCCCTAACACACGGAACCCCACTAATCCTACCGACGGAAACGCACGAGGTGGCTAAAAACAGACCTCCATCCTATGCTAGCTTGCTACAGATGGCCCGGCTAGCTGTCTGAATCGCCGTGACCCTAACCAACCTCACTACTCACTGGACCCTTTTGATCACTCGACTAAACATGCCTCTCCTTAATGTAAATATGCCTTGTCCATTGCTGTTCTGGTTAGTGTTTATTGGCTTATTTCACTGTAGAGCCTCTAGTCCTGCTCACTATACCTTATCCAACCTATTAGTTCCACCACCCACACATGCAATGACATCTCCTGGTTTCAATGATGTTTCTATCTCTCTCATCATCACTCAATGATGTTTCTATCTCTCTCATCATCACTCAATACCTAGGTTTACCTCCACTGTATTCACATCCTACCATACCTTTGTCTGTACATTATACCTTGAAGCTATTTTATCACCCCCAGAAATCTCCTTTTACTCTCTGTTCCAGACGTTCTAGACAACCAATTCTTATTTATTTTAGCCGTACCCTTATCCTACTCCTCCTCTGTTCCTCTGGCGATGTAGAGGTGAATCCAGGCCCTGCAGTGCCTAGCTCAACTCCTATTCCCCAGGCGCTCTCTTTTGATGACTTCTGTAACCGTAATAGCCTTGGTTTCATGCATGTTAACATTAGAAACCTCCTCCCTAAGTTTGTTTTATTCACTGCTTTAGCACACTCTGCCAACCCGGATGTTCTAGCTGTGTCTGAATCCTGGTTTAGGAAGACCACCAAAAATTCTGAAAATTTCATCCCAAACTACAACATTTTCAGACAAGATAAAACTGCCAAAGGGGGCGGTGTTGCAATCTACTGCAAAGATAGCCTGCAGAGTTCTGTCCTACTATCCAGGTCTGTACCCAAACAATTTGAACTTCTACTTTTAAAAATCCACCTCTCTAAAATCAAGTCTCTCACCGTTGCCACCTGCTATAGACCACCCTCTGCCCCCAGCTGTGCTTGGGACACCATATGTGAACTGCTTGCTCCCCATCTATCTTCAGAGCTCGTGCTGCTAGGCGACCTAAACTGGAACATGCTTAACACCCCAGGGTTCAATTCTTGGACCGACTCTCTTCTCTGTATACATCAATGATGTCGCTCTTGCTGCTGATGAGTCTCTGATCCAGCTCTACGCAGACGACACCATTCTGTATACTTCTGGCCCTTCTTTGGATACTGTATTAACAACCCTCCAGGCAAGCTTCAATGCCATACAACTCTCCTTCCGTGGCCTCCAACTGCTCTTAAATACAAGTAAAACTAAATGCATGCTCTTCAACCGATCGCTACCTGCCCGCCCATCCAACATCACTACTCTGGACGGCTCTGACTTAGAATACGTGGACAACTACAAATACCTAGGTGTCTGGTTAGACTGTAAACTCTCCTTCCAGACCCACATCAAACATCTCCAATCCAAAGTTAAATCTAGAATTGGCTTCCTATTTCGCAACAAAGCATCCTTCACTCATGCTGCCAAACACACCCTTGTAAAACTGACCATCCTACAAATCCTTGATTTTGGCGATGTCATTTACAAAATAGCTTCCAATACCCTACTCAACAAATTGGATGCAGGTTATCACAGTGCAATCCGTTTTGTCACCAAAGCCCCATATACTACCCACCATTGCGACCTGTACGCTCTCGTTGGCTGGCCCTCGCTTCATACTCGTCGCCAAACCCACTGGCTCCATGTCATCTACAAGACCCTGCTAGGTAAAGTCCCCCCTTATCTCAGCTCGCTGGTCACCATAGCATCACCCACCTGTAGCACGCGCTCCAGCAGGTATATCTCTCTGGTCACCCCCAAAACAAATTCTTTCTTTGGCCGCCTCTCCTTCCAGTTCTCTGCTGCCAATGACTGGAACGAACTACAAAAATCTCTGAAACTGGAAACACTTATCTCCCTCACTAGCTTTAAGCACCAACTGTCAGAGCAGCTCACAGATTACTGCACCTGTACATAGCCCACCTATAATTTAGCTCAAACAACTACCTCTTTCCCTACTGTATTTATTTTATTTATTCATTTATTTTGCTCCTTGCACCCCATTATTTTTATTTCTACTTTGCACATTCTTCCACTGCAAATCTACCATTCCAGTGTTTTACTTGCTATATTGTATTTACTTTGCCACCATGGCCTTTTTTTGCCTTTACCTCCCTTATCTCACCTCATTTGCTCACATCGTATATAGACTTGTTTATACCCTATTATTGACTGTATGTTTGTTTTACTCCATGTGTAACTCTGTGTCGTTGTATGTGTCGAACTGCTTTGCTTTATCTTGGCCAGGTCGCAATTGTAAATGAGAACTTGTTCTCAACTTGCCTACCTGGTTAAATTAAGGTGAAATAAAAAATAAAAAAACTAGAGGGATATCTTCAACCACCAACTTACCATCCTGAGACAAGGTCGAGTATAGCCCACAAAGATCTCTGCCACGGCACAACCCAAGGGGGGGCACCAACCCAGACAGGAAGACCACGTCAGTGACTCAACCCACTCAAGTGACGCACCCCTCCTAGGGACGGCATGGAAAAGCACCAGTAAGCCAGTGCCTAGGCCCCTGTAATAGGGTTAGATGCAGAGAATCCCAATGGAGAGAGGGGAACCGGCTAGGCAGAGACAGCAAGGGCTGTTCGTTGCTCCAGTGCCTTTCAGTTCACTTTCACACTCCTGAGCCAGACTACACTCAATCATAGGACCTACTGAAGAGATGAGTCTTCAATAACGACTTAAAGGTTGAGACCGAGTCTGCGTCTCTCACATGGGTAGGCAGACCATTCCATAAAAATGGAGCTCTATAGGAGAAAGCCCTGCCTCCAGCTGTTTGCTTAGAAATTCTAGAGACAATTAGGAGACCTGCGTCTTGTGACCGTAGCGTACGTGCAGGTATGTACGGCAGGACAAAATCGGAAAGATAGGTAGGAGCAAGCAAGCCCATGTAATGCTTTGTAGATTATCAGTAAAACCTTGAAATCAGCCCTTAACTTAACAGGAAGCCAGTGTAGGGAGGCTAGCACTGGAGTAATATAATCAAATTTTGAGGTTCTAGTCAGGATTCTAGCAGCCGTATTTAGCACTAACTGAAGTTTATTTAGTGCTTTCGGCTCCCAGGCTCCCATGACTGCTATGATTATTTATTTACAAGTTAATTACAATTTGCTTTTTACTTTAGCGCCATCTGTGCCTGATAGAGCAGATCTAGTCTCACGTGCGAGATTGAAGTAAGCTGTCTGGCGTAAGAGACTACTTTCAGCATATCTGACTACCACTCCATTTTGCTTCTCCCCACTTAGAAACAAAGACTCAAGAGGGAAGTTCCGGTGGTCAGGTCTGTACAATGCTGGTCCGACCAATCTGAATTCATGCTCCAAGACTGTTTTTATCACGTGGACTGGAATATGTTTTGGGTCACCCCTGGGAGTAACATCAATGGATACGCTGACTCAGTCACCGGATTCATAAAGAAATGCATAGATGATGTGATACCTATAATGTCTTTCAAAACATACCCGAATCAAAAACTGGATTGTTGGCAGACTTGTAAAGAAACTGAAGGAGAGAGATGCTGCTTACAAACACGGTAAGGTGACCAGGGATGGGTGTATGGTTAAACAATACAAATACAACCTACGCAGATTGATCAAGATGGCGAAACACAAGTATAGGGACAAGGTGGAAGAGCAATTCAGCGGGTTGGATACAAGGCGTATGTGGCAGGGGCTCCTAACGATTATGAATTACAAAAATAAAGCCATCCACCAACACCGCCCTTCTGGAGGAGCTAAACATCTTTTTCTCACACTTAGAGCAAAACAACTACTGAGCGACCGAGGAGAGCATCTGAGGTCAACATATTAACAGACCCCACGGAGGATGTGTGTTAGCCATTCAAACCTGTTAACCCTTGCATCCCTAGCCATGCCATCAGATCATGTGGAGATCAATCTTTCTCTTGCTCAGGTCGCTATCCCCACCTGCCTCACGATGTCCACTATCATCCCCATGCCCAAGAAAGGGAAAGTAACTGAATGATTACCAACCCGTAGCATTCACTTCCGTCATCATGAAGTTCCTTCGAGAGGCTAGTCAAAGACCACATCACCTCCTCCCTCCCCGACACCGACACCGACAGATCCACGGATGACACAGTCGCCATTGCACTGCACACTGCCCTCACCCACCTGGACAACAATAATGCATATGTGAGGATGCTGTTCATTGACTACAGCTTGGCTTTCAATATCATAGTGCCCTCTAAGCTCACCACAAAGCTCACAGCCCTGGGACTGAACTCCTCCCCATGCAACTGGGTCCTGGACTTCCTGACGGGCCGTCCCTAGGTGGTGAAGGTAGGCAACATTACCTCCTCCACACTGATCCTCAACACGGGGGCCCCACAAGGGTGTGTCCTCAGTCCCCTCTGGTACTCCCTGTATACCCACGACTGCATGGGCTCACACATATCCAACTCCATCATCAAGTTCGCTGATGACACGACAGTAGTAGGCCTGATTACCAACAACGACGAGGCGGCCTACAGGGACGGGGTAGGCACTTTAACTGTGTGGTGCCAGGTAAACAACCTCTCCATCAACGTCAGAAAAACAAAAGAGCTGATTGTGGACTTCAGGAGGAACCAGGCTGGACATGCCCCCACACTCAGCAAAGGGGCCATCGTGGAGATGGACAAAAACTTCAAGTTCCTCAGCATACACATCTCTGAGGAGCTGAAATGGTCAAATCACAAGGACACTGTGGTGAAGAAAGCACAACAGCGACTCTTCAACCTCAGGATGCTGAAGAAATGTGTAGTTTCCCCAAGGGCCCACAGGAGCACCATCGAGAGAATACTGTTGGGCTGTATCACAACCTGGTATGGAAACTCCACCACGGCGGACTGCAAGGTACTACAGAGGGTGGTACGCTCAGACGAACACACCATTGGTTGCACACTGCCTGCCCTCCAGAACACCTAGAACACCAGATTTCGCAGGAAAGCCAAGAAGATTTTCAGGGACCCCAGTCACCCGAGCCATGGTCTCTTCTCCCCGTTCCATCACTCAGAAGCGGGCAGTATAGGAGTATCATGGCAAAAACTTTAGGACTGGCCAATAGCTTCTACCCCCAGAACATCTGGCTGCTGAATATTATCATGTTGAATAGCCACCACTAGCCAGTTACTGCTCCCACCGTCCCCCATCCCTCCCACTCCCCCGCACTTCCTACCGGTCTTCCCCCCCTGCTGCTCCCCCTATGGACATTTCCCACCCCCCTCAATGGACGTTTACCCTGACCCCACCCCATTGGACATGTATCTTTGTGCACAGTTGTTAATATGTATATACAGCATTATTATTGTCATGACGTTGCCCTGTTGGGGAGGTTTATGACCCCCCATAAATACCTTTCCCCTTTTTTCTCTCCACTCTACAGAATGGACTGTTGGAAAGCCCTTCGTTAACATAGAGAGAGTATTGTAACATCAACAGGTTGGGGAAAATAACTATCTTTATGTAATCCAACCAGTTGAAAGTGTCCGTGGTACTTAAAGAATATGATGTCAGATCAGATGACGTATGAGACATTATTACTGATGATAGGACGACATAAACTGTATCTTGGAAAGTCTACACATTCTAGTTATCAGATTCACATGGAATTGTTGTGTAATTTAAATGTTTAAATATGAAACTATTTGTGAAAGATTAAATGTAATTTTAGTTTTTAAAATGAGAGAATTGTTTTCATAAGTAAAATATGCTCAATCAGTGGTCACACCCACGTGAATAGGCA
Organism: Oncorhynchus mykiss; assembly: GCF_057628025.1. NCBI lineage: Eukaryota > Metazoa > Chordata > Actinopteri > Salmoniformes > Salmonidae > Oncorhynchus > Oncorhynchus mykiss. The sequence continues at coordinate 66,154,361 of NC_143029.1, forward strand.
TTGGTTGGAAATGATGAACCAACCCCTTTTCTACATTTCTATAAGAGCCCCCATGACCCAATTCACAGTAAACTAAGCCAACCTCAGCATGAGCTCTGGTTGCGAATGGTTGAACGACAACCTAACGAAATTAACATTGTGTTCCCGATGACGTTTAGGACTGATGTCCATACGTTTAAAATGGCGAATTTCAACATGGAGGTGACGATCGCCACGCTGGAAGGATGAATTTCGACTATACCAGCCAGAATATAGCATGAGCTTATAGTATGGCAACTTGGTATGAACTTTGAACTATTCTTCACGAAAGAAGTGATACATCCAGTCGTGGATGAACAGGAAGTACAGGAGGGGACTGAGCACACACCCCTGGGGAGCTCCAGTGTTGAGGATGTGTTGCTACCTACCCTCACCACCTGGGGGCGGCCCGTCAGGAAGTCCAGGATCCAGTTGCAGAGGGAGGTGTTTAGTCCCAGGATCCTTAGCTTAGTGATGAGCTTTGAGGGTACTATGATGTTGAATGCTGAGCTGTAGTCAATGAATAGTATTTTCACATAGGTGTTCCTTTTGTCCAGGTGGGAAAGGGCAGTGTGGCGTGCAATAGAGATTGCATCAACTGTGGATCTGTTTGGGCGGAATGCAAATTGGAGTGGGTCTAGGGTTTCTGGGATAATGGTGTTGATATGAGCCATTTTAAACCTTTCAAAGCACTTCATGGCTACGGACGTGAGTGCTATTTAAGAAGGTTGCCTTTGTGTTCTTGGGCACAGGGACTATGGTGGTCTGCTTGAAACATCTTGGTATTACAGACTCAATCAGGGACATATTGAAAATGTCAGTGAAGACACCTACCAGTTGGTCAGCACACGTCCTGGTAATCCGTCTGGCCCCGCACCCTTGTGTATGTTGACCTGTTTAAAGGTCTTACTCACGTCGGCTACGGAGATTGTGGTCACACAGTCGTCCGGAACAGCTGATGCTCTCATGCATGTCTCAGTGTTGCTTGCCTCAAAGCGAGCATAGAAGTGATTTTGCTCGTTTAGTAGGCTTGTGAGTTTATTCAGAAGACAACAGCTCTATAAACATTCTTCCGTGGTGCCCCGACTTCCTAGTTAATTACATTTACATCATTAGTTAAATCAGGTAATATAAATTACAGAGAATTGATTTGATAAAATAGCATGTCATATATCACTTAATCCATAGTAAAGACACAACATTATATACAGTATTATTATAAACAATTTTTATTATATTTATATTGTTTTATTTGACTTTGTCATGCACTGTTGGAGCTCATAGCGCAATAATTTCACTGTGCTTTGTAATCACATCTGCAACCCTGTACACGTGACAATTAAACTCTCTAAATATAAAAAAAGGAGACAAGAGCACACAGAAGTTCAAACTTTGTGCTGTTATAATTTATGATATGAAATCCTGCAATTTTATTGGGGCTGTTCCCCCCCTTATTGGTGCAGTTCCCCCAAAAAACAATCCAAGCAATGTTCACACGGCATATGCACCCACAGAGGCGGCGCTGCGGTAGCTGGCAGTCACTAAGGAGCAGAGTAGTAAGTAACTGAACAGCTTGTTTTGAAACAGAAACATGTACACATTTACCACACTTTGATTAACATTAACATTTAAAGCATAAAAAGCCATGAATTATGCAGTATATACAGTGCATTTGGAAAGTATTTTGTAACGTTACAGTCTTTTTTTAAAAGTTTTTTTTATACCCCTTTTTCTCCCCAATTTCATGGTATCCAATTGGTTGTTACAGTCCTATCCCATCGCTGCAACTCCCATACGGACTCTGGAGCCGTCAGTCCTCTGAAACACAGGAGTCGCTAGTGCGCGATGGCACAAGAACATTCCTGCCGGCCAAACTGTCCCCTACCTCGGACAACCCTGGGCCAATTGTGTGCCGCCCCATGGTTCTCCCAGTCGTGGCCTGCTGCGACAGAGCCTGGACTCGAAACAGGATCTCTAGGGGCACAGCTAGCACTGCGATGCAGTGCCTTAGAACACAGCATCACTCGGGAGGCACTGTCACTTTACAGTCTTATTCTAAAATATATTCCATTATTTTATTCCTCATCCATCTAGGTACCCCATACTGACAAAAACGTTCTATTTTTTTATTTTAGCAAATGTATTAAAAAAAAACTGAAATACCACATTTACAGTTGAAGTTGGAAGTTTACATAAACTAAGGTTGGAGACATTAAAACTCGTTGATTAATGATTCACTGTATCACAATTCCAGTGGGTCAGAAGTTTACATACACTAAGTTGACTGTGCCTTTAAACAGCTTGGAAAATTCCAGAAAATTATATCATGGATTTAGAAGCTTCTGATAGGCTAATTGACATCATTTGAGTCAATTGGAGGTGTACCTTTGGATGTATTTCAAGGCCTACCTTCAAACTCAGTGCCTCTTTGCTTGACATCATGGGGAAATCAAAAGAAATCAGCAAAGACCTCAGGAAAAAAACTATAGCCCTCCACAAGTCTGGTTCATTCTTGGGAGCAATTTCCAAACACCTGGAGGTACCACATTCATCTGTACAAACAATAGTACGCAAGTATAAACACCATGGGACAACGCAGCCATCATAAGGCTCAGGAAGGAGACACGTTCTGTCTCATTGAGATGAACGTACTTCAGTGTGAAAAGTGCAAATCAATCCCAGAACATCAGCAAAGGACCTTGTGAAGATCCTGGAGGAAACAGGTACAAAAGTATCTATATCCACAGTAAAACGAGTCCTATATCGACAAAACCTGAAAGGCCACTCAGCAAGGAAGAAGCCACTACTCCAAAATGACCATAAAAAAGCCAGACAATGGTTTGCAACTGTACATGGGGACAAAGATCGTACTTTTTGGAGAAATGTCCTCTGGTCTGATGAAACAAAAATAGAACTGTTTGGCCATAATGACCATCGTTATGTTTAGAGGAAAAAGGGGGAGGCTTGCAAGCCGAAGAACACCATCCCAATCATGAAGCATGGGGGTGGCAGCATCATGTTGTGAGGGTGCTTTACTGCAGGAGGGACTGGTGCACTTCACAAAATAGATGGCATCATGAAGGAGGAAAATTATGTGGATATATTGAAGCAACATCTCAAGACATCAGTCAGGAAGTTAAAGCTTGGTCGCAAATTGGTCTTCCAAATGGACAATGACCCCAAGCATATTTCCAAAGTTGTGGCAAAATAGCTTAAGGACAACAAAGACAAGGTATTGGAGTGGCCATCACAAGCCCTGACCTCAATCCTATAGAACATTTGTGGACAGAACTGAAAAAGCGTTCTGACTCAGTTACACTGGCTCTGTCAGAAGGAATGGACCAAAATTCAGCCAACTTATTGTGGCAAGCTTGTGGAAGGCCATCCGAAACGTTTGACCCAATTTAAACAATTTAAAGGCAATACTACCAAATACTAATTGAGTGTATGTAAACTTCTGACCCACCGGGAATGTGATGAAAGAAATAAAAGTTGAAAGAAATAATTCTCTCAACTATTATTCTGACATTTCACATTCTTAAAATAAAGTGGTGATCCTAACTGACCTAAGACAGGGGATTTCAACTAGGATTAAATGTCAGGAATTGTGAAAAACTGAGTTGAAATGTATTTGGCTAAGGTGTATGTAAACTTTCGACTTCAAATGCACATAAGTATTTAGACCCTTTACTCAGTCCTTTTTGAAGCACCTTTGGCACCGATTACAGCCTAGAGTCTTATTGAGTATGACGTTACAAGCTTAGCTGTAACGGTCATCATTGCATGACGAAGGTGTGGACCAAAGCGCAGCGTGGTACGTGTTCATGATTTTTATTTGACTGAACACTAAAACACAAAACAACAACGTGAATAAATGAAATGTGTATGTTTCTCAATCAGAGACAACGATAGACAGCTGCCTCTGATTGAGAACCACACCCGGCCAAACAACAAAGTAATACAAAACATAGAAAATGAACATTGAATGCCCACCCAAGTCACACCCTGGCCTAACCAAAATAGAGAATAAAAGCCTCTCTATGGCCAGGGCGTGTTATTAGCACACCTGTATTTAGGGAGTTCCTCCCATTCTTCTCTGCAGATCCTCTACAGCTCTGTCATGTTGGAATGGGAGCATTGCTGCACAGCTATTTTCAGGTCTCTCCAGAGATGTTCGATTGGGCTCTGGCTGGGCCACTCAAGGACATTCAGAGACTTGTCCTGAAGCAACTCCTGAATTGTCTGGGCTGTGTGCTTAAGGTTGCTGTCCTTTTGGAAGGTGAACCTTCGCCCAAGTCTGAGGTCCTGAGCACTCTGAAGCAGTACTTTGCTCCGTTCATCTTTGCCTCGAACCTGTCTAGTCCCCCAGTCCCTGACGCCGATAAACATCCCCACAGCATGAGGCTGCCACTACCATGCTTCACCGTAAGGATGGTGTCAGGTGTCTTCCAAACGTGATGCTTGGCATTTAGGCAAAACAGTTCAATCTTGGTTTCATCAGACCAGAGAATCTTGTTTCTCATGGTCTGAGAGTCTTTAGGTGACTTTTGGCAAACTCCAAGCGGGCTGTCATGTGCCTTTTCCTGAGGAGTGGCTTCTGTCTGGCCACTCTACCATAAAGGCCTGATTGGGGGAGTGCTGCAGAGATGGTTTTCCTTCTGGAAGGTTCTCCCATCTCCACAGAGGAACTCTAGAGCTCTGTCAGTGTGACCATTGAGTTCTTGGTCACCTCCTTGACCAAGGCCCTTCTCCCACGATTGCTCAGTTTGGCTTGGCAGCCAGCTCTAGGAAGAGTCTTGGTGGTTCCAAACTTCTTCTATTTTCGAATATTGGAGGCCACTATGTTCTTGGGGACCTTCAATGCTGCAGAAATGTTTTGGTATCCTTCCCCAGATCTGTGCCTCGACACAATCCTGCCTTGGAGCTCTACGGACAATTCCTTTGACCTTACAGATTGATTTTTGCTCTGACATGCACTGTCAACTGTGGGACCTTATATAGAAAGGTGTGTGCCTTTCCAAATCAATTGAACTTACCACAGGTGGTCTCCAATAAAGTTGTAGAATAATCTCAAGGATGATCAATGGAAACAGGATGCACCTGAACTGAATTTCGAGTCTCATAGGGTCTGAACTTTTGGGGTGCAAAACATTCTAAAAACCTGTTTTCACTTTTTCATTTATTTATTTAATCCATTGTAGAATAAGGCTGTAATGTAACAAAATGTGGAAAGAGTGAAGTGGTCTGGATATTTTCCAAAAGGCACTGTATATACAGTGCCTTGCGAAAGTATTCGGCCCCCTTGAACTTTGCGACCTTTTGCCACATTTCAGGCTTCAAACATAAAGATATAAAACTGTATTTTTTTTGTGAAGAATCAACAACAAGTGGGACACAATCATGAAGTGGAACGACATTTATTGGATATTTCAAACTTTTTTAACAAATCAAAAACTGAAAAATTGGGCGTGCAAAATTATTCAGCCCCCTTAAGTTAATACTTTGTAGCGCCACCTTTTGCTACGATTACAGCTGTAAGTCGCTTGGGGTATGTCTCTATCAGTTTTGCACATCAAGAGGCTGACATTTTTTCCCATTCCTCCTTGCAAAACAGCTCGAGCTCAGTGAGGTTGGATGGAGAGCATTTGTGAACAGCAGTTTTCAGTTCTTTCCACAGATTCTCGATTGGATTCAGGTCTGGACTTTGACTTGGCCATTCTAACACCTGGATATGTTTATTTTTGAACCATTCCATTGTAGATTGTGCTTTATGTTTTGGATCATTGTCTTGTTGGAAGACAAATCTCCGTCCCAGTCTCAGGTCTTTTGCAGACTCCATCAGGTTTTCTTCCAGAATGGTCCTGTATTTGGCTCCATCCATCTTCCCATCAATTTGAACCATCTTCCCTGTCCCTGCTGAAGAAAAGCAGGCCCAAACCATGATGCTGCCACCACCATGTTTGACAGTGGGGATGGTGTGTTCAGTTGTGTTGCTTTTACGCCAAACATAACGTTTTGCATTGTTGCCAAAAAGTTCAATTTTGGTTTCATCTGACCAGAGCACCTTCTTCCACATGTTTGGTGTGTCTCCCAGGTGGCTTGTGGCAAACTTTAAACAAAACTTTTTATGGATATCTTTAAGAAATGGCTTTCTTCTTGCCACTCTTCCATAAAGGCCAGATTTGTGCAATATACGACTGATTGTTGTCCTATGGACAGAGTCTCCCACCTCAGCTGTAGATCTCTGCAGTTCATCCATAGTGATCATGGGCCTCTTGGCTGCATCTCTGATCAGTCTTCTCCTTGTATGAGCTGAAAGTTTAGAGGGACGGCCAGGTCTTGGTAGATTTGCAGTGGTCTGATACTCCTTCCATTTCAATATTATCGCTTGCACAGTGCTCCTTGGGATGTTTAAAGCTTGGGAAATATTTTTGTATCCAAATCCGGCTTTAAACTTCTTCACAACAGTATCTCGGACCTGCCTGGTGTGTTCCTTGTTCTTCATGATGCTCTCTGCGCTTTTAACGGACCTCTGAGACTATCACAGTGCAGGTGCATTTATACGGAGACTTGATTACACACAGGTGGATTGTATTTATCATCATTAGTCATTTAGGTCAACATTGGATCATTCAGAGATCCTCACTGAACTTCTGGAGAGAGTTTGCTGCACTGAAAGTAAAGGGGCTGAATAATTTTGCACGCCCAATTTTTCAGTTTTTGACTTGTTAAAAAAGTTTGAAATATCCAATAAATGTCGTTCCACTTCATGATTGTGTCCCACTTGTTGTTGATTCTTCACAAAAAAATACAGTTTTATATCTTTATGTTTGAAGCCTGAAATGTGGCAAAAGGTTGCAAAGTTCAAGGGGGCTGAATACTTTCGCAAGGCACTGTATATATGTATGTATTTTACTGTTGAAAAAGCATTCCAGGTGACTGGTTGAGAGAATGCAAAGGGTGTGCAAAGCTGCCATCAAGGCAAAGGGTGGCTACTTTGAAGAACCTCAAATATAACGTATATTTTGATTTGTTTCACACTTTTTTGGTTACTACATGATTACATATGTGTTATTTCATAGTTTTGATGTCTTCACCATTATTCTACAATGTAGAAAATAGTAAAAAAAAAAAAGAAAAAGCCTTGAGTAGGTGTGTACAAACTTTTGACTGGTACTGTATATATATATATATTAAGGACCAATCACAAGTGGGGCACCGCCCCTAACGCCCTAATGGGCGAGCCACCACTGGTATTAGCACATTGCTACAGTGTCACAAATTCTACATTGTGCAACAATAGCAAGGCTGGGAGCTATGGCGGATGTAGCCTTAGACCGAGAGGGAGACAGGGTGACTCAAGAATTTCAGAGATTTCTAAGCATGCAGAACGGGGGTAGGGCGGGGGAGCTGGTTCCCCCTCAGGGTGAGCTGAACTGGGAAGAAAGGCGAATAAACACAGAAGCTAGTCAGTGTGACAATACCAGCCCTCTCTCGCTCTCTCTCTTTCTCTCTCGCTCTCTCTCTCTCTGTTGAGCCTGTAATTATCATCATACTCTGTAGCTCTGCTCAATCAATCATGGTCATTCTCTCAGCCACCCACCCCTTGAGGAACACTCCATCAAAACCTTTTGAATGAGTTTTGCTGTTGGGCAACAAAGAGACATAGAGAGAGATACAGAGCTAGAGAATGTTTTTGAAAGTGTATAATCTAGAGTTCACTCTCACTTTCCCTGCCTTGCCACTCTCTCTTTGTCTTCCTTTCCTTCACATTTATGTCTGTCCATCCCACTGCGCCTAAACCGTCAATGCATCTCTGTGAATCCCTGGCTCGCCAATAGCCTGGGTGATCAGAAATCAATCCCTTTCGCCACTGCTAAAATAAATATGTGTGAGATCACTGGGGATGTCACCAGGGGCTCCCCACAAGCCAGACAAACCAGCCGTTTGTCTTCTCCCAGCCTCTGCAGCAATATCTCCCTCATCCATGGCTTCCAGCCAAAGGCACAATAAGTTCATTTAACCAGCTCATTCCATCAGCACCTCAAAGGAACTTTAAAGCAAGCAATCCCTCATTTATGGGTTAATTCATAAGATGGGGAAAGGTAAACATCATAAGAATCTATTTGCCAGACCAAAGCTGCATTGGGGGAGGCCTTGGGAAAAAGCTCTTCCGACTGATTAAGATGATCCCAGAGACTAAACATGGACACATTTGCTCTGACTGCAGCCCTCTCCAAGGTGGATATTGTTTTGAAGTTTAATGGGAAGGTTCACTTCCCAATAGCCACATCAACACAATCAAATCATTGTATGCTTGGGAAATTAGGTTGTCAAATAGCAAGCAGAATTCCCATTTGGGAAGGCAGACTGTAGTGTACAGTGAGTGCTGCAATATGCCTGCAATCTCCAATTGTCTTTGCAGACAAGCGAACCCAATTGACTGCATTATTCTGCTGTCGTGATTGGTTCTCTGCTCCTCCATCTTGGCAGCTTGACATCAGTAGAGGAAGAGTGACATCCAAATACACCCACTCTGTGTTTGTCTGTCCAAAATGGTTCCATTTTCCAGCAGCCCTGTATCATCTGCCTCAGCTACTATAGATCCACCAGTGATGACAGACAGATCATTTTATAGTATCACACAAGGCTACCGTAGGTGACCATGATAGCAATAGGCGTCCATGATGACAATGTCAGACAGAGGCTGTTGTGCCCCAGTCTCTCTGATGAGCAAGTGTGTCTATCTACACTCCAAAAAGAGACAGTTCCAAATTACCATGAACTACAGGCTCCAAATTGTGATTACAATCGTGCAAGGCTAAATCATTCTGCTGTTGGAAGAAATAACCTGGCTTAGATAATGAACAGATGAAGCTTCGACGTGATTGGCACTTTGAGCATAAATAACCATGGTAACCGAGTAATTGCCATAAAGTTCTCTTGTCTCAGAAATAACGGTTTGGGGGGAAAAGGGAGTCAGAAATTAGTCCTTGCTCAGTTTAACTTATATATCATTGTATGCATTGTGGCCATTTATTTGTGTCACAAAGGACTGCAGTGGTGCGCTCTCTACATGATCCTTTCTCCTGGCATTAAAGAAGGCCATTAGTATCGAGGGTTATGATTATGAAATGCTTTTCTTTTGAAAAGGAATCAGATCCCAACTTGATCCACAGATAAGACTTGTATAGGCTATGGAAATCATGTATTGTACTGGCACAGCATTCAATCTGCCTACATGAAAGGTGTCCTTATTTTCCAAAATGGCTTCTCTAAAAATAAAAAATGTATGCTGGGAGTGTTTTTTATCTCTTAATTTCCTTTGGGATATTTTTTTTCTCCACATTTCAAGGAGAGGTAACAGAGGTGGTAGTGCTACTACTACTAGTAGTCCTAGTAGTGGTGTTGTTGGTGGTAGTAGTATTAGTAGTAGTAGGCCTAGAAAAGGGTATTCTTACAACCTGGCTATCAGTGTATTTGACTGGTGTGGCCACTGAGGTATAATCAGAACTAGACTGCATCCAACATGGCCAACTTTTGTTTTCAACGTAATCTACTCACGTCCGCATACGCCGTTTGGTGGTTGCTGCCATCTTTCTTATTGTGATTACTCCACCTGCGCACTAGCACTCTGTGCGCACTGGACAGACAGCAGTATTGTGAGAACATGTGGACAGCAAAACAAGCCAACCAGCACTTCCCTGGCTAGCTGGCGTCATGACCTCAGAGCATGAATATAAAATGTTAACATCTTTGGCTGTAAGTAATGATGAAAAAAAAAATTGGCCTCAGCAACTATAATTGGAATAATTCAATGGATGTTTTGTTCTCAAATGGACTTCTCTGTGGGTTCGTCAATGGGAATTGTCTTTCTCTGCCGTGATTCAGTTCAACTGCAGTACATAAGCAACACTGTAGGTGCATTTAAAAGCATGCTTCCATCCTCTGGCACCTTTGGTATGGCAGTTGTAAGTATTATGAGACATTTCAATTTAAAGGGCAATTCCATCACTTTTCAAACTCATTTTCATTATCTCCAGCACAATGCCAGCGTCTACATAAGTGAAAACCACACATTTCTATGTTTTGTAGAAAAAAATATAAAGTTAAATAGTTCTACTGGATGACCATCAAAAGTTAAAACACTTTAAAAACAGTGATTTTCAAACACTCTGAGATTCACAGGGACGTGGGAGCAAGAAAATAGCCTCCCTCTGGCTAAAAAACTTGTTGCAGGTTTGAAAACCACTGTTTTTCTTACTTTTAATCATACCCTGTGATATCACAGAGACCATTTTTTAGGATCTTTCTTCTTATCTCTTTATCCACAGATCATAGAAACGTGCGATTTTCACATATGTAGACACCGCTAGGGTCCTAGAGACGTTGAATATGAGGTTGAAAAGTGGTGGAATTTACCTTTAAGTACTATTCTTTATCCAGAGGTATTATAGCGGTTCTTTGTTTAAAACTACCAGCAACACCAGTTTCCTCTGCCTCATGCCGTTGCCAGGTTAAGTGACACAGTTGTGCCATGAGATGTCATATCGATCGGGTCTGAGCGCTCATTTCCCAGGCAGGTTGCCTCCCCCTGCTCTGTCTCAATGCCAGGACATTTAATGCGGGGAGGCAGGAGGAATTTTCTGATTAATAAAGATATTATGCAAATGTACATTCCCTGCATGCCTTGCAGCCCTGAGGTGCGGGGGATCGCAATGCATGTTGTTCATAATGTGCGCCAAAGGAATGACAGTAGTTGGAGGTAGATAGTGAAATGACGAGTAAGCAAGGTGCCACATATGTTAGAATGTTTTTCTTGGAACCAAACTACAGTGCATTCGGGAAGGATTCAGACACCTTGACTTTTTCCACATTTTGTTACGTTATTCTAAAATTGACTAAACCATTTCCCCCCCTCATCAATCTACACACAATACGCCATAATTACAAAGCAAAGACAGGTTTTTAGAAATGTTTGCTAATTTATTAAAGATATAAAACTGAAATATCACATTTAACATAAGCATTCAGACCCTTTACTCAGAACTTTGTTGAAGCACTTTTGACAGTGATTACAGCCTCAAATCTTCTTGGGATTGAAGCTACAAGCTTGGCACACCTCTATTTGGGGAGTTTCTCCCTTTCTTCTCTGCAGATCCACTCAAGTTCTGTCAGGTTGGATGGGGAGCATTGTTGCACAGTTATTTTCAGGTCTCTCCAGATATGTTAGATTTGGTTTAAGTCTGGGCTCTGGCTGGGCCACTCAAGGACAATCAGATACTTGTCCCGAAGCTAATCCTGTATTGTCTTGGCTGTGTGCTTAAGGTCGTTGTCGTGTTGGAAGGTGAACCTTCGCCCAAGTCTGAGGTCCTGAATTCTCTGGAGCAGGTTTTCATCAAGAATCTCTCTGTACTTTCTCCTTTCATCTTGGCCTCAATCCTGACTAGTCTCCCAGTCCCTGCCAGTGAAAACACCCTCACAGCATGATGCTGCCATCACCATGCTTAACCCGAGGGATGGTGCCAGGTTTCCTCCAGAGGTGACACTTGGCATTCAGGCCAAAGAGTGCAATCTTGGTTTCATCACACCAGAGAATCTTGTTTCTCATGGTCTGAGAGTCTTTAGGTGGCTTTTGGCAAACTCCAACCGGGCTGTCATGTGCCTTTTCCTGAGGAGTGGCTTCCGTCTTTCCACTCTACCATAAAGGCCTGATTGGTAGAGTGCTGCAGAGATGGTTGTCCTTCTGGAAGGTTCTCCCATCTCCACAGAGGAACTCTAGAGCTCTGTCAGTGTGACCATTGGGTTCTTGATCACCTCCCCGACCAAGGCCCTTCTCCCTTAACTGGCCGGGCGGTCAAATCTTGGAAGAGTCTTGGTGGTTCAAAACTTGTTCCATTTAAGAATGATGGAGACCAGTATGTTCTTGGGGACCTTCAATGCTGCAGAAATGTTTTGGTACTCTTTCACAGATCTGTGCCTCAACAAAATCCTATCTCGGAGCTCTACGGACAAGTCCTTCGACCTCATGGCTTGGTTTTTGCTCTGACATGCACTGTCAACTGTGGGACCTTATATACAGTTGAAGTTGGAAGTTTACATACACCTTAGCCAAATACATGTCAACTCAGTGTTTCCCAATCCCAGTAAAATTCCCTGTTTTAGGTCAGTTTGGATCACCACTTTATTTTAAGAATGTGAATTGTCGGAATAATAGTAGAGATAATTATTTATTTCAGCTTTCATTTATTTCATTACATTCCCAGTGGGTCAGAAGTTTATATACACTCAATTAGTATTTGGTAGCATTGCCTTTAAATAATTTAACTTGTGTCGAACATTACGGGTAGCCTTCCACAAGCTTCCCACAATAAGTTGGCTGAATTTTGGCCCATCCCTCCTGACAGAGCTGGTGTAACTGAGTCAGGTTGGTAGGCCTCCTTTCTCGCACACACTTGTTCAGTCCTGCACACAAATATTTTATAGGATTGAGGTCAGGGCTTTGTGATGGCCACTCCAATACCTTGACTTTGTTGTCCTTAAGCCATTTTCCCACAACTTTGGACGTACGCTTGGGGTCATTTTCCATTTGGAAGACCAATTTGCGAACAAGCTTTAACTTCCTGACTGATTTCTTGAGATGTTGCTTCAATATATCTACATAATTTTCCTCCCTCATGATGTCATCTATTTTGTGAAGTGCCTCCCACTTTTTCCTCCAAACATAATATGGTCATCATGGCCAAACAGTTCTATTTTTGTTTCATCAGACCAGAGGACAGTTCTCCAAAAAGTACGATATTTGTCCCCATGTGCAGTTGCAAACCATAGTCTGGCTTTTTTATGGAGGTTTTGGAGCAGTGGCTTCTTCCTTGCTGAGCGGCCTTTCAGGTTATGTCGATATAGGACTCGTTTTACTGTGGATATAGATACTTTTGTACCTGTTTCCTCCAGCATCGTCACAAGGTCCTTTGCTGTTGTTCTGGGATTGATCTGCACTTTTTGCACCAAAGTATGTTCATCTCAATGAGACAGAATGTGTCTCCTTCCTGAGCAGTATGACGGCTGAGCTCAATTTCAAGTCTCACAGCAAAGGGTCTGAATACTTACGGAAATAAGTTATTTCTGTTTTTTAAAATCTTTAATCCATTTGAAAAAAAAATGTAAAATACAGTTTTTGCCTAATCATTATGGGCTATTGTGTGTAAATTGCTGAGATAGTTTTATTTAATCCATTTTAGAAAAAGGCTGTAACGTAACAAAATGTGAAAAAATCATGTGGTCTGAATACTTTCCCGAAAGCACTGTATTTCAGGTATTGGCCACAGGCTGCTGTAGGAATGTTCTCTTCCATCTCTTTCATACTATACTATACTCTACTCTTTTCAACAATAACCACCACTCTTGCTTCTTGCCCGTACTGCTGCGCACAGTGGTCTCATTCCATCTGTGATCTCTGTTTCTTCAAGGCTGGACTGGAGGTGCCATTCGTTCCTGGCTGGACACTACAAGCACATTTAGAAAAGACGAGAGACAAATCTTGTTTCTAGCATTTTCTCTTAACATGTTTGTCCTCCCATTTGCCTATTTTTCATCGTTTGACCCCCTCCCACCCGCCACCCCACCACAGCTGGCCATGCTTTCTCAGTAAGACCCAGGCTTTCTCTATTATTACCATGCTTGCCTGGAGTCCTTTGACCCCTCCTCCTCTGAGCAGCGGGGCGTCTCGCATCCAGGGCCATGGGCCACCCGCTCACTCCATCATAGCTCCCCACTTAGCTCTCTTGTTGTAATCCACTCTCATAAATTTGTCCAGTGGGACTGTTGACCAGGGCCAGGGGCTGACTGGTAACTCTAGCCCAGTGGCCAGCCTCCTCCTGGGGGACAGTGGAGGTCTTTGTTCCCCTGTCATGCCTCACATTCCCAGAGCAGCCATGGGTCCCCTGGAAGGCAGAGTTCATGGGGAGGGACACAGTGCCATAGCCTCATAATTACCAGACTGATTCCATGGTAGCGAACATTCACGTAAACTCACAAGATCAGGCAGCTTGCGAGGCCAACAGACCCATTCTTCTACACCATGGTTTCCAAATCCCGCCCCCAGGCATACTCATTGAGAGTAGAGCAGTGATATGGCTCAAGCCCTCATTAAATATGGCAGTTTCAGACAATGGCTTTAGACAGAGGTGCTTGAAGGTGGTTGTTACACCCCCAAGGATTCGATTGAAAGACATGACGTTTGGTATCCAGGATTAGACGACGACATAAAGGGTCAATGCATCTGATTTGGAGTGAGGTGGGGACAGTGAAGGATGGAAGGATGGATCCTTTCAAGACTTATGTTTAAAAGACAGAAAGAAAGGTCAATGGTAGGAGGGAAATGATATTGTTGCTATTTGAAGACACAACAGTTGATGTTTTACGTAAAATTGTCAATTTGGCTTAAAGCTGTAAAAAAGAGGAAAAAAACATACCATAATATCATAGAGTGTAACATTTGACTGTCCACATTAAATCCACAGTAAAAAAAAAGATAACATCTGATAATAAGGTACATAAAACCTGATAGTACACAATGTGTTTTTCCGCTCCCTGAGAGGAAAAGGACAATCTGAGACAGAGCCCCCTGGCCGCTGTTGTTCTCCCATCCAAAAGAATTGGAGCGGACACTTCAGGCTAGGCCATGATGTCCCCGCAAAGGATTTGTTTAATGGAAATTTGGTGTAGGAGTACATCCCCCGAGGGACACTGAGCTGTAACAAATCTCAAGGACGTGCTCCAAAATATGACATTTACCCGCTGCTGGCATCACAAATCATTCACACCAGGATGTACTAACCAGTGCACACAGATCCAACCAACCGGCACCGGAAAATACATCCCCCTCCAGGACCACGCTCTCTTTTCTCCCTCTTTTCCCCTCCACACTAGCCCACAACACACAGGATTTATTTCTGCACCTCTTGTTTCTACTAAATACCAAGTCTGATGATGGACAGGTTCTTAATTAGAATTATTGACGTGTTCTTGGGGATTTAAGGCCAGGTGAGACAAGATGTTCTGTTCAAATATGTTTAGTTCATAGCTGTGTGATTGTGAAGTGAACGTCTAGCTATACAAATACAAAGCTATACAAATACAAAGCTATACAAATTACATACAGTACCTGACGGTCAGTGATTATTCCAGAAAATGAAAAAGGTGAGGCTTTGACAAGGCACTGTATTGCACACAAATACTGGGCTCTGTTGGAGGATAGACTGTTAGGGAAGTTAGCCCAGGGAGGGAGGAGGAGATGGGACGAGGGTGATCCAGAGAGGTGGGTGGGTAAATGTTTCTGATGTGGACAGGAATGAGTTCCGACAGCTAGACTAAGGATGGAGGAAGGAGCTTATTTCACGGCTGATTTGTTTTAATATCTGGAGCAACAGCAGGAGGGAATGTGGGGTAGAGGGCTACGGAGAAGGGTATCGAAGCCAGGCACTGGGAGAGAGAGAGGGGATTGGAGATTGTGTGGTGGGAGGGAGGGACAAGGTGGATTGTTGGAGAAGAAGAAGAACAAGTTTGAGGTTTTATATAACAGGTAACTTAAGAGAAGGGAACATGAAAGGAGGCAGGTGATCATGGCTATAGAAGGGATCATGGCTATAGAAGGTGAGAGGCTAGAGAGAGAGATAGAGAAAGAGAATAAGAGAGGGATGTTGTTCTCTGGAAGAGAACAGAAAAGAGAGATCAGATGGACTGAGAATGAAGGAAAGGATGAGAACAGGAGAACAAGTGTGGGGGGGGGGGGGTAGAGGCTATGAGGTGTAGGGTAGAAGCTATGAGGTATGGGGAGCTGTGTTCTCAGGGCTGAACGAGGTGATGTCAGGTGATAGTCAGGCTCAGAGAGAATCAGAGGAGAGCAGCCTTTGATGCAATCAGAGGTGAAGAGCAGAAAGGTGAAGAGCACATGAAAGGCCCCAGAGCTAAAAGAGAGAGAGAGTGAGAGAGAGAGAGAGAGAGAGAGAGAGAAATAGTAGAGCGAGAGAGTGCTCTTCCCTGATAGAGGATGACTAGGAGAGATCACGCAGTTTTTGCATATTACCTGCATCACCAACAACATCCCATTAGCATGTTGCTGGCACAACATCTAAAATACATCTATGCAGTAATATAAACCAAAATATCATCTTGAGTTAAAAGAAAGAATTATGAGAAATGAAATCAGCAGGAAAGTAATTGTGGTTTGCCTAAGAATGAGCATGGACATTGATAGGAGCTGATTGCTGCTTCTGAGAATCAAAGCGAAGAGGAGAGGAATGGAATATTAGCAGTCCTGCCTAGCCAAGCCCAGCATGGAGGGACGAGCCCAGAGCCAGGCTAACAGGTCTGTGATCCATGGGTAACATCTGTCAGCAGGACGCAGCTTCCCTGCTGACAATACCATGGATCACAACCTGGCAGCTTCTAGTTAACGTTACAGTCTAAATACAGCCCTATATGATCACAATGTGGCAGCTCCTAAGCACTACAGTCTGAACACAGCCCCATGGATTGTAATGTGGCAGCTCCTCGCTAACATCACTACAATCTGAATGCAACACAGCCTCGTAGATCACAACCTGGCAGCTCCTGACAACCCTGACAACCTCTGCACAGGCCGATAGAGTTGGTTCCAATTCGCTCCGTACGCCTCTGTCTTGGCACTAACCCTTCGATGTTTGCAGATCTGAAGATTCTGGATAGGTATAAGTAACGCCGCGGTGGATCAATTTGGGGTCCCGTGATGCTCAGTTGGTAAAGAATGGCGCTTGCAACACCAGGGTTGTGGGTTCAATTCCCACTGTGGACCAGTATGAAGAAGTAAAAAAATGATGCACTCACTACTGTGTTGCTTTGGATAAGAGTGTCTGCTAAATTGCTAAAAAATGTCAACGGATACAAAGAGAATTGGGAGCAGCTGATAAACTACCATCAAACTCACGAGGTACATGTGTAGATGCAACTCTTATTTTGAAAGGAAACGCAATTATTCTGCCCATCGAGCGGTGAATGTCTCAGTACTTGTTATCCAGTGCTTGTGTTGTAGTTTGAATCATCCTTTGATTGCCAGATTTACACGCAGAATCCTTTCAAATAGCTCTCTGCCCCAAGAGCCCTCACTCTGTTGGAGCATTGTTTGGAGGAACCCACTGAAATGTTCTCCCCATCTCCCGTCTACTTTGTCTCCCATTGCAAGTGGGCCTGTCGAAAGCCATTTTAGACTATAAGCACCTATCCTCTTTTATGCATGGCTGTTGATGAAAGCCATAGCAGTGGGCTTGTGCGAGAGAGGGGTCCGTGAATAATACTCCAAATACAAAGAATACTTTTACATAATACAGCGCCTCTGTCACAAACCATTGTCGTTGCTATTGGGCTAGCAGCATATGAATTGATGTCGCCTTATTTGGCAAACAGCATCCAATTTTTCTTGTCCTGTGTCCTCTACAGTGACAGCTGCTCCCAATGGCACCTGCTATGGCCTCCTGCCAATTTATTGTACATCTGGTAGGTGACATCATTGTGTCACGCGCTGTCGTAGAGACAAAGTAACATGTCACCCACCACAGCAAAGAAGGCTCTCTCTTCCTACCCCAAATTGAAGGGCAAACAACCTCCCCCCCATCTTCATCGGAGATGGGAGGCAGTGCAGGGAGTTCACTGCCATATGTGTAGCGGTTATGGTCTAGAGCAGTGGTATTCAAGGTAGGGGTCACAACTCCGAGTGTGGTCGTGGGAGAACTGCAGTGGAGTCCAAAAATTAAGAGTACAGATTATTGTATGAGACAATATACAAAAGTTTTTGAGAAAGGTAATACATTGTTTTATTTTATTGAGTAAATGTATTAATTGGTTTCTTTTCATTTTGATAAGAGAGGAAATGTATTTGTTGATGTACTAATTTTAAGGCGAAAAAAAAAATGTGTTCCCCGGAAATTCTGCCAAAAGAATCGGGTCCCTGCTGAAAAAGTTTGAATGTCACTGGTCTAGAGGGTACAGTGTGGGTAGTAGAGATGGCATTGAGTGCAGGGAGTGAAGTGTGTGTATCAGCACTGTCAGAGAGAGAGAGAGGCCACTTTGTGTGCAAATATTTCTCTGTCCATTGACAAGCACAGAAATAATTACTCCCTTGCAAATGTGCCTGAATAATTCGCTCGATTACCCTCTCTATGTAGACAAGCACTTCCCCCATGGCAGAACTCAATGGGGGGAGAGGAAAAGGATGGTGAGATGTTGGCTTTTGGGAAGTTGTGTAGAAAGAGATAGAGGAAGCAGTGCCTGTGACTTCAGAGGACCTTCTTTGTAAAGTTTCTTTGAGCAGGGTTACATGGGTGTTCTACGTGCATGCATGTCTGCGAATGCGAGACTTTGTGTGTCTTTCTGTGTGTTTTATATGCCACAGCTGTCCACGCAGAGTGTGGTGTCGCTGGTGCTCCAGTTAGCTAATCATCCCTGCAGTCTCCACTCACAGTGGTGTCATTACTGAGCATTCCGCATGGCTGGCCAACTAACAAACAAACTGTGAAAGACATTAAGGGGAGAAATCCAAATTTGCCTCGCTAAAAAAAGCCCTCTTCTGAATCTCTGTGGAAAAAAAGGCTCCCCACTTGTTTTAATATGGACTATGGAAGAGCAAAAGCTTTCATAATTATCTATGATTGGTCACTGCGGCCATGATCATTTTCATCCTCTGTTTTGTAAACAAAACAATTTTGACTTTAATATCTTGAGTAGCATGAAATTACCCACCGTCTGCACAACACAATGTAATGAGGTATTTGGACAATGTCAGCTCTCATTCCAGGTAGCAGGCCTGTGATTTTCAGCAAACCGTTGGTCGTATCTTCCCAAAATGGATCGAGTCTATTTACACAGCAACGGGTTATACTTAATTAAATAATTCTAAAGTGAGTTTCACATGATGCACAGTAGAAGTGCAGAGGTTCGAGGAGTGCTGATTTCTACTAAGTTCAAATTCCAACTAATTTGAACTTTCCAACTCTTCCACCCCCAACAGCTAACTAAAGGCCTTGCACAAATAATGTCAAAACTACATTACTCCATAGACAAAACTATCACTAGTCTCTCCCCTCTCCAGACAAATGCCAAATGTCTCAGTAACGTTGTCATTTCATTAGGTCAGAGGTGATCATGTTCATTACTACAGACCTATTCATAGTCCTCTGACATGGCCGTGCCCGAATACTTTGTTTCATCACAGCTGATGGATGTGGACCTCTCTCCCTCTCTCTCAGCCGAGGTGGCTGTTTATTGTTAAAGCCCAGCTACATTTTTCAGCCAGGCACTTGGTTTATGTTTGTTACCAGAGGAGTCTCAACAGAGAGCAGGTCGTGAAGATGGTGCCATGAAACAGCTGGGCCAAAGCCAGGCCTCTGTCTCTCTGGCCTCTGTCTCTCTGGCCTCTGTCTCTCTGGCCTCTGTCTCTCTGGCCTCTGTCTCTCTGGCCTCTGTCTCTCTGGCCTCTGTCTCTCTGGCCTCTGTCTCTCTGGCCTCTGTCTCTCTGGTCTCTGTCTCTCTGGTCTCTGTCTCTCTGGCCTCTGTCTCTCTGGTCTCTGTCTCTCTGGTCTCTGTCTCTCTGGTCTCTGTCTCTCTGGCCTCTGTCTCTCTGGCCTCTGTCTCTCTGTCTAGCTCAGACAGTCATGGTGGTGGGATTGTGGTTTGTATCAATATTATCTACCCACAGAACTGCATGACTGTGCCCTCCTGGCCTCTCTCTCTCTCTCTCTGTCTCAATCAATTATGTTTTTTTTAAGATACTACCCACAGAAAAGGATGCCAGGTTTCAATGTCAGGCTATCTGGTTTTGTTTATGACAATGATTACACACCACTGGAAACACTACATTATACAGGCTCACTTGAAGACCTGGCACTACCCCTGGCACTACCCCTGCCACTGGTTGACTTGGGTTTTGACCCTATGATGCACTACCCCCTCCCTATAATTTGACCCTATGATGCTCTACCCCCTCCCCATATTCTGATTCGCTATGTTTAGCCACTGGGGACTAGCTTAAAAGAAACACTCCATATCAGTCATGAATGATGGTGGCAGGTTGCCTAGTGGTTAGAGCATTGTGCCAGTAACCAAAAGGTTGCTGGATTGAATCCCTGAGCTAACAAGGTAAAAATCTGTTATTCTGCCCCTGAACAAGGCAGATAACATACTGTTCCCCGGTAGCCTGTCATTGTAAATAAGAATTTGTTCTTAACTAACTTGCCTAGTTAAATAAAGGTTATATAAAATAAAATTATCCATACCCCCCCCCCCCTGCTCTGCTCACTCTCCTCTGCTCCCTTCATTAAATGGGGTGTGTGTCAGTGAATGTAAACAGTAGTGAGGGCTTGGCGGTGTTGCTATAGCCGACACACATGCGATGTAGGCCTAATCAGTGATTTGGATACACAGTGACAGGTCATCTGGTTTTTAGATCAGAGGTTACAGAATTCAGGAACTGGTGGAACTGTGGAAGAAAATAGTAATAGCTGAGACCACTACCTTAATGTGTATGTTTTTATCTACCTGCTAAAGCTTTTATATTGCCTATCCCATATGTTCCAACCTGGGCTATGGATGAGCCAGACAGAGGCCCTGATGCTGCATGGTGGGATTGAGAACACAGATCTAATAGCTCGTGTGGTCTCCGTGCCATATGAGAGGAGAGGGGGGAGGGTCCTCATTCAGCTGAATAGCAGGCTGAGTGATTGGCTGACTCGAGGTGTGTGTAGCAGAGTGGAGAAAAAAGAAGGCAGGCTCAGGGGAAACAGAATGAGTGTACGCAATCTCTAATTAAAAAGAGCGATGAAGGCTGACACACCTTGGTCGACTCGTGTTATCAGTCATTAGTGAGAGTGCAGCAGATTATTAGAGGCCGTGACCCTGTGCTACAGTGGATTGCCTCTCTCCCTATACACATCTCCTTTTCTCCTTCTCGCCCTCTAATATTACACCCCATACCTGGGATGGTTGTATGGCTGAATAAGGGAGCTTAGAGAATAATCCCCAATACTGAAATCAACAATGATAGAATTCCAGGAAGGAAAACACAGCTCTACTATCCTGTTTTTCTGGATGTGTTACTACTCTCCAGTTGCATTCTGCTAGCTGGGCCTACGCTACCTCCCACATAGGTTGCCTTGTCAAATTGATACCTCCACCAATCTGGTGCAAACCATCTGGTGGTATATTCAACAAACAATGGTCTCATATGAAATGGCTGAGGGGGGCTGTGGGGGGGTACCTTCATTGGGTGCAGTGGTCCAGAACACTGTGTTCAATCAGTAACCCCCCACCACTGGTCATTGACAGGACCAGGCAATCCTAGCCCCTCCAGCCCCCTCCAGAACCATGCTACTGTTACTCTCCATTAACAGGGGAGGGCGAGAGGTAGGGGGGGGGGGGTTATGGGGCAGGGTGTACTAGTGAGTCTCTCGTGAATTGTGTATGATTTAGGATAATTCATGTACTGCACTTCCAAGTGCATTATGTTAAGCGTCCCTGGTGTAGCTTAGGTGTAGCTCAGGTGTAGCTCAGGTGTAGCTCAGCCCAGCTCCTCCCTTTAGCTATCGCCACCTCTCAAGCCCAGCCTCCAGGGCCCAGATTCACAAAACACTTCTTATGCAAAAACTTAAGAAGTTTCTTAAGGAAAAAAAAAAAGTTTATTAGATAGTTCGTAATTCCTCAACAATATCTTACGATTTAATGATTTTCTTACGAACTCAAATATCTTCTTACGAATCTTCTGAAGATTTAGCTAGTTATCTAGCTACCAATGGCAATCATGTTAGCATATTTCATGCTGAGATTACTGTTCGAAAACATGTTCTTGGGTTTAAAGTAATCAATACTGCAACTTTCAGATGAAGTTTGTGAGTGAATTACATGTTCAATTGCTTTCATGAGCTTGTTCTCTCACTGCCCAGAGTTTAAGACAAGGGTTTAGCTATCTTGGAATTAAGAACTTTATATTCAAGAATCAAATTTCTTCTTATCTTTTTGCTTAAGGAGAAACATAAGAAATAGCACAGTAACATTTCCAAGAACCTTTTTGAGCAATAGCAACTTTGCTTAACTTTCTTCATAAGTCTATAGTTAAGGAAAAAAATATTATTTCAAATGTTTTGTAAATCTGGGCTCAGGCCTCCAGACCCTAGCGTCCTCCTCCATGATAAAGGCAGTGGCGGTAGGCGGTAGGAGGGAGCAGGAGGGGCGCTGCCAGCGTGCCGTGTGTCGCCCCTCGCCGCTAATGCCCTGTCTGGTTGTGGCAGTTACCCCAGATCTCTGGAATAACCTTCCCTAACTGTCAGCGTGTATTTGCTTGTAAATGCAATTTCACAGTGCTGACTAAGTGTTTCTTGTTTGTTGTGCTTTTGTTGACAGAGGCCTCATTTTCAATGTTTACTCAAATGAAAATGAATAATTTTTTCAACCTGAGACTCATTGGCCTTGGCTCATTTTCTGTGAAGAACATGTAAAAGAACACATTTTCATTGATTGTACACTGTGCATCTCCCTACACATTTATATTACATATGTAGTGTTCGGGTCCACTGGACCCGAGGGTAATAAAAGTGTGGAAAAGTGTGTGTGTAGGTGAAAACAAGTACAAATTTATCAAAAAGGTTTGCTGTGTGCCTTCACTCTGTCTTCCTCCTCCCTGGGCCTGCTGTTTCAACATAGCACCAAGAACCTGTCTGCCTCCCTGCCTGTCTGCCTGTCTCCTGTCTTTCTTGCACTCTATATTTACCCTTTGTAGTGTGTGAAACTAAACAATGTCTTGCGGGAACCTTCACAATGTTATTACAATATTTAATTTCAATACACTGTAAAAAGTGCTGTATTTTCCCACACCCAGCCAGGTGCAAATTGGGAGAGAGACACATCAAATAAATAGCTTTGCATGTGTGGCTCCTTACCACAATCAATCAGTATGGCAAAAAAATCTCTGCCCAGAGGGCCTTAGAAATCATTTTTGCAGAGAGACAAGCTACAGTAGTGTGGAAGGAGCGTCTTCCACTATGGAAGATTAAGAATTTTACAAATATGAGGATCATGTCTCTGTCAATCTGGAGTCTGACAATGAGTTGGAAGAAGAGGCTGAGATTGACCCTCAGTCAGCTCCAGGACCAGCCCGTCAGCAGCCAGCCCCAGGACCAGCCCGTCAGCAACCAGCTCATCAGCAGCCTGCAGGAGGAGAAATATGGATGTAAAAAATGTGTGAAATTAAATGGTGATCTTGCCCAAGGAATAAGCCATCCCGCATGGCTGCCAATGTGATAAGGGTGTAACCAGGGCCGAAGCGGATGGCGGTTAGTCGTGTGCAGGACATAAAGTCTTCTTTTGAACTGTTCATCCCAGACACCAGCCAGGAAATCATTCTGGACTGCACTACTTTGAAGGGAATGCATGTTTTTGGAGAGAGATGAAAGGAGATGGATCAAACTCATTTACATGAATACTTTGGGGTTCTTATCCTTGCTGTTTTTTTCAGATCCAATGGGGAATCCTGTGGGATGCAGAAACTGGCAGATAACTTTTCCACATTATTTCCAGTATTATTCGCTTCGATAACCGAGACACCAGACCATCTCGGCGGCTGAGAGACAAGCTAGCTGCAATCAGGTCAGTGTGGTACAAGTAGGTGGACCGCCTTCCCCTGTTCTACAACCCTGGGCCAAACGTTACTGTTGATGAGCAGCTTATGCCATTTAGGGGCCGCTGCCCCTTCAGGCAGTACATACCATCTAAACCCTCAAAATATGGAATCAAGATCTGGGCTACCTGTGATGCTACTTCATCATATGGGTGGAACTTGTAAGTGTATACGGGGAAGCCAGATGGAGGAGCCCCTGAGAAGAACCAAGGGATGCAGGTTGTCCTGGCCACAACATCACATTTTTACTTCACACAAGCTGGGACAGGATCTCCCCAAGAAGAAGATGACGATGGTAGGAACAGTACGAAAATTCCTCTAAGTTTGTGTTTACGGCCGACACGTCCCTAGTATCCTACATGCCAAAGAAAGGCAAACGTGGTATGCTGCATAGGGATGGTAGAATCTGTGGCCAGGAACATCAAAAAACAAAAATTATAATGGATTACAATGCCACAAAAGGAGGGGTGGATAATTTAGAGAAGCAGGTGTCTGACTAGAGCTGCAAAAAAAGAACCCTACACTGGCCACTTGTGATGTTCTTCAAAATCTTGGACATCTCGGCATATAATGCGTTTGTCATTTGGTTGGGGTTGAACCCAGATTGGAACAGAGGGAAGCTCCAGAGGAGACGTCTCTTTCTTGAGGAGCTGGGTAAGGCATTGGTAAGACCTCAACTCCAGAGGAGGCAACATATCCCAAGGACACCAGCTTCTGTAGCCATCGTGAGGAGGATTCAGGAGGAGGATGCTGGTGCCCCATCCGCCCGACTCACAGAACCAACAACTCCAATACCGGAAGTGTGAGTGATGATGTTGCATGTGTGCTTGTCTGACTAGCCTACCTTGCTTGGCCTGCTGTAGCTACAGTATATACGTGAGTGAGTGAGTGAGTGAGTGAGTGAGTGAGATTTAGTAAGTTTTTTCATCATTCTAGATTGCAGCCGGTAGCAACAAAAAGAAGCGCTACGATGTGTGTGGATCCAAGAAGGACAGGAAGACACAGTACACATGCATAAAGTGCAATAAATACAATACATTTGCAACACACACACACAGTCAAAATCTGTCCCTCATGTTGTGTGTAGACCGGCCTTAATTTGTGTTCAATGGGGCTCATTTATCATTTCCATAATTTGTTCAGTTCAAAGCAATAAACATCAATAGTGATAAAAACATGATTTATTTCACCCATGTCTTGATCATAATTGATTTTTGTTTACAAAAATCACATCAAAAAAAACTAATTAGCAAAAAAAACTTTTATTGATAAATGTGATCTAGCAGAGGTAAATGGTAAATATTAACCAAGTATGCTGTCCAAGTATGCTTGTATTTTTACATAAATTGTTATGGCTGTAATGTTTTAAAAACCCAATAATGTTGTGGGTCCATCAGACCCGCAAACATTGGGTGAATAACAAAAACATGAACCAGCCTCACAACCGCAGACCACGTGTAACCACGCCAGCCCAGGACCTTTACATCCGGGTTCTTAACCAGTGGGATGATGTGAGACCGGCCACCTGGACAGCTGATGAAACTGTGGGTTTGCACAAACTGTCAGAAACTGTCTCAGGGAAGCTCATCTGGGTGCTCGTCGTCCTCACCGGGGTCTTGACCTGACTGCAGTTCGGCATCGTAACCGAATTCAGTGGGAAAATGCTCACTTACAATAGCCACTGGCACGCTGGAGAAGTATGCTTATCATGGATGAATCCCGGTTTCAACTGTACTGGGCAGATTATAGACAGCATGTATGGCGTCGTGTGGGCGAGCGGTTTGCTGATGTCAACGTTGTGAACAGAGTGACCCATGGTGGCGGTGGGGTTATGGTATGGTGTTTGCTGATGTCAACGTTGTGAACAGAGTGACCCATGGTGGCGGTGGGGTTATGGTATGGTGTTTGCTGATGTCAACGTTGTGAACAGAGTGACCCATGGTGGCGGTGGGGTTATGGTATGGCCAGGCATAAGCTACTGACAACAAAACAATTTAATTTTATCAATGGCAATTTGAAAGCACCGAGATACCATGATGAGATGCTGAGGTCTATTGTCGTGCAATTCATAAGCCGCCATCACCTCATGTTTCAGCATGATAATGCTTAAAATGTCCCAGTTCTTCCAAGGCCTGCATACTCACCAGACATATCACCCATTGAGCATGTTGGGGATGCTCTGGATCGACGTGTATGACAGAGCGTTCCAGTTCCCGCCAATATCCAGAAACTTTGCACAGCCATTGAAGAGGACTGGGACAACATTCCACAGGCCACAATTAACAGCCTGATCTACTCTATGTGAAAGAGATGTGTCCTACTGCATGAGGCAAATGGTGGCCACACCAGATACTGACTGGTATTCTGATTGACAACCCTACTTTTTTTAAGGTATCTGTAACCAACAGATGCATATCTGTATTCCCAGTTATGTGACATCCATAGATTAGGGCCTAATGAATGTATTTCAATTGAACTGTAACTCAGTAAAATCTTTGAAATTGTTCCATTTTATATTTTTGTTCAGTGTATTTTGGGCAGTAGACTGTGTCAATTACATTAAAATGTAAACAATTCAAACCATTGTAGTCGAGGGGCATGAAAGAGTCTAAGGGCTTTATTCAATCCATAATGCGGAAATTCAGTGTTACAACATGATTTAAATTGAAACGCAATGTTCCCGTGCTAGCGGAGACTGCATTCACGGTACATGCTGAATATTTTCTATCACGCAATCTGTAATGCTTCAGCGATACAGACTGAATAGAGCCCTAACTCAGGAAGATCCATTTCAGGCTATTGTTTGTCTTTTCTCTCAGCCTCCAAGGTAAAAATCTAATCCATTGTAGAAGGGGATTTTATGACTTACAGTATGTGGCAAACATGGAGGATCCCTTCAAAAGAGGAATATCCTTTTTTGACAAATAACAGGGTTGGACAACGTCAATATCAACACAGAGGTAGAATTTGTCGAAGGTCACTTGCAGTTCTGTGGACATAAAGATGGGTGAGGACAGCATGCAGATATGAGTTGGCAGAATTTAGTGAGTATATGCGTAGATTTTAGATTACAAAAATTATATAAAACTAGTCTACTGAAAATATAATGTTGCACTAGAACGACATGGCTTTTTTTATTCAGGTCTGACCCTAACCCTGTGTTTCAGGCATAGATACCCTTTGGATTCCTAGGCTACAATTGAGATGTGGCCAACAGAATGTGAGGAAAGTCTCGCCTGCACTAAATATGTGATATATTCTGAATGTTTATGCAGAACTTATATTGGAAAGCTATTATTAAAAGGTGCACATTGCCCTTTTTCATTTAACTAGGCAAGTCAGTTAAGAACAAATACTTATTTTCAATGACAGCCTAGGAACAATGGGTTAACTGCCTTGTTCAGGGACAGAACGACAGATTTGTACCTTGTCAGCTCAGGGATTTCATCTTGCAACCTTTTGTTTGCTCTAACCACTAGGCTATCTGCCGCCCCCATCAAATTTATCATCTTCAGCAACATGCCAAGATCAACATATGTGAAAATGGTTGGTTTCTATGTTTTGTAGTCAAAAAGATAAAAGAAAGGAAGGGGAAAGGGGGATGCCTAGTCAGTTGTACAACTGAATGTCTTCAACTGAAATGTGTCTTCCGCATTTAACCCAACCCCTCTGAATCAGAGAGAACTGTTTCCGATGACATCATCCGGAGACACTGATGACATCACCTGGCGGCATCATACTTGTTTTTCCTGACGAAAAATAATGACAATAACAAGATGAGATGCCCCGGAAAAAACTATTACTATTACAAATTACTTTTCATTTTAGTTGACAAGTGTAACGAGATGAGAATTCCATGTGAGACTAATGGACATTCAACTTGACATGAAATCTCCTTTTCATCTGTTTTGTCCAATCATAAGCATGCATGGTTCAGCATATTGTTTCATGCAATCCTCTCATTGGTCTATAACGTCTTTCAGTTGCGTCTGCTGCTTAAGCAAAGCTGGCAGGCAAACACACACAGTCCCAGGAGGTCACTAGTCTCTTTTTTGAACTGATACGCAGCCAGGACACTTCAATTGTAGTTTACCTCAATTAGAAACAACCATGCATTTGATCATATTTGCTTTCATATAGGCAGGCCATTTTTGCTTGATCACATCAGAAGCCATGTGCGCTGTTATTTACAGTGCCTTGCGAAAGTATTCGGCCCCCTTGAACTTTGCGACCTTTTGCCACATTTCAGGCTTCAAACATAAATATATAAAACTGTATTTTTTTGTGAAGAATCAACAACAAGTGGGACACAATCATGAAGTGGAACGACATTTATTGGATATTTCAAACTTTTTTAACAAATCAAAAACTGAAAAATTGGGCGTGCAAAAATTTTCAGCCCCCTTAAGTTAATACTTTGTAGCGCCACCTTTTGCTGCGATTACAGCTGTAAGTCGCTTGGGGTATGTCTCTATCACATCGAGAGACTGAAATGTTTTCCCATTCCTCCTTGCAAAACAGCTCGAGCTCAGTGAGGTTGGATGGAGAGCATTTGTGAACAGCAGTTTTCAGTTCTTTCCACAGATTCTCGATTGGATTCAGGTCTGGACTTTGACTTGGCCATTCTAACACCTGGATATGTTTATTTTTGAACCATTCCATTGTAGATTTTGCTTTATGTTTTGGATCATTGTCTTGTTGGAAGACAAATCTCCGTCCCAGTCTCAGGTCTTTTGCAGACTCCATCAGGTTTTCTTCCAGAATGGTCCTGTATTTGGCTCCATCCATCTTCCCATCAATTTTAACCATCTTCCCTGTCCCTGCTGAAGAAAAGCAGGCCCAAACCATGATGCTGCCACCACCATGTTTGACAGTGGGAATGGTGTGTTCAGGGTGTTGCTTTTACGCCAAACATAACGTTTTGCATTGTTGCCAAAAAGTTCAATTTTGATTTCATCTGACCAGAGCACCTTCTTCCACATGTTTGGTGTGTCTCCCAGGTGGCTTGTGGCAAACTTTAAACATTTTTTATGGATATCTTTAAGAAATGGCTTTCTTCTTGCCACTCTTCCATAAAGGCCAGATTTGTGCAATATACGACTGATTGTTGTCCTATGGACAGAGTCTCCCACCTCAGCTGTAGATCTCTGCAGTTCATCCAGAGTGATCATGGGCCTCTTGGCTGCATCTCTGATCAGTCTTCTCCTTGTATGAGCTGAAAGTTTAGAAGGACGGCCAGGTCTTGGTAGATTTGCAGTGGTCTGATACTCCTTCCATTTCAATATTATCGCTTGCACAGTGCTCCTTGGGATGTTTAAAGCTTGGGAAATCTTTTTGTATCCAAATCCGGCTTTAAACTTCTTCACAACAGTATCTCGGACCTGCCTGGTGTGTTCCTTGTTCTTCATGATGCTCTCTGCGCTTTTAACGGACCTCTGAGACTATCACAGTGCAGGTGCATTTATACGGAGACTTGATTACACACAGGTGGATTGTATTTATCATCATTAGTAATTTAGGTCAACATTGGATCATTCAGAGATCCTCACTGAACTTCTGGAGAGAGTTTGCTGCACTGAAAGTAAAGGGGCTGAATAATTTTGCACGCCCAATTTTTCAGTTTTTGATTTGTTAAAAAAGTTTGAAATATCCAATAAATGTCGTTCCATTTCATGATTGTGTCCCACTTGTTGTTGATTCTTCACAAAAAAATACAGTTTTATATCTTGTTTATATATTTTATATCTTGTTTGAAGCCTGAATTGTGGCAAAAGGTCGCAAAGTTCAAGGGGGCCGAATACTTTCGCAAGGCACTGTATCTGTCTTGTCGCTTTCACGGTCTGCAAAAGTAAGTTGTGGTTGCTTCAGAACATCAGAACAGCGATTACTCACCTCGAACTGGACCTAGATATTTTCTTTAACGAGTCCGACGCAAAGGATATATCTGCTTTCTCGAGATCAGGCCCAATCCCCATCATTAGTCTGAAGAAAATATGGAATAAAAGGGGGCGGAGGTCAGGGTGCCTTGTGAGAAATTGGAGGCGTGTAAGTAACCCTCCACTACCATCCATACTATTGGCCAACATGCAATCATTGGAAAATGACCTGGATGATCTATGATTAAGACTATCCTACCAATGGGACATTCGAAACTGTAATATGTGGCTCACCACCTGGCTTCGCTCTTATGTACCAAAATGTGAAATGGTGTTTCTTACATTGGATAAATGTAGAGACACAGAGATACGAAAAAGTATATCATACACTGCATTTGAGGAACAATGGGAAAGTAATTCTGCTTTGTAAGTTGATCAACTTGTAAACTCCCTTTTGAGAAAATCGCCTTTGAATGTTTTGGTATCTGGTGAAGAGCTCTTCTTTGTCTACACCCATTCAGCATCGTTCACACCCTCTTAAGCTTTAGCCCCATCCGTCTCGTTTCGCTCTTGGAGCGCACACTTGATGCACACTTACCTCTGGATAACATGAAAACAGCCTAAACAACTCTATTGGCAACAATTTCATTACGCTTTAACAATAACGTCCGCCAGGGAGCCAGCCAGCTAACGTTAGCTAGGTAGCTAACAGTACACTTTAGCTTAAGACATATAGCTAACTAGCTAGGGAAACAAGGAACCTAGCTAGGTAAACAACGTTTAAGATCACACACACGTCATGTAACGTAAGCGAACAACCAGCCAGCTAACGTTAGCTAGTTAAACAACAATGAACAAAGTGCCAACAATGCCACAGTGCTGGGAGCTAACAAACCAGGTGCAATGTTAACTAGCTAACATTAGGCTCTAACTAGAAAAGCAACGGCTCTGGGAAACGAATAACAACGTCAGATAGGGAGCCAGCCAGCTAACAGTACACTTTAACTTGAAATGAAACCACTTTCTGTCAAAATTAGAAATGTGTAATATCTGAAAATGTTGCTAGCTAACACTAGACTATCTTACCTGTATACATCATCATGCATGATGGACGCATCTCCCTCTCAGGAATGCCATACCACGGTTGCCCTTAGTTTGAAGATGTAATCTGGAGACAGGTGTTTTCTCCATCTCTTTAGCTAGCATACTCTAATTCCACTGATTTCAAAACTTGATCCTCCAGAAAGTGGAGAGCAACAGGTATGCAGCTCAACTACACAATAATTTTTTTTAAAAGCCGTGTTCGACAGGATTACCAACACAGACTGATGAGCTCAAATAGACAGAAGCATTCAATATGGCAGACCAATCAAAAGTCCTCTCTCTACATGTCCAGCCCACTCATTAGCCAATCATGGCTAGTGGGAAGGTTGCTCCCTTTTTCTGTGGCTTATCCAACAAGACTCGGAATTTAACAATTGTATTCCTATTTACAGATGACATACACGTTTGTTAATGAGGCACATGTTATTAATAAGGCATTTTGATTTTAAAAAAGCCATTACGTTCAAACGGCTCTCCTGTGAAGTCGTGACTTGCAACATACGCCTAGTTTCCTGAATCGGGTCACATATCTTATGTTTCACAGAGTCGTGGCTGAACGACGACAAGGATAATATAGAGCTGGCTGGGCTTTCCATGCATCGGCAGGACAGAGCAGCTACATCTGGTAAAACAAGGGGCGGGGGTGTGTGTCTATTTCTCAATAACAGCTGGTGCACGATGTTTAACATTAAAGAAGTCTTGAGGTATTGTTTGCCTGAGGTAGATTACCTCATGATGAACTGTAGACCACACTATTTACCAAGACAGTTCTCATCTATATTATTCGTAGCCAACTATTTACCACCACAAACCGATGGTGGCACTGAGACCACACTCAACCAGCTGTATAAGGCCATAAGCAAACAAGAAAATGCTCATCCAAAAGTGGTTCTCCTAGTGGCCGGGGACTTTAATACAGGCAAACTTAAATCCGTTTTACCTCATTTCTACCAGCATGTCACATTTGCAACCAAAGGAAAAAACTGCTTTATTCCACACACAAAGACGCTGTCACGCCCTGACCTGAGATATCTCTGTTCTCTTTATATTTTGGTTAGGTCAGGGTGTGACTAGGGTGGGTACGCTAGTTTTTGTATTTGTATGTCTATGGTGACCTGATTTGGTTCCCAATCAGAGGCAGCTGTTTATCTTTGTCTCTGATTGGGGATTATATTTAGGTAGCCCTTTCCCTTTGGTGTTTGTGGGATCTTGTCTATGTGTAGTTGCCTGTCAGCACTCGGTTTTTATCGCGACACATTTAGTTTTGTTATTTTGTTCGTTTGTTCAGTGTTCATTCTTTAAATAAATAAGAATGTACGCATACAACGCTGCGACTTGGTCCGATTCTTATAACGAACGTGACAGACGCATTCAAAGCTATCCCTCACCCTCCATTTGGAAAATCTGACCATAATTATATTCTGCTGATTCCTGCTTACAAGCAAAAACTAAAGTAGGAAGTACCAGTGATTCTCTCAATACGGAAGTGGTCAAATGATGCGGATGCTACGCTACAGGACTGTTTTTCTAGCACAGACTGGAATATGTTCAGTGATTCATCCAATGAGGAGTAAACCACCTCAGTCACCGGCTTCGTCAATAAGTGCATCGACGACATCGTCCCCACAGTGACCGTACATACAGTACATATCCCAACCAGAAGCCATGGATTACAGGCAACATCCGCACCGAGCTAAAGGCTAGAGCTGCCGCTTTCAAGGAGCAGAACACTAATCTGGACGCTTCGAAGAAATCCTGCTATGCCCTGAGATGAACCATCAAACAGGCAAAGCGTCAATACAGGACTAAGATTGAATCGAAGATTGAATCTACACCGTCTCTGATGCTCGTCGGATGTGGCAGGCTTGAAAACTATTACAGACCACAAAGGGAAACCCAGCCGCGAGTTGCCCAGTGAAGTGAGCGAACCAGATGAGCTAAATGCCTTTTATGTTCGCTTCGAGGCAAGCAACACTGAAGCATGCATGAGAGGCACCAGCTGTTCTGGATGACTGTGTGATCACACTCTCCATAGCCGATGTGAGCAAGACCTTTAAACAGGTCACAAAGCCTCAGGGCCAGACTGATTACAAGGACGTGTACTCAAAGCATGCATGGACCAACTGGCAAGTGTCTTCACTGACATTTTCAACCTCTCCCTGACCGAGTCTGTAATACCTACATGTTTCAAGCAGACCACCATAGTCCCTGTGTCCAAGAAAGCGAATGGTAACCTGCCTAAATGATTACCGCCCCGTACCACTCACATCGGTAGCCATGAAGTGCTTTGAAAGGCTGGTCACAGCTCACATCAACACCATCATACTGGAAACCATAGACCTGCTCCAATGCGCATACCGCCCCAACAGATCCACAGATGACGCAATCTCAATTATCCCAAGTTGCTAATTGTTTGCAGAATGTTCAATCTAAGTACATAAAATCACTTAACTATCCCTTATATGTATCACAGATTTAGAAAAATCCATGCAATGTTTGTTAGAGTTAGGGTTAATGAGTAGATTAACAACTGGTAAAAATATAGGTTAGTTATACCTTTAAAACAAAAATATATTCCAGCTATTGTGAATTTCAAAATTACATATAAAATCAAAAGAGATTAAAATAAGCATGATGTTTTGTAAAACAAATGTTTTAATTTCTCCAGTATGTGAAAGCTAGGTGAATTGCAACAGCACTAGGCTGCAATCAAAACAAATCTATCCCCTTCCCCACATTACATTTCCCCATAACATCACAGACATTGGGTGTTTGAGCCTTTTACTTTCCGTTTTGGTCCACCAGCTTCAAAAAGCTGTAAAAAACTATATTTTTGTTATTGATAATATATTTCACATTTAGATGGTACAGTGATTCACGAAACTATTCAGTGCTTGTTTTCTCACATAAACTGAAATTAAGTGATAAGTGGAGAATTGTAGCAACCAGGAAATGACGATTTCTACATTGGCCAGATGCCTCTCAAGCTAGAGAAATCAATAGGCAAATATCACAGCCAATCACAACACTGGCAGGTAAGTAATACTGTGAAACACTATCATTCCACTATTACTGCACACACACAGTATTATGGATAAAAGAGTATGGAGGCTATTGACTTTTCCATAACAAGGAAACAATTTGCTCAATATATGGGGATTTATATCACTATTCAAACATTACACACAAATCAATCATCAACATATCAATGTGATGGTTGTAACAGAAAAAAAGTCTAGAAGAGAATGAACAAGCAAGAGAAAAAAAATCAACATAATGCTAATTCACATCAATGAAAAGATAATACATGATAAACAATAATGTTGATAGAATAGCGCAATAGAATACTTTTTAAAAAATGAATTAATTGTATATTTAACAGTTGTCTATTGTAAATGCAGCCCAAGCACTACCTCCCCATAAAGTAGTTCCACCTCAGTAGACAAAAAGTAAATAAAGAGAAAAAAATAAGTATTGTTCAAAGTAATCTGATTGGAATCTGGGACACTGAGTGTACAAAACATTAGGAACACCTTCCTAGTATTGAGTTGATCCCCTTTTTGCCCTCAGAACAGCCTCAATTCGTTGGGGCATGGACTCTACAAGGTGTCGAAAGCGTTCCACCACGTTGACTCCAATGCTTCCCACTGTTGTGTCAAGTTGGCTGGATATCCTTTGGGTGGTGAACCATTCTTTAAAAAACCCAGCAGTGTTGCAGTTCTTGACACACTCAAACCGGTGCGCCCTGGCACCTACTACCATACCCCATTCAAAGGCACATCAACATATTGCCTTTCCCATTCACCCTCTGAGTGGCACACATACACAAACCATGGCTCAATTGTCTCTCGGTTTGAAATTCATTCTTTAACCTGTCTCCTTCCCTTTATCTACATTGATTGGTGGATGTAACAGGTGACATCAATAAGGGATCATAGCTTTAACCTGGTCAGTCTTTCATGGAAATAGCAGGTGTTCCTATTGATTTGTAGACTCAGTTTATAATTCATAAATTTATTACATTTGTTTGAATCCTTTATCTATTTAGGTGAGTCTCATTGAGATATCCATTTTTTTCAAGGCCCTGAATATTCAAGATCTAAGCTATTTTTTGTGATCTCTACTAACCTAACATATGGGAAAAAAATGTAAGATAGTAATAAAATGTACCATCTAGCTATTTAATTGAGTATTTTAGGACCCCTGTAGGTACAAAAAATATATTAAACATTGAATTTACTGCTATTTGCCCATAGAAACTCATTGAATAACACACACACACGACAAAAAGAACATGCGCATTCGTGAATCTCAGCTTTTTATATTTTTCAAGAACCATTTTCGGGATCCTCAGAAATACCGCCCTTCCTCAGCCCCCATCCACCACAAAGGCTAATGGCCGTCATCTTACATGGAATTGAATCAATAACACGCTGATTAAATCACATATTTCCATGCGGACATGGCACATCAACATTGATGGATGGCAGTAGAGTAATATTCATTGTATACAGCACCCCTTTTTTTCTCTCTCAGCCTCTTCAAACATCCTAATGGTGTAGTAGCTTCCTACATTCTTCATGATCATCTTGCTATCTTCCTAAGTAGCTCAATGACCTGGGAGTGATTCTCGTTGTTGAAGACATGATATCCCACGATTTTCTGAAGATATAAGTCCCCTTTCACATAGTCTTCAATTGATTTCTCCCCCAGTAGATGTCCATATGTAAATAGCACCATTGCACACTTTTCTGCCTGTTCACTTAAAATTGTGTTAAGGATCTTCACTGTTTCCTTCTCCTGTGTGCATCTACCCAACGGAATGACAATCAGGAAAACATGTGGGCCAGGAGTAGAGAAGGAGAAGCTCTGCCAGTGCCTCTTTGATATGCTTTGTGTCAAACACACCTGGAGTTTAAACAACTAAGACCCATCCACTACACCTTTCACAGTCCTAAGAGTTCTATTGTGGTTGATGCTAGTGGAGGTGTCCCATTCTTTCTTTAATTTGTCGAGTGAAGACTATTAACTGAAACATCACCCCAATTTTTGCAGAGGTTCCCTTGCTTGTGCCAGCATACGTAGCAATACACTAAGCTGCATTTTCAGTTTCACACTGCGTCTTGAGAGCAATGACATAACATTTATGGTCTGCAGAATATAAACTTTGAGAAAACTAACAATGACTTTATGAATCAATGTAATTATTTAAGAAACAAGGAGACCTACACTTTTGATCAATAGTTGACACTAGTCATAGTTACTGTTCTTCCTTACTTGTGCTGAAGGTTGTTGACAGAGGTTGACTTCTCTCCCCATTTTCCAGCACAGTCCAGACAGTCATACAGTACTCCAAGGCAGGCTCTAGATCTGAAATAGTGATACCAGTTGAGAATGTGGTAGTGATGTTGTCCAGTGGTTCGGTCCCTGGACACGGGTAGGAGATCTGGTAATGGTTTTTAGTTTCTTTGATTCCATCTGACTGGCTCCAGCTCACAGTAGCTGATGTGGTGTCCACCGAGTCAACATTTAGCTTATCTGGTGCAGGGATTACTAAGGGAAAATACATTATTGTCAGTGCTACAGTAACTCCAGTATTATAAGAGGAAAGGTATAATAAAGACGTGGCTTAACATGTATTTCCAATTGCTTTTGGTATAGGAAGAAATGAGCTAAAACAGGACAGATGTCACACCGGTAAAGAGATGATGTGTTGCCATAAGGTGAGGGAGATCTCTTACCTGTAACGATGATTTTAGAGACAGGTTTACTCTGTTTCCCATTGTTCAGCAAAGTTGAGACACTGACAGTGTACTCAGTACCAGGTTTCAAGCCAGTTCATTTTTTTGTGGCAGACCTCAGTAGTGTCTGAACAGAGATATGTTCTAGGGCTAGAGCAGGAAATTAGGAAGCACTGTCGGAATGTCTCCATTCCTTGAACCTTGGACCAACTGAGATTGAAGGAAGTATTTTCCAAATTATATATCTTTAAGTCTCTGGGTGGGACCACTCCAACAAAAATCCAGATTTGTTTTATGATGTTAATTCTGACAGATGAGTCCATAACAATATCTATCCTATGACACAACTAAGTAGGTAAGTAAGTAAAACGTGACTAAACCAAACACACAGATGTACAGTTGAAGTCGAAAGTTGTCATTAAAGTCATTAAACTAGTTTTTCAACCACTCCTAAAATGTCCTGTTAAAACTTCTTGGCGCACCCATCCCGTTAGCGGGATCATTTTCGGCAACATCCGCTGGATTGCAGAGTGCCAAATTCAAATTAAATTACAAAAAATATTTCATTTTCATGAAATCACAAGTGCAATATAGCAAAACACAGCTTAGCTTGTTGTTAATCCACCTGGCATGTCAGTTTTCAAAAAAGCTTTTCGGCAAAAACTATCCAAGCGTTTATGTTAGGACATCTCTCTCAGCAGACAAAACATTACAAACAGCTAGCAGCAAAGTAGATTGGTCACGAAAGTCAGAAAAGCAATAAAATGAATCGCTTACCTTTGATGATCTTCGGATGTTTGCACTCACGAGACTCCCAGTTACACAATAAATGTTCCTTTTGTTCCATAACAATTCTGTTTAAATCCAAAAACCTCCATTTGATTGGCGCGTTATGCTCAGAAATCCACATGCTCGAGCGGTCACGAAGGGGCAGACGAAAATTCCAAATAGTATCCGTAAAGTTCGTAGAAACATGTCAAACGTTTTTTATAATCAATCCTCAGGTTGTTTTTACAATAAATAATCAACAATATTTCAACCGGACCGTAGGTTTTTCAATAGGAGTGAGAGAGAAAATGTCTACTCCAAGCTTCTCGCGCATGCAAAACTCTGCTGGCACCCAGCCATCCACTGACGCGATGTGATCTTTCTCGCTCATTTTTCAGAATAAAAGCCTGAAACTATGTCTAAAGACTGTTCACATCACGTGGAAGCCAAAGGAAAGGGAATCTGGTTGATATCCCTTTGAATGGAGGAAGGCATGCAATGGAACAGAGAGGTTTCAGGAAAAACAGCACTTCCTGGTTGGATTTTCCTCAGGTTTTCACCTGCAATATCAGTTCTGTTATACTCACAGACAATATTTTGACAGTTTTGGAAACTTTAGAGTGTTTTCTATCCTAATCTGACAATTACATGCATGTTCTAGATTTTGGGCCTGAGAAATAGGCAGTTTCATTTGGGTACGTTTTTAATCCAAACATCAAAATACTGCCCCCTACACTTTAGAGTGTTTTCTATCCTAATCTGACAATTATATGTGTTACGGATACCATTAGCCTGTGTGTGTATCCTGTGTGTGTGTGTATCCTGTGTTCTTTTCTCTCCTTCTCCCCTCACAGGTGAAAATCATCACTCCCAATCAGTCACCAATCCAATCAACAATCAGAAGACACACCTCCTCCTGTTTCCTACCCTATCACAGTTCCTTTCCCTTGGTTTAAAAACCCCATCAGTTGTTTGCTCTAGAGCTGCATCTCTCTGTAAATGCCATGTCTGTAGGTCTCTGTGTTTCACTCTCTCTTTGTGTCTTAAACCTCTCTTTTGTTTGAGCACCTCCATAGCACTTTGTCCTCATCTGTGAGTATTGTTTTTGGTTATGGTGTTTGTTTGTTGCTGGTGGGAAAAAGGGGAAACCAAGACAAGTCGCCCATGGGCATACACTACCCGTAGGTAAACTTTGTTAAATACACTAGTTAGAACTGGGCGGACCACCCACTGTATTTTTGGTTAGTTAGTTAGCTGTTGTTAAAGTAGGCTAGTCTAGCTTAGGGGTGTTTTTGCATACTTATTGTTTCTTTCCTTGGGTCCAGCTCAGCCCCTTTTCCTGCTCCCCTCATTACCGTGTGTTTTACAATAAACCCTGAGTTTGACGGTAGATTTCAGTTGTCGTGGTTATTTCGTTCACACTTTTACTGTGTCACAATTATAATTTGCATGAGTTATGTTACGGGTCTCATTACCATCCCCCCCTAGACTGTCGGGCCAAAAGGGATTCGTAACAATATGCATGTTCTAGATTCTGGGCCTGAGAAATAGGCAGTTTCATTTGGGTACGTTTTTCATCCAAACATCAAAATAGTGCCCCCTACACTCAAGAGGGTTTAACAAACTATAGTTTTGGCAAGTCGGTTAGGACATCTACTTTATGCATGACACAAGTCATCTTTCCAACAATTGTTTACAGACAGATTATTTCACTTATAATTCACAGACACTAAGTTGACTGTGCCTTTAAACAGCTTGGAAAATTCAAGAAAATTATGTCATGGCTTTAGAAGCTGCTGATAGGCTAATTTACATAATTTTAGTCAATTGGAGGTGTACCTGTGGATGTATTTCAAGGCCTACCTTCAAACTCAGTGCCTTTTTGCTTGACATCATGGGAAAGGCTGCGGGGATATACTACTACAGGCACCCGATCAGGTCCAGTTCCCCGTTATTTGCTGGAAAAGGAAACTGAGGTTTTGCGGAAAGAGATCAGGGTGCCTTGTGAGGATCAGAAGACGAGTGGCTAATCTGCCCTTGCCTTCCATCCTGCTAGCTAACGTTCAATCGCTGGAAAATAAATGGGCCGAACTGAAAACATCTATATCCTACCAACAGGACCTTAACTGTAATATGTTATGTTTCACCGTTGTGGCTGAATGACAACATTAAGAACATACACCTGGTGGGTTATACACACTATCGGCAGAACAGCAGCCTCTGGTAAGACACAGGGTGGGGACCTATGCACATTTGTAAACAATAGCTAGATATATTGCATGATATCTAAGTTAGTCTCAAGGTTTTGCTCGCCTGAGAGTAAGCTCTTACCTCTACCTCAGATAAGCTGTAGACCACACTATCTACCTAGAGTTTTCATCTGTATTTTCATAGCTGTCTACACAACACCACAGACTGAGGCTGGCACTAAAACCACACTCAATGAGCTGTATTCCACCATAACCAAACAGGAAAACGCTCATCCAGAGGCGGCGCTCCTAGTGACCGAGGACATTAATGCAGGGGAACTTAAATCAGTTTTACCTCATTTCTATCAGCATGTTAAATGTGCAACCAGAGGTGAAATAATTCTAGACCACCTTTACTCCACATGCAGAGACGCGTACAAAGCTCTCCCCCGCCCCCCATTTGGCAAATCTGACCATAACTCTATCCTCCTGATGCTAAAATTAAAGGAAGCACCAGTGACTCGGTCTATAAAAAAGTGGTCAGATGAAGCAGATGCTAAACTACAGCACTGTTTTGCAGGCACAGACTGGAATATGTTCCGGGATTCTTCCGATGGTATTGAGGAGTACACCACATCAGGCACTGGCTTTATCAATAAGTGCATCAAGGGCGTCATACCCAAAGTGACTATGTACATACCCCAAACAGAAGCCTTGGATTACAGGCAACATTCATACTGAACTAAAAGGTAGAGCTGCCGCTTTCAAGGAGCGGAACTCGGAAGCTTGTAAGAAATCCCGAAGAACCATCAAACAGGCGAAGCGTCAACACAGGACTAAGATCGAATCGTACTACACCGACTCCGACATTCGTCGGACTTGGCAGGGCTTGCAAACTTTTACAGACTACAAAGGGAAGCAAAGCCGAGAACTGCCATGTGACCATAGCCTGCCAGACGAGCTAAATAACTTCTACGCTTGCTTCGAGGCAAGTAACACTGAAACATGCAGGAGAGCATCAGCTGCTCCGGATGACTGTGTGATCACGCTCTCCGCAGTCGACGTGAGTAAGAACTTTAAACAGGTCAACATTCACAAGGCTGCAGGGCCAGATGAATTACCAAGACGTCTACTCCGAGCATGCACTAACCAACTGTCAAATCTCTTCACTGACATGTTCAACCTCTCCGTGTAAGAGTCTGTAATACCAACATGTTTCAAGCAGACCACCATAGTCCTTGTGCCCAAGAACACCAAGGTAACCTGCCTAAATGACTACCAACCTGTAGCACTCACTCTGTAGCCATGAAATGCTTTGAAAGGCTGATCATGGCTCACATCAACATCATTATCCCAGAAACCTTAGACCTACTCAAATTTGCATACTGCACCAACAGATCCACAGATGGTGCAATCTCTATTGCACTCCACACTGCCCTTTCCCACCTGAACAAAAGGAACACCTATGTGAGAATGATATTCATTGACTACAGTTCAGCGTTCAAAACCATAGTGCCCTCAAAGCTAAGGACCCTGGGACTAAACACCTCCCTCTGCAACTGGATCCTGGACGTCCTGACGGGCCGTGCCAAGGTGGTAAGGGTAGGTGTGATCAAGACAAAGAAGATGATTGTGGACTACAGGAAAAGGAGGACCGAGCACGCCCCCATTTTCATCGACGGGGCTGAAGTGAAGCATGTTTTTTAAGGGCAAGGCAGCTCTAACCAACATCTCCAATCTCGTCTCATTGATTGCACTCCAGGTTAGCTGACTCCTGACTCCAATTAGCTTTTGGATAAGTCATTAGCCTAGGGGATCACATACACATATTTTCAACCTACTCCTTGAATGTTTAAATTATGTATTCAATATAGTCAAATATAAATGCAATAATTTGAGTGTTATTAGTTTAAGCACACGATGTTTGTCTATTGTTGTGACAGATCAAATTTTATGACCAATTTAGTCAGAAATCCAGGTAATTCCAAAGGGTTCACATACTTTTTCTTGCCACTGTATATCATTGCCCAAAAGGGTGAAATGAACTCTGTCACGCAGAAATGGGACAGGGCTATTATGTTTTACGTGAAGATGGCATACCCAGTGCCCTTCCAAACCCTGAACAAATGTGATAAGCACATTGTTTACAAATTTCATTACTTTGTCTATTTTGGATGGCCCGCCAGCCCTCCACCGGCACCCCGGGTGATGCAGGAGAAGACAAGGGAGTTTCACAGGGCCCTCATAAGGGCATAAAGGAGGAGAAGTGGTATGTGGATCAGAGAGCTCTGGGGTAAGTGGACATCAGCGTTGGGATGGAACTGTCTGAGCTACTGGCGTTGGCCAGATATATAGTTACGTTCATTTTACTGTAAACTATAGGCTGATCTGCTCCAACTTATTTGTATTCTTTTACACATGGCATTTGTAAATAATTCTCTAAAGTTGTCTGCTTGTACTGGCCTCCTACTTGTTTTTTTCTTCTTCTACACAAATACAATCAAGACCTCCAGTGGTGTCAGGTTACATACTGACTGCTGCTGGTCCACTGTCCATCCGTTTGACATTTAAGGGACACGATTACAGGGTATATTTACAGATTAGTTTGAGAGTTACAAAGCAATAACATCACCACCTGCAAGCTTGTATGAAATAGATTGAGCAATGTTTGTTGACCCCTCCAGAGATTGAACCGTTTGATGAGCTGAGCTGGTGATCCCTCTTCTCTGTGCCTGGGGGCATAGAGGAAGGAGGAGAATATGGTCATAGGGAGAGTTACTGGGTGATGAAGGGTTTCCCTAGCCATGTTTCCCTAGCCATGTTTCCCTAGCCATGTTTCCCTGAACACGGCTGCTAGAATCTTGACTAGAAACAAAAACTTTAATCATATTACTCCAGTGCTAGCCTCTCTACACTGGCTTCCTGTTAAGACAAGGACTGATTTCAAGATTTTACTGCTAACCTACAAAGCATTAAATGTGCTTGCTCCTACCTATCTTTCCGATTTGGTCCTGCCGTACATACCTACACGTACGCTACGGTCACAAGACATGGTCTTCCTGTCCAGGTTGGCACCCCCCTTGCGTTGTGCAGTGGGGGAGATCTTCGTGGGCTATACTCGGCCTTTTCTCAGGATGGTAAGTTGGTGGTTGAAGATATCCCTCTAGTGGTGTAGTGGCTGTGCTTTGGCAAA
Source organism: Oncorhynchus mykiss (assembly GCF_057628025.1). Lineage (NCBI taxonomy): Eukaryota > Metazoa > Chordata > Actinopteri > Salmoniformes > Salmonidae > Oncorhynchus > Oncorhynchus mykiss. Next base: position 66,196,948 of record NC_143029.1, read on the forward strand.
GTGGGTGGGGTTATACCCTGCCTGTTTGGAACTGTCCGGGGGTATCGTTGGTCGGGGCCACAGTGTCTTCCGACCCCTCCTGTCTCAGCCTCCAGTATTTATGCTGCAGTAGTTTATGTGTCGGGGGGCTAGGGTCAGTCTGTTATATCTGGAGTATTTCTCCTATCTATCCGGTGTCCTGTGTGAATTTAAGTATGCTCTCTCTAATTCTCTCTAATTCTCTCTCTCTCTCTCTCTCTCTCTCTCTCGGAGGACCTGAGCCCTAGGACCATGCCTCAGGACTACCTGGCCTGATGACTCCTTGCTGTCCCCAGTCCACCTGGTCGTGCTGCTGCTCCAGTTTAAACTGTTCTGCCTGCGGCAATGGAACCCTGACCTATTCACCAGACTTGCTACCTGTCCCAGACGTGCTGTTTTCAACTCTCTAGAGACAGCAAGAGCGGTAGAGATACTCTGAATGATCGGCTATGAAAAGCCAACTGACACTTACTCCTGAGGTGCTGACCTGTTGCACCCTCTACAACTACTGTGATTATTGTTATTTGACCATGCTGGTCATCTATGAACATTGGAACATCTTGGCCATGTTCTGTTATAATCTCCACCCGGCACAGCCAGAAGAGGACTGGCCACCCCTCATAGCCTGGTTCCTCTCAATGTTTCTTCCTAGGTTCTGGACTTTCTAGGGAGTTTATTCTAGCCACCGTGCTTCTACACCTGCATTGCTTGCTGTTTGGGGTTTTAGGCTGGGTTTCTGTACAGCACTTTGAGACATCAGCTGATGTAAGAAGGGCTTTATAAATACATTTGATTGGTTGATCCTCCTATTGGGACAGCCGAAGAACCCATTTTTCTAAGTGTATTGCGCAACACCCAATGCTATTCCTATTAATTATTCTGGATATAATGACAACAAATTAGATACTACAGCCTACTGGCTTCTTCACGCTATGATACCACCCTGTATCCCACTGCTGGCTTGCTTCTGAAGCTAAGCAGGGTTGGTCCTGGTCAGTACCTGGATGGGGGACCAGATGCTGCTGGAAGTGGTGTTGGAGGGCCAGTAGGAGGCTCTTTTTCCTCTGGTCTACATTTTTTTTATTTTTTTATTTTTTTTATCCCAATGCCCCAGGGCAGGGGACACAGCCCTCTGTAGGGTGCTGTCTTTCGGATGGGACCTTAAACGGGTGTCCTGACTCTCTGAGGTCATTAAAGATCCCATGGCACTTATTGTAAGAGTAGGCATGTTAACCCTGGTGTCCTGGCTAAATTCCCAAGCTGTCCCTCATACCATCACGGTCACCTAATCATCCCCAGCTTACAATTGGCTCATTCATCCCCCTGCTCTCCCCCTGTAACTATTCCACAGGTCGTTGCTAACCTGCAGTTCTCCCCTTGTATCTCTCTCTCTCTCTCTCTCTTTCTCTCTTTCTCTTTCTCTTTCTCTTTCTCTTTCTCTCTCTCTCTCTCTTTCTCTCTTTCTCTTTGTGTGGTTGGAGACAGATGTGCTGGAGTCAAAGAAGATCCCTACCAGCTGCAAATCGTCCCATAAATCAAGACCCCTACATATACTCATTACTGCCACATGCACTCTGCCAGATTGTAATCTCTGCTGTCAGTGTTATCCTAGCCTTTTGTTTGTTCTCAAGATCCTATTGCTCTGCCGTGCTTGTTTCCCTGCCTCACACCATTTTGTCCTCTCGTTGCAGTTCCCGCTCTGTCTCTGCCTTCTGTCTCCTGTACCACATCTCACCACCCAACCACCTTGCTCTGGACTTCACTCACCACCATTGCCTTGGATTCCCCTCAGGACCTGTTTACCCTGATCAACTCAGTCACCTCCAACCTCACTCTACACTTCTGTTTTTCCTGCCACTCATCTGCGCTACCCAGGTTCTGCACTCCACATCTCTCTGTGTACAATAAACTTTTTCATGCAAATTTTTTTTTTCAAATTCTCATGCATTCTAATGCAATATGCTAACAGTAGTGCTAGCGGGAGCGTGAGTTAGCTAACAAGCCCAACACACAGTAATTATACACAATAGACCACAAAACATAGCTCCACATAATGACACACATCTCAAGGCACTTACGTTTAGATGCCCGCACAATTAAACATCAGACATACAGGGATTCAGTCCACAGGAGGAAAAGTTCAGCAGGAGGGTAAACTGTAGAAGTTCTCATCAGGATGGAGGAAAGCAAGTTTAAGACCACACAGTGTGCTGGTGTCATAGGCTGCGTTTCAAACTCATAAAAGACATACCCTCCCCCACTTACCCTCGCCTTATGCCCTTGGGGGAATCCCCATCACCATCTTGGCCATCGGTCCAAACGATTAGCCAAACAAGGGAACTTCGCAAAGTAAGCCCCTCGGCCCTAATTTGCGAGTGTACAATTATGTTCACTTCGTGGCCTGAAACGCCCCATACTTCAATTTGTGATGAAAACTTACATTTATTCATGGATTTAATGTGTAGGCTAAAGAAAAATCGGCATGCATGCATCCAATCTATTTAGTCAGGCAATGTCCACATTATTTTAGAATGTAATAATAATTTGAATATCATGCATTGCCAAGGCCGAAAAAGAACAACCTAATTCTTAAAGTGGTAATGGCCTACAATTTCTGCATGTTTTTTTTGGGGCCCTCTATGTACAATTATATAAATTATACAATTGTATAACTTTGAGGTCCTTGGAAATTACAATTAAGTGCCAGAAAATACCTTGAATTTGATTTGCCAATATCTGGATGAGCCCTGCTTAAATGATGTATAGTCCTAGGGCTATGTTGTATAAGTGATATGGGCCAATGTGCATATATTCACTTTTATTCCTCTAAGTACACATGTGGAACTGCATGAAAATCCATTTAATTTTGTTTCAAATCATTTCGAAATGTTGATTCCAATGTCACACATTGGCACACTTATCTATAGAAATATCCACATGTAGCCTACTAAATGGGCTCCTGAAACCGGAACTAGCAAAATATTAGCCCCCACGAATCGGAAGTGTATGCAACTGTGAGTAGATTATGTTGAAAACAATGGTTGGCCATCTTGGAGGCTGTCTTTAGTTCTATATAGTACCACAGTATGAGTCATAATACCCATAAAACCTAACGGTCAAACAGGGAAATGGTTCCAATTGTTTTTCCACCACATTAATTTTTCCCTTAACCCATAAGGGATTTTTCGGAACACTTAAAATAAGGGCTGCGTTTCGTGCAGACAAATATCTCTAGGACAAGGTGACTTTTATCAACATATTTGCCCAAATGTACCCACCAAAAATGAAATGTTAATTAGATGCTAATGTGGCTATCATAAAGAACTACAATACCATGATGATCTGGACGAGACTGCTGAATCGAGGCAAAGGTAAGAATCTCTGGATTAACTATCTAATGTTTGCTAAATGTAGTAATGAACAAACGGGCTACATTTATTTGAATGTACAATTCTGTGAACTGTCTTGTGCAAGATCGCAGGGATTTGTAGTTTTGCATGATGTCTACTTTCATGCTAATTAGCATTTTAGAAACTGAGAATAAATAGAGCCAAATATATTGATAAAAGTCACCTTGTCCGAGATTTACATGGTTATCAAAATGTCACGCCAGAACGTAAGCCTACATGAAACACAGACCTTATTTTAAGTGTTTCTAAAATAGCTTATGGGAAATGTGAATGGTGGAAAAACGAGTGGAATCATTTTCCTGTTTGACCGCTAGGTTTTATGGGTATTATGACACCTCCACTGTGTTACTCTATTATAGCTCAGTAGATAAATCAGATCAAAGCCGAACTGTACGATGTGGTGGGGAGTTGTACTTTCCAACAGGCCAATATTCTACAAATTCTACAAATTAGCACATAAAAAGAGGTAATTAATAACTACAATGACCATAATCCATTGTGCGTGCTTGTCTGGAGAGGGAGAAGAGAGAAGAATGTGCGATCAAGAGGGATGGAGCAGTTGCTTCGCGAGGTATTTCATCCTGAAAATACATGATCTACGTGATTGATAGTTGGTATTTAGCAGTCATGAAAGTATGCTTTATTTAGAAGAACTACTCAAATAGTGATTTTGTCAGACAGCATACACCTCACCAAATATTGGTCCTACCCAAGTTTCAGATTTCTAATCTCAAAATTCTAAATTTCGAGATACTACAGTTAATTCGGAAAGTATTCATACCCCTTGACTTTTTCCACATTTTGTTACATTACAGCCTTTTCCTAAAATGGATTAAAATGTTGTTGTTTTTCTCATCAATCTATACACAATAACCCATAATGACAAAGCAAAAACAGGTGTTTGGAATTTTTTGCTAATTTATGAAAGATTTTGAAAATGATATCTAATTTGCATAAGTATTCAGACCCTTTACTCAGTACTTTGTTGAAGCACATTTTCAGCAATTCCAGCCTCAAGTCTTCTTGGGTATGATGATACAACAGTGGCACACCTGTATTTGGGGAGTTTCTCCCATTCTTCTCTGCAGATCTCAAGCTCTGTCAGGTCTCTTGAGAGATGTTCGATCGGGTTCAAGTCCGAGCTCTGGCTGGACCACTCAAGGACATTGAGACGTGTCCCAAAGCCACTCCTGTGTTGTCTTGGCTGTGTATTTAGGGTCGTTGTCCTGTTGGTAGGTGAACCTTTGCCCCAGTCAGGTCATGAGTGCTTTGGAGCAGGTTTTCATCAAGGATCTCTCTGTACTTTGCTCCGTTCATCTTTCCCTTGACACCTGACTACTCTCCCAGTCCCTGCCGCTGAAAAACCTCCCCACAACATGATGCTGCCAACACCATGCTTCACCATATTGATGGTGCCAGGTTTCCTCCAGAGGTGACGCTTGGCATTCAGGCCAAAGAGTTCAATCTTAGTTTCGTCAGACCAGAGAATCTTGTTTCTCATGGTCTGAGAGTCCTTTAGGTGTCTTTTGGCAAACTCCAAGCGGGCTGTCATGTGCCTTTTACTGAGGAGGGGCTTCCGTCTGGCCACTCTACGATAAAGGCCTGATTGATGGAGTGCTGCAGAGTTGGTTGTCCTTCTGGAAGGTTCTCCCATCTCCACAGAGGAGTTCTGTCAGAGTGACCATCGGGTTCTTGATCACCTCGCTGACTAAGGCCCTTCTCCCCCGATTGCTCAGTTTGGTGGTTCCAATCCTCTTCCATTTAAGAATGATGGAGGCCACTGTGTTCTTGGACACCTTCAATGCTGCAAAAATATGATCTGTGCCTCGACACAATCCTGTCTCAGAGCTCTACGTACAATTCCTTCAACCTCATGGCTTGGATTTTGCACTGTCAACTGTGGGAACTTATATAGACAGGTGTGTGCCTTTCCAAACCATGTCCAATCAATTGAATTTACCACAGGTGGACTCCAATCAAGTTGTAGAAACAACTCAAGGATGATCAATAGAAACAGGATGGACCTGAGCTCAATTTCGAGTCTAATAGCAAAGGGTCTGAATACTTATGTAAAAAGGTGTTTTTTTTATGTATCTTTAATAAATTAATACATCTCGTTCATTCTCTTAAATTGTGACTTCTTTACTATTATTCTACAATGTAGAAAATAATAAAAATTAAGACAAACCCTGGAATGAGTAGGTGTGTCCAAACTTTTGAGTGGTACTGTATATTAATTGATGTTCATCATACATTTGCTAAAGCGATAAAATGGAGATGAGATGAAAAATACACTATATCCTATGGATAACTAGCAACGTTTCTAAAGCTTAGCTCTGGATGAGTAAACTCGTGTGGGGTCATTTGTTTACATTTCGAAAAAACATAATTCCACTTTGACATTATGGGGTATTGTCTGTAGGTCAGGCTGTAAGACAACTACATGTAGAAACAGTCAAGGGTTCTGAATACACTGCTTCTCACATGTAATGGTCCACGTGAAGGACCACGTGAAAGACCATGTAAAGGACCACGTAAAGGACCACGTAAAGGACCACGTAAAGGACCACTTAAAGGACCACTTAAAGGACCACGTGAAGGACCACGTAAAGGACCACGTAAAGGACCACGTAAAGGACCACGTGAAGGACCACGTAAAGGACCACGTAAAGGACCACGTAAAGGACCACGTGAAGGACCACGTGAAGGACCACTTGAAGGACCACTTGAAGGACCACGTGAAGGACCACGTGAAGGACCACGTAAAGGACCACGTAAAGGACCACGTGAAGGACCACGTAAAGGACCACGTGAAGGACCACGTGAAGGACCACGTGAAGGACCACGTGAAGGACCACGTAAAGGACCACGTAAAGGACCACGTGAAGGACCACGTGAAGGACCACTTGAAGGACCACGTGACACGTGAAGGACCACGTGAAGGACCACGTAAAGGACCACGTAAAGGACCACGTAAAGGACCACGTAAAGGACCACGTGAAGGACCACGTGAAGGACCACGTGAAGGACCACGTGAAGGACCACGTGAAGGACCACTATGTGAATAACTATTTTTGTTTCCGTATGACAAGAACATAAAATAAAGTTATGTGTAAATATAAGGCTTGTCAACAACAGTTTGAATAGACTGTCACAAACGGATTCTGAAGTCATGTTTTTTTTTGTTGATCAACTGAAATACATGAAAAAGGGAAATGAAGATCAACAGTATAACTTTCTGAGCAAATGGATCATTTCAAGTAGCATTGTTTGCATCATAGGCCTGTACAGTATATTTTTCACTTAGCAGTTTCTTTACCATTATCTCTGGGACCCTTTTGACGGTTAACTGAGGGTTACCTTCAATGCCACATCAGGATGGTAACAAAAACCAAATTGTTTTGCCCAACAGAACTTTGCCACTACCTGTTGATGACCTGTTGGGGATTTCTATGCAAGTTATCTTCTAATTTTATTGTCTTCAATTAAACAGAGCAAAAAAAACAGTAGACTCGATCATGAAATGTGTACCTTCGAAACAGTTTTTGAGACTTCGTACCAACATAAATGTCTGTTAATGTTCAATGTTAATGACTCTGGAGCTTAAATAGGGCTATTAACTTCAAAAGCAAAATGACACAGAATCCTGTTGGCCTATTTATGGCACACATTTAAAATGTTGCCAAATTATCTGATAAAGAATAGCCTTTTGCTTTCCGATGCTGTAAAAAAAAAAAGAGATTCAGAATAGAACACTCTAGAAAGCATAGCCTATACCAAACAGATGTGTCATGCTGTGGATGGGAACAAGTCAAACAGGCATATTTCGGGAATCGTCTCCCAGCAGCAAACATTCTCCTCTTGGGGGCGCTCTTTAACCCAACCCTCCTTGTCCTTCCTATCCCTAACCAGTGCTTGGAACCATACCAGTCACGCCACCCATATCTTCACCTCTAACCAAGGGCCTCGGAAAGCTAACTAGAGAAATGGCAAGGCCCCACTCGTTGCTTGTGGCCATGTTCCAGACCGAGTACGTTGCAGATGCATGCCTGGAATGTAGTCGGCATGGAACATGACCTGTGTATTAGTCATCACATGGTAACAGTGGGCAGGGCCTTGGTCGGCTGTAGTCTGCTTGTGTAATGTCTACACATATCAATGACTATTACTGAGGGACAAACACTGGAGCAAGTACATCAGGATCAGTTCAGAACTCACATTTCCACACAATTTGTACCACTGAAGCAACACTGACCATTATACTAAAATGTGCAATAAAAGCAAGCTGGTTGCAATCATGTCAAATTGTGAGGAAATGTCAGTACACAGTAGCTATGGGAGGGTGAAGGGTAAAACAGACCTTTTCAAACAGAAATGCCACACATTATATTATTCTTCTGTCATTGCACTGCCAAATATGGGGGGAAAACAAGTCTAAATTGCAGTGTTCTCCAAGATGATGCCTTATCTACATTGCTAATCTCTTCTATTTGTCTACTTTAAAGGATGGTATTTATTTCAGTTGATTTCAATATATTTAATCTTGTTTGGACATGCAAATCAGGACCTGGGCATCAGCCTTGATCAAATACACCCATCTTGCCTATCACCATAAAGGTGGTCTCCCCCCTCCCCACAACCGCACTATTCACATAGGCCACTTTGCCAGCATGGAAGCTGATGGAGTCCGGAGACCTGCTGGGTATGAAATCACCCCCTAACACCATTAGAGATATCCCACCAATCAGACACCATAGGCCTGAGACAGGCAACAGCCATTTCAACACATGCCATTTTCATCCAATTAAGCTGAGGCGAGGTGGAATGCTGCATTTTAGACAAGAACAGAGGAGGGACTGGTCATTTCCTGCTTCTTCAGTTCATAGCAGAGGGAGAGAGAACAGAGAGACACATTGAGAGCATCTCATAACAGATGGATTGCAGGGAAAGATATTACTGGAGAAAGAATTCAAGTAAATGGCCTCAATTTGGACACATTTCCCCCTTTTACTTAAATTGCTGCTGAGCATTCTGCAGCCGTAACCATAGAGCCTCTCGGTCATCTGACTGGAATCCCAAAATAAAAGCCAGTGTCCTTTAGATAACACCCATCACTCAAGCCAGATCAGTGGCCGGTCACTCCCTGTGTTTGTGTTTAGGCCTCTCCAGAGACCAACGTCCATTCTCCTCCTCCTGCTGGAACGTCCATTCTCCTCCTCCTGCTGGAAATACCCTCTGGGCCACAACAATAGAGAAGGGCCTCAAGAAAAGAGGAGAAAGAAAAGAGAGGGAGAGAAGAGACTGAGGGGTGGGGATTAGGAGAGAGGAGGAGTACAATACAGAGTAAAAAGTGGACAGAGGACAGAGCCACTGCAGTGAAGTGGTCAGAGCCACTGCAGTGAAGTGGTCAGAGCCATTGCTTTCAGTAGTACGGGTGCAGAACAGGGGGACAGAGACTTGAAGGGCTGCTAAGAGCTTCTACCACATTTGGTGTTAGGGGGGACATGATGGGCACACTGCCATGGAGGAGGGGGTAGCCTATTTTCTACTTCCACTAATTAACTTCTCATCACCCAACTAGGACTGGGGAAGTGTGGCTAGTTGGGGGGGCTTGGGGGATCAGGCGGCAAAGGGAGGAAGTCCTCCAAGGTGAGCGAGGCACACTTGAGAAGAGCTATCTGTTGTATAAATCACCTCCATGTCTTGTGCCTTTTATGGAGCTGTGTCGTGCCAATACGCAAACACCTAAGTAGAGGGCAAAAAAAGATGTTCCTTCCTAGAGACAAAGGTATTTTATGGCAACACTAGCCCATTCCACAGCTACGTGCGTTCCCTTCTAGTCGAGTCATTGTGAAACAAAAGGTTGTGTGGGTAATTCCCTATTCACACCGGGTGAGTAGTGTTGTGCTCCTCAGTGTCCACTCTGACTCACATGGTCGTATTGATGGCTGTCTGGGCCTTCCTGATAGGTTGCTGACAGCTCTGGCCCTGAGGATGGGGTTGAGGAGGGCCTCTCTCTGCTGCCTTTGTGATAGAAATTAGGCCCTACAGGTAGTGTTGGGTCCTCTATCAACAAAGCCATTGTTTGCTGTACGCCAACCGCCGCTGTGCAAAGCCCCAACCTGCCCACAAACTGCTAATGTCACCGAGCAGAAGACGAAGGGCTATCACCACCGTCCTCCACCCCAACGTCCCAGGGGAATTCTCTGATGTGTCTTTCCATATCTCTCTCCAAGTCTATATCCGAGCTACGCACATACAGCTATGTACACTGAGAGACAGGTAAATTGATAGGGACTTCCGCTGACACCTCCCAAGCCACATAAAGTGCATTCTTAGGGTGAGAGTCAGAGAGAAGAGAGTGAACAACACCCCAGTCTATGTTGTGTACAGGCCAAGTCTAAACTGAACCTGCAGAGGGGGAGGAAACTATATCTGCATTTCTCTCTCTCTTTCTTTCTCTCTCTCTCTCTCTCTCTCTCTCTCTCTCTCTTTCTCTCTCTCTCTCTCTCTCTTGCGAGAAAAGGAAATGGTGGTCAGAAAAAAAAATGGAATTAGAAAAAAGAGTATTGAATAAGACTATACATCATTACAGATGTCATGTATTGTAGATACGGCTGTAGAATGCAACACAATACTTTGGTTAGTGCATTACACACTAACCACACCATAATAGCACATTCACCTGCCTGAGAGATCACTTATACCTCAAACCCTGATTTGAATATTCCTTGTTTGCCATTAAGTCATCAAACAACACTAAGCCTATATTTGTGGATGTCAATATAGCAGGAGAATGACAAAGAGAGCAGTTCTGGCCTTTATCTTGTGGCAGACGAACGAGGGCCTATCAGCTTGGAAGAAGAGAAGCCTTGTCATTATGCAATTGTAATTCCCTCTGAGATATCCTTTGATAGGCTTTTTCCACTCCCTTGTCCCCTATCAATCTTTTTCCAATTACCTGTCTTGTCTCCCCTTAATTTATCATAATCGTTGCCTTGGTAACTGGTTGCATCCACCATTGGGTTTGGGCCATTGTTCGATGTAATTATGCGCCAAAAGGGGATTCTTTGAGACAGGGGACACAGACGTATACAAAGAGAGCAGGGATGTGGTGGAGGGCGATAGAGGCTGAGGTGGTTCCAAGTACTTGTTCTAACAATGTTTAGGTAGAAATGGAATACATGGAGAAAAAAATATTATTTTTTTGATCATTCAATTGTATCAATATCACAATCGAACACTGCAAGGAATAGTGTCCTGACAGAACAAATATGAAGGGAGGATTATGGAAGAGCTGTGCAAGCGGGCACACACACACACACACACACACACACACACACACACACAAACACAAGCAGAGCATTAGATGGTGTCCTGTCTCTGTGGTGGGCTGTCATCCTGTTATCTTTCCCTCTATGCACTCGACTGGACCGTAGCAGGCATGCTGGGAGTCCTGTCATTACTTACTCTCATACCTGCTGTTTGCTCTGTCTAAGAACACACCAACAAACATACACTGTGTTTACCCAAAACCTCCTCCTGTATCACTGTCATCTCTTATCATTGCCGTGGAAAGAGCTGTCATCGTTTTCCCCATTCAAACGCCACAAAATGTGTGATCTCCCTCATTAACTATCACCGTCCAGCCTGTGCTAAAACATTATCTTCCTTATACAAGGATGGCTCATACGTAGTATCTGTGGGTGTTTGCCCACAAGGAGCATAGACGGACTGCTGGGGGCCACCCATGATGGAAGAACCTTTCGGATTCCCTTTTCACACCCTTCACACAGCTCTCAGCTGGACTCCAGAACTGGCCCTCTTTAAGATAGAAAGAGGCTTTATAGATCCCTGTGAGCTTCAAAGCACAATGAGGCCAGGCAATCTCATCTCCACTGACTGACAAAACAGCTCCTTGGCCAGGAGCCTCAAAGAGACAGGACCTCCTCAAAGAAAAGAGAAGTGAGAGAAAAGGGAGAGAGAAAAGAGAGAGAAGGGACAACAGCAGCCTCCAGAAGTGTCCCTGTCCCTGTAGGGGAATAAGGTGAGGGGCCAGGGCCTCAAAACACACACACACAATTGCATATTCTGCCTTTTGTGTGTGTGTGAGACATTGTCAGCTAGTGAAAAACTTTCAGAAACTTTATATTTCATCACAAATAGTCATGGGGTGGCATGTAGGGAGGAGAGGAGCTGACCAATGCCTGACCACAGACATTGAGTTGCTAATCATCCTCATGCCAATCTCCTTTTATTTCTATTTTTTTGTAAAAGTCGTACCTCTCTCTTCACGAAGAGGCCTGTCTGATTCTGATCCCTCTCACCCTTGAGATGCATTTATATATTTTTAAGGTCTGGAAAGGATCCCAAGGACATCTATGCTCTTCATCACTGATGAAGAATAATACCTCGACTTTCACAGTTTTATGTAAAATATTTATGGGAAAGGCTGGCTGAAAAATTCAATGGGGGAAAATCCAGAATAGTATTAGAGTGACTTCAAATATAGATGAACATATTTATTTTTCATGTACACAGACTGACTAAAAAGGTGTTTGATTAAAAGTAAAACAACTGTAAATTCACGATTCCCTATTCCCTATTCACCTAGTTAGTCCTGGGTGACTAAAATGACAATTTAAAAAAAGTTTTTAAAAAGTATATCATTGTGACAAGCCAAGGCAATGTTATGAATCTCCCAAACACACACAGCCTCATTTTGTGTGTACAGTTTGTGAATTCCCATTGTATGAATTATTCATAACAATGTTAATTGGAGCAAATACCACTCAGTCACTCAGTCTGGGTTTAATCGAGCATTGATAATGTTTGTCACTGTCTCTAAATGAGGACTGCATGATTGATCAGAGACACTTGCTGATTTAAACTTCATTATTGGAGATAATATGTATACTTATTCAGGGCTTTCTGATTATGTACAATGCTTATTTTTACCAGTTTCTGATTATGTACAATGCTTATTTTTACCAGTTTCTGATCATGTACCATGCTTATTTTTACCCGTTTCTGATTATGTACCATGCTTATTTTTACCAGTGTTTTCAGTTTTCTGTCACGACTTCCACCGAAGTCGGTCCCTCTCCTTGTTCGGGCGATGTTCGGCGGTCGACGTCACCGACCTTCTAGCCATCACTGATCCATTTTTCATTTTCCATTGGTTTTGTCTTGTCTTCCTTCACACCTGGGTCCCAATCCCATCAATAACATGTTGTGTATTTAACCCTCTGTTTCCCCTCATGTCCTTGTCGGAGATTGTTTTATTGTATGTTTATGTATTGGTGCGCGACAGGTTTTGTACCCACTTTTTATTATTTTGTCATTTTGGTTTTGGAGTTTTGTGAAGCACTGATTAAACAACTCCGTTTATACCAAGTTCGAATCTCCTGCGCCTGACTTCCCTGCCACCAACACCCACCCATTACATTTTCGAAGAAAAGAGTGCACAAGAGGTCGTCCTAAATCATCCGTGTATTAGTCTGCTAAAGAGGTTTTAGACTACATACTGTAGGTTATTTTTTACATTGGTAGTTACTCACGCCACATACGGTATTGACTATAATGTGCCAGTTGTATATACAATATGAGTATTTTACATACGGTGCATTCAGAAGGTATTCAGACCCCTTCACTTTTTTCCCACATTTTGTTACGTTACAGCCTTATTCTAAAGGCTGTAACGTGTATTCAATATTTGTTTTCACTAATCAATCTAGACACAATACCCCATAATGACAAAGCGAAAACAGGGTTTTAGAAATGTTTATTTTATTTACATAAGTATTCAGACCCTTTGACATGAGACTCTAAATTGAGCTCAAGTGCATTCTGTTTCCATTGATCATCCTTGTGATGTTTCTACAACTTGATTTGAGTCCATCTGTGGTAAATTAAATTGATTGGACATGATTTGGAAAGGCACACACCTGTCTACAGTTGAAGTCGGAAGTTTACGTACACTTAGATTGGAGTCATTAAAACTCGTTTTTAACCACTCCACAAATTCTATATAAGGCCCCAGAGTTGACAGTGCAAGTCAGAGCAAAAACCAAGCCATAAGGTCAAAGGAATTGTTTGTAGACCGCCGACACAGGATTGTGTCGAGGTACAGATCTGGGGAAGGGTACCAAAATAATTATGTAGCATTGAAGGTCCCCAAGAACACAGTGGCATCTGTCATTCTTAAATGGAAAGGGTTTGGAACCACCGAGACTCTTCCTAGAGCTGGCTGCCTGGCCAAACTGAGCAATCGGGCATTGGTCAGAGATGTGACCAACAACCTGATGGTCACTCTGACAGAGCTCCAGAGTTCCTCTGTGGAGATAAAGGGGAACCTTCCAGAAGGACAACCATCTCTGCAGCACTCCATCAATCAGGCCTTTATGGTAGAGTGGCCCTACGGAAGCCACTCCTCAGTAAAAGGCACATGATAGCCCGCTTGGGAGTTTGCCAGAAGGCACCTAAAGGACTCTCTGGTATGATGAAACCAAGATTGAACTCTTTGGCCTGAATGCCAAGCGCCACGTCTGGAGGAAACCTAGTACCATCCCTACAGTGATGCATGGTGGTGGCAGCATCATGCTGTGGGGATGTTTTTCAGCGGCAGGGACTGGGAGACTAGTCAGGTGTCAAGGGAAAGATGAACGGAGCAAAGTACAGAGAGATCCTTGATGAAAACCTGCTCCAAAGCACTCAGGACTGGGGCAAAGGTTCACCTTCCAACAGGACAACGACCCGAAATACACAGACAAGACAATACAGGAGTGGCTTTAGGACAAGTCTCTGATTGTCCTTGAGTGGTCCAGCCAGAACTCCAGCCCTCCAGCCAGAGCTCGGACTTGAACCCGATCGAACATCTCTGGAGAGATGTAAAAATAGCTGTGCAGCGACGCTCCCCATCCAACCTGCAGAGAAAAATGGGAGAAACTCCCCAAATACATTTGTGCCAAGCTTGTAGAGTCATACCCAAGAAGAGTTGAGGCTGTAATCGTTGCCAAAGGTGCTTCAACAAAGTACTGACTAAAGGGTCTGTGAATACTTATGTAATATATATATATAATATGTTATATTTCATTTTTTGTTGTTGTTATATCCTGTTTTTGCTTTGTCATTATGGGGTATTGTGTGTAGATTGATGAAGGGGGAAAAAACTATTGAATACATTTTAGAATAAAGCTGTAACGTAACTAAATGTGGAAACAGTGAAGGGGTCTGAACACTTTTCAAATGCACTGTATCTTGGTGAATATTATTATGGATATTATTTAATTAATTTAAATGTTTGAATATATGTCCTCTTCTCAGTCCTGGCATATTTGTAAATGTTTGTGAATATGGCCTGTCAATTCACCAGATCTGACACCCAGTGAGTATTTGCTGCATTGGAAACATTGACATTTATTCTAGAAGTAAATGGTGTAAATTTGATTTGCAAGTCAGTGCTTGCAATACATCTTAAAGAAAGATACTTATTAGTAAAATAGGTCTATACAGCATAGGCAGGGATTTACTGGAGGGAAGTTTTCACTACTTGGATGTGTTCATTTTATTTCCATAATGTCATGTTTATTTCAAAACATTCTTTATGATTTATTGGACACTAATGTGGTTATTTTGGTTGTCATTCATAATTTGAATATATAGGCTAAGGTTGAAGTTGAGGTGAGCATGATGTGTCTGTCTTGTTGCAGACTGCACACACAGAGCCACCTCTTCCTATACACCAACCAAACCAACAGGCAGACTACGTGCTGCGTCCGGTTTATGAACTCAGTCAGAGTGTCAGTTTACTGTTGAGAGTTAGAAAAGTATAAATACACAGGGTGCAAGTTCGGGATTTGCTAGTGCATCAGCAGTTGTCCAGTTGTTATGCTAGTCACCCAATTAGCAAATGTCAGCTAATTATTTAAAATTGCTAGGTTAGGTAGTCTAGCCAGCTATCTAAATCTTGTAGTAGGCCTATTCATTACCAAATTACCAACTGCCATACAGGGCATGTGCTCAGGGGCCCTAAACCTCCAGGGGGCCCCCATTGCTTTTGTAGTCACTCTCAAACAGATATCATATGAACATGGCATTAATCATGGCAAAATGTGTAGAATTGCAGGAAATTAGCTTCAAAACTTTCTCACCATGGAATAAATGATAGAATCTCGCCTAGGGCCCCCAGAAGGCTAGAGGCGGCACTGCACACACACACACACACACACGCACGCACGCACGCACGCACGCACACACACACACACACACACACACACACACACCAAGAGGCCAGTAGCGGTGGCGCGTTGTCAGTGCAGTATCGCGATTGGGGAGTGTTTGTTATTGGTGGTGACGTATACACCCCCTCAACCCCACTCCCTCCTCTCCGGTTGTGCAGTGTCTCATTTGTGCAATTCTGAAGCTGGTCGTCTGTTCTCAGTGTTTATCTGGACGTCATGGCGGAGGGACGTGGAGAGCTACCGCCTCAGCCGCCACTTCATCTATCTTTACCCCCGGCCAGCAAGCGACCGTGCTTGCGCCCGGCTCCTCGAGGGCCTGGTCCGGGGCCTGGTCCGGGTTTTCCGAACTCTCGGTTTCGCTGCCCGGAATCTCTGTTGGACTGTGCCGCGAAGGCTGTAGCGGAGAAATGGGCCTTTGAGAGGGTGGAGGAGCGCTTCGAGCGGATCCCAGAGCCCGTACAGCGCCGTATAGTCTACTGGTCCTTTCCGAGGAACGAAAGGGAAATATGTATGTATTCGTCGTTTCAGTGCCGCGTCGCAGGCGAAGAGGGTCCGGCGGTGGGCACAGTGGCTCCCGCTGGATCCGGGTCTGTCCCTGGAGGGGTTACCAATACGACGGCCGCCGCCGGGGCAGCGGGCACCGGAGATGGACTGCCTTTCCGCCGAGGCATACGACTTTTGGAGACTGGTTGTGTGGAAAATGTCTTACAAGTCGGTAAGTGGAACAAAAGCAGCACTTTGCCCTTGTCCCTCTTCTCCTCTTAAACAGCTTTTCACATGAATCTGTACCAGCTAACTCGGTCAAGGAAGGGTCGGATGGCTTCTAGGAATTATAAGTTTTTCCATACAAACAAAAGTATTGAAAACCTGGTCTATGTTGATGCAATTTTAGCATACGCCAATATTAATTTGGTTCGGTTCGAATTAAGTGAGCAGAATGATCTACATTCGATTTGCAAATTCAGATGTCTGGCTAGGCTACTCTGTTTCAGTAGAAAGCAGGATATGTTGGTCTGTATCTGTTTAGCTGTTAATAAATTAAAGGGCTGTCAGTTGAGGAGCCTTTATTGTAGCCGTTTGTTAAAATGTGACTGGTTTTAACCTCACGAACTGAGACAAAGTATAATTTCCATAGCCTCAATATAGCACTGACTCGCTTCACATTACGTTGAGTCGATTGAGCCGACCCAGCTATGTGTTGGCAACATTTAGCACTTTTTTTCCGTCGTCTAGGGCTACAGTATGGAAGGCTACGCTTTCCGTGCGCCGGACTGGCCGCTGAGGGGATCTAACACACGCGAATAAAATGGATCTCCATTAGTCAGTTTTACATTTTTATTATTTTACAACTCGGTTGTGTCTTTTTGATAGATAAAGGGTAGTTTGTGTTAGACAAAGGCGGTTATTGGTTATCTTATTATAATTAAACCAACGTAAGCCGCTTTGATCCAAATCCTATATCTTTTGTTTATTTGCTAGTTGGACAAGACAAAGGACTCGTATCCAATCTAGTATGGACATTTTTTTTGTGCTATGTTAACCAAGCATCGAACGCAAGTTTAGAAGTATTAAAATAGATCCGGATGCCTTAAATTTTACCAAATCATATTAGTGCTGGGAAAATGTGTCTCAGGGTAGCTCCTCTGCTACACAATAGCTTTCCAGTTGAGATTATCAATATCCGTCTCGCATTTCCAATGCGATCACTGCAAAATAGCCACCACTGAGGGTTATTTTCGACCAAGGGACAATTCAGCGGCTCCTCTCTCCAATTGTTTTATTCATGCGTCTGCCTCCATAAAATGTTAGACTTATCAAATCCTCATTATCTAAACCAATGGAGGGTTTGATTAACTTTTGTTTGGGGCTAGGGCGAAGAGCCAGATAAACATGTGGGTTTACAGATCCCGACAACTGGGAACGGAATAGGCCTAGAACACGTTTTTATAGGTTACAGCAAAGACTGGGCTATTGGCCTATGTGGAAATGCTTTGATTTCATATTGTTTCTGTACAATATTACTTGAAAATAATAAAGCACACCATATTCAATTCTAAAAACATTATGATAAATCCCAAAGTTCAGTAAGGCATAAGGAAATATGATAGCATGTAGAAATATAAAATCCACATGAATTATGCAGATATGTGTCTGACAAGAGACAGTCAATTTGTGAACTCAAGTGATTTCGCTATGGAAATGTGTGGCTGAGTATGAAAATACAACCAACATCAGCACAGTGGAGTCTGAGTTGTCCCTTGAAATATAAGCTATAATGTGCCTCAAAAGAGACACTTACCAGTGTTAGCCGTAAATAATGTATTTTTCCTCCGGGTCAATACAGGCCTGTGTTTACCTTTTTATGAGCAAAATGGAAAGCAGGTAAATGTTCACATATGGGTCCCTGAGATTTCTATAAAGTAGAAATGAAATCTTTTTCTGCCATTTTTTTGTGTGCATCTTGTATTTCCAATCCTATATTTGTCTAAAAAAGACTATGGTACATTAACTTTGTTTACACCACCAAGCCTTTCTACAAAGTGCATACATTCCTATGGTATAAACCAGCTACAGATGAGGGTTGCTTGTGCCTTCAAAATATTTAGGATAGTTTTCTACTTGCTCTCTGTGACTGCCAGAACTAACCAGCTCCCTGTATCTTAACCATGCTGTGGGTCTCCTGGCATGTGATTTTTAATTTAGAGGGTTCTGCCTGGTGCTCCAGGCCTGCAAAGCAGATGGGATGTTTACAAACTAACAGCTTATATGAAGCGGTGGAGAAACCCAGGAACATGTCATCTTTGGGAATGCAGCCCGTTTATGTTCTACCTTTTGGTATACTCCGTGAGTCTAGATTCGACGACTGGCATGTCTTCCTTGCTTGTTTGATAGTTCAGACAGAACATTCCACTCCTAGTCATCCAAAACCTTGTTACCTGCCTTGAGACATTTAGCCAACTGTCAGAACAGGACAGGAGCAGGCCTGTTGCTAGCTCTCGCTCTCTCTCTCTCTCTCTCTCTCTCTCTCTCTCTCTCTCTCCATTGCCTCATGTCTGGATGGGCCCACCACTTCTTTTCACCAGAATTGTAATTCACATGCTGCAACAGTAAGCCCAAAAGTCCTTAGTCAGCGCTTTTTATTTGTGTCGATGGGGGCAAACTCATCTGCAGTCAGGACAGTTAGCATGCAGTGGCTCATAAATACATTCAGTGTTTGGATTTTTAAAATTAATTAGTATAACTGCGTAATCAGTTGAAAGACAAGAATACCAGTTTGGCCCAGATATATGCCTTTGTCTGGTGTGCTTAACTCTAAAGTCCCGTATTGCATGTGAACTCATCACATTGCACATATTAGCCTGTGCTCATAATCTACTCAGGGCTTTACTCATAATTAGAATAATCAAAGCTGGTTGTGTGTTTGTGTATAATCCCCCACACATGCCTAGCAGTCTCCTCATCACCAGGCAGAATCTTATAAAGTCCTCAGAGAGGAGGTTCCAGCTTTGAGTCAGGCTTCAGGATTATTGGGTCATGCTTTGTTACCCAGCTGTAGAAAAAGCCCTTGTTCACAGAAGGGGGAGTAGGAGGGTCTGTGTGTGTGGTGGGGGGGATTGTTATAAACATGGTCCTCTCTCTACCTCACCACGTTGTTTCATAAAGCCGTAATAGGTCCCCCTCTTTGAAGCTTCACCGATTTCCACTAGAGACGAAGCCATGCTTATGCTGGATTATGCAATTTAGCTCTTGAGATTCCTGTGACAATGTTTGGGGGGGGGGGTTCAAGTCATGTGGGGCTTCTGCTATGAAGAGAGGGTTTAAGGGTGACAGCCTAGCGGTTAAGACAGTTGGGCCTGTTGGGTTTGAATCCCTGAGCAGACTAGGTGAAAAACAATCTGTATGTGCCCTTGAGCAAGGCACTTAACCCTAATTGCTCCTGTAAGTCGCTCTGGATAAGAGTTTCTGCTAGATGACTAAAGTGTAAGTAAAAGGAAGTGATTGAGCTCAGCCAGGTCCATTCCTAGTCATCGATGATGTACCTCAGCCATGACTCAAACAGGAGTCACCCACTTCTTGGATTTTTGTGTGGCAGGGTGCGGGCTGAGTACGATCATGTCTTTTTGTTTTTCCATCTTGGCATCTCATTTGTAACACCTGTATTGTGGAAGGCATTTTTGTGTGTTTTTGGTGTTTCGTTAGAAATGACACATGGCAAAATAAGTTGTTTATACTAGATGATGCCATGTTAATGCTGTGGGTAGACGGCTGTTTAACTGTCTGTCTCTCTCCTCTCATTCTGTTACATTTGGGCTCTTCTACTTCCCTACTACAAAATGAAAACTACCCATTCGCTAATGACTAACCCATAGTGTCTAGTCTACATTATAAAATGGATATGTATCGTTAGTAAATCTGTGCATCTGCTAATGGACTTTACTTAGGCTATTTGTTTTTGATGCAGACCCCTTCTATTTATTTTCGTGCCCTTACTGTATGTTTTCCCAAACTCAAGTGAGTTTGGAGCTTGTTTCTTGGCTCGATTTTCTTGGCTCGATTTGAAGCAGATATTAATTTGTTGCTCCTCATGTCACTACTCATAGTTAGCCTTATCCAGCTAATTTTCAAATGTTGCTATGGAACAGCCAAACAACAGAAGTGATGGATTCGACTTCCACTTTACTTCCCTACTGCAGCCCGCCGGTGGCAAACTTGCCTCAAGATGCTGGAGTAAATTATTAGGAGTCAATTTATAGAGCATAAAAGTAAAGTAAACATGTATAAGTGTAACGATAGGCTATGTAGCCTATAGTTTAACTATAAAACCTTTGTGAGTATTAACACTAGAGGAGAGTTTGTTGTTCTACAGTCCTACTCCTGTCAATCAACCAGTGGTGTAAAGTACTTAAGTAAAAATACTTGAAAGTACTACTTATATAGGCCATCCAATGTATTCGGTGCATGTGACAAATAAAATGTGATTTGATTTAAGTCGTTTTTGGGGGCGTATCTGTGCTTTACTTGACTATTTATATTTTTGATAACGTTTACTTTTACTTCACCACATCCCTAAAAAATGATGTACTTTTTACTCCATACATTTTCCCTGACACCCAAAAGTACTCATTACATTTTGGATGCTTAGCAGGACAGGAAAATTGTCTAATTTACACACTTATCATGCATGATAACATCCCAGGTCATCCCTACTGCCTCTGATCTGGCGGACTCACTTAACACATGCTTTGTAAATTATGTCTGACTGTTGGAGCGTGCCCCTGGCTATCCGTAAAAATAATAATTATAATTATGCCGTCTGGTTTGCTTTATATAAGGAATTTGAAATTATTTACACTTACTTTTGATACTTAAGTATATTTAAAACCAAATACTTTTAGATTTTTACTCGAGTAGTATTTTACTGGGTGCCTCACTTCGACTTGAGTCATTTTCTATCATGGTATCTTTACTTTTACTCAAGTATACTTTTTCCACCATTGCAATCATCTGATCAACATATCCTACTGCATGCTGCCTATTAATAAAGTGGTAACAAGTCCATTCAGTGTGTGTTTTTTGTCATATTGACAACTGATAATAATAGGCTACTTCAATGTACATGTGTAGGCCAAATGAAAAATAATATAGCACATATTTTACAGCATGTCAATATTGCCTCGTTGCTCAAATGGTTTGCGAGTGATTTCCATTTTTCTAATGGTTGTCAAGTCCTTTGGGTCTTGTTTTACTGTGCTCATCTCTCTGTCTGTCCTGTGCAACTGTTTGCAAATGGCAATGCATCAGTAAAACAATGTTATCATAACTGGCCAAAAGTGATCACACCAATGCACTTTCTCTCTTAAACTTTCCCTGACAGTTAATTTTCTGTAGGCCTGTTTTACATTCTGCTCCACTATCAGGGCCGGCGTTATGGGCGGGCCCCAGGGGGCCTGGGCCAGCGTTATGGGCGGGCCCCAGGGGGCCTGGCCCGCCCTACCGGACCCCCTTGCCCGTCCAAATAAATATAGAAATATTTATTATTTATTTGACCGAGACGCATGCCGACAAAGATTCTCAGATTTAAGCATCCAAGTGAGCGAAACAGTGCCCCTCTGTCTCAGTATGTGTAGACCACAGGAGGTTGGTGGCACCTGAATTGGTTAGGACAGGGTTGTGGTAATGGCTGGATTGGTATAAGTGGAATGGTATCAAACACAATAAACATGGTTTCCATGTGTTTGATGCCATTCCATTCCTTCCGCTCCAACCATTATGAGCTGCCCTCCCTTTCTCAGCCTCCACTGGTGTAGACCATGTATTGTATCTGATGCTGTCTGGGCAAAAAGAATATGGCATGTCATACCTTTTCTGGCCAGACAGCATCAGATACATGGGCCACTTATAGTAAGACAAAGGGGTGCTGTTTTGCTCTCCAGTTTCAGCTGAGAGGAAGAAATGAAGCGAGAGAACCCACTTTTGCCAAAATCTGCTCTGAACAAGCACAATACTTTTCTAATATGCAGACCTAACCTTGTCGCCTGCATTCTCGACTTTGGACCAACGACTCACGTTGTTAGGGAGGAGACATGATCACCTTATCATTGTATACAGATCTCTGGTTTCAGACACTTGCAAAGTAAAAAGGAAAGTTGGCGGGTGAACAATGCACTGTTCGGATGCCGGCTTCCCCTATAGTGTATTGATCTTTTGCCAAAATGTATATAATAATTACTTACTAAAATCCTTCAAAATACTTTACCAGAGAGTTTGAATTGGCCACAGAGGACCATTTAGCTTATTTAAAAAAATGTGGATTGTTTCAAATCACAACTGCATATGCCTATTTGTCAAGCCAGCTTTATGGTCAACGCATGTGGTAATAGGCCTAGTTGATTATTGAGTTGCATCTGTCAGGAAAAAGCATCTCAAATGTGTGAAGATAATGTATGTGGAGTATAATTTAAAATGTTAAATTCATGCACGTGCATGCGTGGTCCTGTGGGAAAAAACGGGCCTGCTTATAGAAATCAACTCTCCCAACTGATTTTGTTCTGGCTCTGTCCACTATTGATTAGCCCTAGGCCTACATTTTTAGATGAGAAAATGATTATTTCTACCTGGGCTACAAAAACACAGTGCAATGAGAAATGTATTATTGTTAACAAGTGAGTACACAATTATTGTCTATAGGCTGTAAACTGCTAGCCTGGCTGACTCGCAACCCACGTGACCACAGCGAGGCGGTTGTTAGCAAGACTAGTAAACTGCAGTGATCTAGGCTAATTTAAATAACCGCTCAAACATCCTGTTTTGTTTCATGCCGAAATAACTGCATAGACTACAGCCTAGGCCTGATTCTACAACTATTTGGATCAGTTTGGGTCTATTCTCGATAGTTTAGAAGGTCCTGAATGGTACATTAGCAGCCCACTCATGGTGTATTTAGTCAGGATGTAGCCTTTCAGTGTTTAGATAGGCAGCCTACTATAGGCTTCTCCTTTCCAACTCCCCGCCCCTCGTTAATGCTGTAGCCTATTTTACATTCCGCAAGCAAGAGTGCATTTGTCCTCCAATAGGTTCTCGGTGAATAAAATATGTGGAAATAAGTGTCCAACCAGCTTTTGTACTCTATTTTTTCCTGGGACTGCACACGATTTAAGAGGAATAGCCTAGGCGGCGGAGAGGCCAGTTGTGTAATTGCGCAACAGAACAATGACGACAGACAGACTCGAGACGTATAGCGTAACTGGCTGACTACGCCGCTCGCGTTGTGAGCGTTGCAAAATAAATTTAAGAAATCTATGTTATTCAATTATTGCACCCACACTGCTCGCGCGAGCCGACGAGCGTCTGTGTTGCCAAGGGCTAAAATAGAAATCAGTTCTATTTCTGACACAGTTCATGCTGCAAGTCCTGTCTCTCCCATCTCCTCATTGGTTTATGGTATAACCAATGAGGAGATGGCACGTGGGTGACTGAAAGACGAACAAGGTTGAACAAAGTTGACAATTGCAATATAAAGTCAGGAGAAGAAAAAGCCTGGAAGGAAGAGAGATGACTAGAAACGATTCAGTTGACCGTTTTATGTGTGTATTAATTGGCGGAGTAGAGGACCGTGTGCATTTCAGGTAAAATAACAACTCAATGTTTATATCCCAGGACAAATTAGCTAGCATCAGCAAGCTAGCTAAATAGGACAAATTAGCTAGCAAGTGCAAGCTAACTAGCTAAATTGCCATAAATGTTTAATGTTTTTCGACCTGTCCCCAAATTAATATAATTGGTTCAGAGTTTGTTTTGATATTTTAACCTGCGTGTTGTGATCACGTTTGGTGTGGGGGGACAAAATATATTTATGCACGATGGTGCACGCGCACAGCCGGTTTGGGTTCCATGTAAGTTAGAAGCGTATGCCCATTAACCCATCCATTTATAAAGATAATATATCGTGTTAATTTACACTGTGGGAAAAAAAGTGATCAGATAGGCTACCTATGATTTCGTTATGTCAGCTCCAGTCCCCGGACACGCAGCTCAAAAAGCTACTGTATTGATTCTGTTTTTTAGGGACTATAAATGTATCCTACCTAGGCTACAACAACACAATGCAATGCAGAATGTATAGCATGACCAATATAGTTTTCACTTGTAATTAACCGATCTGTATAAGCGACAAAATAGGCGCCCTTATTATTTTCGGTTCCACCAGGTCTTGTTTGTGACTACGTCACGCATTTTCATATCTGAGCGAGGGGCCCGTTCTGCGGACAGGCTCATCCCCTCAAACCCCAGAGGCAAGAGACAGTCCTCTGACATGGGAGTCCAAATACCAAAGTATTTTCCTACTTTGGTTTACTTTATTATCGTTCTTGATTTGTCGTTCATTTTTAGGCTCATGATAAGCAGGCAGATATGGTGCACAGTTTTTTTTATTTATATCGATGCATCATGGGGAATTTAAGGTCATAAGTCTCAATGTAAATGGACTGGGGAGTGACATCAAGAGAAGTAAGGTCATAAGTCTCAATGTAAATGGACTGGGGAGTGACATCAAGAGAAGTAAGGTCATAAGTCTCAATGTAAACGAACTGGGGAGTGACATCAAGAGAAGTAAGGTCATAAGTCTCAATGTAAATGGACTGGGGAGTGACATCAAGAGAAGTAAGGTCATAAGTCTCAATGTAAACGGACTGGGGAGTGCCATCAAGAGAAGTAATGGTCTTCTACGGGAATGTGTTTGATTTAATTGCCACAGAAACCACTGGCACTCTTATCTGTGGAGGGGACTTTAACGCAATTCTAAACTCAAAACTGGACAGCACAAACCAAAATAGGAAAATGAGCCTAGTTGCCAAAAAGATCAATAGGATACTGCAGGATCTAGGACTGCTCGATGTATGGCGTGACACACACAAGACCAATAAGTAATATACTTTTTACTCAGCCCGCCACACTGAATACTCCAGGTTAGACTACTTTTTTATGTACAGTGCAGATAGACACAGGCTTAAGGATTGTAGGATCGGGCAGAGCGACTTATCAGATCATAATGGAGTTTACTTAACTTTTCACCTTGATAGCAAACCAATAAATACTATATGGAGACTTAATACAAGCATGCTGAATGATCCAGCATTCAAGGAATCAATAAAGACAGAATTGAACATCTATCTGGAGAATAATGATAATGGGAAAGTATCTCCTGCTATATTGTGGGATGCAGCTAAGGTGGTTATTAGAGGGAAGATCATAGCCACATCATCTCTCAAGAAAAATATTAAAGCACAGAAACTGCTGAATGCTGAAATTACAGGAAACCCTAAGAAACTTAGAACGATCTCATAGTCAATACAAAGACCCTCTTATATTACGAGAGATTCAAAAGGTAAAACAGGAAATTACCCAGATTTATAGAGAAGAATTAGAGAAAAAGCTTAGGTTCCTGAAACAACGATATTATGAAGCAAGCTCAAAGGAAACCAAATTACTAGCATGGAGACTCACGAAATAACAAGCACAGAATACCATTTTCAAAATTAAAGACCCCAAAACAAAAAAGATCACATGCAAATGAGATGAAATACAGAATGCATTTGAATCATATTACACAAATCTGTACAAGCAACCAGAGAAGGCAGATGCACAGACAATAGAGCACTTTTTGAACTCACTTGATCTCCCGTCAATTGGGACAGAGCAAAATGATAGACTAACTTTAGAAATATCCACAGAAGAAATTAATAAAGCAAAATCTCAACAAAAAGTCAACAAGTCTCCAGCCACTGATGGCTTCCCTTCAGAATGGTTCAAGACCTTCAGAGAACAATTAGCACCTCTACTTAAGGCCTGTTTTAACTGGACTCTGAGGGAGGGGGGTCTCCCACCGTCTTGGAGAGAGGCCATCATATCTGTAATCCCAAAAGAGGATAAAGATGAGAAAGAATGCAGTTCATATAGACTTATCGCAATTCTTAACACAGATTATAAACTATATGCATCAATAATAGCCAAATGAATGGAGAACATAATCCCAGAATTGATTGACGGAGATCAAACTGGTTTCATACAAAATAGGCAGACACAGGACAATATAAGGAGAACACTACATGTCATGGACCACATTACTCAGAATAAGACAAGTGCAATATTAATCAGCCTAGATGCAGAAAAATAATTTGTTTCAGTGGGATGGGATTACCTATTCCAAGTTATGGAAAGATTTGGTTTCAACAAAGAAGTGATACAGTGCATCAAAACACTGTATTCATGTCCGACCGCTAGAATAAAGATAAATGGAAATTTGACACGAACGATAAAATTAGAGTGAGGGGCAAGACAAGGCTGTAATCTTTCACCCACGCTCTTCTCCTTGTACCTCGAACCATTAGCACAGGCAATAAGACAGGACCCAACCTTAGAGGGAATAATAAGAGACAGTGAACATAAGATATGTATGTATGCTGATGACGTTCTGTTATTCCTTAAAGACCCAGGCTCAAGTGTACCTAGATTGATGGATGTTTAACAAACATTTGGAACATATTCATGTGCTTAACGTACACAAGACCCAGGCCCTAGTATATAATTATACCCCACAGGAAGAGCTGAAGAGTAGGTATAACTTCACCTGGACCTCTTCATCCATTAAATATCTTGGAGTGTATCTACCAGAAGATACACCCACACTTTATTGCCTGAATTACGATCACATTAACAAGAAAATATATGATGACCTAGACAGGTGGAATTCACTTCCCTTAGATCTTAGTGGTAGAATTGAAACCATCAAAATGAACATCCTGCCAAGGTTACTGTATTTGTTCCAATCACTGCCCATAGAAATCCCACCTAAACAGTTTAGGGAATGGGATAAATGGATATCAATGTTTATCTGGAACAGTAAAAGACCAATAACTAGATATACAACATTACAGTTACCAAAAAACTGTGGGGGTATGGCCTTACCAAACCTAAAATATTATTATGTGTCAGCCCAATTGAGACCTCTGGTGTGTTGGTGCAATTCAGAATACGAATCCAAATGGAAGACTACTTTGACAGAGATACCCATACAGTCAGTTTTGGGAAATGAGGACGTGGTAAAATAAATATACAATAGACAAAATCAGTGGATTAATTTCTCTCTGAAGACATGGTTTAGGGTAGATAAACAAAATAATTTAGAGAGCTCAAACTGCTGAGTTGGCCCGCATACGACCCCAGCTTCATCCCTGCAACTCAGGACAGCAGGTTTAAACAATGGACGCAGAAAGGCATCACATCATTCAGTACAATTATAAGGAATGGGATAACTTCCAGAAAACATGGCTTGGATAAACAAGATTTTTACAGATGGAGAGAATGCGGTCTTTTGCACTTGACACTATTTCTTTTTAAAAAAAAAAAATTTTTTTTTACCCCCTTTTTCTCCCCAATTTCGTGGAATCCAATTGTTGTAGTAGCTACTATCTTGTCTCATTTCTACAACTCCCGTACGGGCTCGGGAGAGACGAAGGCTGAATGTCATGCGTCCTCCGATACACAACCCAACCAGCCGTACTGCTTCTTAACACAGCGCGCATCCAACCCGGAAGCCAGCCGCACCAATGTGTCGGAGGCTACACCATGCACCTGGCACCCTTGGCTATCGCGCACTGCGCCCGGGCCGCCACAGGAGTCGCTGGTGCGCGATGAGACAAGGAGATCCCTACCGACCAATCCCTCCCTAACCCGGACGACGCTAGGCCAATTGTGCGTCGCCCCACGGACCTCCCGGTCGCGGCCGGTTACGACAGAGCCATGGACTCTGATGGCACAGCTGGCGCTGCAGTACAGCACCCTTAACCACTGCGCCACCCGGGAGGCCCCGACACTATTTCTTAAGTGAGATAAAAGTGACTGACCCTCGAGCAGCTCAAATCAAATCAAATTTTATTTGTCACATACACATGGTTAGCAGATGTTAATGCGAGTGTAGCGAAATGCTTGTGCTTCTAGTTCCGACAATGCAGTAATAACAAGTAATCTAACTAACAATTCCAAAACTACTGTCTTGTACACAGTGTAAGGGGATAAAGAATATGTACATAAGGATATATGAATGAGTGATGGTACAGAGCAGCATAGGCAAGATACAGTAGATGGTATCGAGTACAGTATGTACAAATGAGATGAGTATGTAAACAAAGTGGCATAGTTTAAAGTGGCTAGTGATACATGTATTACATAAGGATACAGTCGATGATATAGAGTACAGTATATACGTATGCATATGAGATGAATAATGTAGGGTAAGTAACATTATATAAGGTAGCATTGTTTAAAGTGGCTAGTGATATATTTACATCATTTCCCATCAATTCCCATTATTAAAGTGGCTGGAGTTGAGTCAGTGTCAGTGTTGGCAGCAGCCACTCAGTGTTAGTGGTGGCTGTTTAGCAGTCTGATGGCCTTGAGATAGAAGCTGTTTTTCAGTCTCTCGGTCCCAGCTTTGATGCACCTGTACTGACCTCGCCTTCTGGATGATAGCGGGGTGAACAGGCAGTGGCTCGGGTGGTTGATGTCCTTGATGATCTTTATGGCCTTCCTGTGACATCGGGTGGTGTAGGTGTCCTGGAGGGCAGGTAGTTTGCCCCCGGTGATGCGTTGTGCAGACCTCACTACCCTCTGGAGAGCCTTACGGTTGAGGGCGGTGCAGTTGCCATACCAGGCGGTGATACAGCCTGCCAGGATGCTCTCGATTGTGCATCTGTAGAAGTTTGTGAGTGCTTTTGGTGACAAGCCGAATTTCTTCAGCCTCCTGAGGTTGAAGAGGCGCTGCTGCGCCTTCTTCACGATGCTGTCTGTGTGAGTGGACCAATTCAGTTTGTCTGTGATGTGTATGCCGAGGAACTTAAAACTTGCTACCCTCTCCACTACTGTTTCATTGATGTGGATAGGGGGGTGTTCCCTCTGCTGTTTCCTGAAGTCCACAATCATCTCCTTAGTTTTGTTGACGTTGAGTGTGAGGTTATTTTCCTGACACCACACTCCGAGGGCCCTCACCTCCTCCCTGTAGGCCGTCTCGTCGTTGTTGGTAATCAAGCCTACCACTGTTGTGTCGTCCGCAAACTTGATGATTGAGTTGGAGGCGTGCGTGGCCACGCAGTTGTGGGTGAACAGGGAGTACAGGAGAGGGCTCAGAACGCACCCTTGTGGGGCCCCAGTGTTGAGGATCAGCGGGGAGGAGATGTTGTTGCCTACCCTCACCACATGGGGGCGGCCCGTCAGGAAGTCCAGTACCCAGTTGCACAGGGCGGGGTCGAGACCCAGGGTCTCGAGCTTGATGACGAGCTTGGAGGGTACTATGGTGTTGAATGCCGAGCTGTAGTCGATGAACAGCATTCTCACATAGGTATTCCTCTTGTCCAGATGGGTTAGGGCAGTGTGCAGTGTGGTTGAGATTGCATCGTCTGTGGACCTATTTGGGCGGTAAGCAAATTGGAGTGGGTCTAGGGTGTCAGGTAGGGTGGAGGTGATATGGTCCTTGACTAGTCTCTCAAAGCACTTCATGATGACGGATGTGAGTGCTACGGGGCGGTAGTCGTTTAGCTCAGTTACCTTAGCTTTCTTGGGAACAGGAACAATGGTGGCCCTCTTGAAGCATGTGGGAACAGCAGACTGGTATAGGGATTGATTGAATATGTCCGTAAACACACCGGCCAGCTGGTCTGCGCATGCTCTGAGGGCGCGGCTGGGGATGCCGTCTGGGCCTGCAGCCTTGCGAGGGTTAACACGTTTAAATGTCTTACTCACCTCGGCTGCAGTGAAGGAGAGACCGCATGTTTTCGTTGCAGGCTGTGTCAGTGGCACTGTATTGTCCTCAAAGCGGGCAAAAAAGTTATTTAGTCTGCCTGGGAGCAAGACATCCTGGTCCGTGACTGGGCTGGATTTCTTCCTGTAGTCCGTGATTGACTGTAGACCCTGCCACATGCCTCTTGTGTCTGAGCCGTTGAATTGAGATTCTACTTTGTCTCTGTACTGGCGCTTAGCTTGTTTGATAGCCTTGCGGAGGGAATAGCTTCACTGTTTGTATTCGGTCATGTTACCAGACCCCTTGCCCTGATTAAAAGCAGTGGTTCGCGCTTTCAGTTTCACACGAATGCTGCCATCAATCCACGGTTTCTGGTTAGGGAATGTTTTAATCGTTGCTATGGGAACGACATCTTCAACGCACGTTCTAATGAACTCGCACACCGAATCAGCGTATTCGTCAATGTTGTTATCTGACGCAATACGAAACATCTCCCAGTCCACGTGATGGAAGCAGTCTTGGAGTGTGGAGTCAGCTTGGTCGGACCAGCGTTGGACAGACCTCAGCGTGGGAGCCTCTTGTTTTAGTTTCTGTCTGTAGGCAGGGATCAACAAAATGGAGTCGTGGTCAGCTTTTCCGAAAGGGGGGCGGGGCAGGGCCTTATATGCGTCGCGGAAGTTAGAGTAACCTAAATTAATCCAAGTATTCACTAACGCATACAACTTGGGGAGTAACAAAAAAAACTATTTCAAATCTCTACTTGGGTATTCAATCCTCAAAGAAACATTCTACAAACTATATTAAAAAGAAATGGGAGGAGGAACTTAACAACCTCTTGTAACTAGGGGGCACTATTTTTAATTTTGGAAAAATACCGTTCCCAAAGTAAACCGCCTATTTCTCAGGACCAGATGCTAGAATATGCATATAATTGACAGCGAATGTTTCCAAAACGGTCAAGATATTGTCTGTGAGTACAACAGAACTGATATTGCAGGCGAAACCCTGAGGAAAATCCAATCAGGAAGTGCCTCTTATTTTGAAACCGTTGTGTTCCTATGCACCCCTATTGGCCATTGGAAGGGATATCAACCAGGTTCCTTTTTCTACGTATTCCCTAAGGTGTCTACAGCATTTTGACGTAGTTTCACGCCTTTATGTTGAAGAATGAGCGTAAACGACTACATTTTGCGTAAGTGGCCAGCTGAGGGCTCTCAGCGTGATTCCTGCGTAAAAGACAGAGGTAGTCATTTTTCCTCTCACTCCTACTGAAAAGCTAATTGTCCCGGTTGATATATTATCGAATAAATATTTGAAAAACACCTTGAGGATTGATTATAAAAAACGTTTGCCATGTTTCTGTCGATATTATGGATATAATTTGGAATGTTTTTCGGCGTTGTCATGACCACTATTTCCGGTGGATTTCTCAACATAAGGTGACCAACAAACGGAGGTATTTTGGGTATAAAAATAATCTTTATGGAACAAAAGGAACATTTGCTGTCTAACTGGGAGTCTCGTCAGTGAAAACATCCGAAGATCATCAAAGGTAAACGGTTAATTTGATTGCTTTTCTGATTTTCGTGACCGAGCTTCCTGCTGCTAGCTGGACATAATGCTATGCTAGGCTATCGATAAACTTGCACAAATGCTTGTCTTGCTTTGGCTGTAAAGCATAATTTCAAAATCTTAGATGACAGGGTGATTAACAAAAGGCTAAGCTGTGTTTCACTATATTTCACTTGTGATTTCATGAATACGAATATTTTCTAGTAATATTTTTTGACCGTTGCGCTATGCTAATTAGTGTAGTTGATGACAATTCTCCCGCATCCGGGATGGGTAAGTTTCAAGAGGTTTTAACATTGAAATAACTGATGAAACATGGTTGAACATATTAGACTCAACAAAGCTCCACCAACTCAAGGTCATGGAGAGAATTCTGTTGGAAGAATGTTATACGTTTCTTCATAACACCTAAACTGAAATCAAAACAGATTGGCTCACTACACCCTTGTTGGAGAGAATGCGGTCTATTGAGGGGGGACCACTCTCATATCTTTTGCACTTGACCCGCAATCAAAATTTACTGGGGAGAAATAAGATCTAACATTGGAAAAATAATGGGATTTGACATAGAACAAACATTCATTTCTTTGTACATGGAAATACCTGATAACTTACACAATAGAGAAAAGTACCTCTTGAATGTCCTACTGGCAGCCAGTAAAAAGGCTATAACTAGGAAATGTCTACAATTGTGTTCCTACAATAAAAACAAAGTATATATATAAAAAAGAAAAAACTGCATCTAGCCTGCCTAATTGGGGAGTCATTTGGATCAGTTATGGTTCTTTTTATCGTCAATTTAGCCTTCAAGGTCCAGGCACTTTAGCAGGCCAGTAATATGGTGTATTTTCTCAGGATCTATCAGATAACAGAAACATGCTAATGCAGGGATTTCTAGTGGCACGCATATGAATTATGACAATGTGAGTGTGCAGAGGAAGTTGTTGCATAGTTTCCATGTTATGAAAGCGTTCGAGAATGAGGTGGATATTTCTGAAGGTCTTTGTCTTAAGAGTGGTTACTCTCATTGTTGTCTTTGTATTCTAGGTCAAATATTACTCAGAACCTATACAAGTTTTTAAAAAGGGACCACTAATTCTGCTCCGTCTCTCATCGCCCAGACAGACAATATTTAATCAAGACAATTAATTCCATGCCTGCAAGCCTTAAAGAAAATCAGTCAAACAGATCTTCTCTTCACACTTATTAGAACTCTCAGGTTTGAAGGGCACAGCCATTAAAATCCCTTTCTGTTTCTATCAAAGGAGAGAAATTAATTTGGTCAGGGGAAGGGAGAGGTGGGGAGGGGGGGGGGGCTTAAGTATGCAAAAGGATTAATCAGGGGAGAGTACAAAATGCTCCTTCTGATAAAGCAAGGTGAACACATACGCACGCACGCACACACACACACACAGGCTCTATAGTTGCTAGGCCAACACAATGTTGCTGTGAAGTTGTGGGAATGTGTTATATAAGCTTTAGTGACTGACCCTGAGGACAGACCATGTAAAGAAGAGCCATGCTGACTGACTGACTGTATAGCCATGCTTCTTCCTCTCATGTGCCACATGTATTCAGATCTAGTCCCCAGTTACTGCTGCTTGTTTTCATGTTTACACTGGAACAAGATGATAACCAGCTACAGCACCATTCACATTCCACCCCTCTCATATAACATGTGTTGTCTGTAGGGGTTTCATAACAATGATTTACCTTTGGTTCGGTGCATTCTCAAATGTTGAAAATCAATGTGACTTTGCCCCCTTGCATTTGTTGCCCGCCTCCTGCCCAGCAATACCCTCTGATTGCTTGACTTTATCAGTAATACACACTGCTCAGCCCAGATCCCACACGTTTACAGACCTGATTTGTGGAAGAATATGCTCCTTGTTCTACAGGGAGATAATGGGTTTATTCATTCCACTGATCTATCACTGATCTCTAGCTTCCACCATATTGATAGGTTGGGCCCAGTGGTAATGTTTAGGTTCCTCCTCCTCTCCATTCCCTGGCTGGCGCAGATACCCGCTGGTGTGTCATGTGCGTCAGTCACTAACCATTCTGCCTTTTATTCGTGTTTTTATTGGAGCTAACAGCTTTCCGCGCACACATACACTGTTCCCTGCTCAAACCAACAACACAGGGTCAAGGAGAATGACTGCAAATGTTAGTTCCTATTGAAGCCATCATGCATCAGTGGTGAGTTATCCTGTTAGTCCTCATTCCAGCAGGTATATATTATACAGTTGTTATCACAAGCTGCTGCTACTGCAATGTGACTTATTGTGTCCAGCTTGGAGATTATTATTACAGAGTTAATACTGGTTGTTGGAGTGGGATTGACGTCTGTGGGTGGCCTTTCACCATTTCTTTGGATTCCTCATGTCTTACTCATTGTTTCAAAAAACGTTTGGACCAAATCGGATGTTAGGTACTATATTTATAGGAATCCATTAAATGTAAAATGATCGATTTGGGTGCAATACTTTTAACTTAATTTCTAAGAGATCAAATTTATATTTCAACAAAATAATGTATTGCAGGAATGCTAATCTTATCTGTTCCTAACCACAGAAACAATTTCAGAACAATCTGGGATGGTGTCGGTCGAAATCCTCTTTCTTGTGCTTTTAGAGGTTGAACGACTCTAAAAAGATTTGTCATGGGTCCTCCTCGGGTCCTGAAAAATGTCTACAGCTGCACCATTGAGAGCATGCATCACAGGTTGGTATGGCAACTGCTTGGCATCCAACCGCAAGGTGCTACAGAAGGTAATGTGGACGATCGAAAAAATCACTGGGGCCAAGCTCCAGAGGAAAGCCCTAAAAATGGTCAAAGACTCCAGCCACCCAAGTCGTAAACTGTTATCTCTGCTACTGCATTCCAATCAGTACCGAGGTACCAAGTCTGGAACCAACAGGACCCTGAACAGCTTTTACCCCGACGCCATAATGCTGCTAAATAGTTAGTCTATCTATTTTGTTAACAATCTGCATTGACCCTTTTTGTACAACCTTTTTTTGACTCATCATGCTGCTGCTACTGTTTACAATCGGTCATTTTATTCCTAGCTATATGTACACATCTACCACAATGATCTCATACCCCCGCACATTAACACGGTACTGGTACCCCTTGTATATAGCCATGTTATAGTTACTTTTCTATTGTTTTGCCATCTTCTTTCTCCTTGCAACGTTGGGAAGTTTCCGTAAGCATTTCACTGTTAGTCTACACCTGCTGTTTACCAAGAATGTGACAAATAAGATGTCATTTGATTTGAAATGCAAAAATATCACCAGGGGTAATAAAAAGGCCATGGAAAGAGAAGGCAAATCAGCCCAAGGAATGGAAAAAGTGATTGAGAGTAGGGAGAGATCATCAATCAACCCATATCCTGGGCTACTAAAGGATTGTGTGAAGCCAAGCAAAAACTCCTCCGACTTCCCTTCTGTCAAAGTCTTCAAATTTAGAGAGTGGCATCGTCACTGGCCATGTAACATAAAACTTGGAGAGGAGGAAATGCAGCCACAGAGCAACCAGCCTCTCCCATACAAGCCTTTTATCCAGCTGAGTTTCTGTGTGCTGGGAGTTGTGGCCAGTTCGCATGGAAACTTAATAATTTTCTCCATCTGGACTGCAGGGAAGGCTAATGTGTTGAAGAAGGGGTCAAATATCCTGCCAGAGGGTAGAAACAGGAGAAAGGGAGAGACAAAGAAAGAATGAGAGTGAGGCCTCTGTGGCAGTCAGCTATGTGTGAAACATTATGCACATTTCTAATGGGGAGACTCAGATTGTTGTTAAGATGTTTTGGCTATGTATAAATCCTCTTTTATACAGTAGATGCTCTTCTTTTTACTTGCTTGTCAAGTGACCAGTCTGGAATTGATCAAATACAATTGTATTTGTCACACGTGCCAAATACAACAGATGTAGGTAGACCTTACAGTGAAACGCTTACTTATAAGCCCTTAACCAACAATGCAGTTTAAAGAAAAATAAGTGTCTGGTAAAAATAAAGCTGGAGGAAGTAAGAAATAAAAATAAGAAATTAAAGAGCAGCAGTAAAATAACAGTAGTGTGGCTATATACAGGGTGTACTGGTACAGAGTCAATGTGCAGGGGCACAGGTTAATTGAGGTAATATGTACAGTTGAAGTCGGAAATGTATATACATTTCAACTCACTTTTTCATAGTTGCTGACATTTAATCCTGGTAAAAATTCCCTGTTTTTAGGTCAGTTAGGATCATCACTTTATTTTAAGAATGTGAAATGTCAGAATAATAGTAGAGATTTATTTCAGCTTTTATTTCTTTCATCACATTCCCAGTGGGTCAGAAGTTTACATACACTCAATTAGTATTTGGTAGCATTGCCTTTAAATTGTTTAACTTGGGTCAAACGTTTAGGATAGTCTTCCACAAGCTCCCCATAATAAGTTGGGTGAATTTTGGACCATTCCCCCTGACAGAGCTGGTGTAACTGAGTCAGGTTTGTAGGCCTCCTTGCTCGCGCACACATTTTTCAGTTCTGCCCACACATTTTCTACGGGATTGAGGTCAGGGCGTTGTGATGGCCACTCCAACACCTCGACTTTGTTGTCCTAAAGCCATTTTGCCACAACTTTGGAAGTATGCTTGGGATCATTGTCCATTTAGAAGACCCCTTTGCAACCAAGCTTTAACTTCCTGACTGATGTCTTGAGATGTTGCTTCAATATATCCATACAATTTTCCTCTCTCATGATTCCATTTATTTTGTGAAGTGCACCAGTCCCTCCTGCAGCAAGGCACATCCACAACATGCTGCCACCCTCGTGCTTTACTGTTGGGATGGTGTTCTTCGGCTTGCAAGCCTCCCCCTTTTCGCTCCAAACATAACGATGGTCATTATGACCAAACTGTTCCATTTTTGTTTCATCAGACCAGAGGACATTTCTCCAAAAAGTACGATTTTTGTCCCCATGTGCAGTTGCAACCGTAATCTGGCTTTTTTTATGGCTGTTTTGGAGCAGTGGCTTCTTCCTTGCTGAGTGACCTTTCAGGTTATGTCGATATAGGACTCATTTTACTGTGGATATAGATACTTTTGTACTTGTTTCCTCCAGAATCTTCACAAGGTCCTTAGCTCTTGTTCTGGGATGGATTTGCACTTTTCGTACCAAAGTACGTTCATCTCTAGGAGGAGAACGCTCTCCTTCCTGAGCGGTATGATGGCTGCCTGGTCCCACGCTGTTTATACTTGCGTACTATTGTTTGTACAGGTGAAGGTGGTACCTTCAGGCGTTTGGAAATTGCTCCCAAGGATGAACCAGACTTGTGGAGGTCTACAATTCTTTTTCAGAGTTCTTGGCTGATTTATTTTGATTTTCCCATGATGTCAAGCAAAGAGGCACTGAGTTTGAAAGTAGGCCTTGAAATACATCCACAGGTACACCTCCAATTGACTCAAATGATGTCAATTAGCCTATCAGAAGCTTCTAAAGCCATGACCTAATTTTCTTGAATTTTCCAAGCTGTTTAAAGGCACAGTCAACTTAGTGTATGTAAACTTCTGACCCACTGGAATTGTGATACAGTGAAATAATCTGTCTGTAAACAATTATTGGAAAAATTACTTGTCATGCACAAAGTAGATGTCCAAACCAACTTGCCAATCCCTGTAGTTTGTTAAGAAGAAATTTGTGCAGTGGTTGAAAACGGGTTTTAATGACTCCAACCTACTTGTATGTAAACTTCCAACTTCAACTGTACATGTAGGTAGAGTTAAAGTGACTATGAATAGATAATAAACAGAGTAGCAGCAGCGTAAAAGAGGGGTCTGGGTAGCCTTATGATTAGCTGTTCAGGAGTCTTATGGCTTGGGGGTAGAAGCTGTTAAGAAGCCTTTTGGACCTAGACTTGGCGCTCCAGTACTGCTTGTCGTGCGGTAGCAGAGAACAGTCTATGACTATGGTGGCTGGAGTCTTTCACAATTTTTAGGGCCTTCCTCTGACCGCCTGGTATAGAGGTCCTGGATGGCAGGAAGATTGGCCCCAGTGATGTACTGGGCTGTAAGCACAACCCTCTGTAGTGTCTTGCAGTCGGAGGCCGAGCAGTTGCCATACCAGGCAGTGACGCAACCAGTCAGGATGCTCTCGATGGTGCAGCTGTTGAACGTTTTGAGGATCTGAGGACCCATGCCAAATCTTTTTAGTTACCTTGAAGGGGGAATAGGCTTTGTCGTACCATCTTCATGGCTGTCTTGGTGTGTTTGGACCATGATAGTGTGTTGGTAATGTGGACACCAGCTCTCAACCTGCTCCACTACAGCCCTGTCGATGAGAATGGGGGCATGCTTGGTCTTCCTGTAGTTCACGATGAGCTCCTCTTGTCTTGCTCACATTAAGGAGAGGTTGTTGTCCTGGCACCACACTGCCAGGTCTCTGACCTCCTCCCTATATGCTGTGTCATCATTGTCCGTGATCAGGCCTACGACTGTGTCATCTGCAAACTTAATGATGGTGTTGGAGTTGTGCCTGGCCATGCAGTTATGGGTGAACAGGGAGTACAGGAGGGGACTGAGCGCACACACCCCTGATTCCCCGTGTTGAGGATCAGCGTGGCAGATGTGTTGTTACCTACACTTACCACCCGGGGGTGGCCCGTCAGGAAGTCCCAGGATCCAGTTGCAGAGGGAGGTGTTTAGTCCCAGGGTCCTGAGCTTTGAGGGCACTATGGTGTTAAAAGCTTAGCTGTAGTCATTGAATAGCATTCTCACGTAGGTGTTCCATTTGTCCAGGTGGGAAAGGGCAGTGTGGAGTGCAATAGACATTGCATCATCTGTGGATCTGTTGGGGCGGTATGAAAATTGGAGTGTGTCTCTAGGGTTTCTGGGATATGGTGTCGATGTGAGCCATGACAGCCTTTCAAAGCACTTTATGGCTACAGACGTGAGTGCTATGGGTCAGTAGTCATTTAGACAGGTTAAATCAAATCACATTTATATATATAGCCCTTTGTACATCAGCTGATATCTCAAAGTGCTGTACAGAAACCCAGCCTAAAACCCCAAACGGCAAGCAATGCAGGTGTAGAAGCACGGTGGCTAGGAAAAACTCAGTAGAAAGGCCAAAACCTAGGAAGAAACCTAGAGAAGAACCAGGCTATGTGGGGTGGCCAGTCCTCTTCTGGCTGTGCCGGGTGGAGATTATAACAGAACATGGTCAAGATGTTCAAATGTTCATAAATGACCAGCATGGTCAAATAATAATAATCACAGGCAGAACAGTTGAAACTGGAGCAGCAGCACAGCCAGGTGGACTGGGGACAGTAAGGAGTCATCATGTCAGGTAGTCCTGAGGCATGGTCCTAGGGCTCAGGTCCCCCGAGAGAGAGAGAAAGAGAGAGAGAGAATTAGACAGAGCATACTTACATTCACACAGGACACCAGATAGGACAGGAGAAGTACTCCAGATATAACAAACTGACACTAGCCCCCCAACACATAAACTACTGCAGCATAAATACTGGAGGCTGAGACGGGAGGGGTCAGGAGACACTGTGGCCCCATCCGATGACACCCCCGGACAGGGCCAAACAGGAAGGATATAACCCCACTCACTTTGCCAAAGCACAGCCCCCACACCACTAGAGGGATATCTTCAACCACCAACTTACCATCCTGAGACAAGGCTGAGTATAGCCCACGAAGATCTCTGCCAAGGGGAGGCACCAACCCAGACAGGAAGATCACATCAGTGACTCAACCCA
Source organism: Oncorhynchus mykiss (assembly GCF_057628025.1). Taxonomy (NCBI): domain Eukaryota; kingdom Metazoa; phylum Chordata; class Actinopteri; order Salmoniformes; family Salmonidae; genus Oncorhynchus; species Oncorhynchus mykiss. The sequence continues at coordinate 66,236,233 of NC_143029.1, forward strand.
CTCAAGTGACGCACCCCTCCTAGGGACTGTATGAAAGAGCCCTAGTAAGCCAGTGACTCAGCCCCTGTAATAGGGTTAGAGGTAGAGAATCCCAGTGGAAAGAGGGGAACCGGCCAGGTAGAGACAGCAAGGGCGGTTCGTTGCTCTAGAGCCTTTCCGTTCACCTTCACACTCCTGGGCCAGACTACACTCAATCATATGACCCACTGAAGAGATGAGTCTTCAGTGAAGACTTAAAGGTTGAGACCGAGTTTGCGTCTCTCACATGGGTAGGCAGACCATTCCATAAAAATGGAGCTCTATAGGAGAAAGCCCTGCCTCCAGCTGTTTGCTTAGAAATTCTAGGGACAATTAAGAGGCCTGCGTCTTGTGATCGTAGCGTACGTGTAGGTATGTACGGCAGGACCAAATCAGAGAGATAGGTAAGAGCAAGCCCAAAGGTTACCTTTGTGTTCGTGGGCACAGGGACTATGGTGGTCTGCTAGAAACATGTTGGTATTACAGACTCAATCAGGGAGAGGTTGAAAATATCAGTGAAGATACTTGCCAGCTGGTCAGTCTGTGCTCCGTACACGTCCTGGTAATCCGTCTGGCCCTGCGGCCTTGAATGTTGACCTGTTTAAAGGTGTTACTCACATCGGCTGTGGAGAGCGTGATCACCGTCGTCCGGATCACCGAGGGATCATTTTGATGCGTTGCACTTTAAGATCCTTTCTTAATTTTATTGACCAAAAAATGTAATTTCTCTTCAGACAATATTTTTGTGTTTCGTTGAATTAATGGGCTGTTTTAGCAGCTCTGAATATTGATGCAAACTAAACGATTCAACCACAGCACGTCTCTACTATAACATTCATGGTATGGCCACAAAGTGGAGGTCAAATTTGCGCACATTTTGTTCTTCCGAAGCCACCTGATGACCTTTTTTCTGTCAGGGATATGTCCTGTAATTGCTGTCCATATAAATGAGTATCTCCCAGTCTCCGTACTGCTCTAGAGACTAAGGTTCCGCCCCGAATGGGACCCTATACTCTATAGTGCACTACTTTGTACCATAGTGCACTATGTAGTGAGTAGTGTGCCATTTGGGGTGCAGCCTGGGATGAGGTAGAGATTGCAAGATGAGCATCAAGGATTTTCTAAGCCAATTAGATTTGGCCTTTTAACTCTGTCCATTATAGCTGTGTTTGGTCACCATTGTTTGTTCTGTGTTGAACAGCAAATGTCAATGTCACAGACCTAGGGCCATTACAGTGGTAACTCTTCAACCTTTCCATAGAAATGAAACAATCTCCCCCCGGACCTGAAAGGCAATGGGTAATGCTATTTGTAGTCATTTGAACAGATATTGGTCAGAAGGTCTGTTTCACTTATCAAAAACCGGCAGTTACTATTGCAATGGTCACGTGTTGCACAGGAGGCCTTGCCAATGGGCTGCTGTTACTATAAGCAAGACAGTAACTACAGCCTATATAGCTCCTTATTGTGGAGCACACTAGCATGACGTTCTGTTAAGCCATTTCCAGTTGTCATGGAAAATGTCTATTAGCTTCTTCAGCGTTACAATTGCTGATAGTTAAGCGAGCGGGAATGAAGAAGACTGGATTCCACCTCTGTTTTCTTGTGTTTTAATGGTAATTTGTCCAAGCCGACTGTGTCCTCTCTGAGTTCATAGGTGTTTGTGTGAGTGAGGTCTTATTATTGTCATAGAGCATTAGGGTCTGCTAGCAACTCTATTTCTAAACACAAAGAAGCAGAAACACCACAGCCGATACATGCCCACACCTGTCCATGAACAAATACGCAGTAACTTTACGCCAGCATCGCTCAATTGTCAGTTATTAGGCCTACACCAGAGACGGGGGAGTGAATATCTAGCTCCAAGTTATTCAAAGCAGTTAAAACCCGTCCTTGTTTTTGCATTGAAAAATTGTACTCCCTGTTAAATATTGAGAGCCTCCTCAAGCTAAAGCCTGGCTAAGTAGAAATGGTGCATAATTGTATTGTGGGGCTGCTACTCATTACTCAGGCTTGTCTATGAAATGAACACAATATAAATACCAATTGCTCTGGTCTCCTCTCCTCTCTCTCTCCTTCTGCCTACCGGCTCTCTTTTTCAATATGGGCTAATGACAGGGCTGCGTTTCCCTGCAGTGGTTCTGCTGATACGGCCCATTAGGCACTTGGTTCTCACAGCCAGGCAGCTGAATGAACAGATGACTGCAGGAAAAAGGGGTGGAGGGTAGAGGAGGAGGGGTAAGGGGAAAAATAACTGAAAGGCAAATATGAAAGGCAGAGTAAATAAGCAACCTGTCACCTCCCCCACCAGTGGTGACAAAAAAAGCTACGGCACCCCGGCGAAGGAAGCTGGCGTCAGAGACACCTCATTAGTCTCCCACAACCCTGACTGACACACTGCATGCCACGGAGAGAGGGAGATGGGGCGCGCAAACATGCACAGAGCGAGAGGGGACACAGACAGAACAGCCAGTACGCCTCTTGCCCTACCCTGCAACATGATTAATGTGGGCAACAGCCGCGAGGCTGTGGGCTGTGTCTGAACCCCTAGCCCCCACGCTCTCTTTCACAGCCCCCTAACCTCAAGCTGCACCTCCTCCTCCCCTCCAACGTCCCAGCTTTCCCCGGTCTCTCGGCTGACTAACAAAGGTGGTGCCACTGAAGACGCAGTATGGAATTGTAATCCAATATGGCCTCTGACTGCAGCCTAGCTGCCCTGCATTGAAAGGAGACGGACGTGGAACTCACTGGTTGTGTCTGAATGGCACCCTATCCCCTACACAGTGCACATATATGGTTCTGGTCAAAAGTAGTGCACTTTAATAGGCAAAAAGGTGCAATTTCAGAAACAGCCATTGGCTTGGCTCTTTTCACCTCTTGTTCCCCCCACAAATACTGTGAAACCAAACCACAAGGTTGGCTGTTTAAATTGAGCTCAGGAAGTATAGTGACTCCTCTGGACATTTATAAATGGTACTGGTATTCCCCTGTCATTATACCGAACTGGTACTTGAGAACATTCCCCCCCTGCTCCCAATGTGTATCTAGTTTCCTGTCCTTCACTTTACACTGCATTTCCAGAGTGTCTGCACTGTACAGACGTCATATATGTGGAGTAAGGGGATAGACAACCATGGAAAGCCCTGGTCTGCCTGCCCAGCGCTGCTGAAGGCCAGAGGTGAATGGGAGGCTACCCACCCGGGTGAGTGTATGTTTGAATGGAGAGATTCTGGTAGATGTCATGGTCTAACATGACCAGGCTGCCCCCCCCCCCCCCCCCCCCCCCCCCACCACCAGATGATACTGGTGTTTTATAAGCATGGTTGTAAAAACATTATACTTCATACACCTCGGACCCTAGTTGTTAGTTGACTGGTAAGGTTTAGGCCTAGTAGAAATGTGCTAAGCCTGTTGTATACAATACTGACCGTCTCTGGTCTCATGATGTCAGAAGTGCTGAGCAAGCCTGGCCACAACGACAGACTAGCCAATCATTCATCAGCTACACTCCACAGGCGCTTATTTAAATTAGAAATATGGATTTTCGTGGGTAATAACTACCATTAGTAGTTACTCACAGCTGTAGAAACATTTCAACAATGAGGCCACGCAACCATTTTAATCAACGGTGCCATGTGAGTGCTGAGCGTCCTGTTTGTGTTTCGGGGCGTGTAAGTAGCTAGCTAAATACATTGGTCCAATTTGTTCCGTTGACACTGTTGCTGTGGTGGGGTTGAGGGTAGAAGAGAAGCGATATCTTATCTGACTCCCCCCTTCCCCATCTCGTTTCATCCCCATGCAGTCCCAAACTCCATTCCTCCACCACCACTTTTGATTTTAAATTCACATTTTTACTTAGTTTAATTTTGCCTCAAGAGGGAGATGGGCGCGCTAAGCACTTTTTGTGCTGCGGCAGCAGAAAGAAGCAGCCAGTGTGCGTCTGGAAAATGTAAATCAGTGTTGAAAGTGTTGTGCGTTATCTTGGGGATGAAACTGCCTGCTGCAACAATAGGATTAAAGCACAACGGATGAAAGAAGCAATTAAACATTATCTGATAAGATTACCCCAGAAAGGCATTTATTTCTGAAGTTCCACCTCTTCTTATAAGGCGTTCCACATCCTCTTGAGCCATAGTGGTAGTGGGGAGAGCTTCTGACAGGTAAGACGAATGTCTTGATGAAAGGACCAGGCTGTGAGCTCTGGAACATATTTCATACAATAGTAATGCAGTGATCAAGAGAATAGATGAATGTAAATTCACACACCAATCATTTACCCTTTCTCTGAGTTCCTCTGATGCTGTTGGAGGCCAGATCAGAACCTTCAATGCTAGTGTGTGTGTGCCACTGTTTGCGTTTGTTTTAGAATTGTTCTGCAATCGCTTACCTTTATGTCCAAGTGAAAAACCATTATTTTGACGTAAATGTGATATTAGTCCTCATGGAATCCTATACAGAGAACACTTCAGAATGATACTTTTCTTTGGCCGTACACATTTTGGTTTTCATCAACAGTAAATGGTGGATTACCCTAGAGCCACACAATGGCTGGCTAATGAAAGGCTGTGGCCTTGCTCATCACACACACACACACACACACACACACACACACACACACACACTCACACACTCCTAAACCTGGCTGAAAACAGGTGTTCCTCCATGACCGATCGTGGCTGCATTGGGCTGGGGAGAAGAGTTTTCACACTGAAGGAGGGGGAAAAAAAAACAATTTTAGCTAATATTCATGACCGCTACCTTTCATCGTTTTTCATCTCTTGATTCCGGGGGCTGTGAAAAGAAAGGAGGAAAAAGAGGGGGGGAAAGAAACCTCAGCAAGTAAATCAGCGGGTGATTGAAGAGGCCTTTCCTGGATAATTCCGTTTGATTGGAGACTCAGGCTCTCATTACTAGCCCAGCCAAACAGGGAGAGGAGAAGGAAGGCCCATGCCTAAATGCCCGGCAGACCGCTTCTCTCTCTCGCTCTGCTATACCTGGCTGCCCTCACCCTGGCCCCTTTGTCCTCTCCTTGGCTTCCTCCCCTCATCACCACTGTATTCTGTCCATCAGGACTGGGCTCTGATATTAGAGTTAGCAGGAATACCCTTCCGGATGTATCCCGATGGTAGAGCTCACCGCGGGCACAATAGTTGCAGTTAGAGTTGATTTTAAGGGTTTGTTTTCAGTTCTTTCCTGCTTTCAGAATTAAATGTTTCCATATTTTGTTCGGTGAACAGCATTTTGACCATCTTAACGGAAGCCATGCATGTTGAAGTGTGACTTTCTCTGTGGTTGTCTGGTGATTTCGTCTCACCTGGTGCTTACTTAATCTGTTTCTCCATCTACTTTTGTCACACAAACCCATACACTTGAGGAAACAGGCTATTATGCTCCATTTTGAGTAGATTATCTCTTCATCACATTCAACTTGCATTAACATGCTCAACAACAAACAAAACAACAGCACTCTGCATATCTAGTTATGGCTAATCCAGTCTTAATTTAGTGTGGTGTCCTTTTGTGTATCAGAACAGTCATCCTCCAATGGCAACTGCTGTGCACTAGTGCCTCTAGGCTGGTCCAGTATTGCAGCTGAAATAGCTGTGATGACTGAGGCTTTGAAAGTTAAGTTGTGCCGTGCTATCCACTCCTGGAACCCAAGCAGTCATGCTGGGAACTCCCCCAGGGAACTCAGTCTGGGGTCAATAGTGGAGCTTTGTGGGAAACCTTGAACTATCATCAGACCTTCTCAATTGTCAAGTCCCGCCCCTTCCTTCCTTCCTGGGTTTCTGTCAAGTCCAACATATTTGGGCCAGCCAGCCAAACACCTAGCTAACTGCGGTACTAACCTTGCCTTTTCTTTGAACAAATGTAGTTATTGCTACTGGAAACAGCCTAGTGAAATAGAAGAGTGTTTGTCTGTTGCTAGGTGCTTTTGCTAGGCCACTATTAGTGAAAAGAGGCCTGTCCTGCTACTACTAGCCTTGGCTATGTGATTCAAGGCTTAAAGAATGCATTTGACATAGACTACAACCAGCTCATACAGTTGAAGTTGGAAGTTTGCATACACCGTAGCCAAAAACATTTAAACTTAGTTTTTCATAGTTCCTGACATTTTATCCTCGTAAAAATTATCTGTCTTAGGTCAGTTAGGATCACCACTTTATTTTAAGAATGTGAAATGTCAGAATAATAGTAGAGTGATTTATTTCAGCTTTTGATTTCTTTCATCACATTCCCAGTGGTTCAAAAGTTTCCAGACACTCAGTCAGTATTTGGTAGCATTGCCTTTAAATTGTTTAACTTGGGTGAAACGTTTCGGCTAGTCTTCCACAAGCTTCCCACGATAAGTTGGGTGAATTTTGGCCCATTCCTCCTGACAGAGCTGGTGTAACTGAGTCAGGTTTGTAGGCCTCCTTGCTCGCACATACTTTATCAGTTCTGCCCAAAAATGTTCTACAGGATTGAGGTCAAGGCTTTGTGATGGCCACTCCATTACCTTGACTTTGTGGCAAAACGGCTTTAGGACAACAATCTTGGAAGTATGCTTGGGATCATTGTCCATTTAGAAGACCCATTTGCGACCAAGCTTTACTTCCTGACTGATGTCTTGAGATGTTGCTTCAATATATCTACATAATTTTCCTCCTTCATGATGCCTTTTATTTTGTGAAGTGAACCAGTCCCTCCTGCAGCAAAGCACTCCCACAACATGATGCTGCCACCCCCGTGTTCACGCTGGGATGGTATCCTTCGGCTTGCAAGCCTGCCCCTTTTTCCTCCAAACATAATGATGGTCATTATGGCCAAATAGTTATATTTTTGTTTCATCATACCAGAGGACATTTCTCCAAAAAGTTACGATCTTTGTCCCCATGTGCAGTTGCAAACCGTAGTCTGGCTTTTTTATTGCGGTTTTGGAACAGTGGCTTCTTCCTTGCTGAGCATCCTTTCAGGTTATGACGATATAGGACTTGTTTTACTGTGGATATAGATACTTTTGTACCTGTTTCCTCCAGAATCTTCACAAGGTCCTTTGCTGTTGTTCTGGGATTGATTTGCACTTTTCACACTGAAGTACGTTCATCTCTAGGAGACAGAACGTGTCTCCTTCCTGAGCGGTATGACGGCTGCGTGGTCCCACGCTGTTTATACTTGCGTACTATTGTTTGTACAGATGAATGTGGTACCTTCAGGCATTTGGAAATTACTCCCAAGGATGAACCAGACTTGTGGAGGTCTACAATCTTTTTTCAGAGTTCTTGGCTGATTGATTTTGATTTTCCCATGATGTCAAGCAAAGAGGCACTGAGTTTGAAGGTAGGCCTTGAAATACAGCCACAGGTACACCTCCAATTGACTCAAATGATGTCAATTAGCCTATCAGAAGCTTCTAAAGCCATGACCTAATTTTCTTTAATTTTCCAAGCTGTTTAAAGGCACAGTCAACTTAGTGTATGTAAACTTCTGACCCACTGGAATTGTGATACAGTGAAATAATCTGTCTGTAAACAATTATTGGAAAAATTACTTGTCATGCACAAAGTAGATGTCCAAACCAACTTGCCAAAACTATTTGTGGAGTGGTTGAAAAACAAGATTGAATGACTCCAACCTAAGTGTATGTAAACTTCTGACTTCAACTGTATCTCCATTCAGTACCACTGTCTGACCGTGGACACTCGTCCAGGAGGCTATATCTGAGCTTGAAGTAAGACAAAGCTAATGTGTGAGTTAATCTCTCAACCTCCTTTATTCCTAGTAGTCTTCCTGGTCATGTCTGTCTAGGGAAAAGGGGTTTTCCCTGCCTGTCTCCCCGCTCTCCCTCGGGTCCTCACTTCCAATAGAGGTTAAAGCCGCCTCAAATGGTGCACATGTGTGATAAACACTCCCCGAGCTTTGAAGTCAATTGAGCTCCTACAATGGCCTTCTGCTTCTCAAATTCCCCCAGTTTGAAAACCGAGAAACCACTTTTGTACACCAGGCAGCCTTTGTGCCAGCCCCTAGTTCAAAGTATGTAGTTTCACTCCAGTTATGGAAGACTGGATTCCTATTATAGTAATGTCTATGGTTTACATCATGCAGTTCCTTCAGATAGGATTCATTCCCCTGGACTTATTTCACATTTTGTTGTTACAGCCTAAATGAAATAGCTTTGTTTCTCACCCATCTACACACACTACCCCATAATGACAAAGTCAAAACATGGTTTTGCAAATGTATTGAAAAATGAAATATCTCCTTTACGTAAATGTTCACCCCCCTGAGTCAATACTTTGTAGAAACACCTTTGGTAGTGATTACAGCGGTGAGTGTTTCCGGGTAAGTCACCAAGAGCTTTCCACACCTGGATTGTGCAACATTTGCCCACTTTTTATTATTTTCTAAATTCTTCAAGCTGTCAAATTAGTTGTTGATCGTTGTTAGACAACCATTTTCAGATCTTATCATAGATTTTCAAGTATACTGAGCACAAATATAAACGCAGCATGTAAAGTGCTGGTCCCATTGTTTCATGAACTGAAAGATCCCAGAAATGTGCCATACTCACAAAAAGCTTTTTTGTTTGCACAAATTTCTTTACATCCCTGTTAGTGAGCATTTCTAATTTTCCAAGATAATCCATCCACCTGACAGGTGTGGCATATCAAGAAGGTCATTAAACAGCATGATCATTACACATGTCTCACAACCGCAGAACACGTGTAAGGCCCCTGAGTGGCGCAGCAGTCTAAGGCACTGCATCTCAGTGCTAGAGGCGTCACTACAGACACCCTGGTTCAAATCCAGGCTGTATCACAACCGGCCAAGATTGGGAGTCCCATAGGGCGGCGCACAATTGGCCCGGCGTCATCCGGGTTTGGCCGGTGTAGGCAGTCATTGTAAATAAGAATTTGTTCTTAACTGACTTGCCTAGTTAAATAAAAATAAAGAAATTAAAAAATGGTGTTGTGTGGGTGAGCGGTTTGCTGATGTCACCATTGAACAGAGTGCCCCATGGTGTGGTTATGGTATGGGCAGGCATAAGCTACGGACAACGAACACCATTGCATTTTATTGATGGCAATTTGAATGGACAGAGTCACCCTGACGAGATCCTGAGGCCCATTGTTGTGTCATTCATCCACCACCATCACCTCATGTTTCAACATTTATAATGCACGGCCCTATGTTGTAAAGATCTGTGCACCATTCCTGGGAGCGTACGTCCACGGCCTGCATACTCACCAGACATCTCACTCCTTGAGCCTTTTTGGGATGCTCTGGATCGATGTGTACTACAGCGTATTCCAGTTCCCTCCAATGTCCAGCAACTTCGCACAGCCATTGAAGAGGAGTGGGACAACATTCCACAGGCCACAATCAACAGCCTGATCAACTCTGTGCGAAGGAGATGTCGTGCTGCATGAGGCAAATGGTGGTCACACCAGATACTGATTTGGTTTTCTGATCCACGCCCCCACCTTTAAAAAAAGGACCAACAGATGCAGATCTGTATTCCCAGTCATGTGAAATCCATAGATTAGGGCTTAATGAAGGTATTTCAATTGACAGATTTTTCCTTATAAACTGTAACTCAGTAAAATCTTTGAAATTGTTGCATATTGCATTTTTGTTCAATATACATTTTAAGTCAACTGTATCACAGCCACTCAGGATCATAAACTGTAACTCCAGTGTAGATTTAGCCTCGTGTTTTTAGTTTTATTGTCCTCGTGAAAGGTGAATTAATCTCCCAGTGTCTGGTGGAAAGCCGACTGAACCAGGTTTTCCTGTAGGTTTTTGCTGTGCTTAGCTCCATTGCGTTTAATTTTTTTATCCTGAAAAACTCCCCAGTCCTTAAGATTTAAAAGCATACCCATAACATGATGCAGCCACCACTATGCTTGAAAATATGGAGAGTGGTACTCAGTAATGAGTTCTATTGAATTTGCCCCAAACACAAAACTTTTTATTCTGGACAAAATGGGAATTGCTTTGTCACATTTTTTTTCAGTATTACATTAGTGCCTTGTTGCAAACGGGATGCATGTTTAGTTTTTAGTTTTTTGAATTTTACCCCTTTTTCTCCCCAATTTCGTGGTATCCAATTGTTAGTAGCTACTAACTTGTCTCATCGCTCCAACTCCCGTACGGGCTCGGGAGAGACGAAGGTTGAAAGTCATGCGTCCTCCGATACACAACCCAACCAAGCCACACTGCTTCTTAACACAGCGGCATCCAACCCGGAAGCCAGCCGCACCAATGTGTCGGAGGAAACACCGTGCACCTGGCGACCTGGTCAGCATGCACTGCGCCCGGCCCACCACAGGAGTCGCTGGTGCGCGTTTAGACAAGGATATCCCTACCGGCCAAACCCTCCCTAACCCGGACGATGCTAGGCCAATTGTGCGTCGCCCCACGGACCTCCCGGTCGCGGCCGGCACAGCTGCCGCTGCAGTACAGCGCCCTTAACCACTGTGCCGCCCAGGATGCATGTTTTGGAATATTTTTTTTATTCGGAACAGGCTTCCTTTTCACTCTGTCAATTAGGTTAGTATTATTGAGTAACTACAATGTTTTTGATCCATCTTCAGCTTTCATTTAACTCAACTGTTTTAAAGTCACCATTGGCCGTGTGGTGAAATCCTCTACGGCAACTGAGTTAGGAAGGACGCCTGTATCTTTGTAGTGACTGGATGTATTGATACACCATCCAATGTGTAATTAATAACTTCACTATACTCAACGGGATATTCAATTTCTGCTTCTTTTTTTATATATTTTTTTATCCATCTACCAATAGGTGCCTTTCTTTGCGAGGCATTGGAAAACCTCCCTGTGGTTGAGTCTGGTTTGAAATTCACTGCTCAACTGGGTGACCTTACAGATAATTCTGTGTGGGTTACAGAGATGAGGTATTTATTAAAAAAACATGTTAAACACTTATTGCACACAGAGTCCATGCAACTTATTATGTGACTTGTTAAGCACATTTTTACTCCTGAACTTTTCATTGAATTTTATTTAACCTTTTATTTAACTAGGCAAGTCAGTTATGAACAAATTCGTATTTACAATGACTGCCAAACCCTAACCCGGACGACACTGGGCCAATTGTGTGCCGCCCTATGGGACTCCCAATCACGGCCGGTTGTGATACAGCCTGGAATCGAACCAGGGTCTGTAGTGACGTCTCTAGCACTGAGATGCAGTGACTTAGAACACTGTTCCACTCAGGAGCCCGATTTTAAAACGTAATTAGGCTTGTAATAAGAAAGTGGTTGAATACTTATTAACTCGACATTTTAGCTTTTAATTTTTTATTAATTTGTTATTTTATTTATTTATTTTATTTTACCTTTATTTAACCAGGTAGGCAAGTTGAGAACAAGTTCTCATTTACAATTGCGACCTGGCCAAGATAAAGCAAAGCAGTTCGACAGATACAACAACACAGAGTTACACATGGAGTAAAACAAACATACAGTCAATAATAAAGTATAAACAAGTCTATATACAATGTGAGCAAATGAGGTGAGAAGGGAGGTAAAGGCAAAAAAAGGCCTTGGTGGCAAGGTAAATACAATATAGCAAGTAAAACACTGGAATGGTAGTTTTGCAATGGAAGAATGTGCAAAGTAGAAATAAAAATAATGGGGTTAGCATTTCTAATAAACATAATTCCACTTTGGCATTGTGTGTAGTCCAGTAAAACAACATCTCAATTTAATCAATTTTAAATTCAGGCTGTAACACAACAAATATGTGGGAAAAGTCAAGGGGTGTGAATAGTTTCAGAAGGCACTGTAAGTGAATGTTCAACCCCAGCTGCCCATTTACTAACTGACCTTAGTAAATACTGCTAGGCTAATTTCCACCCCCATCAGCGGTAGTAAACCCCAGTCTCCATTTGCTGACAAGACCAGGGCACATGTGTGCGCCATCGTCCGCGTGTGCCATCGCACTCATGTTGATGTTGTCCATCCACACCAGACGTGATCAGGACACGCATGATGAAATATCAAAAAGAACTCTGAACCAACTATATTCATTTGGGGACAGGTCGAATTCCATGAAACACTCATGACCATTTAGCTAGCTTGCTGCTGCTAGCTAATTTGTCCTGGGGTATACACATTGGGTTGATATTTTACCTGAAATGCACAAGGTCCTCTAATCCGACAGTTAATCCACAGATAAAAGGGTAAACTGAGTTTGTTTCTAGTAATCTCTCCTCTTTAAAGCTTCTTCTTCTTTGGACTTTAAATTGCAGTTGGCAACCACATTGAAGGAGCATTACCACCACCAACTGGACTGGAGTTTAGACCTCATTTCATCTTTCAATCACCCATGTGGGTAGAGCGTGAGCAGTTTGGATGAAATGATTGAATAACCTGTATGTGTAAATGTATTTTGCGGTCAGCATGTTAGGCTACTGTGGTTTCTCGATATGAATATTGTGGATTTTTAGAAACAAAACCACACTGGCAGTATTAATATCTGCAGAGCTCCCCTCAGCCTCCCCTCCCTGCCTAGCCTGCATTATTAACGAGCCCTCTACCAATTAAAATGGATGAAACTGCTCTTGAGGATATTTGATCAGGTAAGATCTCTGATTAGCATATCTGATGGATCTGCCTTCACACACTGATTAGAACCTTCCCAAAGGCCCCGGGGCCACTTTAAAGGAACAACTCCTGCACAAATTAGACTTAAACCTAAAGCACACTGGGTTGCTGACTAGCCTAGACGCCCATGACTTTTGAGTCTGTGACACCCAAACCCCCGGGCCCACTTAGCCCAGCACCACTGCTGCCTCCTCCCCTTTTGTGATGAAGCTGGCTTTTCATTCATTTCTTATTTGGATGTGTATAACAGGATTAGTCGTCTTTGTATTTGGGAGCCAGTGTAAAGAGAGGCGCTCCCCTCCTCCTACTGTAACAGTGAAGCTCCCTCCCACAGACAATGGTTGAGACATTGGGTTTGCGTGCGTATGTGTGTAGCTGCTAAATGAGGCCAGGAACACAGTCCCAGTGCTAGGAGATAAGGAGGGATCTCCTGTGTATATGTGCAGGCCAGATGGGACCTGCGCTGCCAACCACGATATAAACTCTTCTTTCGTCACGGGTGTGGGAGGAGACGAGCTTACTCTTTGGGCCAAGTCCAATCATTCTTGCATGGCTTGGATACTAGCTTTCTGGGCTTGCCAGCTCCAACGCATACATTTGGGATGAAGTACGTCAGTCTCTGCTTGTGGCTGGTTAGCCACAAGTTCAAAGAATAGGCCTACCCAGTAGACATACCGGGGACTGATAATGTAATTAACGCTATGCATCCCAAATAGACATGTAATGTCCCCTATTTTTGGAGGGTGATTTGCACTTCCAGGACTAAAGCTTATTCTTAGACATTGGACCGTTCTAAGAAGGCCTACTTAGATTCTCAGTCTATGGGCTGAGGTGCAGAAGAGCTCAGCAGTAGGTAGGATAATCCTCCTCCAAAGCTATATGTCAATACTTGTCAGTCTAGTGGTCTGACCATTACTCACCATCTGTCTGTCTGTCTGTCTGTCTGTTCAGAGGGGGAGAGAGGATAAGGTGTGTAGCACATCTAAACTGGTTGGGCCTGTGGCGTGATTTCATTTTTTTCTCCCTAGAATATGAGTGTGTAGGTCTGTGTCTTAAGTGTGAGAGCCAGGGTTGAGCTGATTGCAGCAGATAGAGCCGCTCTGTAGTCTACTATCCCACATGCCTCTAATCTAGCTCTGTGTGCTGCTGGCCAGGTCTGGCAGGCAGCTGTAGCTAGCCCTTGTGTGGTTTTGATGTCAGCACATCTGAAGTGTCAGATACTGCAGAGGCTAATGAAACCCAGTTCGACGAGTGCTACCGCTGTCTGCTCCCTGCCTCCCAATGCCTGGCACGGGGGGGAAAGAGTAGCCAATTAATAGCTACTGCAACAACTTGTTACTGGAGGAGGCTAACTGACTGTCTGCCATGGTGCCTGGTGGAGAGATTGGCTGAGATGATCTTTACTGCGTTTTCACAAAATACTGTCAAAATACTGAAAACATTGGGTTCTGCTGCAAGGTACTTTTAGAACGGTGTACGCTGCACTGTACGTTGTTATTCTATTGTATTTCCTCTTTCAGTTTGTTGTTCCTATTCCAGTCGTGGCCTGTCAGTGTCATGGCCTTATTGGTTCTCTGTAGAGGAGCTGTGTTGCCAGCCGTCCCCTATAGCCCACCAGAGAGCAACCCTTAACCTCCGACTAGTGATGATTGAATTGCCCTCACCCCCTGATACACAACAGACTAGAACACTGCTTCTTGCCCCTTTCTCTCCCTCTCTACATTTTTCTTCTTCTTTGTTTTGTAATGCCGGATCTTGGCTCAGTGCCCAGTTTCATCCATTGATGTCTCTCTCTCCCTCCCTACTCTGCTCTGTTTTCTCCCTCTGTTTCAGCAAAGTCCAAACTCTCCTCTCGCTGTTGCTGTGGCGAGGGAGGCAGCATACCACTTTGGAATGCAAGCATGCACATTCCTACACACACACACACACGCCCAGGAGACATCCACCCACCACCCACCCAACCAGTGCCCTGGCAGCTCTGTAGGTCATTGTGTTTGGCACGTGGCCCTGGGTAGGGGGGTGTCCCACCACCCTGCATCTCCTCTACCCCCTGCCTGACTCTACTGGTCCCTGTCAGACAGCTCCTGCTGAGTAAGGAACGGAGCATCTCTTTTGTTCTCTGTCTGTAGTCAGACTAAATAGATAGGCAGCTACTGTTGCTGCTACAACCATGCCCATCATTTTCTATTCTGGAGGGCTGTGGGGGGGAGGGGGCAGGAGAAAGATGAAACAATCACTTTTCATTACCACACTCCTCCATACCCCATGTGGTGTGGTAGTTCAGACTGTCTATATCTCCCCCTTAAACAAATTCCATTTTTTCTTTCCTACCCATAAGTCAATATCTTTTTTTGCGAAATAGCAGATGTTTAATCTAGTTGTGGGATCAACCTTTTCTCCCTCATTTCACATAGTAACCCTACCCTGGCTCTCCTCTCCAGGCAATATGTCTGAACAGACAGAAAATCTGTTCAAGGTGGAGCTTCCTGGCATTCGTTACCCCGCAGCATGAAGTTGTTTCATAATCTACATTCACGACCACATTCGTGAGCATAGTCCTCTACTGTGTGTGTGTGTGGTGCGTTTAATTGCCTGGTGCTGGTAGTAGTGTGTAGTACTATTAGCTGTGTTTTGTTGTGTTTACTGGAGTGGCCAGTGTTTGTCTAACTGCCGGCCAGGTCCTAGTCTGAGGTTTAAAAACATACATTTTTGAACAAAGGGGCAGCTAGTCAGCCCAGAGCCCAAACGAAAGCCTTTGTTTTGACTTCCTCTTATTCATTCACTTGGGTAAAGAAAAAACATGTATAATTGAAAAACATCCTCACTTCTCACAAGGAAGGAAAATAAGAAAAGGTTTATTTGAGCGAGGACCCTTTTGAAAAGCAGGGCATTTATGTACCTGGAGAGTTGTTGCTGTATTGCCCAGCTAACTCAATCAAGGACGGACGGTGACGTGTGCCAAGTCAGGCGGGTCCAGCTGGCGCTTGCCCATGCTTTTGTTTTACCATGCTCAGTATTCAGTCCACGGCAAACATTGTTGTTAGCGTTCACTGTCTTTTTGTGATGGCAACGACCTTGATGTGAGGAGGGAAGGAGGGACTGGGAGGAGGTGAACTGAACAGCCTGTATTGTAACTAAGCCATGTTGATGAGATGAGCCACTGTGGTTTAAGGCACCGGAAGGAAACCACATTGCTGCTGCCTGAAGCTGGTGAAGGTTATTACTAGTTACTAGTCCTCAGACAGCTTAAGTATTTGAAAAAGAGGATGACGACTAGTAATAGCCTAACCTTTCAATAACATGAAAGTCCTCAGCCTTTCTGATGCCACTTCCTTTGGGGCGGGGCTTATGTCTGTGTGACACTGGCTGGAAAACATCTCCATCCACCGCAGTATGATTGCTATGGGTCTTTAAGCACGGAAGGTTATTGCATGCTAAAGAGACAAACTTTTCTCCTGTCATTCTGTCTGTTTAATTATTCAGTGGAGAGGAGGCGGGTTCAAGCCAACTCAGAGGAGTTGTTTGGTTGGCCGTCTCTCTGTGCGGTGTCCTCTGGTAGGCGAGACTCTTTAACCAGTCTGGAGTGCTGCTTTATGAATATTCACCCCAGCATCCCTGGTGACCAAGGCACTGTTTTAAATCTACATAATTTGTCTTTAAGTGCCTTTCAGACGGCTTTTTCCTTTCTGTTGCTCTCCGGAAAAGGAGCCATGCTTATTAATCAAGCTCTCTTTGTGAGAGAAGGCCGAGGCTCGTCCAAAAGCTACTCAAACGCTCCCACTGGATGAAGCCAAAGGCCATTTTTAAAGCACTTGTATCAATGTCCATTCTCTTCACGTACAGTTTAAATGAGATACTTTTTAGCCATGTAGTGTATGGGCATTTAATATGGAGTTGGTTCCCCCTTTGCTGCTATAACAGCCTTCATTCTTCTGGGAAGGTTTTCCACTAGATGTTGGAACATTGCTGTGGGGACATGCTTCCATTCAGCCACAAGAGCATTAGTGAGGTCGGACACTGATGCTGTGGTGTAAAAATACTTAGGTATCTTTACTATTTATATTTTTGGCTTTTACTTCACTACATTTCTAAACAGAATGATGTACTTTTTACTCCATGCATTTTTCCCTGACACCCACAAGCACTTGTTCCATTTTCAATGCTTAGCAGGACAGGAAAGAGAACATCCCTGGTCACCCTACTGCCTCCGATCTGGAGGACTCTCTAAACACAAAATACTTAATTTGGCTATCTGTAAAAAAAAAAAATAACATTGTGCTGTCTGAACTTCTTATTATAAGCCATTTGAAATTATTTTTGACTTTTGATACTTAAGTATATTTAAAACCAAATACTTTCAGTCTTTTTTTTACTCAAGTAGTATTTTTCTTGGTGACTTTAACTTGAGTCATTTTCTATGAAGGTGTCTTTACTTTTACTCAAGTATGACAATTGGGTACTTTCTTCACCACTTCACTGATGTTGGGTGATTAGGCCTGGCTTGCAGTCGGCGTTCCAGTTCATCTCAAAGGTGTTGGATGGGATTGAGGTCAGGGTTCTGTGCAGGCCAGTCAAGTTCTTCCACATTGATCTTGACAAACCATTTCTGTATGTACCTCGCTTTGTACACGGAGGCATTGTCATGCTGAAACAGGAAAGGGCCTTCCCCAAACTGTTACGACAAAGTTGGAAGAACAGATTCGCCTAGCCTAAACCATAACAAACAGCGCCAGACCATTATTCCTCCTCCACCAACCTTCAGTTGGCACTATGCATTGGGACAGGTAGCGTTCTCCTGGCATCCCCGAAAACCCAGATTTGTCCGTTGAACTGCCAAATGGTGACGTGTGATTTATCACTCCAGAGAACGTGTTTCCACTGCTCCAGAGTCCAGCCTTACACCACTCCAGCCGACGCTTGTTATTGCACATGGTGATCGTAGGCTTGTATGCAGCTGCTCGGCCATGGGAAACCATTTCACAAAGCTCCCGACAAACAGTTATTGTGCTGACGTTGCTTCAAGAGGCAGTTTGGAACTCGGTAGTGAGTGTTGCAATGGAGAACAGATGATTTTTATGTGCTAAGCACTTCAGCCCTCAGCGGCCCTGTTCTGTGAGTTTGTGTGGCCTATAACTTCACGGCTGAGCCGTTGTTGCTCCTAGACATTTCCACTTCACAATAACAGTGCTTCCAGTTGACCGGAGCAGCTCTAGCAGGGCAGAAAGTTGCCAAACTGACTTGGAAAGGTGACATTCTATGACTCTACCACTTTGACACTCACTGAGCTCTTCAGTACAGACCATTCTACTGCCAATGTGTGTCTAATTTTATACCTCTGTCAGCAATGGGTGTGACTGAAATAATAGCCAAATCCATTCATTTGAAGGGGTGTCCACATACTTTTGTGTACATTGGAGTACGGGTGGAGAGAATGGAGAATGTTAGGTGCTGGATGTGTATAGTGCAGTGCATATTTGAATTACTCAAATGATAAAAGGCACTTGTTCTAGCTTTTCTAATGATGTCCCTCCCCTCCCCTCCCCTCCCCTCCCCTCCCTGCAGCATGATACACACTGCTCAGCTCTTGGATTTCAACACTGGCCATGCTTGTTTTTACTGGCACCCATTGTCTATACATCCAGAATTGTAAAGCTTGCATTATTGTTGGTTTAGTCTGAAGTTGTCCTTCTCCACTGGCCTATTGTTTTTTGGGGTGTGCCTATCAATACAGGCATCACAGCCTTAATGGGCACTGAATGCATACCACCCCCTGACTCTCGATCTGCCACCCCTGATGACATGGCCTCTGTCTGCCGTGAATGGAGTGCCATGGAAAGGCTCTATTTACCCATAGACCGCCTACAAAGCAGAGGCGCCCTATGTGGAAAGGAGGACAGAGAACGAAAGAGTAAGAACCTAGACAACATACCACCCAACACTTGTATCATGGCTCAGGCTCACGAGCTCTGTGGGTGTTGTGAGGCTCCTTGTCCATGTCTCATGGATTTTTGTTCACAATGTTTTCTGAATGTTGGGTCAGTATGAAAATGGGGAAATCGAAGGACAGATTCCACAGGACTTTGTAGATGGACACAAAGGTAGACAGAGAATTCTGTCTCCATGCAGGCTAGTTTCTACTAATGACCGTCCCTCTGTCTGGATGGAATTTGGTACTTTAGAATGTGGGTCCATTGAGTGGGCTGGCTTTATGTGTCTCTCAGCGCTTGCCTTAGAGGGGCTGTCACTGGTGAGCTGCTCTTTTCAGAGTGTCAGGGCCATGTGAATGAATCATGGCTGTCTAGGGATAGGGCCTTTTCTTTGTAAACATAGCAGAGCCAAACTGCATTGTGGTATTGTTTACTGAGCCTTTTATTCTGCTGCATGCGCATGTGTGAACGCTTGACATTATTTGGTGCGGGCCTGAATGAGCTGATGTCCCCCAGGTTATTGAGCTGACTTGTTTTTTGGGCTCGCTGTTCTCATTTTTACATTGTGGACTCCGTGTTTTCTGCCGAAGAGAGACTGATATTTCACTTACTGAAACTGGCGACATATCAACGAGATGTAAGGTCGGTTAAGTGACTGCGGAATTACTGTTGGAATGTTTCACCGCAGTGCTAGGTAACCGTGGGGGATTGTGTTCCGAGCGCCATCAATATCCTTTGGCACCGCATATCTTATTTCTGTCCTTCTCTTCCTCTTCCTCCTCCTTCTCTTTCTTTGCCATGCAGCATCTCAGTGGCAGCAGCAGTGGTTTCCAAGGCCCTGCTTCCAAGCTGACGCCTGCTAACCGCTGTTTAGGCTTTGTGGGCAACAATGGCAGGCCAGGCCTCTGCCTGAGGCCTAGACAGACCCGGCGAGAACAAAGGGTCCCTGTGAATCCTGGGGCCCAGTGGGCAGCCGGTGCAGGGGGAATAAAGCAGGTCACAGTGAGATTAAGACTGCACTGTGTGCATGTGGAGGGGAGCGAGGAGCGAGCCCATCATTGGGCTTTTTTCAGGGTGCGTGCCAGCTCACAAGGCAAGGCAGTCCCCTGAAAGAAAGAAAGAAAGAAAGAAAGGAAGGAAGGGAGGGGTGAAAGAAGACGGCCTAGAGAAGGGGGCAGACAATGGAGGGGTTTGAGTTGGAGGGGGAATAAGGAGAGGAGTGGTAATTAGAGATGCCGCCATTACATTGCCTCGCTTCTGCTGATCTGAAGCCTGTCTTTACAGAACACAACTCACCTTCAAGGTCCCAGGCAGCATCATAATGCATGCAAGACAAAGCTTCACATCAAGCTCCATCCTTTGTTTTCAGGCCCTCTGGTTTTGTCATTGTCCATATGCTATGCTTGGCTTGATGAGCATTTTATGAAGTCGACCAGAAGCCCAATTGCGGATCGGAGACTGCTAGCTTGTTATTGGACCAATGGAGATGTCATCTCACCTCAGTCATACATCTTAACTGCTGTGTCATTTATGGCCGTTGTTGTGCGAGATAAATGGTTTGGCGGGTGAGGATGAGGTTGGAGTCTCAACAATCTCCCGGTATATTTAGACTTTCTAAGCTTCTTATAAGGTTATTGTCCTTCCTTGAAGTTTACTTCTGTTTGTTTCCATCTGAGACTGGTTTACAACTCAAGGAAACTAACTTTTGTTAGAAATGGAGATGATAAAACTGAGTGTATAAAACATTAGAAACACCAGTTATTTCCATGACATACACTGACCAGGTGAAAACTATCATCCCTTGTTGATGTTAAATCCACTTCAATCAGTGTAGAGGAGATGGGTTCAATTATGATTTTTAAGTCATGAGACAATTGAGACATGGATTGTGTATGTGTGCCACTCAGAGTGTGAATAGGCAAGACAAAATACTCAAGTGCCTTTGAATGGGGTATGGTAGTAGGTGCCAGGCGCACCGGTTTGAGTGTGTCAAGAACTGCAATACTGCTGGGTTTTTCAAGAATGGTCCACCACCCAATGCACATCCAGCCAACTTGACACAACTGTGGGAAGCATTGGAGTCAACATGGGCCAGCATCCCTGTCGAAGGCTTTCGACACCTTGTAGAGTCCATACCCGAAAAGTTGAGGCTGGGGGGGGGGGGGCTCATTGCGCAACTCAATGTTAGGAAGGTGTTTGTTATTTTTTTTTGCTCTGTGTATTTGCGCAACAAATGTTTTGCTTTGTCAACAGAACAAATGTTAACTTCAGAGCCTGTTTCTGTCTTTAGTCTAGTCACTTGCCATTCTTTGCACATTTTCACATCGTTGATGGCAATGTTTTGCTTTTGTGAGTTTTATGAAATATAAGCCTCTTAATGCTCAGTTATCTAGTTCTGCAGACCGTGCTTCAAGAACAAACATGCCTCAAAAGAGGCATTGTGCCGCTCTGACTGCTCCTTGTCAATCACAACAAAATGGCGGCAGATGGTTTCGTGCGTGCTTGCATAGTAAACAGGAATCCTTACATTTTTAAGGGCACGCATGACAGAAGGCCAACATGCCTTAAAAGATGAGCGATCCAGTGTTAGATGGGTGCTTTAGGGGCCATTCTGTAGAGACTGGAGAGACTGGAGAGACTAGAGGCGGTTGACATGAGCATCGTGGCAGGGTAGTGTTGCGGGGCTGAGCTGGCCTGATCTATCAGTAATTGGGGGATAAATGCGGCTTTGTGACCTTTTGGGAGCTGTCAGCTTCTCTTCTGCACCGTAGCTGCCCCTCAGCTAACCGCGGCTCCGTCCCTCCACACACAAGGCCAAGGCACAATGCGAGGTACGCAAACAAAGGATCTCCATCTTTTTTTTGTTCTTTTTTTTTGGCCTTGGGTAAGATGTTTGCTCACACACACACAGGAGGAAGGAGAAGGCTGGCCAGCTTTCTGTACACACCACCAAGGCCCTGTAAGTGCTGTACTGTGCATTGATTGGAATAACCCAGGTGTTTGTTTCCGAGGAACATTGGATAAACTGAATTTTTCCCCCCCATTTGCTCTCTGATTGCACAGCGCCATTCAAGGGGAATTGAATTTACCTCCAACACACAAGGAACCTTCACTGTTGTTGCCCCGCTAAAATGTCTTAACTTGGTTGGGGAAAGGGGATTGAATATATGCTTTCTCAACTCTGTATTTTGTATGGCAGGCATGAAGACCTTGAACTTCGCTTGCTCTTTTTTTAAATTATTATTCTTTTTTAAAATGTACCTTTATTTAACTAGGCAAGTCAGTTAAGAACAAATTCTTATTTTCAATGGCGGCTTCAGGAACAGTGGGTTAACTGCCTTGTTCAGGGGCAGAGTGACAGATTTTTACCTTGTCAGCTGAGGGATTCGATCTTGCAACCTTTCGTTTACAAGTCCAACGCTCTAACCACTAGGCTACCCTGCCTCCCTCTCATATTTCTCTCCTGCCTGCATCTCTGAATGATCAGCAGTAGAATAGACTTCAGCCAGGTCTGGTTTGCATCATGTGCTGAACAATTGTTCTGATCTTCCCCTGTGCTGCGTTGCTAGCTAATGCTAATGCTACCAACCCAAGGACTAGCCGACAAGCTTAATACACATCAAGGTAATTGGTAATTGGCTGAGACATCTTATCTTAGATTTCCATAGACATCAGTGCCTGTGTTTTAAGGGACGCCCAGTGAAAGGGAGTTGATTAAAAAAAATTCCCTCCCCTGTTCCATGCCATATAATTGCAGCGAGTCAGAAATAAATTGAATGTGATCATGATAAAATGTTAATATTAACCTTTAATTTGAACAGGGTGCCATTGAGACCAAGTCTCTCTCTCTCTCTTTTTTCAATGAGCCCTGCACAATACAAACACACACATCAACACAAAATACTTCAATTACAAAACATGATCATAAAACACACACACACACACACATCATCTTCCCTTCCAGTAGAGCATTCCCCACATGGCTCCCAGTGCTGGGGCCATGATGGTGCTGTTGGGAAACCGCAAATGAATCAATCAGGCCTTTATCTGATCAGCGGAGCCGGGGCCTTGTGTGATGCTGAATGTACATATACATGCGTGTTGTGTGGAGATGGACTGGGGTGGCTGTGGCTGTGTTAGGGGTGGCTGTGTTAGCAGGGGTGGCTGTGTTAACCTCCTTGCTGCTGGAACAGATGGAGGGTGGGCTGGGGTAAGCTGGGCTGGGGCTGGGGTAGGCTGGGTAGAGAGAGGGGGGTTCTAGGCTGTACTGTGTGTGCTGTGTTGGCCCTGCCCCAGCTCCCTGTCTGCCTGCCTGCTTGCCATACAGATCTCCAGCTCAGCCTCCACGGCTGATTAGAGGTTAATGGTTTGAGAGTGGGGAGGGACTGCCCTCTGATTGGTTGGCAGGTCCCGCGTGGGAGGGTCGGCGGAGTGGCAGATGGTGCAGACCCAGTGAGTGGAGCGGTGAGGGAGGGAGCACATATATATGAATGGTGGTATTACTAATGTTGTATGTTAGATAGTGGTGTAATAATGTTATCCACTGTTTTATTGTTTTTGCCTTAATTAGTTTGGACCCCAGGAAGAGTTGACTTGGCAGCAGCTGATGAGGATCCTTAATAAGTACAAATGAGGGGGTTCTCTCTCTCTCCCTCATCTCTTTCGTTCCCATCCTCGCTCACCTGCTATGGAAGGCCTACGCGTATAACCTCACCGCTGCATCCAGCGAGCAGACAGATGGTTGGCGGAGGAGTCTAAAAGCCCAGGCTGAGGGAGCTACATTAGCAGCATCCCCCTCAGATTAATTATGACTATTAGACACTGCAGCGTACGGATCAATGAGCTGATCTCCGCCGTCTCAATGTCTTACTGCCTAACTCCGCCTCGTCCTACTCAGACATATCACGACTCCTTTTACCTATAGAGGCTTAAACCAAGTCGCTTGAGATGGATGGATGGATAGTATAAAGTGTAGAGTAAGATTAATGAAAGGAACCCCCTCCCTCCCCTGGCTCAGTCATATTGTTCATGTAGCATCTATATGCAGGCTGCATCCTTCAAGCTCCTCCCCCACGTCACAGCTCTTCCCCAGGGGCAGACAACCATGTGCTTCTGCTCAGGATCAAATCAGCTTTGTGGGGCTGGCAGCACTCCCAGAACCATACATTAATTTATCTGTTTAGGGGCTTTACCCAACCGGCCCCTCGATTACAACAGAACCGAATAACCAAAGATAAGAAATGCTATATCTAACTGTGTTGCTGTGATGGTTTTGCATATCGCTGTCATAATGAACAAAGCCAGTGTGGTGAGAAGGGTAGGGACGTCTATCGAGTGATATCACAGCCCCAGTAGTGTTCTGGCAAAGAGAAAAGGGAGGTTCAGGGAGCTGGTGATTTACACTGCAGTGTCAAGAGCCTCTTACTGTAGTTAGTGCTGCAGTGACTAGGGCGGGCGCCACGCTAATTCATCTGCACTCTGCTACCCCTGGCCCGGTCTCTGACGCAGGCCTCACCTGTTTTTCTGTAGCCACTTCTCTCTCCGTGCTGTTTTGGTCCGACCCGCACAAGCTTGTATACGTTACACATTATGCCACATGGTCCCTCCTCCCCCTCACCTCTTCCTGCTCCTCGTCCTCCCTCCCCAACCTCCAAAATCAGCTGTCCTCTTCTATGCCTGGCTGGCCATGGCATCCTGCTGGGACTCTTCAAGGAGCCAATTGATAGTTGCTGCGGAGTGACAGTCTGACCCATATTAGCAGTGGCAGTGTGTTGATTACTACTGACCGACCGACCGACTGATGCAGCAGTGTCTTGCCTTGTGACTGAACTGTCACCTACACTCCTTTTGCTGATGACTCCCAGACCCTCCTCAGCGCGCACACACACACACACACACACACAGACACACAGACACACACAGACACACACAGACACACACAGACACACACACAGACACACAGACACACACAGACACACACAGACACACACAGACACACACAGACACACACAGACACACAGACACACACAGACACACACAGACACACACAGACACACACAGACACACACAGACACACACAGACACACACAGACACACACAGACACACAGACACACAGACACACACAGACACACACAGACACACACAGACACACACAGACACACACAGACACACACAGACACACAGACACACAGACACACAGACACACAGACACACACAGACACACAGACACACACAGACACACACAGACACACACAGACACACACAGACACACAGACACACAGACACACAGACACACAGACACACACAGACACACACAGACAAACACACACACAGACACACACACAGACACACACACAGACACACAGACACACAGACACACACACACACACACACAGACACACAGACACACACAGACACACAGACACACACAGACACACACACACACAGACACACACACACACAGACACACACACACACACACACACCTCATCTAGGAGAGCATCAGTGTTTACAGGGTCTGGGCCAGGTACAGGCAGGACACATACACACACACCTCATCTAGAAGAGCATCAGTATTTACAGGGTCTGGGCCAGGTACAGGCAGGACACATACACACACACCTCATCTAGAAGAGCATCAGTATTTACAGGGTCTGGGCCAGGTACAGGCAGGACACATACACACACACACACCTCATCTAGGAGAGCATCAGTATTTACAGGGTCTGGGCCAGGTACAGACAGGACACATACACACACACACCTCATCTAGAAGAGCATCAGTATTTACAGGGTCTGGGCCAGGTACAGGCAGGACACATACACACACACCTCATCTAGGAGAGCATCAGTATTTACAGGGTCTGGGCCAGGTACAGACAGGACACATACACACACACCTCATCTAGAAGAGCATCATTATTTACATGGTCTGGGCCAGGTACAGGCAGGACACATACACACACACCTCATCTAGGAGAGCATCAGTATTTACAGGGTCTGGGCCAGGTACAGACAGGACACATACACACACCTCATCTAGAAGAGCATCAGTATTTACAGGGTCTGGGCCAGGTACAGGCAGGACACATACACACAGTGCAGAAGGAAGGAGGATTGAAAGAAGAGGGGGATTCCATTTCTCTGAGCTTCTAGAGACGGACCATAAAGAAAAGAGCAGTGGAAAGGGACGGCAGGATCACATTCAGCATCGTGGCCGGCCAACAAAAGACGAGCCGAGGGGGCGGGGGTTGGGGTGGCTGGGTTGAAACGGCGAGGAGGACCCTTCACGTCCATCAGCGGCAGATGCCTGGTTCTCTACTGAAGGGAGAAGTGTGAAAGGAGATGAGGAGCCACCCTACCTGCCCCTCATAACCCCAGCAGCAGGCTGTGGCACTACAGCAACTGTCAGATTCAGACACACTGCAGAACAGAGATGGGGCCTCCTAGTCATCACCCCCAGCACGGGCCCCTTACTGCAGTCTGCACCCACTCTGCATACACTGACTGACCACAGAGGTGAGAGAGGCCTCTGGGTCTAACTAATGACTCTGTGGAAGACCTGCATAGGTGGAACATTGTAGCGGTACTCTACTTATTGTTGTCAGGCCTTGTTTTTTTTTCTAGTTAAAGAGACCTCTTGATATGATTCTAAACCCCATACACGTCTCTTCTTGTGCAACTGCCAAAGACAGTGATGGCCGTCAGCAGTATTCCATGTACGTGTTCCAGTTCATAAGATCACGTTTGTTCTGTAAACAAAACCTTTCAGTGCAGCAGTTCTTTCCTCTCATCAGCTCTCTGGGGGCTAGATCCCATCTCTTCAGAGCTGTGAGACAGAGAATTAAAACGCATTAGTCACCTCCTCTCGCTTCTCAGTGTTGTCCACTCCGACGTCGACCACTTCGATTGCTCACCGTTACATCAAACAGAGCTGCCATAGAGGAGCATGGTGATGACCTGTAACAGAGCTGCCATAGAGGAGGAGCATTGTGATGAGCTGTAACAGAGCTGCCATAGAGGAGGAGCATGGTGATAAGCTGTAACAGAGCTGCCATAGAGGAGGAGCATGGTGATGAGCTGTAACAGAGCTGCCATAGAGGAGGAGCATGGTGATGAGCTGTAACAGAGCTGCCATAGAGGAGGAGCATGGTGATGAGCTGTAACAGAGCTGCCATAGAGGAGGAGCATGGTGATGAGCTGTAACAGAGCTGCCATAGAGGAGGAGCATGGTGATGAGCTGCCATAGAGGAGCATGGTGATGAGCTGTAACAGAGCTGCCATAGAGGAGCATGGTGATGAGCTGTAACAGAGCTGCCATAGAGGAGCATGGTGATGAGCTGTAACAGAGCTGCCATAGAGGAGGAGCATGGTGATGAGCTGTAACAGAGCTGCCATAGAGGAGGAGCATGGTGATGAGCTGTAACAGAGCTGCCATAGAGGAGGAGCATGGTGATGAGCTGTAACAGAGCTGCCATAGAGGAGGCGCATGGTGATGAGCTGCCATAGAGGAGCATGGTGATGAGCTGTAACAGAGCTGCCATAGAGGAGCATGGTGATGAGTTGTAACAGAGCTGCCATAGAGGAGCATGATGATGAGCTGTAACAGAGCTGTCATAGAGGAGCATGATGATGAGCTGTAAGTAACAGAGTTGCCATAGAGGAGCATGGTGATGAGCTGTAACAGAGCTGCCATAGAGGAGCATGGTGATGAGCTGTAACAGAGCTGCCATAGAAGAGGAGCATGGTGATGAGCTGCCGTAGAGGAGCATGGTGATGAGCTGTAACAGAGCTGCCATAGAGGAGCATGGTGATGAGCTGCCATAGAGGAGCATGGTGATGAGCTGTAACAGAGCTGCCATAGAGGAGCATGGTGACGAGCTGTAACAGAGCTGCCATAGAGGAGTATGGTGATGAGCTGTAACAGAGCTGCCATAGAGGAGGAGCATGGTGATGAGCTTTAACAGAGCTGCCATAGAGGAGCATGGTGATGAGCTTTAACAGAGCTGCGATAGAGGAGCATGGTGATGAGCTGTAACAGAGCAGCCATAGAGGAGCATGGTGATGAGCTTTAACAGAGCTGCCATAGAGGAGCATGGTGATGAGCTGTAACAGAGCAGCCATAGAGGAGCATGGTGATGAGCTGTAACAGAGCTGCCATAGAGGAGCATGATGATGAGCTGTAAGTAACGGAGTTGCCATAGAGGAGCATTGTGATGAGCTGTAACAGAGCTGCCATAGAGGAGCATGGTGTTGAGCTGCCATAGAGGAGCATGGTGATGAGCTGTAACAGAGCTGCCATAGAGGAGCATGGTGATGAGCTGTAACAGAGCTGCCATGAGGAAAGCAAAGTCCTGTTAGTAACGGAGATGACTACGTTTTTCCCCCTCAGTCTCTGCTGGGTTCATTAGGATTGTTGGAATGTTTCAGCATAGATTTATAATATTATTAGGTAGGTTAAGGAGATGACATAAGTGTGCTGTAGGTCTGCTGTGAAATAACTCAAATCCAACATGAGAACCATCATTCTCCAGTTGAGTCTATTCATCTGCTGAAAAATGCAGATAATCAGAAAGAATAGTGTCCCAAATCTTTACTCGTTCACTACTTTGTTCCCTTGTTTCTGTCACACTGATATACGGCACCAGTTTTACAAGACTGCCTTCGAAATGGACAAGAGCATACTTGTACAGTACAAGATTTGATTGCCAATGCCTCGAAGAAAAATGTACGCGGTAAACACAAGTCCGCCATTTTCTCCGCCGTGTGGTTTCAATGCATCGTTGTCTTTCACAAAATTCACTTTGAACTTTGCATTGTGCTGCGAGTAATTTGCGACACATAGGGGTAGCCCCTTTGCTTTCCTTTTCTTTTATCAAAATGAAAACAGACATCACCATAAACTCCCCTTAATCAGATGGGCCTGTGGTTTTGGCTCTGCCTGAAAGGGCTTGGCAGTAAATTGGACGTTGGATTTCTTTCCCCGGAGAAAAAAAAAAGAACTGGGTAAGAGGGGGGGCTAGTTTCTCAGAAGAACTCGTCTGGAAAAGCCTTTTGTGGGATTTGGCAAGAGAACGGCAGGCTTTACTCATGCTTATGAGGCACCCCTGTCTCACTACTCTAACCCTAGAATGAAGTGTGTGTGTGTGTGTGTGTGTTAGGCATTCCAGGTCTGTTACAGTTCACTCGCTATGATAGCAGTGATCTTCTGAAGCCAGACAGACAGGAACCCATTTGGCGTTAATTAGCTTAGCCCCGACTTGCTGAGCTCACTAAGTTATTTATATATATATATATATAAAATCCTCAATGGTGTGTGTAGTGTACCCTCTGTCCTGTGTGTACTATGGGTAGTCATGTATGTTACCATAGCCATGCAGCCAGTGAGCATAGAAATTAAATGAGTAGAGTGTGTTTAAGGTCAGAACATACCCCCGAAGTGTGTGTGTGACTGTAGCAAGCCTGGTTGCTATGGTTTAGTGTGGTACTGTGATATAGTAATCCATCTCTGTTCTCCCAGCCCCCTCTCTGGGCCTCCCTCCATCATTAATAATTTACCAGTCAAAGTGAGCTGCCAGACTTTCTATCAGACACACACTTCCCTTCTCCTGCTGCATGCGCTCCCCTTCTCCCCTCCCTTTGGCCCTCACAGACCGAATGACTGACTTCAAGCCACAAATATGTCACCAGCCAGCAGGCAGGAGCATTTCCTTTTGAACAGCTGTTTCATGTGGTCCAGACGTATTTAACTAGTATCAGCTTTCTACTTCACTATCTTATCTACTCCCTTTTTGTAGTTAACTGATAAGATAATCCGTTTCTTTTCGAGTCCCTTTATGAACTATAATCTGCCCTCTCTGTTTGTATTATTCTAAGACCATTGCGTTACGTGGCTTGGACTTCTGCCGTCCCGTGAACTGATTGTGATACTGCTACCTCAATCCCAGAGTGCTTTGGGGTAGATAGTTATCCTTTACAAAGAGAGCACCAATGAAAAAAAACTATCACATAGTGCTACGCAGGATGCTTTCTATGGGTTTGTGGGTATGTTGCCAGAAAGGTTTGATAACCCCTTCATTGCTCATGTGACTTTTTTTTAGGGTGCTGAGTCACAACTGTCCTTCATCTGAACTAAAGGGGAAGGTGTGAAATCACAGCCGTCATTTAAATGTTGATCAAGTCTGCTGACACCAGTCTTCTCTCTCTGTCTCTCCAGGTTTCCACCTCAGTGGCACGGTCATGGAGCCCGCCTCCCAGTCGGAGCCTGAGGTCACCCACAAGGTGGCCATCAGCTTCGACCGCTGCAAGATCACCTCGGTCACCTGTGGCTGCGGCAACCGCGACATCTTCTACTGCGCCCATGTGGTGGCCCTGTCCCTGTACCGCATCAGGAAGCCAGAGCAGGTCAAGCTGCGGCTGCCCATCTCAGAGACCCTGTTCCAGATGAACAGAGACCAGCTACAGAAGCTGGTGCAGTACCTCATCACAGCCCACCACACAGAGGTGCTGCCCACCGCCCAGAAACTGGCCGACGAGATCCTCTCATCCAACTCTGAGATCAACCAGGTCCACGGTAAGAAAGACACATGTTGTTGGACATAACATAAGGTCCCTCTGTTCACATTTAGCACCGGTGTGTAGACCTAGAACGCCAGGGTCTCAGAGCTGTTAGGACCTACAAGTCACAAGATGGCCACATATTGTGCTTCAAAACAGAGCCTCTGCCAATCCCTTACACTCCTTAGTTTCTACTTCAATCATCCTCTGGTGGGCTTGAACAGCAAGGTGGGCCCAGTCTACCAAAAGCAGCAGCGAGGACTCCGAGGCTTCAAACAGCCTGTATGATGACTGAGTCTCCCAGCCTGCTGGTGCTTTGCATTTCTGAAAGTCTGAAAAATAGTAAAATGAAGAAAGTCAGTCAGACCAACGTTCTAACGTTACGAACTACTCTAGCCTGGCATGACCCCCCCCCCCCCCCTGTTATCCTTCTAGTCTGGAAAACAGAGGACCTCTGCAGTCTGCCATCTCTCCACATCACTCTCTAAATATTTACCCACCCCAGCCTCTTAACAAAGAAGTCCATCTCCCAGTTTCCAGGTTGTTTGCTGTGGGGAGTCAGTGCTATGAGTTGGGGCTTTGATTGTGGAATGTGAGCGTTTGGATGCAACAGTGCCTTGGCAGGACTTCAGTTGGTAGTTCTAGGCAGATCAAATGGGTGTTGGGGTTACCTATATGACGCCACCACACCTAGGGTTCACCCTCTGTTCCTGTTCTTTAGGTGTTTGCTTAATTAGAAAAATGTTTAACAAAATCCTGGTTTGATGTCTTATGAGGTTAGTTTTGAGACAGGATTGATATAAGGCATGTTTTTGGAGCCTAGCTTCTGGTTATGTTTAATTAGTCTTTGGTCTGACATTGCCTTTCTGTGTGTCTTCCCAGGGGCCCCGGACCCCACGGCAGGGGCCAGCATCGATGACGACAACTGCTGGCACCTGGACGAGGAGCAGGTCAGGGAGCAGGTCAAACTGTTCCTGTCCCAGGGAGGGTACTACGGCTCCGGGAAGCAGCTCAACTCCATGTTCGCCAAGGTACGGCTGTCTGTCTGTCTCTGTCTGAACATTCAGTATCAAAATCAATCCCGGATGGGGCTTCCCGAAGTGGTCTGAGGCACTGCATCGCAGTGCTGGCTGTGCCACTAGAGATTCTGGGTTTGAGTCCAGGCTCTGTCGCAGCCGGCCGCAACTGGGAGAACCATGGGGCGGCGCACATTTGGCCCAGCATCGTCCGGGTTAGGGGAGGGTTTCGCCGGCAGGGATGTCCTTGTCCCATCGCGCACTAGTGACTCCTGTGGTGGGCCAGGCGCAGTGCACGCTGACACGGTTGCCAGGTATACAACGTTTCTTCCGACACATTGGTGCTACTGGCTTCTGGGTTAAGCGGGCATTGAGTCAAGAAAGCAATGTGACTTGGCTGGATTGTGTTTCAGAGGCCCGCACGGCTCTCGACCTTTGCCTCCGTACGGGAGTTGCAGCGATGAGACAAGACTCTCTAACTACCAATTGGATACCACGAAATTGGGGAGAAGAAGGGGTAAAAGAAACAAACATATCACTGTATATTACTGTCAATTAATGTTTTCTGTAGGTGCGGGAGATGCTGCGGATGCGTGACTCTAACGGTGCCAGGATGTTGACCCTAATCACTGAACAATTCATGGCCGACCCTCGCCTCGCTCTGTGGCGGCAGCAGGGGACAGGCATGACGGACAAGTGCCGGCAGCTATGGGACGAATTGGGTAAGTCCCTCTCACTTTCTTAAATGTACAGTGTAGAGGTCCAATTCACACAGAACACAGTTCTAGATGATTATGAGTGGCTATTAGCCCCTATGTTCTGCATTATAATGCATTGCAGAAGGCTATACATGCATACATAATGCATTATGAAGAGGGTATTCATAGAAATGGTAACTGACCAACTGTCTTATTGCTGCTTGGATATTATTGATTTGCTTCCGTTTTAAAACCTTGTCCAAAGCACTGTGGGTACTGGCAGGTCCTGAAACACAGCTGGGAAATCTTGCTACTCAAAGAGCATTTCCAAACGGAATGTGGCCTCACCACTTCGATCAGCACAGCTGTGTAACTATTACCTAACTGTAAAGCCACCATGGTACATGTGATGTGAGGTATCTTTCTCGTGTGTGTGTGTGTGTGCACTGCGACCTGCCCGTTAAATCCCCACACGTGTGGCCATATCAGTGGGTCAGTCGGTGGCTGTGCAGCAGTACATACATCATGGCCAAGCACTCCCCTCGATTGGGATTGCATGAAAAAGGGCTGGGATCAATGGGGTTTTCAGCCTCCCTGGTATTGATCGGGGCATTTTTAAAGGGGTCGATGACTGCAAACTACACATCCTGAGGAAGTTCATTGGAGAGCAACAGCAGAGCAGAGAGAGGTTTGCTGTGCCCCTCCGCATGATAAACCCCGGCTCAGGGGTTATGTTTAGTTACCGGGGAGCGACAGGACAGGGCTCTCTGATTGGCTAGGGCTGCCACAGGCTGTCAGCATGATCACCAAAGTGCCCAATCAAAGGTGGTGGTGGTGTTGGAGGGTTTAAAGCGACCGTGCTGCACTAATGGTTGTCGGTGTGATCAGGACTGAGCACCCTAACAAAGTGCTCTGAAACAAGGGTTTAAAAGGAAGCAAACAGAAGGGGGTAAATTCTGGTCATGTATTACTTGGTGATGGGGGTAGTGAAAGGAACTGAACTAGTTTACCCCTCACATTCCTTAGGCTATACTAAATACCTGTCACATGTCCAAATATACCCTGGGCCTTTTGTAACCCAGGAGGACTGTGCTGGATTAAACATGCTTTCTGTATTGTATAGTTCCTCCCTCCTCCATACCCAAATATACATTAACAAAGGATAATTAACTGCTGTTATGGCTCCTTCTCCAGACCCAAGTGGTCAAACAATGGTTATTGACCTTTGCCCCCTGACTTGTGTCCTTTTCCAGGTGCCCTGTGGGTGTGCATCGTGCTGAACCCGCACTGTAAGAGCGAGGAGAAGAGCGGCTGGCTGAAGCAGCTGAAGAAGTGGGGCGACATGGACATCTGTCCCCTGGAGGACGGCAACTACGGCAGTGAGTTGCCCAACATTACCAACGCTCTACCACAGAGCAACCTCGCCCAGGGTCAGTCGCAGTCTGGAGCAGTAACACACACTGGTATACCTACACATAGAGTACTCACACTGGGCCTGTACACTTCCACTTGAGTTACAGCTACATCCCTTCCCTGACCCAAACCATGGTTCTGATGCACTGTTTTTGTTGTCTTCAGATTTGGTTGTCTCTAGTAAAAGTAGTTCAACTCAAAATATCACTAATAAAAGGTATTTTTTTGCACTGTGCTCTGTCCCCCTCCCTGTGTGTCCCCCTCCCTGTGTGTCCCCCTCCAGACTCCCTGGCCCGGCCCAGACGGACCGTGTTCACGCGGGCCATGGAGGCCTGTGATCTCCACTGGCAGGACAGCCACCTGCAGAGGATCATCAGCTGTGACTACTACATGTCCCCAGCCTACCAGAGAGAGGGAGAGAGTCTGCTCTTCAACCCCCAGGGCTTGCCTCTATGGCTAGGTGAGAACTACACAACCAGATTCAATCTGGTCTGCAAAGTACACAGTCTTAGCACTAGATGTTATATCAATTCCAGATGCTATTGGAAGGCCCTCTCAGTATATGTTTTTAAACCATATACACAGACACACGCACATACAATCTCACACACACACAAACAGGCCCAGCTCCCGGCAGTTTAAGCTCTGTGCCATGATAGTGATCCGTTTGTTCAGTGCCAGTTCTTGGGTTTGGGGCTCAAATGTTAGTCTCTGAACACCACCACTGTTTAGTGGTCTAAGCCTCCTGTAAATCCACTTCCACTGAATCCTGTAGCTGGAGTAAGCAAGTTCTGGGGGAAGATTTGTCCTCATTATGCAACGTAAGCCTGGGTATCAGAGTCGTGGGTTTCTTTCTGCTGAGGCTGCATCCTGCCTGTCAGCCTGCCGGGACATTGTGTTGTGCTCAGCCCGTGTCATGTGATTTGTGCCGTAGATCACGTCCCCACGGCATGCGCGCGGGTCGATGCCCTGCGTTCCCATGGTTACCCCCGCGAGGCACTGCGGTTGGGCGTGGCCATCATCAACACCCTCCGGCTGCAGCAGCACCGCCAGCTGGACATCTACAAGCACCAAAAGAAAGGTAGCGCCCCCTGTCTGCCTGGAGACAGTTCACTGTTCTCATTAGGTGAGCCTCTGGGCCATACGTAACAGAATTAAGGCATTTTATAATACAATGTGCAGTATGTTGGTGTCATCTTGTTGTGTAGCCTATTATTGGGGCCCTACATTTTTATATGGTTAGGAAAATATCCTAGCCCTACATAACCTGAATACTGTTCTACTTTTGTTCATGTGATAAGATGTATAGTATGATGCGGTCTGATCTTGTTCCTGTGTGTGTCAGAGCTGCTCCAGAAGGGGATGACCAGCACTACTAACCTCGAGGGCTGGGTGGGACACCCCCTGGATCCCATCGGCTGTCTGTTCACCACCCTCACTGAGACCTGCCGGGTAGAGGACGACAACGCAATGGACACTGGAGGTACGCATCTGGCCAGGCCCGGGCCTACCCAGGCAATGTTTACATTCCACTTCAATCGAACTGGTCAACATGGTGTCAGTCCAGCAACCACAACTGATCACCCATACAGTACAGTCCCATACAATTTGGCCAAGTAAACCAGCAACCATTTCACTCAACTTAAACCAAACTGGTCAAATTTTTTTATTTTGTCCCAAAACTAATCAATTGCAAAGTCACCCATTCAGTCCAGTCCTGGTCTGTCACCCTCCTCATGGTCCTCTTGTAAGCAGCCCTGAGATGAATGGCTGTGTTGCAGAAAGGTCATCCAGCCTACACAGTGGTGGAAAATGGATCAAGTCCAACAACATTTGCAGTCCATACATTCTTTAGCCCAGCCAAACAGAGAGCAGGGATTTGATACGACCTATTGTGACAAACCTACAGGGAGGCATTGTGTGCCGGAACAATCCTGGCGAGTGGTATGGTGATTTGGGTGGGCAGAGGGTGAGAGTGTGTTAGGGTGAGAGTGTGTTAGGGTGAGAGTGTGTTAGGGTGAGAGTGTGTTAGGGTGAGAGTGTGTTAGGGTGAGAGTGTGTTAGGGTGAGAGTGTGTTAGGGTGAGAGTGTGTTAGGGTGAGAGTGTGTTAGGGTGAGAGTGTGTTAGGGTGAGAGTGTGTTAGGGTGAGAGTGTGTTAGGGTGAGAGTGTGTTAGGGTGAGAGTGTGTTAGGGTGAGAGTGTGTTAGGGAGAGAGTGTGTTAGGGAGAGAGTGTGTTAGGGAGAGAGTGTGCTAGGGAGAGAGTGTGCTAGGGAGAGAGTGTGCTAGGGAGAGAGTGTGCTAGGGAGAGAGTGTGCTAGGGAGAGAGTGTGCTAGGGAGAGAGTGTGCTAGGGAGAGAGTGTGCTAGGGAGAGAGTGTGCTAGGGAGAGAGTGTGCTAGGGAGAGAGTGTGCTAGGGAGAGAGTGTGCTAGGGAGAGAGTGTGCTAGGGAGAGAGTGTGCTAGGGAGAGAGTGTGCTAGGGAGAGAGTGTGCTAGGGAGAGAGTGTGCTAGGGAGAGAGTGTG
This sequence comes from Oncorhynchus mykiss, assembly GCF_057628025.1. Classification (NCBI taxonomy): domain Eukaryota; kingdom Metazoa; phylum Chordata; class Actinopteri; order Salmoniformes; family Salmonidae; genus Oncorhynchus; species Oncorhynchus mykiss. Next base: position 66,271,997 of record NC_143029.1, read on the forward strand.
CTAGGGAGAGAGTGTGCTAGGGAGAGAGTGTGCTAGGGAGAGAGTGTGCTAGGGAGAGAGTGTGCTAGGGAGAGAGTGTGCTAGGGAGAGAGTGTGCTAGGGAGAGAGTGTGCTAGGGAGAGAGTGTGCTAGGGAGAGAGTGTGCTAGGGAGAGAGTGTGCTAGGGAGAGAGTGTGCTAGGGAGAGAGTGTGCTAGGGAGAGAGTGTGCTAGGGAGAGAGTGTGCTAGGGAGAGAGTGTGCTAGGGAGAGAGTGTGCTAGGGAGAGAGTGTGCTAGGGAGAGAGTGTGCTAGGGAGAGAGTGTGCTAGGGAGAGAGTGTGCTAGGGAGAGAGTGTGCTAGGGAGAGAGAGTGTGCTAGGGAGAGAGAGTGTGCTAGGGAGAGAGAGTGTGCTAGGGAGAGAGAGTGTGCTAGGGAGAGAGAGTGTGCTAGAGAGAGAGAGTGTGAGTGTTAGAGAGAGAGAGAGTGTGAGTGTTAGAGAGAGAGAGAGTGTGAGTGTTAGAGAGAGAGAGAGTGTGAGTGTTAGAGAGAGAGAGAGTGTGAGTGTTAGAGAGAGAGAGAGTGTGAGTGTTAGAGAGAGAGAGAGTGTGAGTGTTAGAGAGAGAGAGAGTGTGAGTGTTAGAGAGAGAGAGAGTGTGAGTGTTAGAGAGAGAGAGAGTGTGAGTGTTAGAGAGAGAGAGAGTGTGAGTGTTAGAGAGAGAGAGAGTGTGAGTGTTAGAGAGAGAGAGAGTGTGAGTGTTAGAGAGAGAGAGAGTGTGAGTGTTAGAGAGAGAGAGAGTGTGAGTGTTAGAGAGAGAGAGAGTGTGAGTGTTAGAGAGAGAGAGAGTGTGAGTGTTAGAGAGAGAGAGTGTGAGTGTTAGAGAGAGAGAGAGTGTGAGTGTTAGAGAGAGAGAGAGTGTGAGTGTTAGAGAGAGAGAGAGTGTGAGTGTTAGAGAGAGAGAGAGTGTGAGTGTTAGAGAGAGAGAGAGTGTGAGTGTTAGAGAGAGGGAGCGAGGAAGTGTGTGGCTTATGGCTTATAGGGCCGTCATCATCACAGTCCTTTGTTTGGTTCTGGTGAGTAGCTGGAAACATCTGGTTTGGAGGCCGGACTTAACTTGAATTCTGACCAATCAGGGAGCAGCTGTCCCCAGTCTTTACACATCAGCAGAGCCTGAGCCATAACAGTGGAGGGAGGGAAACATGGAGGCTAACTACTGTGGTTGCCGTATGAGAACAAACTCTGGTCGCCCGGGATTCCACATGGTTAAATCCACCTTGGCACTGACCTCACACAACACATGCCAAAAAACCTAGAAGCCCAAGGCTTATGTCCACTCATATCAAACCTCCTTCACATCTAGTTAGCAACTCCTATGGACAAATAAGTTCTAAAGCATCTATCCAGTGTTGCCTAAAACGTGTTTGTATATTTTTTTGAAGTAGATGGGTACAGTACATAAAGGGGTACAGTACATATACAGCGTAAATGGGTCAGACCTACATGTAATTCGAGAGGTCAAATATTTCCAGAGGCATGACAACAAAGCGGCGTGTTATTGAAAAGCTCCTGGACGCTCCATTGGTGACTAGAGGTTGTTTTGATCCAGCGGCATGAAGGGAAAATCACTGATATTCTCTCCCCTCCCCCTGTAATAAACAGGATTGTCGTAGGGGGGAGGGATAATTTGCCAGGGTGATTTAAGCGTAAGCCGGCCGTGGGTTGGATCTTAGTTCCTGTCAGCAGATGTTAGTGTTTTTCTGGGACCTCAGGGACACCTCTGGTGCTGCCTGGCATCCACAGCTGCCTTGGGGGGGGGGGAAGTGGAGCTAGGGAGAGGTTCCTGTAGATGTGGCCACGATCTGCTCCTCGTTGCGACACACCTTGTCCTGGGCATAGAGGCCTTCAGGCATCACACGCTGCTGCCCCAGAGAGAGGTTCCTGTAGATGTGGAGCTAGAGAGATTCCTGTAGATGTGGAGCTAGAGAGAGGTTCCTGTAGATGTGGAGCTAGAGAGAGGTTCCTGTAGATGTGGAGCTAGAGAGAGGTTCCTGTAGATGTGGAGCTAGAGAGAGGTTCCTGTAGATGTGGAGCTAGAGAGAGGTTCCTGTCTGTGGCAGCTGCTTTCCACACCCAGCACCTTTCAGGCAACAAAAAAAAAAGTGATACCAGACAGCCGTTTTGGATTAGTGTTAGATTCTAGCAATGTCTCATAACCCTGCTAGATCATTGTTGCAATTGACAATTGGTTCTAATTGACCTAAAAGTTTGAAAAAAGGTTTAGTAGAATGAAGTCTCACTTCCATGACCATCCGTATAAACTAAAAACCTCTCTCTTCAGACTCTGGAGAGCCCAAGCCGCCTGTGTACCATCATGTGCCCGTGTGGGGTTGCCCGGATGGCGGGGAGTCCTACCTGGCACTGGCCCTGGAGGTGGCGCTGATGGGCATGGGGCAGCAGCGTGTGATGCCTGAAGGTCTCTATGCCCAGGACAAGGTGTGTCGGAACGAGGAGCAGATCGTGGCCAAGCTGCAGGAGATGGAGCTGGATGATCTGCTGGTCCAGACGCTGAGAAAACAGGCTATCCTCCTACTGGAAGGTATGAAGGCTATTTGTATTGTATTATATTATTGTCCTCCACTCGTCTCATTTCATTGTCTATCTTCTCTGTTGCCTTCACTCTCCCTCACTCTTTGTCTCACTTATCCTCCCTCGCTGTCTCACTTATCCTCCCTCGCTGTCTCACTTATCCTCCCTCGCTGTCTCACTTATCCTCCCTCGCTGTCTCACTTATCCTCCCTCGCTGTCTCACTTATCCTCCCTCGCTGTCTCACTTATCCTCCCTCGTGGTCTCACCTATCCTCACTCGCGGTCTCACCTATCCTCCCTCGCGGTCTCACCTATCCTCCCTCGGTGTCTCACTTATCCTCCCTCGTGGTCTCACCTATCCTCCCTCGCGGTCTCACCTATCCTCACTCGTGGTCTCACCTATCCTCCCTCGCGGTCTCACCTATCCTCCCTCGCGGTCTCACCTATCCTCCCTCGGTGTCTCACTCATCCTCCCTCGGTGTCTCACTCATCCTCCCTCGCTGTCTCACTATCCTCCCTCGCTGTCTCACTTATCCTCCCTCGGTGTCTCACCTATCCTCCCTCGGTGTCTCACTTGTCCTCCCTCGCGGTCTCACTTGTCCTCCCTCGCGGTCTCACTTGTCCTCCCTCGCGGTCTCACTTGTCCTCCCTCGCGGTCTCACTTGTCCTCCCTCGCGGTCTCACTTGTCCTCCCTCGCGGTCTCACTTGTCCTCCCTCGCGGTCTCACTTGTCCTCCCTCGCTGTCTCACCTATCCTCCCTCGCTGTCTCACTATCCTCCCTCGCTGTCTCACTATCCTCCCTCGCTGTCTCATTAATCCTCCCTCGCTGTCTCACTTATCCTCCCTCGCTGTCCCGTTCTATTCGTTCACCCTCCATATCTCTATCTGCCCTGCTTGCTGCTCTCACTCTATTTCTTCCTTCCTCTCTCTCTCCTTCCGCCTCTCCCTCCCTGCCTCTATCTCGTTTCATGTCACCCTTTCTCTTTAGCTGTCCCATCCCTCTCTCCCACCTGGCTCCCCTCCACTGGTCCTGCCTCGCAACACCCAGCTGAAAATGGATCTCAACCCTGGCCTTTTAACACGGTCCAACCCCCTTTCTCCTGCTTCCCCATGCTAGCTATGCTATAGCCCTCCCCCATCTGGGGCTTTAGGGAATGTTAGCGGTGTAATCCTAGAGCAGACATCTGTCGCTGCTAGGGAGGAGAGATTTGGTTAATACCCAATGGGCAGTGAGTGTATGGTTTGCTGTCTGCTCTGTCGCCCCCATCAGGTTGGGAGAGGTATAACCTAATATTGCTTTTATTCACTGCTCTACTTTGAGCCATTAGCTGTTTATACTGGTATACTTTGAATATTCATCAAAAAACTGAGCCAAATCATAAGTGTGTGTGGCTGGACTCCAAGATATGAATGACGGTGACAATTCTGATGTACTTTGTGACAACTCTCTGTCTGTGTGTTCAGGGGGTCCGTTCAGTGGCCTGGGTGAAGTCATCCACAGGGAAAGCGTTCCCATGCACACCTTTGCCAAGTACCTGTTCTCAGCCCTGCTTCCCCATGACACAGACCTGGCCTACAAACTAGCACTGCGGGCCATGAGGTAAGATCCCCCAACCTACATTCATATCCAACCCTATTCAGGCTCATTGCTCTGTTTCAAGCACCTGTATGTGTCTCTGGCATTCAAAACCATTTAGCTATTACAAAAAGAACACACCATTTTACTATTAACACTTAGAAACGTATCATGTTTTATTGTCAACATAATGTGATGCGTCTATCTGGCTGTGTCACAGTGCCAGAGTCCGAGACATTCAAACCAGTAGATAGTGATAGCGCTGACGTCATCCACATGAAGTCCTATGGAAAACTCCCGAGGGCGCATGAAGTCGGAATGGTTTGAATTTGACTGTAACTAGCAAAGAGTCATTGTCGACGTAGTCGTTTTAATCCTGCCGGAGTCGACAGGGAGCCTCCTCGTAGCCTGCCTGGCCCGTGATTGGTCTGTGTCAGCACGTGGTCCTGTGTGACGACACATGTAGTAGTCAGAGGGGATAACTATTTAATGAAATATCTCCATTTGTAGCAACTTCACCATGGGCATCAAACTTAATCATATATTTTAGAGCCCAAAACTGGCGTCAAAAAATGATTTTATTTGGGCCGTTCTGGCGATCATCATTTATATAGGCTTTTTATGGCAGACCAGGGCTTTTGGCACTGCTAGGTTGCTATGCATTAGCCGACCAGCCGAGCTCATGACTTCACACACCAGACCGGACACTGGGGGCTCCCTCCCTCTACTTGTATCTATATATTGAGAGGCTGGATGATGAATCCCTATGACTGAATAATCCCCATCTGTACTGCGGTATGATTATCCTGCTGAGATTCCTCAGGGTCCTGGCTAATACACAATCCATAACGGGGCTTAGGGCTGCACACAAGCACACACGTGCAAGCTCGGATGTACACACATTCGTGCATATGTAGACATGGGGGGGGGGGGGGAGACCTCCAATGCAGCTATACAGACTGGTGTGTGTTTCAGAGACCTCTAATGCAGCTATACAGACTGGTGTGTGTTTCAGAGACCTCTAATGCAGCTATACAGACTTGAGATGGGACGAGGCAGTGTAATAATGCTGTAGGCTTGGAAACATTTTTTACAGTTCAATTTTGAATAGAAAATGTTTTCTTTATCATAATAACTCATCTCATCACTCTCCGTCTCTCTGTGTGTATCCTCTAGGCTCCCTGTGTTAGAGTCGACTGGTCCCTCGGGAGACTTGGGTCACCCCCACCATGGTATCAGCATGGTGCCCAGCCGCTACCCGCGCTGGTTCACCCTAGGCCACCTGGAGTCTCAGCAGTGTGAGCTGGCCTCCACCATGCTCACCGCAGCCAAAGGTCAGCTCAGCTCTAGTTACAACAATGCGCACACACACCCAAAACATTTAACCACGCCACTACCAGATAAACACTCCCAAGGACTTGTCCACCACTACAGAACACCACAGTACACATACTAACTGTTGTTTGTACCTCCAGGAGATATGTTGAGATTGCGGACGGTGCTGGAGGCCATCCAGAAGAACATCCACTCCTCCTCCCTCATCTTCAAACTGGCCCAGGATGCTTTCAAGATCGCCACTCCGGCTGACAACCCCCCAGACATCACCCTGCTCAATGTAGCTCTGGAGCTGGGCCTGCAGGTACTGATGGCTAGATGGATAGTAAGCAGTGTGTGACATTGAAAAAATGTGCTGGTGAGTGTTGAATTACTGTGCACCCTGCCTTGTCTGACGTGTTTCAACATGTCTCTCTCTCTGCAGGTAATGAGGATGACTCTGTCTACTCTGAACTGGAGACGCAGGGAGATGGTGCGCTGGCTGGTCACCTGTGCCACAGAGGTGGGTCTACGAGCGCTGGTGAGCATCCTCCAGAGCTGGTACACCCTGTTCACCCCCACCGAGGCCACCAGCATCGTCGCAGCCACCGTCATGTCCCACAACACCATCCTGCGCCTCAGCCTGGACTATCCCCAGAGAGAGGAGTTGGCTAGCTGCGCCCGGACGCTGGCCCTGCAGTGTGCCATGAAGGACCCCCAGAACTGCGCCCTCTCGGCCCTCACGCTCTGCGAGAAGGACCACATCGCCTTCGAGACGGCCTACCAGATCGTCATCGACGCCGCCTCCACAGGCATGACGTACTCTCAGCTGTTCACCATCGCCCGCTACATGGAGCACCGCGGCTACCCACTCCGAGCCTTCAAGCTGGCCTCGCTGGCCATGACCCACCTCAACCTGGCTTACAACCAGGACACCCACCCGGCCATCAACGACGTGCTCTGGGCCTGCGCCCTGTCCCACTCGCTGGGCAAGAACGAGCTGGCCGCCATCATCCCCCTGGTGGTGAAGAGCGTGCACTGCGCCACCGTGCTCTCGGACATCCTGCGTCGCTGCACCATGACGGCCCCGGGCCTGGCCGGTATCCCCGGGCGACGGAACTCTGGGAAGCTCATGTCCACGGACAAGGCTCCGCTCCGGCAGCTGCTGGACGCCACTATCAGCGCCTACATCAACACAACCCACTCCCGGCTCACTCACATCAGCCCCAGACACTACGGAGAATTCATAGAGTTCCTCAGTAAGGCCAGAGAGACCTTCCTACTGGCCCAGGACGGACACATCCAGTTTGCCCAGTTTATAGACAACCTCAAACAGATCTACAAGGGCAAGAAGAAACTCATGATGTTGGTACGGGAACGCTTCGGCTGACCCCTGGGGTTCCCCCAACAGGACAGGCAATATGGGGAACACCTTTTTATTTCCAATTAATCATGTATTTAAGTTTTCATTTCCATTTCTTTTGTAATTTACGTGTCAAATACTATATTTGTCCGTGGGGGGGGGGGGGGGGGGGGGGTTTGTCAGTTTTTTCTTCTTCTTGTGAGCGACAACCAATATTTGTTGGCAATGTTACTCTGCTAGGTAAAGACTGCAGAGGGGGGGGGGGGGGTCTGAATACAAAAACGTTTGAAAAAGATTATGATAATGATGAAAAAACATTGAGGTGGCAAATAATGAAAAACCAAATGATGTATAGGGTATTTTGAGCCAGGGAATGATGTCTGCTGTGGTGAGATACGAGTGGTTTTTGAAGGAAAGAAAACCTGTCATTCCAAAAAACACTGACGCACATAGTGTTGACTTACTGTTATACCTCGATCGTATTCCAAGGGTCAGCTTTAAACTTTTCCTGTTAAAAGGCCTCGTTTCAAGGCATTATGTGTGGAGGAGGTGGAATGCTGAACTTGGATGTGTCAGGTCCAGGAGCCAAGCCTAAATATGCCAGACTCATCAGGTACATACAGAGTCCTCCTCACATATCTCTCACATATTCTCTACCACCTTTCCTGAGTGTAGCCTGATCCATTTGTCTGGTATCTCCTATTTCTAGTGAAGGTACCATTCAAAAAGAGACCGATGTACAGAGAGAGAGAGAGAGACCGGTTGCGGCAGATTGGTATTTGGATTCGATCACAGAAAGATGGATTGACTGGCCTGAGAGTGATACTGCCACTGTGGGTTTGGGTCTGTGAGGAGTGGCTTGTGTTGTCAGAGTTTGGGTTTATAACATGTGGAAATACCATTGCTGAAAAACATCTTGTATCTTTCAAAGCAAAACGTGTATGAACGTGTACTTTTTGACAACATGCCTTGGTGTAGCCGGTTGGGGTTAGTATTCCACATACAAGCCTAACCAGAACTATCAACCTCTCAGACCCTGTGGGGAAAGTTTTATATTAGCCATAGTATTATTGTTATACAAGCACTTCACAAATGTCATGTACTCTCGACACCATTCTGTCTGCTTGAGCAATTATTTATCGATCGTTAGAATCATCTGTGTGTGAATGAGTACTAGGAATACAAACAGCATAGCTATATTTAACATGCACAAATAGGAATATTAGACACAAACATTTGAGGATAAATGTTGAGGCTATGAAAAGCGTTCCATGTCAGCTTCCACATTCCAGGTGACCTCGGGCCACAGAAGTCCACCGTCTGTCTGGCGTAGTGCAGTAAAGAAACGACGACAGAAAAGAGAAAAGAGATGCTCAACTCAGTTCTCAGGGAATCACTTAAAGAAACAAAAACAACAAAAAAAAAGTAGTAGCATAAGCATTTAAGATATTGTAAATATGAAAGTGTCAATTAAGAAAATTGTAAAGTTATAATTATTTATGATAACTGTGTGTTTTTGTTTTTGTGGGATACTTGAATGTGTTGTGGGCTGGGAATGTGAGGGCAGTTAGATGAAAATACATTTCTCAGGTGCTCCTGTGTACATTTCTCTGAATTTTGAGTCGTTTTTTTTTTTTATTTGTATGTTTTGTTTAGTTTTTGCAGTGTTTTCTAAGAGGAAGCATGTTATTTCGAAATTAGAAAAGCAGGCATACCATTATGAAAAGAAAGCAACCTGACTATGCAGAAACCACTTGGTGGTTTGGTCCCCTTCTCTGGAGTCACCCAGACGAATGTCTGAGGGGGGCTCGCCACTATCCTAAAGAGAACAGACGAGGCAAGACACGGCATGTTTGTATTTGTAAGTAGCCTGCACATGCTGCAAATTGGGACGGACGTTGCCTTTGACCAATTTAATGTACAATTTCTCTCTTTGGACTTAAGCCTTTAGTGTCTTCTCAAAGTACCCGTGTCAGCACTTGACATGGTAACGAGAGTTTAAGGAGAACAATGGTCCAAAATAAATGAAAATAAAAACCCTGCATGCCCCACGCAAAATAAGGAACTGGCAGAGAATATGAGTGGGGGAGTCTGTTTTGCCAACCCCTATCGTCCTCCCTTGTATTTCTTCATGCTTTTAAGCCTATTCAGTTCACTTCACCTGAACGACCATGGCCATGCTCTTAACCATTCTCTACAACCCCTACGGAGCAGTTGACTTATTCTGCTCCTTCCTTCCATCCATCGCTGGTCTTTATTCCTTCTCTTTTAAAAAGATTTAGTTAACTTCCTCCCAAACGTTAGTCACAGGATTCAGTAAGACTGCAGCACTGCCTGTACCAGTGCCATATGCACCACGACATAACACCTGCTTTCCAAACCAACCTACCAACCTACGGCAGCCTCCTCTGTTTTGTCATTCACTTAGCTGCCACAAATATTAACCACTACTTGAATCTGAGATTTGTGAGTTACAACGAGTGGACAAAACAAGATTGCAGTTTAATGTCAACCTGCCTGTTATATACACACGTCAAACAGCAAGCATTTTCTGTCGCTGAAGTAGTTGGTTCTACGGCATTGCAAAAAAAGTAGGAGGGAAACTCCTCTGGCTTTTAATTTCTCTCTCCCATACTCTGTGTCTGTGTTAACTGTACCAGTGTTTTGACCTGTCACTAGAATTTAGAAGGAAGTAATAATAATCACTGGTAGATTGTTCACTAGTTCATCTACGGTTTGATTCTTTTTTTATTTAAGGGAAAGTGTTTGTTGCCTCTTTGTGCTACTGATTTATAAAAAAATAAAAAAAGGTATCCAGTATTTGTTGCCACAGAAGTATAGTTTATCAACAGTTTGTGCAACCTCTTGAGCTAATGTCTATAAAACAATTTATTACTATTTATGTAACGCTACTACCATTTTATATCATTTGTGTTGGAATCTCAGTGCTTTTCTATGAATAAAGTGTGAAACACGTATATTGACTCCTGCTACTTTCTAAAAACTGTCTTCTCTCACTTTAGGTGCCACTCTATTCCTGTCGGTGTAGTTGTGATTTCTCCTCTAATAAGACTATCTCATTGCAATTCTCATTCATTAGGGCATTCATGGAGCTAAACCTGTGAATCAGGTCATAAAGAATCCTAAGTGTGTGTGAGAGGCAGGCAGCACGTCTCCAGCCCAGATTGATTGCCTCTCTAAATGAGCTTATTAATTATCGCAGCAGACAGCTCTCAACTGTCCGATTCCCATTCTGTTCTTAATAGAACACCACCTCAATTTGTTCTGTTACCTCCTACACATGGGATTGGACTGACAGTGAATTCTATGAATCGGTTTTGGGATTCAGTGGTGACCAAAAACCGGAATATATGTTGGCTGATATTGAATGTGCTGTACGTGCTTGTTGACTGACAGGTTGGTTTAGCTCTAATTTTATCCTGGGTTAAAGGTAGGGGTGTTTTTTTTGCTGCTGCTGTACGAGCCAATCTGTTACAACTGTAAACACCATGAAAACCAAATGTCAGAGTGATTGGTACGCTGGGTGGTGATGCTGTCAACAAGCCCAATACTCTTCGGACCTGCTTGTACAAACTACACGGCTTCTCCCCTGGCCTATCCATGGGGGAGTGCTTCACAGATGGGCTCTGTCATTGTGTTTTGGACAGGGAGCACAGAGTTTGCCTGCTGAAATATGGATGGCGGCTGGGCCCAGCCCCCCCCCCCCTCCCCCTCTGCTCCACTGGGGAGTGTTTGTGCTCCTGTAGAGGGGGGTGATTTAGCTGAAGTGACATGTAGGGAAGAGACAGACGAGTAATTGGCTCCCCCACCTTGCTGTGTGGTTCCTGTGTCGGCTGCTGAGGCTGTCAGCTGGGGGAAAGAGTGGAGAGAACAGGCATCGATGTGAGACGAATGCTGGGATGCACCAGATTGCTTATGTGGTCCTGAAGGCAGGTGCTTCGTTCGAACACTAGGGTTGCGCTGTATGTTTATTAGTAGACAATTGGTCAGTCGAACCCCAGCAAGGACCAACAGGTGGAGGAAATTCCTCCGGTGGCCAAGTCCACCTCCAAATTGGCACAAACTCATGCTCCGAGAGCACTCTGACTGTCTACGTACTGTTTGGCAGGTGAGTCTTAAGTTCTCTCTCTTGGATGGTAGGTTGTGCTGTCAGCATTAACAAACATCTCGTTCTTCAGGGAGCTGATTTGGAGAGCTTTGTCCTGCCGCTCTGGCTTTCTAACATCCCTCAGTAATTGGGGTGTGTGAGAGGCTGGGTGGGGTGAAGGAGGGATCAGGGAGGAAGGCGCTTGGGGGAGAGCTAATGAAAAGGAGTAACTGCAGTGGCCTTATGATTCTATCCATTCCAAATGATTCTTTCTTTGGATCATATTGGATTGAATCCTTTATTGAGAAATGCTTGGGTGTGGGGACTGGGGAGATGAATGACTGTGGTCTTAGCTGTGGAACAATAGAGATGATGGTGATAGATGAGTCAAGGCTGGACCACAGGGAGTTAGGCTCCCTCTAGTATCTGTGTCATCCAGCTCCACCATCATTTGGCTCCATGTTAACTAGCGATAATGTGACAGGAACAAACAGCACATTACTCTCTGACCAAGTTGGGGACTGACAAGCATATTTCTTTCAACACCCACTTTGTGTAATGGCACAACTCATACAGTGTGAATATATTACAAAGATGAATGTTTACAAGGGACAGTGACCTTAACACAATGACATGTCAGTGGCTTTCTAAAGCACAGGTCACAAGATGGAATCCAGTCAAAGGCTGCGTAATGACAGTGCCAATATCACATTCCCACAAAATATTGTCTTCACTTTTTCCATAGCGGCTACAGTATGAAACATTGGAGCCAGCCAGCGACTCCTCACCGAGAAGTCTGATGTGGGCTTCTCCATTGCCCTATGTTAATATTTCAAATCAATCACAGTCTACGGCAGCCCATACGATAAAGCACTGATGATGCCAGTCCCTGACAAATGATGTACAGCCTGCTGTCTCCAGGAGCAGATTGGATTTTCAGGCCTGCTGATTTGCTGAGAGATTGTGCCTGAGACCCCCACAATCCAGCCCCTTGGTCCTCTATGTAAGGAGGCCTTGAGTTTTTTTTTAAGCACCAGATTCATTGTTGCATTTAAAAAATAATGCCTGAAAAGCCCATGACGTAACGCATGCACATGGGGAGAAACAAGAAAACATAGCCTTGCTCTACTTGGTCCTTAAACAGCGAAGTGTAAAATGATAGCACTGATCAGCAAATTAATTGTTTTTTATGTTGATTTTTTTTTCTTCACATTGGCTGACAGGGAACAGCACCTCACAACACAAAGTCGGGTTAATCCTGCATTGTCACAACAACTTGCCGTTTGGGTCCAGCTGAAAAGGAGTGTGCCACCGCCGCGGCTTGAGGGTCAGACATCAAGCCAATCAGGAGACTCCTAGGCAGAGCTACTTCCTCTATCAATGTTTCACACAGCAAATCAAGGAGCATCCGTGAAGGACAACAAACCAAAACATGATGCATTTTTGTGGAATCCTATGCCCACAATTCCAACAACAAAAACAACTGGATTTGTACCACTACTTATCTCTAGTGCTTTTAGCTTCCTTTCAGAGAAAAACACCCATTGGGATTAACTGTCTTTATTCCTCATGTAAATATCAGTCTGTAATGATAATAATTTCCTTTTAAACCAAAATAAGTAATAAAATTAAGCCATTTTTTATATGCATGTTTAAAATGGAAACAAATGAAGCCTGGATAGATTTGTTCTGGAAATGGTTTAAAAAAAAATCATGTACAGTGTGCCAACCATACCCATCCCCGACTCCCAGCCCCTCACTACATCCCCGACTCCCAGCCCCTCACTACATCTCCGACTCTCAGCCCCTCACTACATCTCCGACTCTCAGCCCCTCACTACATCTCCGACTCTCAGCCCCTCACTACATCCCCGACTCTCAGCCCCTCACTACATCCCCGACTCTCAGCCCCTCACTACATCCCCGACTCCCAGCCCCTCACTACATCCCCGACTCCCAGCCCCTCACTACATCCCCGACTCCCAGCCCCTCACTACATCCCCGACTCCCAGCCCCTCACTACATCCCCGACTCCCAGCCCCTCACTACATCCCCGACTCCCAGCCCCTCACTACATCCCGACTCTCAGCCCCTCACTACATCCCCGACTCCCAGCCCCTCACTACATCCCGACTCCCAGCCCCTCACTACATCCCCGACTCCCAGCCCCTCACTACATCCCCGACTCCCAGCCCCTCACTACATCCCCGACTCCCAGCCCCTCACTACATCCGACTCTCAGCCCCTCACTACATCCCCGACTCCCAGCCCCTCACTACAGTCGTGGCCAAAAGTTTTGAGAATGACACAAATATACATTTTCACAAAGTCTGCTGCCTCAGTGTCTTCAGATATTTTTGTCAGATGTTACTATGGAATAGTGAAGTATAATTACAAGCATTTCAAAAGATTTGGACAATTACATGAAGTTAATGCAAAGAGTCAATATTTGCCGTGTTGACCCTTCTTTTTCAAGACCTCTGCAATCCGTCCTGGCATGCTGTCAATTAACTTCTGGGCCACATCCTGACTGATGGCAGCCCATTCTTGCATAATCAATGCTTGGAGTTTGTCAGAATTTGTGGGTTTTTGTTTGTCCACCCGCCTCTTGAGGATTGACCACAAGTTCTCAATGGGATTAAGGTCTGGGGAGTTTCCTGGCCATGGACTCAAAATATCGATGTTTTGTTCCCCAAGTCACTTGGTTATCACTTTTGCCTTATGGCAAGGTGCTCCATTATGCTGGAAACGGCATTGTTCGTCACCAAGCTTTTCCTGGATGGTTGGGAGAAGTTGCTCTCGGAGGATGTGTTGGTACCATTCTTTATTCATGGCTGTGTTCTTAGGCAAAATTGTGAGTGAGCCCACTCCCTTGGCTGAGAAGCAACCCCACACATGAATGGTCTCAAGATGCTTTACTGTTGGCATGACACAGGACTGATGGTAGCACTCACCTCGTCTTCTCCGGACAAGCTTTTTTCCGGATGCCCCAAACAATCGGAAAGGGGATTCATAGAAAATGACTTTACCCCAGTCCTCAGCAGTCCAATCCCTGTACCTTTTGCAGAATATCAGTCTGCCCCTGATGTTTTTCCTGGAGAGATGTGGCTTCTTTGCTGCCCTTCTTGACACCAGGCCATCCTCCAAAAGTCTTGATGATCCGATAAATGGTTGATTTAGGTGCAATCTTACTGGCAGCAATATCCTTGCCTGTGAAGCCCTTTTTGTGCAAAGCAATGATGACGGCACATGTTTCCTTGCAGGTAACCATGGTTGACAGAGGAAGAACAATGATTCCAAGCACCACCCTCCTTTTGAAGCTTCCAGTCTGTTATTCGAACTCAATCAGCATGACAGAGTGATCTCCAGCCTTGTCCTCATCAACACTCACACCTGTGTTAACAAGAAAATCACTGACATGATGTCAGCTGGTATTTTTGTGGCAGGGCTGAAATGCAGTGGATTTTTTTTTTTTAGGATTCAGTTCATTTGCATGGCAAAGAGGGACTTGCAATTCATCTGATCATTCTTCATAACATTCTGGAGTATATGCAAATTGCCATCATACAAACTGAGGCAGCAGACTGAAAATGTATATTTGTGTCATTCTCAAAACTTTTGGCCACGACTGTACATCTCATTTGTCATTTAAGAGTTTCCCCTGATAATCTCAAGCACCAGTGGTATAGTGGTAGATGTGTGGACATAGGATTGCGAATTCATCTCAAATTGGGAGCTTCCCTTGAGAGCTTTGGTGAACTGCAGAGGTCCAAATCTATGGAGCACAACAAGCTGAACCAACAGTCCTGGATGAAGGCTTTTGACTGAATAAAAACAAAGAGCGAAATAAACACAAGTGCTTATGCTTTAGTACATTTGTCACAGTCAAACAACAGTGTTGGCCATGAGACCAACACACAACCTTTCAAGATAATCACATTAAACCCTTCATGTTGTTGTAAGATGAACTACCTGATGAAAAAACGGAGCAGAGGTACACATAGGAAATATTACAAGGTCGTGCACTACGTTTTTCTTTTGTCCAAGGATTATCTATAGAATATAACCAAAATATGATTTATAATAGAAAAATCACACACTACCGTTCAAAAGTTTGGGGTCACTTAAATGTCCTCGTTTTTGAAAGAAAAGCACATTTTTTGTCCATTAAAATAACAGCAAATTGATCAGAAATACAGTGTAGACATTGTTCATGTTGTAAATGACTATTGTAACTGGAAACGGCTGATTGTTTGTGGAATAGCGTAAATCTGGATTTGTCCTGGGATAACATACTTGATAAGACCTGTTGGTAGATTGGATTTCTGTGAATACATGATACATTGTCTCTATAAACCAATGCAATGTTGCTTAGTTCTTTGGGCGCTGCTCTCTGCTAGTATGATGACTGTGGTCAATGTTGCCTGGTGACGGGGGTGTTACTTGAGATTGAGGTGGCGAGAGTGAGTGTGGACAGCTTCTACAAAGGCACCCACATTCTCTGGGTCCATGTCAGGGTACAGCCCGTGGCCCAGGTTGGCTATGTACCCTCTGGTCCCAAAGCCTTCCAGCATCTTCTTCACTATCTCTGATATACGCTCCTGTAGAAACAGAGACAAATGAGCATCACTTTTGAAAGTGTGCCGTATAAGTAAGAGCAGCGAGGTTAGCAAGTGCCTGGCTCAAGAACACAATGGTTGCTGGGTCATGTGCTTGTACTCAAACATCTCTCTGTACCATGTGTTTTCTTTTGTCAATATTCTAGATGTATTTTTTAAATAATATAATAAAATCATTTTCGGAATGGTCAAACGTTTTCAGTGTAAACTTAAACGACTAAAACCAGATATGAAGTACGTAGAAAGGATAATGGACTTATATAGCTTTAAAACTGTCAAATGTTCTCTTCGCCCCATGGCAAAAAGTGTAAAATTGCAGGAAATTAGCTTTAAAAAAGCAAGAAGTTTGTCTGCGGCAAAGAGGAGGGCCCTTAAATGTTCAGTTGGAGACTGCACCATTGGCCACGCCCACCACCTAAGCCCCATTTTGATCCAGAAAAAAACCCAGTGCTTACCTTGGGGGCATAGAGTGCACAGGGGTCCATGTTCCCCTGGAGACTAACCTTTCCTCCCGTCCGCTCTCTGAAATCACAGAGACAATAGGCTCGTTAGGAAGAGTTAATTTACAAGGTGTTCAGTGGACAAAGCCAGGCATCCCCATTTTTATTGTTGACAGGATAAACTTGTGAATCCAATACAATTTAAACATATGACACAAAACGTCTTTTGCAAACGTTGGCTCGGCCATTGACTGTCTAGGAAGCTAACTCTCTGGGAATGATTCATAATCATCAATTGCTTTCTGTGAAAAGGGTTCATGTCCATTACCGTGCTGAGCGTGGATCGATGGTCCAATCCAAACCAACAACCTCATAGTGGGACTGAGAGAGGTCCTCCAGACCATAGTGGCCGTCCTTGGCAAACACAATCTGGAACAGAACATACAGGACACGGGGGGGTTACAGAATGGTCCAGGGAACTTAAAAGACACACCCGTGAAAAACAAAAATTACAAAACAATTGTGAAATATTTAATTATGAGCAGTGTTGTACAGGTTAAAAAAAATACTTCAGGTTGGCGTGAAAAGAAAAGTAACTGTTTCATTGCGTTTTTCGGCAAAAAACTGGGTTAACTTGCATTTACCCGCCACTACACTGCTGATTCTGAGACCTACGACATGCTATATAATGATTCAAGGCATAAAAAAAACCTCTAATGCATTTCTGGCTATTTAAGATGCCGCCTGTAGAGAAAAATCTGACTATATAGTGCCATCTACTGGTGAAATATCACATCACACTGGCCAACATATCTCACCGCAATAACGGCAAGCCTTTTATAAGGACAACGTAGGAGATGATAAACAAAAGCTTGTCTTGAAAATCTAGTGAAATAAAATAAACAAAATGGAGGTCTGTGTTGATGTGTGAATGACAGTCTGTGTGGGCTCACCATGGGGACATCCTGGCCTGACTCCTTCAGCTGGTCCTTGACCTTACGGGCGATGTCTCGGAGGTAGGGCAGGGAGAACTCCTGGAACTCCACTGGGCCCAGACAGCCAGCATGGGACTCAAACACCTGCAAAGCCTGGGGAAACACAGGGATGGATCTACATAGCACTACACTGAGTGTACAAAACATTAGGAACACCTACTCTTTCCATGACAGACTGACCAGGTGAATCCAGGTGAAAGCTATGATCCCTTATTGATGTCACTTGTTATATCCACATCAATCAGTGTAGATGAAGAGGAGGAGACGGGTCAAAGAAGGATTTTTAAGCCTTGAGACGACAGACATGGATTGTGTGTGTATGCCATTCCGAGGGTGAATGGCAATGACAAAATATGTGACTGCCTTTGAACGGGGTATGGTAGTAGGTGCCAGGCACACCGGTTTGAGTGTGTTAAAAAGTGCCACACTGCTGGGTTTTTCACACTCAACAGCTTCCTCAAGAATGGTCCACCACCCAAAGGACATCCAGCCAACTTGACACAACTGTTGGAAGCATTGGAGTCAACATGGGCCAGCATCCCTGTGGAACGCTTTCAACACCTTGTACAGTCCATGCCCTAACGAACTGAGGCTGGGGGAATCAACGCAATAGGACGGTGTTCATAATGTTTGGTACACTCAGTGTATGTCTTTTGTATAATGTGCCTATGCCAGGGGCCCTATAAGAGACCTGCATTAATAAAAATCAACATTCTATCAGTTCCTAGATATTGAGCTATCAAATAATTAATGGTCTGGCAAGTGTAACGTCTTCTCCTTGTCCAATTAAGTGCTGTAAATAAAATGATCTACCCTCTATTCACCTGATAATTTTCCCATGTGCAAGAACTCTTAGCTAGCAGTGCACCTGAAGATAAACTGTAGTAAGATACAGCTGGAACTCAATCTCCCATGATGCCTAGCTTACCTGTGCCCCAGCAGCCACTTGTCCCAGCAGGTACACTACGATGACATCTGTCAGCATCTTTAGCAGCTTGTGGCTGGCCTCAGGGTGGCGGTACAGCCAGCGCTTAGCCTTGGAGTGGGTTGTTGAGCCTCCCCCCTCAATCATATAGGCCATTAGGGTCCACTACAAGGGAAAACAGATGATGATATGGGACACTTTACCGAAGCCACTAGTCTAAGAACACCAAAATACAACAAAAAAATGTCTTCTGACGATTGAAGCAACCAATAGATTATTTATTGAAAAGTGTTCTCTCTCTCTCTGTATATGTGTGTGTGTGTGTGTGTGTGTGTGTGTGTGTGTGTGTGATCTCACCGGGGCACCAGTGAAGCCGATCAGAGGGACCTTGCCATCCAGTTTGTGGCGTGTCAATGTGATGGCCTTGAAGACATAGCCCAGCTCCTTGTTGACGTCCACCTTGGGCTGCAGGAGCAGCAGGTCCTCTGGCTCCTTTAGGGGCTCTGGGAACGTAGGGCCCTTTCCTGCCACCATCTGGACATCCATACCCATGGCCTGGTAGCAGGAACACACATACACCCAGACATTCATTGGGCAGTTCCATTCCTCATACTGTATCTGAGTTATGTGCTTCCTCCTCTCCACATACTACACAAAGAGATTACCTTCTTTAATGAGGAGGAAGAGGAAGAACACTTGTAATTGAAGTGAGTAAAGATCTTTGTCAGACAAGGACTACTCTTACCTGTGGGATAACCAGGATATCTGAGAAGATGATGGCAGCATCAAATGGGAAACGTCTCAATGGCTGTGAGAAGACCCCAAAAAATAATAGGTGAACGTTATCAATCAAGGCTAAGATGTTTTGTAGATCGTTTTATACCTGTACTGCTTAGCTACCTGGAGAGTGAGTTCGCAGCAGGCTGCAGGTGACCGACAAGTTTCAAAGAAGTCCTTCCCAGCTCTGAACTCACGGAACTCTACAAACAGACACGTCAATACCAGCAACTCATTAAAGGATGGATGGGTCCACTCAAACAATAACAACCTACTCAACCTACTTTGATTTAGGGCTAGTGATTGTTAATGTTAGGCTCTTATGTCAGTGAAGTGAATATGAGGGTGTCGTGAGGCCCACCTGGCAGGTAGCGTCCAGCCTGTCTCATACACCACACAGGCACATGATTGGTCTCCTGGCCATGGCATGCACGGAGGAATGCATCATTCTTCAACTTAGGGAAGTCTTTGGGGCTAAAAAAACAAAATATCATGTCAAAGATGGAATGAGACATTGTCAAAGCAATGTAAACAGAACATGAAGTTTTCCCCCTCCCAACCCACCCATTCACTCAAACAGGTAGATAGGTAGGTACAGACACATTTAGTTAGTAATATTCTTCACCACTTTAACAATGAGGTCATATTCTTATCAGAGGCAAGGCCTACTCCTCCCCTTATCCTAGCTATCGTGTTGGCCACCCACTATAGAGTGCTGTAGGAGCATGTGATCTAAAAAGATAAGTCCCCCCTCTCTGTTATCAGCTGCACATTGTGAAACGGTTGAATGAAATTATGCAGGTTCTCTCTTTCTCATGCAACTTCACAGTAACACTGTCAAAAATGCTTTATGTACCAAGCCTAACCCCGAACAATACTTCAATGTGACATGCTGCAAGTCTTCATCGTGTTCCTTTAGTGACTGAGGCAAAGTTGCCTGGATCAGTTAGCTGTTAATGGTGGGTAGCTAACTAGCTAGCTTCTTAGCACACAATTAAAAAAAGAACTAGCTAGCTACAATCAAGCATGAGAAGAACACAAGCAACACTGCATGCACTTGAATGTCGACGTAATAGATAGATAGCTAATGGTTCAGTGTTTTGTAACGCTTCCAATAAAATGTATATTATTCTATACAAGCTAAATGGTAAGCTAGCTAGTCGGCTAACGATTGCTTGCTTTAGAGTAGCTAAGTATACAGAATATACGTACAGTATTAGATCGTCATTTTCCATGATGGGACAGATGATACAATGGTTGAGAAAGTGTAGAAATTATGTTTACGTGTCCTAGATGTCAGTGGCACAATGCTGCCTGCTTCTTAACTATCATCCAGAATGTTGTACAACTAAAATTATGTCACACCCCTCGGCTACAGGGCGCGGCCATCTTTAGAAAGTCATGTGACCACTATGGTAACGTCTAAACTTTTTGCCTCGCGAACCTCGAATTTTGTATGTTGCGCACTGTGATATCGGTAGTTGTCCGTTTATAAGATCTTTTGATTGATACTTTTCATGTTTTGTAAGTCAATTCACTGACTCAAATTATCTGATTTTAAATCAGATCTCACATCGCATGGAGAAGTGAATTCATTGAAAAGCGCTAGTACAAAAAGAGGACATGGAACGCCACTTGTCTTGTCTGAAGATAAATAGTTGATGGCATATAATATAATTTCTAGTGCTGATGACACTTTTCAAATAACTTAAAATAGGCCAAGATTATAAAACATCTGCAAATAAGTATTTTTATTGATACAGATCATTTGCATTTATTCAGGTTAATACAATCACGTGATGTCACACGTCAATATCTCATTGCAAAAAAAACAAAAATACAACAAATATACATGAAATAAATCATTAGTCTCATTATTTCTGTAATTCAGAAAATAACCCAAAAGATCAGCTGCTAAAATAAATCAATGTACCTTGAAATACAAAGAAAAATAGAAATGTAATAGATGAAAAGGTAAGCATCTGTACTGGTAAAATGTGTGATTGAATTCAACATGGCAAACAGATATGGCTAAAGTGATAATAAATACGTGGTAGAATGTCTATCTATTTTGTGCTGTTCAATGTGATATTCTACAGGTTTGATCAGAGTCAGTCAACAGTAAGCCATTTGTTATTCGATCATTTTCCGTGAAATGCTGAAATGCACAAGCAGGTCTATACTTCAATATGAAGTTGAGTTCATAGATTCATCTTTAGCTTGCCTAACAAATAAACAAGCAGTCAACTTGTCCGACAATATCTCTACTTCCGCTGAATAGCTGATATTGTTGCTGGTGGATTGACTATTTCATAATGAAACTAGCACATTGGCAGATTTTTGTACATCCCAAATGACACCCTATCCCCTACATAGTGCACTACTTTTGGCCAGAGCCCTATTGGGACTCAACCATTGACTTCCTAGGGCTGCTGTTGGTACTGGCCCTCTGTGGCAGTGTAAAAGTCATCTAGGACACTCTGGATGTAGTCAAATGTAGGCCTGTCATCTGGCTTGCTCTTCCAACAACTGGTCATTATGTCATAGAGCTCGTTGGGACAGTTCTCAGGGCGGGGCATTCTATAACCTCTCTGCACTGAAGTCATCACCTCACCATTACTCATCCCTTGAAAAAGGAAAAAGGGAACAGAAAGATTCAGTGAGACGAAGCAGATACTCTGAAATGCAGGTCGACCCAAATTGAAAAAAAGCAAATGTGACCAATTCTTATTTCTGTGGGGAAAATGGTTGATCAATAGCGGGAAAAATACAAATAAAAAATACAAATAAAGTCAGCAGGTATTTGGTATTTCCTAACGCATCACAATAAATACCATCAAACCAAATACAGGGTCCTTCTGGAGAATACCACTCAATGATCTCATGCAATATCTGTCATTAACCAGCAGATGGCGATAAATATATATTAACGCCTATTATTCCGTTAATTCAAACTCTATATTTGGCATCATATCGTGGGGAAATCAGGCTTGAGTAGCTAGTCTTAAATATAAAAGTATTGTGTGTGTTTATGTGTATAAGGTTGCATGTAATTACCTGGGTAAGGTATTTTTCCATAGGTAATGATTTCATACAGGAGGACTCCAAAGGACCACATGTCTGATTTGATAGTGAAGGATCCATAGTTGATGGCCTCTGGTGCTGTCCACTTGATGGGAAACTTTGCACCTGTAATGGGCAAACACTCACATATTCAGAGGACGGAATAGTTTGACACTTATCTGCCTAACCAACCAAGGTACAATTATATACACTAGTACATGTTTGGACTGCTGACAGAAGCATTCTTGTACAAAGCAATATGCAATGATAACCAGTTTGCTTCGAGCATGTTTACATTGCTGAAATGTACCTCTACTTCCTCATTGGCATAACAAAAAACAAACACACTATGCAAAGCCTGATCCAAGTCCCTTAGATAAACATCAACATCATGTCCCTCAGCGGTACTGGTCTCT
The DNA here is from genome assembly GCF_057628025.1 of Oncorhynchus mykiss. NCBI lineage: Eukaryota > Metazoa > Chordata > Actinopteri > Salmoniformes > Salmonidae > Oncorhynchus > Oncorhynchus mykiss. Next base: position 66,294,158 of record NC_143029.1, read on the forward strand.
ACAGATACGATCTTACAAAATATACACAATTACACTACTGAAATAACTCTAGAGAGCAACAGGGAATTTCTCTATACTGTCTTGCTCAGCCAAAGATGTGACACTAGACAAATCGTTTTGGGAAAAACTCATGATGCATAATTAATCAGTCATGAATGTTATCACATGAATCACACATATGTATAACAGTATGGCCAAAGTACAGTATTAATATTGTACTAACTAATTATAGCATGCACAGACGGAAGGCTCACCCTCTCTGGCTGTGTACTGGTCATCTTCTATAACTCTAGCAAGGCCAAAGTCAGCTATTTTACACAGCAAACTCTCAGACACCAGGACATTGGCTGTTCTCAGGTCACGGTGGATGTAGTTCTTCTTCTCAATGTAAGCCATTCCCTCCGCAATCTGAAAATTGATGAAAGTTCCCCTCAGAGATTAATAAAGTACCTAAAGTACCTATCTATCTGAGATGAAACTCAATTCAGCATTCGACCCAAATTAGTAAAACCTTCCGACTGACTTGTGTCGTTTCGTTCCCATAAAACAGTACTGAAAATGCTCAATAACTAGACTTCTCTCCTGACAAAAATTCAGTATGGCAAATGTGCAATGCTGCACAACATGCACCACATGACCAAAAGTCTGTGGACACCTGCTCGTCAAACATCTCATTCCCCGTTCTGCCAGTCACATTCTCTTAAAGTTCCCCAAAGCACATACATCCCTGGGTCGCTCCTCTTTTCAGTTCGCTGCAACTAGTGACTGGCACGAGCTGCAAAAAACACTCAAACTGGACTGTTTTTTTCTCCATCTCTTCATTCAAAGACTCAATCGTGGACACTCTTACTGACTGTTGTGGCTGCTTCGCGTGATATATTGTTGCCTCTACCTTCTTTCCATTTGTGCTGTTGTCTCTGCCCAATAATGTTTCTACCATGTTTTGTGCTGCTACCATGTTGTTCTGCTGCCATGTTGGGTTGCTACCATGCTGTGTTTTCATGTGTTGCTGCCATGCTATGTTGTTGTCTTAGGTCTCGCTTTATGTAGTGTTGCGGTGTCTCTCTTGTCGTGATGTGTGTTTTGTCCTATATATATTTTTTTAAAGAAAAAAAATGAATCCCTGTCCACGCAAGAGGCTTTTTACCTCTTGGTAGACCACCACTGTAAATAATCATTTGTTCTTAACTGACTTGCCTAGTTAAATAATGGTTTTACTTATATCTATAACATTCTCCACTCTTCTGGGGACTTTTTCTGCTAGATGTTGGAACATTTCTGCGGGGACTTGCTTCCATTAAGCCACCAGCCGATGCTAGGCATTGTATATGGTGATCTTAGGCTTGTGTGTGGCTGCTCGGCCATGGAAACCTATTTCATGAAGCTCCCGACGAACAGTTATTGTGCTGACGTTGCTTCCAGTGGCAGTTTGGAACTCGGTAGTGAGTGTTACAACCGAGGACAGGTGATTTTTACGCGCTACAAACTTCAGCACTCTGTGGTCCCGTTCCGTGAGCTTGTGAGGCACTTCGCGGCTGAGCCTTTGTTGCTCTTAGACGTTTCCACTTCGCAATAACAGCACTTACAGTTGACCGGGGCAGCTCTAGCAGGGCAGAATTCTGATGACTGACTTGTTGGAAAGGTGGCATCCTATGACGGTGCCATGTTGAAAGTCTCTGAGCTCTTCAGTAAGGCCATTCTACTGCCAATGTGTGTCTATGGAGATTGCATGGCTGTGTGCTCGATTTTATACACCTGTCAGCAACTAGTGTGGCTGAAATAGCCGAATCCACTCATTTGAAGGGATGTCCACATACCTTTGTATACATAGTGTAGTTAAGGTTTGTATTTTACCTCTTGGTAGAATTGAATTAGCTACCAACCATTTGACTTGGTTATTACTAAACAGGTTTAAGTGAGCTGGCTGAGTCCATTCTGGGAAAGAGTTGATCTGGTAATCAGACAATTGTTTCATTTCCCCAACTGCATCCTCTTTCACTTTGTCTAACACGTTGTGCAACTGTGGCTAGATGCAGTTTTCCCAAGCCTGAACTGACCACACCTCTCCGTCAATCCACAAAGACCTGATTAAAGTTCATTAGGAATTTCTTTTGAACTAATTAGTATCTCAAGTGTACTGACCTACATGGGATGAGGTGTATTCCGTTCAAAATGTGTGACCTTTTTTTAGGTAGTTTACTTCTTTGGGGAGGCATGTTATCAATGGTACCATATGAATCATCATTTTGTGTATTGAATGTTTAGTTGAATCACATTTCTTATACTTCCATGAGACGCATACTTGAATAGGCGTGTTTGAGGCACCACTGGATGGTCTTCACTTGTCACTTCTATGTTCTTAGTTTGTTGCAACTCATTTGGAAAGTGCGTCACCAAATAGTATTTAGTTGCTATTCCTCTTTCTGGTTTACCAATGGAAAAACTGACATCATCATCTATTTCTTAAGTGGAAATGTCTGTAAAGTTGAGCAATAATCTTAATCCTTGTGACATATAGAGACGTAAGAAGAACATGCATTACCTGTGCAGAGAAATCGATGAGCTTAGGTAGCTGAACTTTGCAGCCTACCTCACTTTTTAGGAAATCTAAGAGGCTACCTAAAAAAAGGAAATAAACAAAATGGAGGAATAGAAACCAAACCAATGAAAATGTGCAGAGGTGACTTACAGAACACTTATATAACTTATGTAACATCAAATGGTGTGTATTGATGAAAACATGTCGGCAAAATGATTAGGAATTGGACTTGAAGGGTGTTTTACCATTGGACATGTACTCTGTGATGATGTAGATAGGCTCGACCTTGGTGACGACGGCGTAGAGGCGCACCAGTCTGTCGTGTTGCAGGGTCTTCATCAGGTTAGCCTCCTCCATGAAGGCCTCAGCTGACATGGTGCCTGGCTTCAGTGTCTTCACTGCCACCTTAGTCGTGTTGTTGTAGAACGCTGCAACAAGGAGGGATTTACACAGTATGAAGTATTTAAAAATGTCTTCTGACCTCTAGGGCTACCTACTGTATTTTTTTGTCTTTTTATTTGAATGACATTTTGATTGGAAGATTTCACATAAACAGGTGACAGTCATTGCATGCAGTTTCACACGATTAAGCAACAAGGGAACCAATGGCAGTGACATAGAGTAGTGAAGCGCAGTTCATACTCAATAAATAGAACGAAGGAATTAAGCTGTAACAGTTCAGAAAAAAACTGTTTGTTTGAGAGAGCTAAAAGTAGACAGCAGGAGCCTTGAGACAGATACATTTTCATGTTTCAGCTTCACTGCCCTCTGAACAAACATCAACTGTAAGACGCCTCAGGGGAATGATGATAGAACTGCTAGAGAGACCATTGATTCAAAACAATAACTCTAAGTGTACGCCCCAAATGACAGCATATTCCCAATATAGTGTATTACTTTTGACCAGGGCCCATAGAGCTTTGGTCAAAAGTAGTGCACTATGTAGGGAATAGGGTGCTATTTGGAATGCACATAATAAAATACAAGCTAGGGAGTTTCTCTGTATATATTACTGATGAAGTGGAGTTTCAGTACAAGTTTGAGCATTTTGCACCCTCTGTCCAGAATAGCATTTCTTAATCACACAAGTCTCCAACAATTGTATTGTTTCCACTGTGCTAGCTGAACAAGCACTGAACTTCATCCTAATCTAAGCATCTTAATTCCTCGTTTTCATAGAGAAGAGGGGACTAAACTCTACAGAGACATAACAAATGCAAAGAGGTGAATGAGAGGAAACAGGACTGTCGACAGCTCCATCTGGCTGGCTGGCTCACTGTGCCATAGGAAAAGCCCTTAAAGCCAATGAGTTCAGAGAAAACAAAGGAAACATCTTGAGCGCCGTACAGGAGCCCCACAGTCCATTTGGATATTTGCAAAGATGGCAACTTCCTGCAATTCATCAAGGCTGAGGTGCGGGAAGGGAGGACTTGAATAATAACAAAATCCAATGCAAATTCGAAGTCAGACATACTCACATTTCCTCTACAGATGCCTCTGATAACAGCACCAACAGTTCCTTGTACCAGTCCCATCCCTCCACTCTCTACGGCTGCTCACAATCTCATAGAGACAGTAGGATCAACATTTGACTGTCTGTCTGTCTCAGCTGCCCTAACCCTGATACAATTTCACCACAATAAAGTGATACCATTCAAAAACAATGGAGAATTCTGACCAAAGGTCTGCCATGACTCATGCATCCACTTACATTACAATAAAGATGACTTACTAATTTGGGATATCTGATAATCACCACTACTATGTTCTTGGTGAAATTACACACAGTCACATACTGTACAACAGTGGTTCCTAACCAGTGGTACTAGGACCCCTGGGGGTACTTGGCCTATCCACAGGGGGTACACAGGAAGACTCAAGAGACCATAGGCCTACTGATAAAATGTACATGAGGGGGTACCTCAGGGGTACTCCAGGCAGAGCAAAATCACGTTGGTGGTACAGTAACCGAAAAAGGTTGGGAACCACTGCTGTACACTTACACACACATACATAACACACTCCTCCAACAGACAGGGAGCATCTTTCGTTGACTCACCCATCCAAACTTCACCAAATTGTCCGGCTCCTAGTTTCTTCACCATCTTGATGGACTCCTTGGAGATCTCCCAGGCATCTTTGTCCCATGGCTTCTGAGCTTTGGGTTTATCACAGGCCTTCTCCAGCTTTCGACAGAGACCATCCGATTGTTCTGGCAAGCACACAACAAACCAATGTTGAGACATAGCAGAGTGACATTACTATATTCTTTAGACAATATATTCTTAATTTACTTTTAGTGAATAGAGAAGTTGAAAGTTTAAATCTGAAAGAAGCCAAGAAGAGTTTATGGACATAATTGGTCAAAGTGAAGAGTGACCAAGCAATGATTTTGCTCTGCCTGGAGTACCCCTGAGGTACCCCCTCATGTACATTTTATCAGTAGGCCGGTGGACTAGTAACCGGAAGGTTGCAAGTTCAAACCCCCGAGCTGACAAGGTACAAATCTGTCGTTCTGCCCCTGAACAGGCAGTTAACCCACTGTTCCTAGGCCGTCATTGAAAATAAGAGTTTGTTCTTAACTGACTTGCCTAGTTAAATACATTTTTTTAAGTTTGTGTCATATTACAGGTGGGCTCCAATACAGTGGTACTCACTGTGATAATGTTTTATCATGCTACCAATGTCAGGGAATGTGATTTTAGGAGAGATGTAGAAGCCTCCGTTATCCAGCATCCGGATCTTATAATGTTTCACAGCGTCCGTCCCTTGGGCATCCACATCTCTGATAGACATGGAATAACTTCCTGATGAAGAGAAAAAACCATCGTAATTATACTCATATATTCAGACATCCAAATACAATAGAGTGATTCATGGACCATCTATTTTCCTTAGAAAGACTTAGTTTCTCCAGTGGGTCCTTACCCTTTGATGTCTCACTCTCACGAATGAGGTAAGATCCTGCTTTGTTTGCAGGCGCCAAAAGTTGTCTCTCTGCGTCCTTCCTTGTAATATCCTTAAAAAACCATCTACACAGAACAGAAAAACAATACTATAGTGACACAAATTAGAAATCCAATCTTCCCCTGAAATGAACGGAAAATAACAGCTACAGGATGTGCATCTATTAACAGTGAATAGAAAACCTTGTTGGCTCTGAGAGAAATGTGTAAAAGTAATTGTGATGTCAACACTCACTCCTCTGTCTCCATGGTATTGGCCTCAGCAACATAATTGGAGGGTATGAACCCTTCTTTCTTAGAGGTCAGAGACTGAGCCTTCCACCATTCACCATGCCTGAGAACAGTTTTGATTCATATGATGTCAATAAAGGGGCACAACAAGAATATACCTATTCAATGATGACACTATTATCTTTGTAGAAAATGCTTGAACAAGCAATATTCCTCTTAGTCCTACATTGGATTGGTTTATGTATAAAATCCAACACACTCAAATATGGAGAACAGGCACTTACTCTTCAAGAACCTTAAGCCTTTCCCCCTTCTTGAATCCCAAATCGTCTTTGTGTTTTGCATCATATGGGTATAGTGCAATAACTATTTTACCAGACTCAGATTGCTCTGTGTGAGATAAGAGGGACAGTGGGTTACATTTGTCTGCAATCAAATAGTATTGGAATAATGCACTGCACAATGCACTGCAGAAGAAATGGAACCACCATACAATATTTGCTCTGCATGAAATATTACTGTAATAATGTGCAATAAAGAAATACAGCAAGCATACCTTCCATTTTCATGAATACCTGACCAGGCAGGAGACCTCCAGGAGGTGAGTTACTCTGTATCAAGAGATGATTTCAAATCACTACTCTGAACAGTAGTTTTCCAAAAGTTGTTATGGTTTCATTGTGCTAATCTATGAACAGTAGTTTGGATCAAAGGATAATCTAAAGTGAACATATGAAATAGAGAGAGAGAGAGAGAGAGAGAGAGAGAGAGAAAGATAGAGAGAGCGAGAGAGGGCTGGAAATTGACATTTGTGCTATTGGGTCCATTTAAATAAAAACATTGATAATTTGGTAACTTTTTCAATTTTCAAAGATTCATTAATAACACACTTGAACCATTTGTGTCAATTGTTTCCAGGTCAGGGATTTTTTTGCAGTACATTAGTAATCACTCACTACAAGAATAATCACTACGAAAGAAATACTGTTTCCACTGACAGTACTACTTACTGTAGCATTTGGTTTACTGGAGGTGGGATCTCTCACATATACAGTTTGGTCAGGACGTACTGGCCGTTGGTTCTTGCCATCAAGCACACTCCCATTTAGACCGTCATTTAGCTTGGATTTTTTACAACCCATGTTGTCTGTTGGGAAAGACACAGAAGTTCACTTTTTTTCCATTGGTTAAAACCACAGATGGGCACATAGAATTTTGAGCAAAGCTTGCTTTTCATCATTTCAATATTCCAACAAAATGGCCATGAAGGAATGAGTGGCGAGAAACGTAACCCAGATGATTACCAAGAAACAATATCAAACATAGATAAACAGTGTGGCTGTGTGTGTGAGACCTACTGTACACATGACCACTGTTCATAAACACAAATGACTTATTAATACATACAGTAGCTAAGAAGTCCTGATAAATGTAATGGCTTGGGTCTATGTCATAATGACAGTGCACAACAGAGTTGATAATTAATCAAAGTGCACTGATCAGGATTCAACTGTGCCTATTTATTTGCCTTAACATTAACAGCACTGCAACCTAACACAGATCAAACCTCACTCGCTAATTTAACGTTTATATATTCACAAACATTAACAGTGTTTGTACATGGTCAAGTCCTGATAAGTCCTGATTTAAGTCCTGATTTGTTCGGCTTGGAAATTAAAAAGGGCTTCATATTCAGACCATGTACACATATCTGAGAAACAAGCCTGTAGGCACTAACTATGGATATTTGAGTTAGGCTCTTTCTGTCTCAATAGCTGGGATCAGTTAGACATGATAGCTCAGGGGAGTTGAGGTCTTTACTGTACTACACTACAACACCACTTGATTCAGCGGGGATTGAAAATTAAGTTACATCTCAAAATAGAAGAGAGTGGGTATTTATATATTTACAACCAGCAGTGGTTGTACATCAGTATCTTTCTCTCTCTCTCTCACACACGCTCTTTCTCACACACACACACACACACACACACACACACACACACACACACACACACACACACACACACACACACACACACACACACACACACACACACACACACACATACACACACACACACACACACACACACACACACACACACACACACATGTGCGTGGAGTTTGGAGCAGCAGTGGTTGAGTATAACAACAATACTGTGAAGGTAACAATCTTAGATCTGTACATGCTTTTCTATGTACAGTACATTAATACCATAGACATACGATACAAGCTGCGGTTTGTAACCTACCGGCAGGAAACAGGGTTGTACAGCTGGTTCACTGATATCAGGGGCAACACATGATTTCCTGTGTCAAAACACATTTACTCACTCCAATGACACTCCCATGACACTCCAATGCTCAGTGTCCAGGAGAATTCTCCAATGATTTCAGTTATAAGTTACAGATATCGTCTTATATCAAGAGCTACAAAATAATTGAATGAACACAGTAGGCCTATCGTTTGATCTTAAACCAGTGGGTCACTAAAACTGAGGGAGGGAAAACATGTATTTGTTATTAACTATTCCAGTCAAAATTAAAATTGATTTTATCAGAGTGTGAGGTGTTTTTCTTCCTTTGCTGTTTCCTCAAACTTTGGATCCCTATAAAAATATTGATCCGTTTTTCTTTCTGGCCAACTAACAGCTTAAAGGCACACCATTAATTTGTCTTAGTCTTTTATTTAATTTACCCCAAATGGAAACCAGTTCAGAAACTATACTGAACAAAAATATAAATGCAACATGCAACAATTTCACACATTTGACTGAGTTACAGTTCATAGAAGGAAATCAGTATATTTAAATAAACTTATTAGGCCCTAATCTATGGATTTCACATGACTCGGCAAGGGCACAGCCATGGGTGGGCCTGGGAGGGCATAGGCCCACCCACTTGGGAGCCAAGCCCAGCCAATCAGAATTAGTTTTTCCCCACAAAAGAGCTTTATTACAGACCGAAATAATCCTCAGCACCCCCTCAGACTATACCGCAGGTGAAGAAGCCGGATGTGGAGGTCCTGGGCTGACGTGGTTACACGTGGTCTGGGTTGAGAGAAATAAGCTTTTTGTGCATGTGGAACATTTCTAGGATCTTTTATTTCAGCTCAGGAAACATGGGACCAACACTTTACATGTTGCGTTTATATAATGGACGTCTGATTGTGAACCATAGCATTTGGTTGTACTAATGCACTGTTGTTGGATGATATGGGCAATGCATTAGACCATTAAGCAAGATATCTGTGATAAGAAGAACGCATTCAACTCCTCCAGTGCTCTCTATCAAACGCTGAAAAACAACCCCAACCCTGTTGGGTCCTTTGGATCTCAGGCTCTGGTTGTCACAAGTGTTGAGGCTGATTTGCCTGGTTATTAATATGACAGCCAGGAAATGGCTGCAGACAGCGTAGAAGAAGACAAATACAGAGGATATGTGCTACTGTGGCTTCGGTACACTTCCTCATTTGACCAGCCACTGTCTTTTGTCAGAAAAGTGAAAAACCCTCTGCATGTATTTCTGTCTGGTGTTATTTAGGTCAAGGAATATTCCATTTTCTATATGAGTTAAGTTGGTTAAACAATGCAGAAAATGCAATTCCATTTAATAATGTTGAATACATAAAAACACACTTAGACCATGCCTCATACACTTTAGAGGGCACAGCCCGTGTGGGCGTGCACACGACAGGAATGTCCATCACACCATTGTGAAGTGTGAGCGGGGTGGTGATAGGAACCTATTGCATAGAAGTCTCCCACCGCAGACTTGTTGCCTCGGACAATGTATCAACGCTACTGGGATCAGGTTTACGAGACAAGCTGCATAGTGCAGTCTAGTTGAAATTCTCTATTTAAAACACATACTTTGGGGTAATAATATGTCCACGCTTAAAACATCCCAAATTGAAAATACAGGCTACGCCAAGTTTGTACACACACCAATTTCTTTAGACAAAGGTTTCAGAACAATTTAAACTTGCGCACTAAACTATGTGGATCGTATCACGATTTTTTTAAACAGAAAATGTGGACTATTTTGCCAAATAAACGGACTAGCCTAGTGTCTATAGAAATAAAAATGAAGTCATGCTTGATTTTTAAAAAAAAACAGCTAGGCTATATAATAGAGGTGCAATGCCATAATGTAGGCTAGACTTACCTGTCAAATTTCACTAGTTATAGATGCGTTTTAGCCAAATAAAGAAAAATAGTTGTAATCCGTAACTTTCGTATGTCTTGCTCTTCATTAGAGCCGAGAATGGACTGTCATAGACTGTTACATTCACCGAACAGAATGAGGAAATTCATATGTTAAATTGTCGGGATTTTTTTTGTTACTGTAACTTCCTGGTACAATGTTCATTCGTCCAAAGTATTTGCATAATAGCGCACAACTGAACACATTTGAGTGTCCAACATCTTCAAACATCATGCTAATTACACAGGTAATTTGAGGTCAAAGTCATATATTTACTACATACCCTTTAACCTTACACTTGATTATTTGTTATATAATGTCAGAGGCACTACAATTTATGAAGTGGACAGAGGGGACATTGTGGAACTACTGCCTGTGTGTTGTTATTAGTGAGAATCAGTATGATGAAGAGTCAGCCAAAACAATATATTTATTTCCCAAAAAGATATTAGAAATAGGGATGTGGCCATGTGTCTCTTGCAATTCTGCAGGGGCCAATATATTTTTTCAAGCTAAAAAATAGACAAAAAAACAAACAATCTAGTGACATCATAAGACATACTAAATAATATAATAGCTGTCTGAAAAACATGATAGTGTGATATGTGATTTTTATTGTCTGCTTAGATACGCATGCACTCTTCTTCGGTAGGCAGGCCCAGACCACTGGGCACACACTGGTTGAATCAACGTTACTTCCACTTCATTTCAATTAAATTACGTTGAACCAATGTGGACTAGATGTTGAATTGACATCTATGCCCAGTGGGAGGCTTCGGTGTCAGTGTCATAGAGATATCCTAATAGCTATCAACACATCAGCTCAACTGATGCAGAATCAATAGGGTTTAACTGTTGGCCAGGCTGCAAACAGCAGGTCTGGTCACTGCCGTGATGCAGGGTGCCTGCCCAGCAGGTGCTGAGCTCACTAAGAGAGAGAGAGCCACATATCTTGACCCAAGCATCACTGAGGCCAACTTCAACAGGTCCTCATTCAGCTGACTGTCTATTTGCTGAAGCCTGATGACTATGTCATATTTTCCAAGCACTGACTATGCTGATAAATACTTTGTTGAGGGAAAATGTACTTGATACAATTTTTACGTGTTGCCTCATCTAGCTATCTTAAGATGAATGCACTAATTGTAAATCACTCTGGATACGAGTGTCTGCTAAATGACTCAAATGTATATCCAGTGTGTAGCTAACATGTAAACGAAAATGTCCACACAAAAAAAAGCCGATGTTGAGAACAGTGCAAAGTAAGATGGCATGGTTAGCTTTAATACAACAACAGATCATCCAAGAAAATGTGTTCTTCGATCAAAATATACAGTAAAACATGTATCACTGCAAAACTGCCAAGGCTATTCTTGACAGAGTAGCCAGCACGTCTTCAAAATAGAATAACTATTCTGTGCAATGACATGTAAGCTTCCATTTGGCTAGACCACACTGGTCTGACAGTAACAGTTAAGGCCAAACACAGAGCCAGACTCCCCTAGACTCTGGTTATAGAGAATGAAACAGACAAAGAACTAGACTCACTAACTCTAATATAAAATAAATAGGGGCCTAGTGCCATTATCTAATGTCAAGTAGTATCAATTGATCAACTGATGACTTGGGCCAATGTAGCTAGCTCTATATACAGTGGCAAGAAAAAGTAGAGTTCGGCCCTAAATTGGTCATAAAATGTGATCTTATCTTCATCCAATAGACAAACACAGTCTGCTTAAACTAATAACACACAAACAATTATACATTTTCATGTCTTTATTGAACACACCGTGTAAACATTCACAGTGCAAAAAGTATGTGAACCCTTGGATTTAATATTTTCTTTATTTCACCTTTATTTAGCCAGGTAGGCCAGTTAAGAACAAGTTCTCATTTACAACTGCGAACTGGCCAAGATAAAGCAAAGCGACAAACAACAACACAGAGTTACACATGGAATAAACAAACGTATAACACAATAGAAACATAGAAATTAACACTGGAGTGATAGATGTGCAGAAGATGATGTGCAAGTAGAAATACTGGTGTGCAAAAGAGCAAAAAAGTAAATAAAAACAATATGGGGATGAGGTAGGTAGATTGGATGGGCTATTTACAGATGGGCCGTGTACAGCTGCAGCGATCGGTTAGCTGCTCAGATACTGTAGCTGTTGTTTAAAGTTAGTGAGGGAAATATAAGTCTCCAACTTCAGCAATTTTTGCAATTCGCTCCAGTCATTGGCAGCAGAGAACTGGGGCGGCAGGGTAGCCTAGTGTTGGACTAGTAACCGAAAGGTTGCAAGTTCGAATCCCCGAGCTGACAAGGTACAAATCTGTCGTTCTGCCCCTGTTCCTAGGCCGTCATTGAAAATAAGAATTTGTTCTTAACTGACTTGCCTAAATAAAAAAAAAAAACTGGAAGGAAAGGCAGCCAAAGGAGGTGTTGGCTTTGGGGATGACCAGTGAGATATACCTGCTGGAGAGCGTGCTATGGGTGGGTGTTGTTATCGTGAGCTGAGATATGGCAGAGCATTACCTAGCAAAGACTTATAGATGACCTGGAGCCAGTGGGTCTGGCGACCAATATGTAGCGAGATTTGTAAATTACATCGGCAAAGTTGAGGATCGGTAGGATAGTCAGTTTTACAAGGGTATGTTTGGCGGCGTGAGTGAAGGCTTTGTTGCGAAATGGGAAGTCGAATCTAGATTTAATTTTGGATTGGAGATGTTTAATATGAGTCTGGAAGGAGAGTTTACAGTCTAACCAGACACCTAGGTATTTGTAGTTGTCCACATATTCTAAGTTAGAACCGTCCAGAGTAGTGATGCTAGTCGGGTGGGCGGGTGCGTGCAGCGATCGTTTGAAAAGCATGCATTTAGTTTTATTAGCGTTAAATAACTGGTTGACCATCCTTTGGCAGCAATAACCTCAACCAAACGCTTTCTGTAGTTGCGGATTCAGACCTGTACAACGGTCAGGAGGAATTTTGGACCACTCCTCTTTACAAAACTGTTTCAGTTCATCAATATTCTTGGGATGTCTGGTGTGAACTGCTCTCGAGGTCATGCCACAGCATCTCAATTGGGTTGAGGTCAGGTGTATTTTCTTCAGTTGAAGTGTTGTTTAGTGTTTTACGTATCGTAGACTCATCAACAGAGACGTTAGCATGTTCCAGAGATTTCTGTAAGTCTAGCTGACACCTCATTGAGCATTCTGCAGTGTGCTCTTGCAGTCATCTTTGCAGGACCTCGACTCCTAGGGAGAGTAGCAACAGTGCTGAACTTTCTCCATTTATAGACAATTTGTCTTACCGTGGACTGATGAACATCAAGGATTTTAGAGATACTTTTGTATCCCTTCCCAGCTTTATGCATGTCTTCTGAGATCTATTTTGTTCGAGGCATGGTTCACATCAGGCAATGCTTCTTGTGAACAGCAAATTCAAATTTTATGAATATTTTTTATAGAGCAGGACAGCTCTAACCAACATCTCCAATCTCGTCTCATTGATTGGACTCCAGGTTAGCTGACTCCTGACTCCAATTAGCTTTTGGAGAAGTCAATAGCCTAGGGGTTAACCTACTTTTTCCAACCTACACTGTGAATGTTTCAATTCCATATAGACAAGAAAAATACAATAATGTGTGTTATAGTTGTAGTTGAAGATCAGATCAAATTTTAGGACCAATTTATGCAGAAATCCAGGTAATTCCAAAGGGTTCACATACTTTTTCTATGTTCAGTATACTTCTTATCTTCTAATAACAGCAAACACGGACTTAGCTTTTTATAGTAGTAGATATGCAATAAAAGGCTATAGCTAGATCTCCCACTGCTAAGTAACCAGGTCAATGTGTTACCAAATAGGTGATGGCCTGCTTTGTTACACTGCTGATAAAATACATGATGGTGGCAGAATACAATATCAATGAGGTCTACAGTATGAGGCCTGTTCCTGCTCTGGGAGCCTGTGATCTGACAGTGTGAACACATACAGCCCCAGGCCACTGGATAGCACAGAGCACAGAAATGGGAAGTCATCTAAATAAAGCAGAAGTATGGGTATTCCCAAGAACACGTTCAGTACAGGCTCAGCAGGGCAGGCTGACGCCTGGCATCATCAGCTCTGACTACAGCGAAGACCCATTTCTCCACACTTCAGCCAAACTATGCACTTGCACACTACCCGTCATGGATTGAAAAGCAATGGATTGGTGTAAGCATTGTCTGGAGGGACAAAAAGAGAATAGAGAAGGCAGGAGCACGGGAAAAACACAGTGGTTGACTTGGACATACAAGACAAACTGGCACAGAGAGACAGGAAACACAGGGATAAATACACTGGGGAAAAAAGTGACACCTGAAGGGGGTGGAGACAATCAAGGACAAGTGACACTTGTTCATATAACCTACCTGATACATGTCTGCATTAAGTGGCAGGAAGTACACAATATTATCGGATATAATTTTGGACAACCTGAAAATGTCAAAAGTATTAACAGTTAAGGAAAACAACTGTGTCTGTTAGAGGGCATTTCAAGTCTTATAATAGAATGCTACAATGCGTGTAAATAGTAAATACTAGTGAAATTTAACAGATAGCTAACTTACTTTGTCAAGCAAAGAACAGCGCACCAACAAAACCAACAGTGCATCCCAAGTTCCTGCCTTTACATTCACTCCTAGCTAGTTAGCCTTCATACTGCTTGCCCTGTCACTGTCTGTCTCTGCCACTCTGCCTCTCTGCGTGCCAGAAGAGGAAAGAACTTATCCCAGCCATGAAAGCGGCCAGAGCAAGAGGGGGCATTTCTTACATACGCTATGACAGGCTCATTGTCCACCCTCCCTCCCAAAAAGCCTGGAATGGATGAGAGCCAAGCCTATGGGTTCGTAGCTTCAACCCTGCAGCACACTCTTAACACACACACCAACTGATTCATGGACTGCTGAATGTATACTTTTTCTCTTGCTTTGACTGCTCTTTTTCATATTATATCTATCTCAGATAAGCTACCCAGGAAAGGGCTGAAAATAGCCCATATTAATATATTTAGCCTTAGAAATAAGGTTCATGAAATCAATAACTCGCTAACATTCATACACTACATGATCAAAAGTATGTGGACACATACTTGTCGAACATCTCATTCCAAAATCATGAGCATTATTATGGAGTAGCCCCACCCCACTGTGCTGCTAGAACAGCCTCCACTCTTCTGGAAAGGCTTTACACTGCATGTTGAAATATTGCTACAGGGACTTCCTTCTATTCAGCCACAAGAGCATTAGTGAGGTCGGGCACTGATGTTGGGCAATTAGGCCTGGCTCGCAGTCGGCGTTCCAATTCATCCCAAAGGTGTTCGATGGGGTAAAGGTCAGTGTGCAGGCTAGTCAAGTTCTTCCACACCAATCTCGACAAACCATTTCTGTATGGACCGCTTTCTGCACGGGGGCATTGTCATGCTGAAACAGGAAAGGGCCTTCTCCAAACTGTCGCTATAAAGTTGAAAGCTAAGAACTGTCTAGAATGTAGTGTTAAGATTCCCCTTCACTGGAACTAAGGGGCCAGCCCAAACAATGAAAAACAGCCCCAGACCATTATTCCTCTTCCACCAAACTTTACACTTGGGGCAGGTAATGTTCTCCTGGCATCCGCCAAACTGATTCATCTCTCTCGAGAACGCATTTCTACTGCTCCAGAGTCCAATGGAGGTGAGCTTTACACCACTATAGCCGACACTTGGCATTGTGTATGGTGATCTTAGGCTTGTGTGCGGCTACTCTGCCATGGAAACCTATATCATGAAGCTCCCGATGAACAGTTCTTGTGCTGATGTTGCTTCCAGAGGCAGTTTGGAATTCGGTAGTGAGTGTTGCAACCGAGGTCAGACAATTTTTACGCACTATGCGCTTGTGCACTCGGCGGACACGTTCTGTGAGTTTGTGTGGCCTACCACTTTGCAGCTGAGCCGTTGTTGCTCCTAGACATTTCCACTTCACAATAACAACACTTACCATTGACGGGGCAGCTCTAGCAGGGCAGAAATTTGACAAACTGACTTGTTGGAAAGGTGCCATCCTATGACAGTGCCCAGTTGAAAGTCACTGAGCTCTTTAGTACGGGCCATTCTACTGCCAATGTTCGTCTATGGAGATTGCATGGCCGTGTGCTCGATTTTATACACCTGTCTGCAACAGGTGTGGCTGAATCTACTAATCTGAAGGGCTGTCCACATACCTTTGTATATATAGTGTATATTAGCCACTTCTGAGACTCAATTCAATATTTAATTTGATGACAAAGCAGCAGCAATACAAGGATATAACATCTATAGAAAATACAGGAATGCTTATGGGGGAGGTGTTGCTGAATATATTCAGAGCCATATCCCTGTAATGCTTAGAGAATATCTTATGTAAAGTGTTATTGAAGTGTTGTGGTTGCAGGTTCACCTGGCACATCTAAAGCTTTTTATTTTGCGGTGTTGCTATAGACCAGTGCTCACATTCAGTATCTAAATAATGTGTGTGAAATGCTTGATCGTGTATGCGATGTAAACAGAAAGGTCTACTTTCTTGGGGACCTGAATATTGACTGGTTTTCATCTGTAACCAGTGCCTGTAACCTGGTTGAGGTTATTAAGCAACCTACCAGGGTGTTTACAGACACTACAGGAACAAGATCATCCACATGTATTGATCACATTTTTACTAATACTGTAGAACTTTGTTCTAAAGCTGTATCCATACCCATTGGATGCAGTGATCACAATATAGTGGCTATATCCAGGAGAGCCAACGTTCCAAAAGCTGGGCCTAAAATAGTGTATAAGAGATAGTACAAAATAATTAGCTGTGACTCTTATGTGGATGATATTTGTTGGTCTGATGTGATTAATAAGGAGCACCCAGACGCTGCACTGAATGAAGTTATGGAATTACTTCTTCCAATTATTGATAAACATGCACCTGTTAAGAAACTGACTGTTAGAACTGTTAAGGCTCCATGGATTGATGAGGAATTTTAAAAACTGTACGGTTGAAAGAGATGGGGCAAAAGGAGTGGCTAGTAAGTCTGTCTGCACATCTGACTGGCTGACTTAATGTAATGTAAATAATGTGTCTGAACTCAACAAAAAGAAGAAGAAACTGTATTATGAAGCCAAGATCAATGATATAAAGATTGATGGGAGAAAAAAAAATATTGGAGTACTTTAAATTAAATTATGGGCACAAAGACAAATTCAACTCCATCTTTCACCGAATCAGATGACTTACTCATCACAAAATCATTTGATGTTGCCAATTATTTTAATGATTACTTCATTGGCAAAGTGGGCAAACCTAAGCAGAAAATGCCAACAAACAGTGAGCCATCGTACTCATGCATAAAAAAAACATATAATCAAAAGAAAAGCATTGTAAGTTTGAATTTTGTAAAGTTAGTGGAAAAATTATGAATAAATGACAAACCTCATGGAATTGACAACTTAGATGGAAAGCTACTGGGGGATGGTAGGGTTACCCACTCCTATCTGTCATATCTTTAATCTGAGTCTAGAGGGAAGCCAAAGTCATTCCACTACCCAAGAGTGGTAAAGCTCCCTTCACTGGTTCTAACAGCAGACCTATCAGCTTGGTACCAGCTCTTGGCAAACAGTTGGAAAAAACTGTGTTTGACCAAATACTATGCTATTTCTCTGTAAACAAATTAATAACAGACTTTCAGCATGCTTATAGAGTAGGGCACTCAACATGTGCTGCACTGACACAAATGACTGATGATTGGCTGAAACAAATTGATAATAAGATGATTGTGGGCGCTAGCTGTACTGTTAGATTTCAGAGCAGCCTTCGATATTATTTACCATAACCGGTTGTTGAGAAAACTAATGTGTTAGTTAGTTTTCTCAACCTCAGCCATATCATGGATTCAGAGCTTTCTTTAATGTAAGCTTCTTTAAAATGTCAAACATGCAAAGTGTGGTGTACCGCAGGGCAGCTCTGTTGGCCCTCTACTCTTTTCTATTTTTACCAATGACCTGCCACTGGCATTAAACAAAGTATGCCATGTATACTGATGTTTCAACAACATACGCATCAGCAACCACAGCTAATGAAGTCACTGAAACCATTAACAAAATGTTGCATATAGTTTTGGAATGGGTGGCCAGTTATAAACTAGTCCTGAACATCTCTAAAACTAAGAGCATTGTATTTGGTACAGCTATTTCTATACGTTTTAGACCTCAGCTATCTCTGGTAATGAATGGTGTGGCTGTTAAACAAGTTGAAGAGACTAAATAACTTGGTGTAACGTTAGATTGTAAACTGTCATGGTCAAAACATATAGATTCAATGGTGGGGGAGTAGTCTGTCCGTAATTAAGAGATGCTCTGCTTTTTTGAAACCACACTCCACAAAGCAAGTCCTGCAGGCTCCGGTTTTATCTTATCTTGATTATTGTCCAGTACTATTGTCAGGTTCTGCAAAAAAAGACCTAGTTAAGCTGCAGCTGACCCAGAATACAGAGGCATGTCTTGCTCTTCATCTGCCCGGGTCTCTACCGCTCTGCCCTGGCCTCAACCACTCTGCCCTGTTCTCAAAAGCCCTGCCTCGGTCTCTACCGCTCTGCCTCTACCTCTACCTCTACCCTGCCCTGCCCGGAGTGCTAGAGTCTGGCCCATTGCCTGACTATAAAAGCCTGAGAGCAGCTATAACGAGAGGAAAAAAGGATATCCATCTGCAGCCATCATGCTCTTGATATCGAAGACGTCTGCGCTGAGGTAGTCTGAACACCACATTCCCCCTAAGACATGGTTCCAGCTTTAGGAAGTCTCCCTGCACAAAGTCGATGTGCTCGGCCACCTCATAGACCTGGGCGTTGTGCTGGGCCAGAGCCAGACGCACTGGGTCGATGTCAATGGCTAGCACTACAAGGTGGAAGGGACAGGGAGGACAGAGAGTCAGACACACAGGGAGTACCACTCAGGACAATAACTTTTAACCTATAGGATATAACAAGGGCCCAGAGATTTTCCTGGTCACATCACAGGGTCAGGAAAAACTCTCGCCCTATCTATAAAGACAAATGCAGATACAGTATAAGCAAAAATATCTAACGTTTATATCAAACATTGATGTACCTCTCTTCACAGTGAGGACAAACTGGATGGCATTGCCTCCCACTCCACAGAAGGTGTCTATGAGTGGAAACTGTGGTCGGCTATCTTCTCTGGTGGATGGAGAACCAGGCCTCTGTACATACACAGACAGACAGACAGACGGGCAGACGGGCGGACACATTTTCACACAGACGGACGGACAGACAGACAGACAGACAGAGAGAGACAATTAATATATATTCTAATTTCTCTAATTTTACTATAATACAAGGCAAATTAAGTGCATTTTAATACTCACATTTTAATAAATCAGAATTTGGGGGGTTTTGCAAAGAGAAATACTGTAGGTGTCCCCATTGCCCAGCATAGCCACCAGGGGTCAGACAAGTGTCAAATGGTTTTGTTCAAACTGCCATTCTGATATTCAAGCCAAGTCCAGAAATATAATATATAATCTAGTTGATTTATTTTGTGAGCTCATGAAGTCATGCTAGTGCCATGCGCAACTTCACCAAAAGAACCAAAACACTATCAGTGAGAGTTATATTTCAAAACAGCTGTCATTCACAACATTTTACTGCAGGCAAAATACTAATATTAGGCCTGCTGGAATATAAAGTAGATGTGGGTTTGCCATCACGCCAGGAAAAGCCTAGTTATGATTATACTATACAAGACAACACAAAAAGTATTCAAGAAGTATGCTGTGGATATTGAGATATATTAGACTATGTGGAGAGACTGGGATGCTTCATAGACCACGTCCTCCTGTCTCCCCTCAGAGACCCCTAGACCATCTGCCATCGTTCTCTAACCGAGTCTAGCAGTCATTGCTATTTTCTGTTCCGCTGCTTGTTTTCACAGCCTCCTCAGAGAATAAACACCTGTTAAGGCAAACAATGATGGGAGTGGTCTCTACTTGTTTTTAGTGCTTCACGTCTCTCACTCTTTTATTATGCCTTCCTTCCCTCCATCCTGAGAAAAGTGACTGAGGAGAGGACTAACTTTACTGGGGCTCAAGGGAGGGTCCAAACAAAACATTGAGCTCATGCATTCCCCTAATGTCTATTGGCGACTAGTTAGCGTTGTATTCTCAAACAGATCTTGAAGGGAAGACAACATCATGTCGGAAGTTTTAAAACCGAGCTACATCACTTCAGTCCCAGAAGACTAGACTACCCCTCTTCACAATCTGCTATCTATCATTAGCCAGGCACTGCTACACATGATGAAGCTGTACAGGCACTCTCTCAGACTTTACTCCTATGACTAATTGAGCAATAGACACCATAGGAATCTGATAGGAGTAGGTTGTAATCTGCAGTGGGTTTCAGCCATGCTACGGTATGTGTCCAGGCTCTTCTCTGTTGACATGAATAATTGAATAGTTATGAAGGCTCTGATCTCGTTTTCAAACAGAATTCAGAATGCTCTGTGAAAGACTTCTTATTTGAGCTAGGTAGACTAAAGACATATTAGTCATAATACTTTGGAGAATAGGGAGATTCGGAAGGATGAGATAGACCCTCTGATAACCAATAAACTCTTTCCCAGATAGGTTGGAGAAGGCCGTCAGTGAGGTATAAACTGAGCTTTTAAAAAAATAACTTTTAGAACCCTACTAACAGTAGGTGGGGATGCTATACCTCTGCTTAGAACTATAAGTATAAATACAAGAAATCTAAAATAACTTATATCCAGCTCAGGGCTCCAACAGAATAACCATATATCCACCTTTAAACAATCCTTGCTGCTTTGTTCTGTTCAATCTGCAGCCTCCTAATTTCACTTGCTGATAAATTTCCCCAGACCACAGAACAGTAGTTTACCTGATTCCCAATTAGTGCTTGGGTTGTTTGCCTAAGAATCTTTCCTGATAAATATTTAGCTATCTTTCTGATCATGCATACCTTGGTTTTATTCATGTTCAAAACAAGTTTGTTCAGGCAAACCCACTCCCTGATATTTCCCAGATCTACTTGTAGAGCTTGCTGAACCTGTTGAATTAATTGTCTTGCTGTATAAAATTGTAGCATTATCTGGAAATATAGTAGGTTGAGTTTCAGATAAGGCATAAGCAAGGTCGTTGGTATATATTAAGTAAAGAATTGTCCCAAGGCAGCTGCCCTGCGGTATTCCACAGTTAAAAGCATGAGGGGAAGAAAACAACCCATTGATATAGGTGGACTGTTTCCTGACAGTTTGATATTACTGTACCCAATTCCATGCTGCCTCCTTAAAAACATAATGCGATAATTCTGTCAAAAGTATTTAATGATCCACTAAATCAAATGCTGCACTAAAATCTAAAAATAGTACACCCACAAACCTGCCATTATTCATAGCATTAAGCCACTGGTCAGTCATGTCAACCAATGCAGTGGTAGTGGAACTTTTTTTGCAATAAGCATGCTTATTGGCTGTAATCCGATCATTCTTTTCCATGTACTCCCATATTTGTCTACTTACAATACCCTCCAATATCTTACTGAGTGAAGGGAGTAGACTATAGTCAGGAGTGATGGGTTCTTTGCTGTCTTTCGGAATAGGACACAGTTTAGCATGCTTCCATACATTTGTAAATGTCCCCTTTTCCAGTTACCAATTAAATATATATTTCAGTGGAGCTGCAATCTGGGGAGCTGCACAGCGAAGTAAAAAATTGTCCATAAGATCATAACCTGTAGATTTACCATTGGGTAATGACTTCAATAGGTTTAACACCTCTACTGACACCATTTGTAGACTAAAAGAGCAGGTGTTTTTGCTCATGATATGATCATCAATCCATTGGACAGTTGCTTGTTTGGGAGAATGGGTGTTTACATTATCGCTCAGTAAATTAATTTTCTTTGTAAAAAAAAAAATCTGCAAAATGATTGGCAATGTCAGCTGGTTTTGTTATTGTTCTCCCATCAACCTCCACACTAGATGGACATGATGAGATAGATGTTCCAAGTAGGCCCTTAACTGTATTCCATACCTACAATCAATAAAAATGTTTTTGTAAAATAATGTTTTTTTCTTACGATTTAATTTAACTGCATAATTACATAGTATTCTATAATTCTGTTAATCAATTTCTAGTTTAGATTTGGCTGCTAAGACTTTTGCCATATTATTTGAGAAAATGCCTCAGCCAGTTAATCATCAATCCATGGAGATGGACGAGCCCCAACAGTACTCTTTCTTACTGGGGCATGATGGTCCATTACCTCAGTGAGCAAATCAATAAAACATTCTTTAGCGTGATTTAAATCATCCTCTAGATAACTCAGCTCCCAGGGTACAGCGGCCAAATCATTTTGAAATAGCTCATGATTAAATGTTTTAAAATTTCTTTTGACCATAGTTATGGTCACAATATTATGGTCTGTCCAGCCCACTGAAATTGATCTGGCTTTTAAGCATTGCAATAGTATATTACAGAATATCACATCAATGCATGTGTCTGAACGATGACCCAACTTAGTTGATGATCTAGTAGTATAATGAATCATTTGTTTCAAACCACAGCTCTCGGAATATATCATTAATTTAGTTCTATTTGAATTATTATGATCCTTCCAATGTATATTAAAATCACCCAATATAAATACATCTCTGTTACTATTTGTGGCCTGGTCAAACACAGTGCATAAGTCATCCAGATAGGACACCTTAGAGCTCGGAGATCTATACACACATCCTACCAATATGGGTGCCTGGTGAGGCAGATGTACTTGAGCCCATAGTGCCTCTATTTGACCTACATTAAGGTCATCCCTCCTCTTAAAAGGTATATGATTCTGAATGTACAGTGCTACAACCCCACCATTCCTATTCCTGTCCCTTCTCAGTAGACTATATCCATGATTCCTGTCCCTTCTCAGTAGACTATATCCATGATTCCTGTCCCTTCTCAGTAGACTATATCCATGATTCCTGTCCCTTCTCAGTAGACTATATCCATGATTCCTGTCCCTTCTCAGTAGACTATATCCATGATTCCTGTCCCTTCTCAGTAGACTATATCCATGATTCCTGTCCCTTCTCAGTAGACTATATCCATGATTCCTGTCCATTCTCATGAAGACTATATCCATGATACCTGTCCCTTCTCAGTAGACTATATCCATGATTCCTGTCCCTTCTCAGTAGACTATATCCATGATTCCTGTCCCTTCTCAGTAGACTATATCCATGATTCCTGTCCCTTCTCAGTAGACTATATCCATGATTCCTGTCCCTTCTCAGTAGACTATATCCATGATTCCTGTCCCTTCTCAGTAGACTATATCCATGATTCCTGTCCCTTCTCAGTAGACTATATCCATGGATGTTCATTTTCCCATCATTTACAGATGCATCCAAATGCGTTTCGGTCAAAGCTATAATATGAATATTATTTATGTTGACCAAGTTAAAAAACCTCATGTATTTTGTTAGGAAGGCTACATACATTAACCTGAGCTATATGCAACCCTTTCCTTGTCAAGTGGAGATCCATAGAGCATGTATTCATTATGGTTGAAGTTGTAATGATACACTATAACACACAAACTCAGATTTAAATAATGGATTAAAATAGCCAGGGAGTTACTCTAGAGTCCCAATACAGTTGGATTAAAATAGCCAGGGAGTTACTCTAGAGTCCCAATACAGTTGGATTAAAATAGCCAGGGAGTTACTCTAGAGTCCCAATACAGTTGGATTAAAATAGCCAGGGAGTTACTCTAGAGTCCCAATACAGTTGGATTAAAATAGCCAGGGAGTTACTCTAGAGTCCTGATACAGTTGCCTGTTGATATAAAGTTTATCCATCACCAAGGAGACTTGTTGATTCCGGGAACGCTTTTCCTTCATGATGGGATATCCGTGGGGAAGTGATCATTCATTCCAAAATCTGTGTTTCTGAGTTTTCTGCCCCAGCCCTTCACCATTTCCTTTTGCTTACAATGTTCAAAACATGCAATAGCCCGTGGCCTTTTCCCAGAGGCCTTACTCATTCTATGGACTCTGGAGACAGTGACATTACGCACAACATCAGTGGGCAGTTTTAGTTGAGTTGACATAAAGTCTCAGACAGTGTCCTCACAGACTCTGCTGTTGTCATTCTCTGGCATCCCTGAAAATATTAGTTTCCCCATATTGATCGACACTGTACATCAAGCAATGTTTCCTTAAGTTGTTTGTTCTCCCTTTGCACCACCTCCACCTTGCAATGAATAGAGTCTACACTACCTTTCAGCGCTGTGTTCTCTTTCCTTAGATCATCAATCTGACGTTTGCTGAATTCTAGACTGGCACATAATGCATTGATGTCCTCTCGTAACATATCCAAGATATCAAGTTTGGCAAGCCTTTTATTGATGGATTTCAACAAGTCAACATCCATATCCGTAAACCACTCCCCACTCACGCCCTCTTGCTTGTGGATGGTTTTATGCCATCGTTGATACCGCTTGGCCAACTTGGCTTTGGTTTGTTGATTGGGTTTATTGTCCTTAACAGTGTTTGAATCCTCAGAAACCAGCGACATGTTTCTTTGAGTATCTCTTGTCAATGAATCGTTCAAGCTCTTCAATGGATTCTCAATCATCCAGCGTGTTTACAGGAAGAGTAAAACAATGGATGTATCTTTCTGGATCTGTACAGGCCGTCGGTAGATACACCCCCCCAAAAAAATATTTTACGATTGTGTACTCACTAGGACTGTTATATTGAAAAGTTCCTGCAAACAATTAACCAATGGAGAGAAGAGCCAAATCGAGCACAGCTCCCGGGGAGGGGAAACTGACAGGTGGGCAGATGCACTCGGAACAGAACCCGTGACACCTGTTTCAGCTGCAAAGAGAGAGTAAAGGAAGGAGAGACTCGAGAGTCATGAAAGAGTTGCTCTGCTGGGAGACAGGGAGAGAGCCTGATGCTGTCATGTCATGTGACACAGGGTGAGGTGTGCTTCACCGGCGTCAGCACTTCTCCCTACAGACAGGAAGCGGAGTGCCCTGTCTGCCAGCCAGCAAATCCATGCACTCACTACACCACCATCTCAACCTCCCTGCCTCTCTTTCCCTCTGCTTCTCTGAAAACAACATGATGTTAGACTTCAAGAGCAGCCAAACTGTAGCTTTTACCTTGGACATAACAGCCATTTGTTTCTCAACTGGAGAGAAAGATAACATTCAGTCACCTTGAGGCAAATCCTTTTCTTTTCAGAATAAAGTGCATTCCTGAATCACATTTGACAACACTCCATTTGGGCTGCACGAATAGAAGTGGTTGGGAGACCACAATAGTTGTTCTCAAACTAGAGAAATATTAACACGTTAATAACAATAATAACGTAAAGTCGTTCCAAAATACCACTAACCCTTTCTGCTTGAGCCTGTATGAAGAAATCGGTTGTGTTTCCTGAAGTGTGTGTGTGTGTTCTGTTTGCTCTGTGACTCAACTTGTTCCAATTTGATGCCCTCATCGAACCAGAAGAAGAGCCGGTAGCGCTGGGCCCAGTACTTAGCCAGCTCAGGCTCCACTGCAATCTCAGCTGGCATCACTCCACATTTCTCTGTTTTCTTGGTATTATTGTTCTTCTTTTCCTTCCCAGTAGCCTCTGGAAATAGGTAGTGCAAAAGTTGTACAAGACTTCTACAATCAAACAAGAAATACACTAACGTAGATCTGACATGAATTGTTTATGAAGAAACCCCGGGTTAGAAAAAGGTCTAAACCGGCTGTTGACGCAAACTCACCTGTGTTATTGTGTTCAGGTGCTCCGGGAACTAAGTAGTCTGGTATGTCCAGTGAGTACACCTCTCTTCTGAATTGAATCTCATCATCCTCTTCATCTTCTATTCTGGTGAAGAGGTTCTGATGAGAGGGTTGCTCAGTACTATCCAACTCCAGAGGGGTATTCCTCTCTGAACTTTCTGGAGGAACCTCTGAACCTGAAGACAGATCAGGACATGTGATCTGCAAGTACAAGACACAAGCATGAGCAATAAACACTACATCAACAGAGAAGCATGACAAGTTTGACAACAAAATAATACTTTACAATAGGCTTAATCCGTGCTGAAGTCATTTCTACTGGGCCTGCTGGATGATGGAGCCATTTGCTGCAGACAGTAAAAACAGCAAGTCTTGCCCAGAAGATCAATTCAGTGAGCTCATACAGAGAGATGAGTGGAAAAGCACAGCATTTAAGACCTCCCACAGTGTGACACTACTTTATAATGTCTCAACTCAGTGTCAACTCAGTAGAAACACACGGATATCTACTTCAATGGTGGGGGAACCTATAACTGTAGGTAAAGAGAGTCATTAAGTTTCTCCTTGAAGTGCTGTTTGTGCACACTCTAGTACTTTGACAAGTTTCCATTTCTTTGGGATAAAACAAATCCAGCACAGTCAGCAAACAGAGAAAAGCAGCATTTCCTAGCTTCTCTATTATGGTGTGAATAAGCATCTGAGTTTATAGCAACCAACTGAACCCTCTGAAGGTCAGCTAGTGATGTGAACTTCCTACATCAGCCGTCCAAAGGTAGTCTTACCAATGAAATGTGACTGACTCAAATAAGCGGATGATACATGAACTTTAAACAGCACGGCTACCCTTGAACCAGTGCAGTGTGCCGGCGCATTGTAAATAAATTCAGTCGGACGAAAACAGTGGCTGCACGTTTAAAGAGATGCAGTGTGTCAGAGGAGGGCAGCACTGACAGGGAGGGGTTGGGGGGATAGGAGGGGCTCCTGTGGAGTCTTGGCTGCTCTCCCATTCTCTCCTCTGCCAGCGGACACTGAGTGAACACTGAGGCTGAGGCTACAGGCAGCAGAGTTAGACATGATGCAGACCTCTCTGACAAAGCTTCCCCCGGTGTCAACCACAGCACATCCTCCTCCTCACCACACTCATCCACTTGCTAGTCAGAAGCTGCTATGAACTGTGGGTGTGTGCTATAACTACCCAGCTACCACCCAGTTACTCAACCCTGCGGCCCTATATACATACATGGAATCACTGGTCACTTTAATGTTTACATACTGCTTTACTCATCTCATATGTACAGTGCCTTGCGAAAGTATTCGGCCCTCTTGAACTTTGCGACCTTTTGCCACATTTCAGGCTTCAAACATAAAGATATAAAACTGTATTTTTTTGTGAAGAATCAACAACAAGTGGGACACAATCATGAAGTGGAACGACATTTATTGGATATTTCAAACTTTTTTAACAAATTAAAAACTGAAAAATTGGGCGTGCAAAATTATTCAGCCCCTTTACTTTCAGTGCAGCAAACTCTCTCCAGAAGTTCAGTGAGGATCTCTGAATGATCCAATGTTGACCTAAATGACTAATGATGATAAATACAATCCACCTGTGTGTAATCAAGTCTCCGTATAAATGCACCTGCACTGTGATAGTCTCAGAGGTCCGTTAAAAGCGCAGAGAGCATCAGGAAGAACAAGGAACACACCAGGCAGGTACGAGATACTGTTGTGAAGAAGTTTAAAGCCGGATTTGGATACAAAAATATTTCCCAAGCTTTAAACATCCCAAGGAGCACTGTGCAAGCGATAATATTGAAATGGAAGGAGTATCAGACCACTGCAAATCTACCAAGACCTGGCCGTCCCTCTAAACTTTCAGCTCATACAAGGAGAAGACTGATCAGAGATGCAGCCAAGAGGCCCATGATCACTCTGGATGAACTGCAGAGATCTACAGCTGAGGTGGGAGACTCTGTCCATAGGACAACAATCAGTCGTATATTGCACAAATCTGGCCTTTATGGAAGAGTGGCAAGAAGAAAGCCATTTCTTAAAGATATCCATAAAAAGTGTCGTTTAAAGTTTGCCACAAGCCACCTGGGAGACACACCAAACATTTGGAAGAAGGTGCTCTGGTCAGATGAAACCAAATTTGAACTTTTTGGCAACAATGCAAAACGTTATGTTTGGCGTAAAAGCAACACAGCTGAACACACCATCCCCACTGTCAAACATGGTGGTGGCAGCATCATGGTTTGGGCCTGCTTTTCTTCAGCAGGGACAGGGAAGATGGTTAAAATTGATGGGAAGATGGATGGAGCCAAATACAGGACCATTCTGGAAGAAAACCTGATGGAGTCTGCAAAAGACCTGAGACTGGGACGGAGATTTGTCTTCCAACAAGACAATGATCCAAAACATAAAGCAAAATCTACAATGGAATGGTTCAAAAATAAACATATCCAGGTGTTAGAATGGCCAAGTCAAAGTCCAGACCTGAATCCAATCGAGAATCTGTGGAAAGAACTGAAAACTGCTGTTCACAAATGCTCTCCATCCAATCTCACTGAGCTCGAGCTGTTTTGCAAGTAGGAATGGGAAAAAATGTCAGACTCTCGATGTGCAAAACTAATAGAGACATACCCCAAGCGACTTACAGCTGTAATCGCAGGAAAAGATGGCGCTACAAAGTATTAACTTAAGGGGGCTGAATAATTTTGCACGCCCAATTTTTCAGTTTTTGATTTGTTAAGAAAGTTTGAAATATCCAATAAATGTCGTTCCACTTCATGATTGTGTCCCACTTGTTGTTGATTCTTCACAAAAAAATACAGTTTTATCTTTATGTTTGAAGCCTGAAATGTGGCAAAAGGTCGCTGAATACTTTCGCAAGGCACTGTATATACTGTATTATATTCTACTGTATTTTAGTCAATGCCACTCCAACATTGCTCGTCCTAATCTTTATATATTTCTTAACTACGTTATTTTACTTCAGATTTGTGAGCATTGTTGTGAATTGTTAAATACTGCTGCAGTGTTGGAGCTAGGAACGCAAGCATTTTGCTACACCCGCAATAACATCTGCTAAATATGTGTATGTGACCAATACAATTTGATTTGATTTGATTAAAAGGGAGGGTGACTATTGGTATTGCTATCAAAAATAATTTCAGAATAATTGGTCAAATGTTTACAGGGCTTACTTTTTGAAAGGTCTTGCTCAGCTTGGGCTCTGTGATATCTCCCTCTTCAGTAAAGAAGGTGTGCTGGTTGATGTGGCAGGATGCTCTCCTACCGCCACGTCGCTTCCTATTCCTCCCAGCCTTCCCACCCTGGTGGTGCCTGGGGCTTAAACTTCAGCACACTCTCAAACCTAATACGCCAAAACATGAAAAGAGATTGATTATGTGAGATTGTCCTCTTAGAATATCATACAGATAACTGGTCTCTGTTCGAAATGGCACCCTATTCCCTACATACTGTAAAAGTGCACTACTTTTTGACCAGGCTGGTCAAAGGTTGTGCACTATATAGAGAATAGGGTTCCATTTGGGATGTAGCCCAAGTCTCATGTAGTAATGGTCACGTACATGGGGTCGTGGCTGCACTTTAATCACAGTTTATCCCAGGCTTCCTCTACAGACATCTGAGGGTTCTCCTCCACCTCCAGTTCATGACTGTGTCAATCAATAGATCAGTAGACATCATTAGCCTAACAAACAATCACAATGATTGAACAAGGCTACATCCCAAATGGCACCCTATTCCCTATTAATGTACTACTTTTGACCAGAGCCCTATGGGGTGCCATTCGGGGGGGGGGCATGCAGAACAATTTTGTTAAATTTCACAAATAATTGTGTAGGCTTAATCATATATCAGTCCCCAATACCAGCCTTTGGGTTGGAATGGACCATGTGATTCTTACTGATTTACATCTATACAGATTCTACAGAATCTATTTACAGAATCCTTGGTTAATTGAAACACGATGGAGTGTTTATCATTGGACATAAACATCTCCTTAGATCAAACTGAAATTGAAAAAGACAGTGGATAAGCACTTTCATTCCTTCCCCAGGCTGACACTTTTACATTCAATGCATAATAGTCAATATTTCAAACTTTTACAGCTTGAACCATAGTCCAATTCAAACCCATAGGAAAAAATGTGTCAGTCACTGTCAGCATATGGCAGCCAATTGAAGCAGTGATATTCAGTAATACTATATTGGTTGAGCAATAGAGGACAATACTGAAAAATGCAGCAAGGTATGGATATATGCATAAATGATGTCATGTAGCTTACCTCCACTTTACTTTTGCAATTCTTCTATGTGACGTTTCATCACCTTCACTATTAGATGCTCTTCTCTCACTTGATCCATTGTTATTTTTCCGGGAACACCCATCCTGTGTCTGGAGGGAAGAAAGGTGTACATTCATTTATCCCTTCAACATTACATTCTACATTCATGTTTTCTGATCAAAAGGATAAAAACAGGGAAAAGGAAGTTGGCATGTGGTATAAAACATTGCTACAAAGCCAGATAAAAACAGATATACTATGCCATATAAATGAGGGCAGTGTCGTGTTGTATGGGATCAGTCACGGACAGGATGGAAAATCCCAGAGGAGAGGGAGAGTCAGGCAGTGGTGCGCGCCACTGTTCTCTATGACAAGAAGAGCCATTAAAAATGCATGGGCCTGTGTCACATGGTCCTTTCATTCAAAAGGAACACATATTTTGATAAATACTCTGACAGAATCAATGCACAGTTTGGAAAAAGCCCAGAATTACAAGGACTAAAATACGTTTTTAAAAACGAGGTCTGTTGGACATAAAGTCATTTTGAGTAGAACATTGGGCTGCCTGGCTACTCTAATGACATTGTTAGGTTCTTGATATTACCATTTGGGAGATAGCAATCATTGCTATGTCAATATAGTTTCAGTCTCCTCAACGATACAGAATAGTTGATTAAACTGAGAAACAGAAAAGGCATGTATATAGGTTGGTGGGGGGACTCACCTCTTGACTCAGTGGGCTTAGTGTTTGAGGAGGCAGCTCTTTTGCGATTACCACCATCACCCAGGTTTATCATCATTTCCACTGACATGGTCTGCTTGCTATTGGCCATAATCACACTGGTCAGCTACCACTGACAAAAGTCTGTCCAATCAGATCGATCACTTCACTAGTGCCCGCCTGACTTCACTTCAGCCCTCCTCCAAACTCTGACTCCCCTGGGTCACGACAGGGAGTCGGCTCTCCATCGGCGCTGCTTGACTAGTCAATGACTATTGCCAATGCTTACAGTGCCTTGCGAAAGTATTCGGCCCCCTTGAACTTTGCGACCTTTTGCCACATTTCAGGCTTCAAACATAAAGATATAAAACTGTATTTTTTTTGTGAAGAATCAACAACAAGTGGGACACAATCATGAAGTGGAACGACATTTATTGGATATTTCAAACTTTAACAAATCAAAAACTGAAAAATTGGGCGTGCAAAATTATTCAGCCCCCTTAGGTTAATACTTTGTAGCGCCACCTTTTGCTGCGATTACAGCTGTAAGTCGCTTGGGGTATGTCTCTATCAGTTTTGCACATCGAGAGACTGACATTTTTTCCCATTCCTCCTTGCAAAACAGCTCGAGCTCAGTGAGGTTGGATGGAGAGCATTTGTGAACAGCAGTTTTCAGTTCTTTCCACAGATTCTCGATTGGATTCAGGTCTGGACTTTGACTTGGCCATTCTAACACCTGGATATGTTTATTTTTGAACCATTCCATTGTAGATTTTGCTTTATGTTTTGGATCATTGTCTTGTTGGAAGACAAATCTCCGTCCCAGTCTCAGGTCTTTTGCAGACTCCATCAGGTTTTCTTCCAGAAAGGTCCTGTATTTGGCTCCATCCATCTTCCCATCCATTTTAACCATCTTCCCTGTCCCTGCTGAAGAAAAGCAGGCCCAAACCATGATGCTGCCACCACCATGTTTGACAGTGGGGATGGTGTGTTCAGCTGCGTTGCTTTTACGCCAAACATAACGTTTTGCATTGTTGCCAAAAAGTTCAATTTTGGTTTCATCTGACCAGAGCACCTTCTTCCACATGTTTGGTGTGTCTCCCAGGTGGCTTGTGGCAAACTTTAAACAACACTTTTTATGGATATCTTTAAGAAATGGCTTTCCTCTTGCCACTCTTCCATAAAGGCCAGATTTGTGCAATATACGACTGATTGTTGTCCTATGGACAGAGTCTCCCACCTCAGCTGTAGATCTCTGCAGTTCATCCAGAGTGATCATGGGCCTCTTGGCTGCATCTCTGATCAGTCTTCTCCTTGTATGAGCTGAAAGTTTAGAGGGACGGCCAGGTCTTGGTAGATTTGCAGTGGTTTGATACTCCTTCCATTTCAATATTATCGCTTGCACAGTGCTCCTTGGGACGTTTAAAGCTTGGGAAATCTTTTTGTATCCAAATCCGGCTTTAAACTTCTTCACAACAGTATCTCGGACCTGCCTGGTGTGTTCCTTGTTCTTCATGATGCTCTCTGCGCTTTTAACGGACCTCTGAGACTATCACAGTGCAGGTGCATTTATACGGAGACTTGATTACACACAGGTGGATTGTATTTATCATCATTAGTCATTTAGGTCAACATTGGATCATTCAGAGATCCTCACTGAACTTCTGGAGAGTTTGCTGCACTGAAAGTAAAGGGGCTGAATAATTTTGCACACCCAATTTTTCAGTTTTTTATTTGTTAAAAAGGTTTGAAATATCCAATAAATGTCGTTCCACTTCATGATTGTGTCCCACTTGTTGTTGATTCTTCACAAAAAAATACAGTTTTATATCTTTATGTTTGAAGCCTGAAATGTGGCAAAAGGTCGCAAAGTTAAAGGGGGCCGAATACTTTCGCAAGGCACTGTATATAAATGTGTCTTTTTCAAAGCAGGATATGAAATCCATGGTATGGAGAAGATTCCCGATGAAGGAGCAGCTCTTATAGTCTATTATCATGGGGCTATTCCTGTTGACTATTATTACTTTCTGGCAAAGGTCCTCATTCAAAAGGGACGGATTGTTCACTCAGTCGCTGATTACTTTCTGTTCAAAGTTCCAGGTAAGATCTTCACAGTTCCATTTCCCAGTATCTAAATATAAAAGTGAGATGTTACATTCAGCCCTCTGTAGTTGATCAGTAAAGTGTATAGCCTATAGTTGCCATAGTCCATTCTTACTACATGAGCCACTTAGACCCTAAAAGCAGGACCTTTTATTGTTCTCTGTAGGGTTCAAGCTGCTGTTGGAGGTGTTCAGTGTCATCCACGGACCCCAGGAGGAGTGTGTGAAGGCCCTAAAAAGTGGCCACCTCCTGGGCATCTCACCTGGAGGGGTGAGGGAAGCCCTCCTCAGTGACGAGACCTATCAACTGCTCTGGGGGAAGAGAAAGGGCTTTGCACAAGTGGCTATCGATTCCAAAGTGGTACATATGGGTTTTTGTCTTCTGTCTTTGTTCTCACAGGATGTGTCCCAAATGGCACCCTATTCCCTATATAGTGCACTACTTTTGCCTGGGAGGGTGGAGGTTCTGCTTTTCCTCCTGGCCCCTCACTGAGATCAAATCAAATGCAACCTTGGTGCTTTCAACAGTGGAATCATAATTCTCCACCTGGAGTGAAGGTGGATCTTCTTCATCCAGATTCTCAGGAGCTGCTTCCCAGTGGATGGCATTCTTCCTCATCAACTTTCTCCCCTTCAAGAGAGAGAGCATCGGAGCAACATTATCTTTTTTCTTTCTTTTAGGTGGACTCTATGGTGACGGACAGACATAGGCAATGTTTACTTGCTACTACGTACAGCTCTTTTCTGTGCAGAGGAACTTATGAACTCCACAGGCAGTCCCATGCTTGCCTTAAGTTGGGCTTCTTCATCGATCGGTCCATCCTCCTCTTCAGCCTCTTCATCTTCTGACAGCTCTTCTCCATGCTCATCCTCTGCCTCTGAGAGTGCAACAATAGGCAGAGTTACAGACAAAATCTTCAGTTTTCAAAGCTTGTGAAAAAGTCATCAAAATGCATGTCAATGTCAATCATTAAAAGGTGTGAGGTATGTCCAATGATCTATACCAATTTACGATCCCTACACACCGGGAGAAATAGAAGATAGTGAAAAGTGAAAACAGTGCAACACAGTTGACATTGAGTGTTGTACTTGTTGTGAGCTAACTTACTTACTGTACAAAAGCTCTTTAGCACAATCAATGTATCGTCCCATGGTCATCTCCAGCCAAGCTCATTTGGCAAAAAAATAATGTCGACAACCACATTCGATCTTCCATTATCAATCATCATGTGGTTCACACTTGCTATCTGATCAAATCCAGACATAAAATATACAAGCTAGCTAACATAAAGCCTATTCTACTGGAGTTCATTCCACACAAGTTGTTTTGCCTCGATGACATTCGTTCCTGCTTGTGTCACATGAATAAGGAACCGGTTGAACAAAGAAGAAAATAATCTGTCATTTTCCTGCTATCGACTTTCCAAAGGGATCAAACCAGTGCTAAAAAAGTATGTAATTATTTCATTAGAATATAGTATTGTTATTTATGCAATAACTAGTATAGATGTCCATGCAGTAGCTGTACTAACGTTAGCTCGTTATGCATTGATGTCAATGCTAACGTAATTGAGGTCATTCAGTCTCAAGAACTAGCTAACGTTACCACAGACAGATGTATATCTTTGTACCTACTGTGTAAATTAAACGTTTGCTAGGTAATCGAGGGAAATGCGATTCATAACGAGCAGCTTTTTCATTACTGTGTCTAGTTTGCTAAGATGTCTAGTTTTAAATTGGACTTTAAAGTTGTAGCTCACTAGCTAGTATGCTATTCGCTAGCTAGTTATTACAGCGCGTTAACGAGTGGCGTCAAGACAGTACAAGGCTAACGTAGCTAGCTAACTCAGCTGTCACAAGGGGTGAATGCATGGCATTTACTTTCATTTCTCTTTAGAGTCTGGCCCTGGAATGATCTGTCCCCAGTATTATTTACGCTGGAAGAATAAAAGGTTTGTGACGTATTTACCCTTTGAAGAACTTATAGCTAGCTAGCTACATTTTATAATTTTTAATTCAGTGATGCTGCAAATACCATTTAATTACTTGCTATTTGGGTTGTTTATCAAATAGCTGAACTTCATCTAGCTAATTGTTCATTTATGCATGCTGATGTCATAATTTGCATATTAACCAGCATGTGTAAAACATGCTCTCATTGTATTTTGGTTTACTTTAATGTATTGCTATTTTACATTAGTCCTCTTCTCTCCATTCTATACTCCAGGCCTGCCCATTGGCAGATGGTGTCCTCATTCGACTTGGCTTCCTTTGGGAGAGGCTAACTGTGGCAGGCAGGCAGTATGTCAAATGGGAACGAGTCCTGCATGTTTGGTGATAGAGATGATTTTCTAGCCTGCCTCTGTCACACATTTGAGGAATGGTCAGGACTAGGACCACTGGAAGACTATCTGAGCTATCTGGAGTACCTGGCCTGGGTTTTCACCCCTCTGGTTGTCGTTTTCATCTTGCCCTTCCTCATTGTGATCTTCCTCTACCTTTCCATCCTCTTCCTCCATGTGTACAAACACAAGAACCAGCTCAGGGAGGCCTACTCCAACAACCTGTGGGATGGGGCTAGAAAAACGCTGGCAACGTTATGGGATGGCCACGGGTTCATCTGGCATGGTATTTATACAAGTGGCGAAGTGGTCTAAGGCATCACTACAGACCCTGGTTTGATTCCAGGCTGTATCACAACCTGCCGTGATTTGGAGTCCCATAGGGCGGCGCACAATTGGCCCAGCGTCGTCCGGTTTCAGATTTGGCCGGGGTAGGCCGTCATTGTAAATAAGAATTTGTTCTTAACTGAATTGCCTAGTTAAATAAATAAACACAAATTATACGTGTGTGTATATGTCAGGGGATGTTGCAGGGTGTTTGTTTATTGCTTGTTTACCTCCGCTTTACCATGACAATGACTATTGCCAATGCTTATATAAATGTGTCTTTTTCAAAACAGGATATGAAATCCATGGTATGGAGAAGATTCCCGATGAAGGAGCAGCTCTTATAGTCTATTATCATGGGGCT
Source organism: Oncorhynchus mykiss (assembly GCF_057628025.1). Lineage (NCBI taxonomy): Eukaryota > Metazoa > Chordata > Actinopteri > Salmoniformes > Salmonidae > Oncorhynchus > Oncorhynchus mykiss. The sequence continues at coordinate 66,330,147 of NC_143029.1, forward strand.
ATTCCCATTGACTATTATTACTTTCTGGCAAAGGTCCTCATTCAAAAGGGACGGATTGTTCACTCAGTCGCTGATTACTTTCTGTTCAAAGTTCCAGGTAAGATCTTCACAGTTCCATTTCCCAGTATCTAAATATAAAAGTGAGATGTTACATTCAGCCCTCTGTAGTTGATCAGTAAAGTGTATAGCCTATAGTTGCCGTAGTCCATTCTTACTACATGAGCCACTTAGACCCTAAAAGCAGGACCTTTTATTGTTCTCTGTAGGGTTCAAGCTGCTGTTGGAGGTGTTCAGTGTCATCCACGGGCCCCAGGAGGAGTGTGTGAAGGCCCTAAAAAGTGGCCACCTCCTGGGCATCTCACCTGGAGGCGTGAGGGAAGCCCTCCTCAGTGACGAGACCTATCCACTGGTCTGGGGGAAGAGAAAGGGCTTTGCACAAGTGGCTATCGATTCCAAAGTGGTACATATGGGTTTTGGTCGTCTGTCTTTGTTCTCACAGGATGTGTCCCAAATGGCACCCTATTCCCTATATAGTGCACTACTTTTGACTGGAGCCCTATAGGGAATAGAATGCCATTTTGGGACAGACAGTACATGTCACTTCTTACTCTCACACAGGAGCATAACTTTATCTGAAATCCTCTTAGATATTTAATGTCTTCTTTACATTTTTCAGCCAATAATTCCGATGTTTACTCAAAACGTCAGGGAAGGATTCCGATCTCTCGGAGGATTAAGTATGTATGCTTAACTATTAATTTTAATTGCAGTGTAACTTATTTTATTTTAACTTTATTATAGCTCAAATTAACATGAACACTTTATATTTCTCAGGCTTTTTCAGATGGTCGTATGAAAAGTTCCGCGTGCCGATGGCCCCTGTTTATGGGGGTTTTCCTGTGAAGTTTCGTACATACCTAGGCAACCCCATCCCATACGACCATAACATTAGTGCAGCAGAATTAGCTGAAAAGGTAAGTCATTATGCAACTGTAATTTAATGGTTACTTACTGTCTGACATGTAGTGCACACAAAAGTCAAATGATTGGGAAAGACGGGGTCAGAGAATTTTCCTTTTCTGATTTGCAGACACAGCAAGCAGTTCAAGCACTCATTGACAGACACCAAATAATTCCTGGGAATGTCCTTCGAGCATTACTAGAGCGATTCCACAGCAGGCGTAAAGACAAATAAATATCCTTTTGAATAGCCTTTTGTTAGTTAAATGAAGCAGTTACTTGTTTTTAAGACAAACTGTTAAGAGTATTATCAGGTGATCAACTGAATGTTTAACTGATTCCCGGTTTCTGTTATTTCACTATATTAGTACTTTTTACACTCAATTTGTCACAAACCAAGTACAGAAAATAAGGTAAATTGTAAAGGTGTCATAGCCTACAACTGTAATTATAATGGTTAATGTCAAATGTGCAAATTGAAGACATTTGTGCATTGTTGTATGATCCCACAATTGATTTGCACAAGTTGTTCAAAGTTCCACTGGCAACAATTTCAATTTAAGAGGCCTTTCTTTTGCTTAACAACTGCAAATATTGGAACAATATAGCAATTGATTTACATGGAACAATATAGGTATGGAGACTGGGCTGTTTAATTTTCTTTCATCTGTGTACAATGTTTGACTTTTGATTGAAATTATTATATAATTTCTTTATTTTGGGGATTTTGTACATTGTATTATGTAGGTATGTACTGTAGGCTATGCACTTTTAAAACCTATTGAGGTCATTGTCAGTGTGATTCAAGATGGAAATTATTTGTAATGTTACAATAAACATGTTTTAATGTGTTTTTCTGGTTACAAGTAATTCCTTTAAAAATACTCTTTATACACTGAACAAATTTAAACAACATATGAAGTGTTGGTCCCATGAACTGCAATAAAATAAAACATGTTCTATATGTACAAATAAATACAAAAATGTACAACCCTGTTAGTGAGCATTTCTTATTTGCCAAGGCAATCTATCCACCTGACAGGTGTGGCATACCAAGAAGCTGATAAATAGCATGGTCATTACACAGATGCACCTAAAGGCCACTCTAAAATGTGCTGTTTTGTCACAAAACCCAATGCCTCAGGTGTCAATTGGCATGCTGACTGCAAGAATGTCCACCAGAACTATTAATTTCTCTACCATAAGCTGCCTCCAACCTCTTTTAGAGTTTGGCAGTTCATCCAACCAACCTCACAACCGCAGACCACATGTGTAGTGGTGTGGGTCAGCGGTTTGCTGATGTCAACGTGAACAGAGTGCCCGGTGGTGGTGTGGTTATGGTATGAGCAGGCATAAGCTACGGACAACAAACACAATTGCATTTTAATGCACAGAAATACCATGATGAGATCCTGAAGCACATTGTGAGGCCCATTTTTTTAAGGTGTCTGACCAACAGATGCATATCTGTATTTCCAGTCATGTGAAATCCATTGATTAGGAACAAATTAATTGATTTCAATTGACTGATTTCCTGTAACTCAGTAAAATCTTTGAAATTCTTGCATGTTGCGTTTTATATTTTTGTTCAGTACTCTTAAATGCAAATGGCGCCACAGACAGTATTTGGGAAGTGGTTTCAAACAATATACATTTTTCTTTAATAAAACCTCTGGGTAACTTTTCTGCGCTAGTGTTTTTCAGGATTGTAATGTTTCAATAAGACTGATCAAGTAATTATTTCTGGCATATACAGTATATCACAAAAGTGAGTACACCCCTCACATTTTTGTAAATATTTGAGTATATCTTTTCATGTGACAACACTGAAGAAATGACACTTTGCTACAATGTAAAGTAGTGAGTGTACAGCTTGTATAACAGTGTAAATTTGCTGTCCCCTCAAAATAACTCAACACACAGCCATTAATGTCTAAACCGCTGGCAACAAAAGTGAGTACGCACCTAAGTGAAAATCTCCAAATTGGGCCCAATTAGCCATTTTCCCTCCCAGGTGTCATGTGACTCGTTAGTGTTACAAGGTCTCAGGTGTGAATGGGGAGCAGGTGTGTTAAATTCGGTGTCATCGCTCTCACACTCCCTCATACTGACTGGTCACTGGAAGTTCAACATGGCACCTCATGGCAAAGAACTCTCTGAGGATCTGAAAAAAAATATTTTTTGCTCTACATTAAGATGGCCTGGGCTATAAGAAGATTGCCAAGACCCTGAAACTGAGCTGCGGTTTAACTGAACAGGTTCCACTCAGAACAGGCCTCGCCATGGTCGACCAAAGAAGTTGAGTGCACGTGCTCAGCGTCATATCCAGAGGTTGTATTTGGGAAATAGACGTATAAGTGCTGCCAGCATTGCTGCAGAAGTTGAAGGGGTGGGGGTCAGCCTGTCAGTGTTCAGACCATACGTCGTACACTGTATCAAATTGGTCTGCATGGCTGTCATCCCAGAAGGAAGCATCTTCTAAAGATGATGCACAAGAAAGCCCTCAAACAGTTTGCTGAAGACAAGCAGACTAAGGACATGGATTACTGGAACCATGTCCTGTGGTCTGATGAGACCAAGATAAACTTATTTGGTTCAGATGGTGTCAAGTTTCACTTAGGGGCGTACTCACTTTTGTTGCCAGCGGTTTAGACATTAATGGCTGTGTGTTGAGTTATTTTGAGGGGACAGCAAATTTACACTGTTATACAAGCTGTACACTCACTACTTTACTTACATTGTAGCAAAGTGTCATTTCTTCAGTGTTGTCACATGAAAAGATGTACTCAAATATTTACAAACATTTGAGTGGTGTACTCACTTTTGTGATATACTGTAAGTCAAATGTAACTAATGTTTAAGTTCACTGTAATGTGTAGCCTATGCTAAAACCCACTTAGTGTATTTTTTTGTACTAACCTGTCGAATAAAAACACTGCTCACTGATGCCAATCCAAAGGTGAGAATTACCTAATATTTCCAATAAAGAATAATGGGATTTCTTCAATGGCTTTTGGGGATATTTCTCAGCAGACAAACTCCATAACACTCACATCTCACAGTGATGAGCAACACCACAGACTCCATAACACTTACATCTCACAGTGATGAGCAACACCACAAACTCCATAACACTTACATCTCAGGCCTGCAGAGATCTGAGTTATGGAACATTGTTGGTATCCACATCACATATTGTACAGCTTATTTCAGTCCAGTACTGTCTAGTTATGAGGCTTTGACACCTGTACAGCTCTCCCTGTCTGTCCTGATATCCTGTTCACCTATTCGCCTCTGGTGGGCTGCAGTGGCCACTGGTTGTGTCCCAAATGGCACCCTCATCCATGTAGTGCAGTACTTTTGGCTAGGGCCCATAGGGTCTGGTCAAAAGTAGTACACTAAATAGGGAATAAGGTGCTATTTGGGACACATACATTGTCAGTGGATACAGCCTCTTCAATAATGAATGAAGAGGTAAATTGCACCTATTATCTAGTATGTCATCATGCAGAATGTACATTTTACCCACACCTACCTATTTGCATACTGTATACACACAGTATTCAAAGCCAAGAACTCAATGCACTTAAATGTATCGGTGTGTAAATGTGCTGATCTTTTGTTCATTCACTGCCCATTCTGCAAACACTGCATTATATCAATAACAATGCTGTTGGAAGGCTGTATAACCAGTGGCTCTAGTGAAAATATATGAATCATGGTATAATACATTACCATTATTCCCATATCTTTAGAGTTGCATGCACATAATGTGACAACCTGTGTTACCAAAACATAAATTATCTAAGTGGAGGCTGAAGAAATGGCCACAGTGTACTTTATTAAATTAATTTTGGTACTTTGTGTTGCATTAGAATCAAATAAAAATTTACAAAAATTCAATATATACAAAAATGTCATGTTCTGTTTTTACTGTTCAATTTACAATAACATTAGTTTAATTCTGATTGAATGCAGTTCAAGCACTTCAGACTTTCATTACACAATGCAACTTACTTAAAATACCAATAATTAACAGTTTTTTAGTTTTTTTGCATTTTTGTCATTTAATACATCACATACACCACACTATTTTAATCTGTATTACATCATATGTAACTGCCATCTTGTGGCGGCGACCTCCAGTCAACAGACACCCTTCACAATCAGGACTCTGAGAGGAATGTTCTTTTAACATGTACATTTGCATACATTTATTTACAGTTATATAGTTTTGTTTTTCAATTACTATTGTGATCTTCCATTTGCAACTGAGACACTAAGGACATCTGTACACTATGCGTTAGAAGTTAACAAAATGGAATGACATTCCTATGTTCATTTGTTACTGTGCTTGTACTAATGTTATATTGGCTACAGTAGGGCTGGAATAGTATGATACAATACATCACTGCTATTTGTCTACATTACTAGTATCTAATGTTGATGAATACCTCAGAACAAAACTCAACCCCTAATAATGGATCCAAATCAATACATAATATTAGTAGCTCCTTTTGTTGGAAGTCTTCAGTATGACCTACTACAAGAAGGACAATTCCATTTCCTGGGTCAAGGGTTCTCATTTAAACTGTGAGTTTAATAGGTCTATCTTGCATTGTGGATAATTATATAATAGTATAAGCACAGTAACTGTATAGAAACACATTGCTATTGGGTCGTGAACAGAGAACTTTGATAAACCTAGAGACCTCACACCACTTTGATCATCATAACCACAAAACCAGAGGACAAAAACAAATCCTTATGAGATTGAAATAAATTAAACAAAAGCATAGAAATATTTTCTTAAGGCAAACGAAACAGATATAGGCCTAAGCAGCTTAAATAGTCACAACCATGAATTCCTCTTAAACAATGAAGCGGGTTTGTTGACAAGTGCATTTTCCTGTTGTCTCAGTCTGCTTGCTGATGCACTTACAGTGGTAAACAGAATACCATCCACCATCAAAACACTGAACGCCTTATCATTTGTTTCACATTTGGATTTATGCTCTTGGTAAGAAGATCAGTACAGTATCATGTGTCAATGACGTCAGAGGAGGGTATTCTGTTCAGAAACCAAGTTGAGGTAGGTATATGTACAATTTACACACTTTTTCAGAGATGATGATGAACAATGGTAGTCTGAGATTAATCCCTGGATGTGCTAAAACATGTATTTATTTATTTATATTAAAGAATAATATGCCTTCCTGAAAAGTGTTTCTGTATAGATGGGTTTTACAGATGGTGTAATAATAATTTCATCATTATCACCCATAAGACCAAAGGAGATTTTCCCACTCCGTTGTGACAACAGAGAATGTATTTTTGATGTACTAATAATGACTCTTTTGACCTTTCCTGACCCTCTGCCCTATAAAAGTGACTGACACATATTCATATTTGACCCTAAGCTCAACACTACTTTTTTCTAAAGATAGAAATCGTAGAACATTGGCTAGATTGTAAGTCTCGCACAAGTCTCGTATTTTTACAGTGCCAGTGTATTCATCCCCCTTGGCATTTTTCCTATTTTGTTATATTACAACCTGTAATTGAAATGGAATTTTATTTGTATTTCATGTAATGGACATACACAAAATAGTCCAAATTGGTGAAGTGAAATGAAAAAAATTACTTGTTTAAAAAATTATAAAATATAAAAAAACAGAAAAGTGGTGTGTGCGTATATATTCCCCCCCTTTGCTCACATAATTGGATAAATAAAGTCCACCTGTGTGCAATCTAAGTGTCACATGATCTCAGTATATATACACACACAACTGTTCTGAAAGGCCTCAGAGTCTGCAACGCCACTAAGCAAGGGGCACCATGAAGACCAAGGAGCTCTCCAAACAGGTCAGGGACAAAGTGGGGGAGAGCTACAGATCAGGGTTGGGTTAGAATTTATTTTTCTGAAACTTTGAACATCCCACAGAGCACCATTAAATCCACTATTAAAAAATGGAAAGAATATGGCAGCAAAACAAACCTGCCAAGAGTTGGCTGCCCGCCAAAACTCACAGACAAGGCAAGGAGGGCATTAATCAGAGTGGCAACAAAGACCAAAGATAACCCTGAAGGAACTGCAAAGCTCCACAGCGGAGATTGGAGTATTTATCCATAGGACCACTTTAAGCTGTACACTCCACAGAGCTGGACTTTACGGAAGTGTGGCCAGAAAAAAAAGCCATTGCTTAAAGAAACAAATAAGCAAACACAGTTTGGTGTTCGCCAAAAGGCATGTGGGAAACTCCCCAAACATATGGAAGAAGCTACTCTGGTCAGATTTTGCATTTAGGCCATCAAGGAAAACGCAATGTCTGGCGCAAACACAACACCTCTCATCACTCTGAGAACACCATCCCCACAGTGAAACATGGTGGTGGCAGTATCATGCTGTGGGATGTTTTTCATCAGCAGGGACTGGGAAACTTCTCAGAATTGAAGGAATGATGGATGGCGCTAAATACAGGGAAATTCTTCAGGGAAACCTGTTTCAGTCTTCCAGAGATTTGAGACTGGGACGGAGGTTCACCTTCCAGCAAGACAATGACCCTAAGCATACTGCTAAAGCAACACTCGAGTGGTTTAAGGGGAAACATTTAACTGTCTTGGAATGGCCTAGTCAAAGCCCAGGCCTCAATCCAATTGAGAATCCGTGGTATGACTTAAAGATTGCTGTACACCAGCTGAACATATCCAACTTGAAGGAGCTGGAGTAGTTTTCCTTGAAGAATGGGCAAAAATAATCCCAGTAGCTAGATGTGCCAAATGTATAGAGACATACCCCAAGAGACTTGCACCTGTAATTGCTGCAAAAGGTGGCTCTACAAAGTATTGACTTTGGGGGGGGGGGGGGTGAATAGTTGTGCACACTCAAGTTTTCTGTTTTATTTGTTTGTTTCACAATAAACATATTTTGCATCGTCAAAGTGGTAGGCATGTTGTGTAAATCAAATGATACAAACGTCCCAAAAAACTATTTTAATTCCAGGTTGTAAGGCAACAAAATAGGAAAAATGCCAAGGGGAATGAATACTTTCGCAAGCCACTGTAGAGGTGGTGTACTGGGTGAGTCCAGTGGGTGTTCATTTGGATGGGACTGACAGCAGTTGTTGTATCTGTACATTTTTCGCAATGTACATGAATACTGTGGATATTACTGTATGAGGACACAGTCTCACACACACCACTATTCTGAAAAACAAGACTCGCGTTGTCTATTTGTGGCCGTGACCCCAATAAATCATAAACACTGGGACTCCCACTGAAAATGGAAATAGCAGTTGAAAGCAAATAATGGGATATGAACAAAACATGATAAAATCTCATGTTAACATGGATCAGATTGACTAAAGGAAAGCAACACAAGCTAAAGACGTGCAAGGTGACATTGAGAGAATAATTTACTACATGTTTTATTGATGAGGAGATGGAACCAGGCCAAGTGACCTTCAATGATTCACTAGTTAATGATGAGCAATTCATTTGCCCTCTTAAGTGTATCATCAATAGCAGACCTAAATAGAGAGATCCCAAGATAAAATAGAACAAAAGCACCAGTGTTGTGCCATTCACGATAATTTGCTCATTTCTAAGCCTGTGCTTTCTTGATTTCCCCCTGTGCCATTTGGTTTCTGTCTTCATTGTAAATAAATAAAAATCTGCTTTTTAAAAAATTAACCTTAAAACACAGACAGGTTAATGCAGGGGTGTTAAACTCATTTTGCACCACAGGCTGCATTCAGTCTTCACCAAGGTCCGGAGAGCCACACTTAAAATTGGTTATATTTCCTCGCCATCAAAGTTTGCTGAAAATTGCCGTCTATCCATCGCTTTTGGATTTTTTTATGCTTCCTGACTGTCTAGCTTTTCGGTGGCTGATCTGTGGCATGTTTTACTCGACTCAATTAAATATTCAGAAGTGAATGTTGCTACATATTCAAGAGACTCTCTAAAAACGTTCTTTTTGGTAATACATGCAGAAGCACTGGGTAAAATCATGTCCACAGCTCTGTTTTCTTGGAGTTGAATTCGGTGTAGAGCAGCATAAAGAGACTATAAATGTAAGTCCATTTTCATTTTTACAGTTTCATATTTGTTGTTGTTGTTGTTGCCATTTCTATGTCGATTGAGATTGTTTTTTCTCAGAAATAATTCTACATTTTTTATTCATATTTGTATTTTTTTAAACACTCAAACAGGCCAATCAAACAATTGAAGGGGCTCATCCACACTGAATTCAACTCAGAAGAAGAGCTGTGGACATGATTTTACCCAGTGCTTCTGCATGTATTACCCCCAAAAACTTTTTAGAGAGTTTCTTGAATGTGTAGCGGCATTCACTTCTGAATATTTAATGCAGTTGAGTAAAACATGCCACAGAACAGAAGGGAACAGACATAACTAAGACAATTTGTGTGATGTCGCAACAACAAGGCAAATGATGTGAAAGCAAATTAAACCAAGAATTTCCCACATTCGAACGGATATGAATAATTCAAATAAGACATTTCAACAAAAACAATTCAACAAAAATAAATCTGAGCCATTCAGTAGAGATTTAAAATCTAGCTCTAGTTGAAAACAACAGGCACATCTTTCTGGACTGATCAATGGCCTTTTCTCACTCTCACATTGAATATCATGGTTTCCTTCCCTCAATGTGCTCTGATTAATTCCACAGAAGTTTTGTGCTTGTTTTTTTCCCTCCTCCTTGTCACCCTCTTCTCTCCATAGTTCAAACGAACAAGACATAAAAAAAGAAGCGCTTGTGACCTAGAACTGAAAGAGAAGCTACACACTTTCTTTTTTGTGAAGACACCTTTGCAAGATATTTGAAGATATTTTTTAGATATCACATCCACAGTCATAGTGCCTGGGGCTTAAGTCGGAGCATAAAAGGTGAAATACTTGTTGTTTCCTGCTCAAAAGACCATCTTGACACCATTGATGTTGGATGTTGACAGCTACAATGATAGTGGTATACACCCTAGAATTGGTACTGATCTTGTGTTGAGTATAGGCTACAGCAGCCTTTCACACCATAGTGCTGAAGTGCATGTCTCTAGTTCATTGCACGACAATATGTAGCTGCAGACAAACCGACCACTGATTGTAGCATCTACACATACCATCCTGCGCCATGCTTTTCCTCTCTTACAAGCACGCATGAGCGCGCACGCATACACACACACACACACACACACTTCCTCCCACACACACGGATGGCAATACACTTTTACATCAGTTAGGTAAAACGTAAAAAAGAATGCGGCATCTATGATGACAGTAGATCCTGCAGGTGCTTCAGTTATGAGAGTAGTTTGGCTGAAGTGGCTGCTCGTTTGTCTCTTATCCTCTCCTCCTGTCCGTACAGAACAGCACTATGTGGCCCAGCAGACTGATCCTTATCAGCCATATGGACGCATGGCAGCCCAGACCACAGCTGGACGAGGCTGGACTGTAAATAGGAGCTGCCAGGAAGGTTTTCTTGGCATGCCACCTTTTATCCAGGCGAGAACAAAGATGAGGTTTGTCCTTCAGTCTCTCCACAATACACGAACATTCCGGTTTTATTTAGCATATAAACAGCATGATTACCAGGTACAGTACTAAGCTTCTTCAAAGTAAATAGCAGTTCTGCCCTGCCTGAATCTACTAATATCCAGTTACTGGCAGTCACAGCCACAAAATCCAGTAGTTTCAGACCTTTTGGCACTAGGACAACATGGCTGATGAAATCAGATCAGAAGTCATGGGCCAGTACACATGTAAAGTATGACAGACACAAAGCCCTACTCATGTCGCTAATTACATCACGGACTATGCGTGTACTACTTTGTTGCCTGTTTACTTTGAATTAGAAATAACTAGAACCATCCTAAATATGAATCAGGACCATTAACTGACCTTATTATTCTTATTTTTGTTATTCAACACGTCCACTATATCAGGGGATATTACTTGTATCTTATAAATGTAAAGTACATATTTGCAGGTCTAAGATGTTGGTAATAGAAATTAATGTAAATATGAGATATCATAGGTAAACATTAATAACCTGTTGTAACCTGTTACGAACCTTCATAAGGATCTGTTATGAAAGGGCATGATATCATTCATTAGAACACTGCTTTTATTCTGATAGACTATTGGGCTACATTTTTTTTATGTGTATGTGTGCGCAATGGCCTTTTATCAAATAAGAGATTCCCTGACGGACGTAAGTAAAATAAATAAAAAATAAAATACAATAACAACAACATCAACCAAATAAACCCAAAAAGAGGAACTCTGTTTAGAAAACATGAATATATCCCTCCGTCACATCAACTAATAATATGTGTCTATTCTTGCCCATGACAATCAACATCATGGTTCAATGCTAGTATCTAGAGTGAGAGAGAGCTAATAACTTATTATTGCCACAGTCCTGCTGTAAATCCAAGTTGATGGTCATCCTTTGTTACGGTTTTGCATTTCCAAGGATCCAACATCCAAGCATCCAACATCCAGGCAGCAGTGTAGGGCTACAACGTGGTCTCATACTCCAGGCGCTCCTGAACTGTAGTGTCATCTTTGTACTGGAGTCTGGGCGGCGTAGGGGAGCAGTCGATGGCCAGGATGGCCTTGCGTATACTCCTGTCCAATACGTGCCTCTCCCAGGCCGGATAGCGGTTCCGACACAGGTCTATTTTGATGACTGTCTCATCGATGCGTGGGGCACGGGAGGACGGCGTGGAGGGGGCGGTGGGTCTCACCTGAAACACGGGCATGCAGCCGTCCCTCTCTGTGTATTTGCCGTCCCTGCCAATGGTGCCGTCCCCCGATATAAGAGGCACACCACGGTTGGACCTCAACGAGTTGGTGGCCCCCTCAGCGGGCAGCGTGAAGGCAGCCGTGGGGTCGTCCAGCACGAGGCTGGGTGAGCGTCCGAATCGGGGCCCGTTGGGGTGAAAGAAGGCGTAGTACATGAGCATGAAGACGATGCCGGTGAGGAAGCTGCTGAAGATGACACAGAGGGCGGGGACGGCGAAGGCATCGGTGCTCTGAGGGACGCGGTACAGGTACCACAGGGCACTCAGAGCAGTGTTCTCCAGCAGGATCACAAAGTAGTAGATGAAGAGCCGACACCGAGTACGACCCTCCTTCACATTAAACCAACTGAAGATGTAGATGATCCCCACGACCATGTCGAAGACAATCTCCTCCCACTTGGTGATGCAGAACTCGGTCTCACAGTGGACTATCCAGAAGGTCATAATGCACCAGTGGAGGACGATGAAGATACCAAAGTAGAGCTGGAACACGGAGGCGAACAAGGCGAAGGTGATGACCCGGGCGGCAATGGTGAAGAAGTGCCAGCAGAACTGGATGATGACGGCCAGGTAGCTGATTGGCTTCTTATCATCCCGGGAGTCTCGTAGGGCTTTCTGATAGGATGCCAAGGCCCAGGCCAGAGACACCAGGGAGGCAGCCGCTGTCATTCCTACGGAGACACAGAAAGGACAATAAAAACTCATGAGATTCGCAGTCACATTCACAGGTATAACATAATCAGAGAGTATGGTAACTTAAACTGTTATAGACCTATATCCATCCTGCCCTGCCTTTCTAAAGTCTTTGAAAGCCAAGTTAACAAACAGATCACCGACCATTTCGAATCCCACTGTACCTTCTCCGCTATGCAATCTGGTCTCCGAGCTGGTCATGGGTGCACCTCAGCCACACTCAAGGTCCTAAACGATATCATAACCGCCATCGATAAAAGACATTACTGTGCAGCCTTCTTCATTGACCTGGCCAAGGCTTTCGACTCTGTCAATCGCCGCATTCTTATTGGCAGACTCAACAGCCTTGGTTTCTCAAATTACTGACTCGCCTGGTTCACCAACTACTCCTCAGATAGAGTTCAGTGTGTCAAATCGGAGGGCCTGGTGTCCGGACCTCTGGCAGTCTCTATGGGGGTGCCACAGGGTTCAATTCACGGGCCGACTCTTTTCTCCGTGTATCAATGATGTCGCTCTTGCTGCTGGTGATTCTCTGATCCACCTCTACGCAGACGACACCATTCTGTATACTTCTGGCCCTTCTTTGGACACTTAACAAACCTACAGACGGGCTTCAATGCCATACAACACTCCTTCCGTGGCCTCCAACTGCTCTTAAATGCTAGTAAAACTAAATGCATGTTTTTTAACCGATTGCTGCCCGCACCCGCCCGCCTGACTAACATCACTACTCTGGACAGTTCTGAGTTAGAATATGTGGACAACTACAAATACCTAGGTATCTGGTTAGACTGTACACTCACCTTTTAGACTCACATTAAGCATCTCCAGTACAAAATTAAATTTAGAATTGGCTTCCTATTTTGCAACAAAGCCTCCATCACTCATGCTGCCAAACATACCCTTGTAAAACTGACTATCCTACCAATCCTGGACTTCGGCAATGTCATTTACAAAATAGCCTCCAACACTCTACTCAGCAAATTGGATGTAGTCTATCACAGTGCCATCCGTTTTGTTACCAAAGCCCCATATACTACCTACCACTGCGATCTGTATGCTCACGTTGGCTGGCCCTCACTTCATATTCGTCGCCAAACCCACTGGCTCCAGGTCATCTATAAGTCTTTGCTAGGTAAAGCCCTGCCTTATCTCTGGTCACCATAACACCCACCCGTAGTACGCGCTCCAGCAGGTATATTTTACTGGTCATCCCCAAAGCCAACTCCCCCATTAGCTGCCTTTCCTTCCAGTTCTCTGCTGCCAATGACTGGAACGAATTGCAAAAATCACTGGAGACTTATATCTCCCTCACTAACTTTAAGCATCAGTTGTCAGAGCAGCTTACCGATCACTGCACCTGTACATAGCCCATCTGTAAATAGCCCACCTAACTACCACATCCCCATATTGTTATTTATTTTTGCTCTTTGCACCCAGTATCTCTACTTGCACATCATCATCTGCACATCTATCACTCCAGTGTTATTGCTAAATTGTTATTATTTTGCCACTATGGCCTTTTTATTGCCTTACCTCCCTACTCTTACTACATTTGCACACACTGTATAAATATTTTATATCGTGTTATTGACTGTACGTTTGTTTATCCCATGTGTAACTCTGTGTTGTTGTTTTTGTCGCACTGCTTTGCTTTATCTTGGCCAGGTCACAGTTGTAAATGAGAACTTGTTCTCACCTGGCCTACCTGGTTAAATAAAGGTGATTTTTTTTTTTAAATACATTTTTTTTTAACTACATGGGAGTAATGTGTGGAGTTTTTTGTTCCTGTAAGTCTGCTATGATGTGATGACTCTTTAATAGATACTGTACCAGTATGTATAATGTCTCAAATGGATGAGTCACAAGAAATGTGTGAAGAAAAATGATATTCCCAGGAAGTATTTAAAGAAGAACACTTTTCAAAGAGCAACGCAACACCAAACAGAACCGGGAGCCAAACAAAAGTTTTTTTACACCAAAACACAAACACAAGCACATTTGGGAGACAAACAACCCTTCAGGAGGAACTGCATAACATTATATATTCCTCCACTCAGTGACTCTCTGCAGCGCAATTAGCTCAATATGAAACCCATTCTTATCCAAGCTGCCTGTAAAATACAGCAATTCACAGGGCCCACTGGTGGCGTTTAGCTCTGAAATATCTGAACTGAGGGACTGTATTGTTGCTTTGTACTCAGTAAAATCCAGTAAAGATGGCTGTGGTCCAGGGATCCCTGGCTGTATGACACTGGGTTTGACACTGGGTTTCTCTGAGGAGCTGGGTGCCATGGTTCAAGTGCCAAGTGCTCATGGCGCTGGAGTGATCGTCCTCTATCAAGAGTGAGAGGAGACTCTCACTCTCCTGGACTCGATACCTGAGGGAGACAACAGCCTTCACACGCACTTGCATCTACACACACACACACACACACACAATACTTTGGTCTGACTGACAAGTGCAAGAGGCAAAGAGCACAAGTGGACAGTCTGAATTGACTGCATTTTACTATCTTTGTTAAATCCTATTGAATATACTGTATCTACTGTTTATTATTTCTCTGTAACTGCAGGCACTGCAGGATTTTGTTCCAACTAGGCACCACACCTAACCAACTGAGGTAATTGATCAGTTCAGGGCCTAAATTCAACACGCCTGGTCTTCCAAGCATGAAGTGTGAGGGTTGCCTACCCCTGCCCTAGGGATTCAATGGAAACTCTTTAGACTACAATCTGACTGTAAACACTGAAAGTAGGAGCAATAAGGAGGTTCATTGGCAGCCATTCAAGTTCATGTGACCCCTTAATCACATGGAGGAGGACCCCATGAATATTATGGGATACATCCAAAATGGTACCCTATTCCCTATAGCCCTCCAACTCAACTCTGGACCTTGAAGCCAGTTCCACTGTGTTCTTTCATTGTTCCCCTCTAATCAGGGACTGATTTTGACCTGGGACACCAGGTGTGTGCAATTCATTATCATGTAGAACAGAAAACTAGCAGGCTCCGGACCTTTTAGGGTAAGAGTTGAATACCTCTGTCCTATATAGTGCACTACTTTTGACCAAAGCCCTATTGAGCTCTCTGCTGCCAATGACTGGAACGAATTACAAAAATCACTGAAGTTGGAGACTTATATCTCCCTCACTAACTTCAAGCATCGGCTGTCAGAGCAGCCTACCAATCGTTGCAGCTGTACACAGCCCATCTGTACATAGCCCATTCATACAACCAACTACCTACCTCATCCCCATATTTGTTTTTTGTCTATTTCTGCTCTTTGCACACCAGTATTTCTACTTGCACATCCTCATTTGCACATCTATCACACAGTGTTAATTACTAAATTGTAATTACTTCGCCACTATGGCCTATTTATTGCCTTACCTCCTTACTTCGTTTGCACACACTGTATACAGATTTTTCTATTGTGTTATTGACTGTACGTTTGTTTACTGTATGTGTAACTCTGTGTTGTTGTTTTTGTCGCACTGCTTTGCTTTATCTTGGCCAGGTCGCAGTTATAAATGAGAACTTGTTCTAAACTGGCCTGCCTGGTTAAATAAAGTTAAATTAAAACATTTTTAAAAAAAGAGCAGCCCACAATATAGGGAACGGTGATTATACAATGATGCGGTTGGTTGATACATAATGAAGACGGCTTCCTATTAACACAACGAGCAGCAGAATGGGATGTCACCATCCGACCACTAATAAACCATGCTATTCAATCATGTGCAAATGAAAAGTGAGGAACAGTCGTTATTACGGGGCATGACAGCTACTTACTGTTTCCCATGAAGTGAGCCAGAGCCCACTCAGAAAACACACTTGCTCCATTGTTTTATTACATCCGCAAGAGCAAAGAGAGAGTGAAGCAAACTGGGAAATTAATACTGGTCGAGCTGTGCCTCACGACCCCAGTTTATCCAATAGTCTAGCGGCCTGGCTGGGTGGACTAGCTCTTGATCAACCTGTGATCATGTAGTGACTTTAAAGGTTATAATAGATCAGACCACATTTCAAATGGAGATGATCACTATTCATTGCCACGCAGCTCCCTTGGCTCCTCTTATAACAAAGAGTTACTACTGTGAATTACCCACAAAGACATCTGGCAACAAGCTGTGCTCTGTCTGGTGGTAGAGCTGTCCCGGATATTTCCGTTTGACTTTTACCAGAGATGGCTTTGATGATGGGGCACAAAACGAAATCCATACTTGACATTCTCTAGACCAAAGACTGTTGTGGGCAGGATACTTGTCTGTCTAATCTAGATCATGGATGATGATGTGACTGGCTGCTATGGACATTGTTGTCCATGTAGCAACAACCTTATACATAAACCAATTCATTATCCTGGAGCTGGATGAATAAATCCAGCTTCAAAAGTTGAAAATGAAAGCCATCCAAACACCCTTTCAAATGTAAATGAAGATTTGAGATGATAGAGAAAATATAGGACAACTTCAATGCATGTGCATATCAAAGCATCAATATCTTATTTAGAACCTCACTCAAAACTCTATGGCTCCTTGTGGATGGATATGTATCTGGAACCAATGTCAATCCTGTCACCTCACTCAAGGAGTCTTACAGTACAGCAAAGTGTTACCCAATTACCCTTTCTGTAGATACCCTTTGTGTAATGTCTCCCAAATAGTCCCTATGGGCTTAAGTGTAACTGCAGTATATGCATTACTTATCTCCCTGTTCCTGGCTTTTAACACCCAGGACCATTACAGTCAATTGCATTTTGTAATCAGACGTTAACATATGGCTGACTCCTGTGCTTTTTAAATTATTTTCACTTCAAAGTCAAACCGAGTCAGTTTGTTGAGAGAGACGTCCACTCTCTCTTTTCCAGGATGTCAGAACTAGATGGCATGATGTATACAGTAGAAATATGTGTCCTTCTACTTCTGTCTACACAAAAAAAATGCTATCTAGAACCAGCTGTCCCCATAGGAGAGCCCTTCGAAAAACTAGTTTTGGTTCCAGGTAGAACCCTTTTTGGTTTCAAGTAGAAGCCTTTTGGTTGTGGAAAGGGTTCTATCTGGAACCAAAACTAGTTTTTCCAAAGGGCTCTCCTATGGGGACAGCTGAATAACCCTTTTAGGTTCTAGATAGCATGTTTCTGCGTAGACAGAAGTGGAAGAACACAATGATGTTCTGTCATGTTCCTACTTTTTTCTAAGAGTCTATACAATACATTGAGCTGAGAGAATCAGGTCTGTCTGTCTCCTTCTCTTTGTATGCCTATCAATAATATAGCTATGCCTTGAGCAGAGTTTTTTTAATCAACTGTATCTATCTACTATATTGATTGGCCTATCTATTTACACATTTGTATTTGTTTGTCATTGATTAATAACAGTCTTTAACCCAGTTAGATGCAGGCCAGGCCATTAGGTGTTGGGGTGTGATGAAAGGGTTTAATGACTACTGTGTGGAGTGGGCTGATTAACAGGCTGAGGCCAGGAGTGGCAGGGGACTGGGAGGGGGATGCCATTCTTATTCTGGAGCTAGGCCCTGCGTGTGTGTGTTTGTGCACATTTAGTTTAGTGCATGCACGTGAGTGTGTGGGTGTGTGTCTGAGGAAGGAAGCAAAGCCATTCCTCTGCCCACACACACACACACACACACACACACACACACACACACACACACACACACACACACACACACACACACACACACACACACACACACACACCTCGAGGAGAAGGAGGAGGGGAGGGAAGCTAGAGGAATCTGCCGGGCTGCCACAGTCCTACTACTGGCTACTGGGTAGTGTGATTTAACTGGTGATGTAATGCTCCTCCTCTCCTCTCACAGAAGCTTCAGTAATTTGGGAAAGGAGGCGGGCTGGGGACCAGGGAGGGGCAGGGTTACATAAACCACAGCAGCATCACTGCAGCACTGGGGCTGCAATGTACCAAATGGCACCCTGTCCCCTATGTAGTGCACTACCTTTAGCCAGACTAGAGCACTATATTAAAGGGAATTGGGGGCCATTTCAGACAGCAAAGGCTTTGGCCAAAAGTACTAACAGGGGACTATATAGTATAGGCACTATGTAGGGAATAGGTTTAAATTTCAGATGTAGCCTGTGTGGAAATATCTGCTTCAGCAGCAGCAGGGTCATTACTGTTGGCAGCACTGGGAAATGGATATTGTGGAAATAAAACGTTGATGAGTGTCTGCTTCCTGGTATACTGTACAGTTGAGATTTTTCAGTGTGAGTGGTTTTCTCCTCATAGACTCATGCCTTTGGCATTGTCCCTGTGTTGCTGACAGTTTCTTTCACTGATTTGTCACTGCTTTTATAAGAAGGCAACATATGGTATTCTCACTGCAAGCAACAGAGCTGGATAACTAACTCTCTGGATAACTCTCTCAGTGATACTTTAAGTCAGTGAGTGAGTGGGTGAGTGAGAGGTGAATGTCTGTGGCCATGGCCGCATGATCAAAATAACACTTTTCTTAACTTCGGGGATTTAAAAAAAACTGCCAGGATTGGCCTTCTAAAATAAAACCAGAACAAGGGGAGAGAGTCAGACATACTGTTGTGGTAAGGAAGAAGACATTACCTCAATGAACTTATCTAGCAGAGAGAGGAATGAAGACAAGTGATTTGAAGAGCACACAGAGAGGGCCTGGGACAGGTCTGAAGCAGCCTTATCAAACCATTAACACAAGCTTATTTGGAAAAGGAGAAAGCAAGCTCTTGTGTAAATACATTTACATTTAAATACATTGCCCAGTTCATCAGATTATAGGATGTATTGTTTTACCTAAATAGTTCAGACAAATGAATGGTGTGTGATATGCCACTGGGTTAAATGGTTTCTTAAATCAACACAGAAGGTATGACTTGACTTGCATTTCATAAAGCTCTCCATATTAGCTCCCTGTGATAGCGCAGTGTGTTGATGCAAACAATCTCTAATTTGTCTTGTTCTTTTCCAATATGAGAGTCACCAAGTCAAATGTGACTGCATATTCAAGCAATAGGTAACCAACAGTGATGTACCCTTGACTTATGACCGAGAGGGATTGCTGAATACCACTTTTTTTTCACTTGGGATAGATATAATTCAGGAAAAGTGCTGCAAGAAATACAGTCAAGCTGAAGAATCGCTCACTTACAGGTGCTGGTTAGATAGGCCTCCTGGAGAATAATCCTTTTCCCAGGAAGGAAGTGTGTCACTCTGACAGAGTGTAAGAGAGGAAAAAGGCTGACGACTGATGGGGTCTGGCTCACTGCTAGTGTGGGCTAAAACCACAGTAGCTATGGCAACTTCACTTAGAGAGAGAGAGAGAGAGTGGTAGGGAAATATAATGAGAACGAATGAGAGAGTGAGTGAGAATATGAGAGAGAGCAAGAGAGAGAGGTGGAGAGGAAGAGATAGAGGGCTCTATTTTTGGCTGGCGTTAAGGACGGCACTAGTGTCAAACGCACATTAGTTTGCAATTTTGTCATGTAAAAACTTGCACACGGGCATTTTCCAGCCCTAACGCCAGGTTCCTCAATATACCTGTCTTACATGAGCTAGCTTGCGCTCAGATGGGCAGGGTGGAAATATTTGAGGTGTGTCCTTGAAAACGTGATCCAAAGTGCTAATTTCAGGCAGCGCTGACAGGGATATTTAAGACCAACCTAAAGCTGGTTTTAGCAGTTACACAGTTGGTTATGGCATGAATTTTGACAGCGGAAACGCATCCTATCCAGCCGTGACGTACACTGCACATGGAACAAGATCAGTGGTGTAAAGTACTTAAGTAAAAATACTTTAAAATTCGACATAAGTTGTTTTTTCGGGGTATCTATACTTTACTATTGATATTTTTGACAACTTTTACTTTTACTTCACCACATTCCTACAGAAAATTATGTACTTTTTATTCCATGCATTTTCCCTGACACACAAAAGTACTCGTTGCATTTTGAATGCTTAGCAGGACAGGAAATAGGTCCAATTCACACACTTATCAAGAGAACATCCCTGGTCATCCCTACAGCCTCTGATCTGGAGGACTCACTAAACACAAATACTTTGTTTGCAAATTATGTGTTAGGTTTCCCATGACTATCCGTAAATACATTTTTAAAAACACAAATTGTGGCATCTGGTTTGCTTAATATGAGGAATCTGAAATGATTCATACTTTTACTTTTGATACTTAAGAATATTTTAGCAATTACATTTACTTTTGTTTATTTAATAAGTATATTTAAAACCAAATACTTGTAGACCTTTACTGAAGTAGTATTTTACTGGGTGACTTTTACTTGAGTCATTTTCTATTAAGGTATCTTTACTTTTACTCAAGTATGACAATTGGGTACTTTTTCCACCACTGAACAAGAGTGACCTAATGTGCTTTTGGTGCCTGTATACTTCCTTTTTAGAAACATTAAAAAAACAAGGCTTTTTTTGTCTGCCCATTGCAATTTTCAACTAGTCAAGACTGTCGATAACAGGTTTGGCTCCTGAGACTACTTGGAAATAAATCTTAAATCACCAAAGCAAATCACCGGCATTCTCTTTTTATCTAAGCATTGTAGTCAGGCCCACATTATTTTAACCACGCAGGTCCCGTTTTGGATGTGTGTGAAACTCTCCATAGTCTGCGTTGTTTTAATATTATGCCGACATGGAGAAATGACGGTGCCTGTAAGTGTGACATAGCCTATTAAAACAAGTTGTTGTTTTGTTTAGAATTTGATTAGAATTATTCACCTCTTTTTACGCCTTATCAATAATTAATTTAATCTTGCTTATTGACAATGTTTGGTATGTCCACGCTCAGCCATAATGTAATTTACGGTAGGCCTAGCCCCTATAACCAATTCTTCCTTTGGTCGCCTCTCCTTCCAATTCTCTGCTGCCAATGACTGGAACGAACTACAAAAATCTCTGAAACTGGAAACACTTATCTCCCTCACTAGCTTTAAGCACCAGCTGTCAGAGCAGCTCACAGATTACTGCACCTGTAACATAGCCCATCTATAATTTAGCCCAAACAACTACCTCTTTCCCTACTGTATTTATTTTGCTCCTTTGCACCCCATTATTTCTATCTCTCCTTTGCATATTCTTCCACTGCAAATCAACCTTTCCAGTGTTTTACTTGCTATATTGTATTTACTTTGCTACCATGGCCTTTTTTTTACCTTTACCTCCCTTATCTCACCTCACTTGCTCACATTGTATATAGACTTATTTTTCTATTGTATTATTGACTGTAAGTTTGTCTTACTCCATGTGTAACTCTGTGTCGTTGTATGTGTCGAACTGCTTTGCTTTATCTTGGCTAGATCGCAATTGTAAATGAGAACTTGTTCTCAACTTGCCAACCTGGTTAAATAAAGGTGAAATAAATAAAATATCAGTGTGAATGCTATTGAAGCCATGCAATTAGTTAGAACAATGTGGACTGAAAATGGGTTCAAGTTAACATATTTAGCAAAGATAGGTCTACATTTTGTTATTTCATTTCTATAAGTAATTTAACAAACTAACATTGGAATTGAAGTTGATCCCAAGACAATACATAAAAGACTGTAATTACACGTTCTGATTGGCCAGTAAGGGGCAAGACACACCCACAACTTGTTTATTCGTCAAAACCCATCCCGATATTGAACAACCATATTTTCATGTATTTTTAGAAAATTGTTAATGAGCTAAACTGAATGGGGGACTAAAACGGTTAGGTCAAGCCAAGGTTAGCGATGCCATGGGTTTTAGGTGCTCTATAAATCCGCCATAATGTCCTCAAGTCTTGGTGAGCCGAGGATGGGATTTTCAGAGCAATTAACTTTCCCCATCAATCCATCCACATTTCTCTGTCCCATTGTACTATAGCAGCCTGTGAATATCAAATGGAAGAAGAGGAACCTATAAATACACTCTCTCTTTTTCTCCCAAGGCTCCTAGACTCAGAGTAGCTACAGTGATTAACATCCTGCATTATGTGCATTTTCCACTTGTAAATCTTATGCAACTCCCACCGTATGAATAGAATTGTTTTGAAATGATGGCTGGAGAGAGACTGACAAGAGGAAATACAACCGACAGACTACATCCACAGACTCGTCAGCATCCTCTCCATTGTTTTCTCTCCCTCTCAAGCGCATCACACATTTTTCGAAACCCTCCTCACCGCTAACGTCAGAGGAGGTCCAATCTTCTTTAGCACAGCAGAAAGAGCATAAGTGCCTCTAAAGTGCAGCAAATACTCTGCTTTCCGCGGCTCAGCACAGCAGAGGAGAAGGTAGAGCAAAGCAAGGCTATGGAGTTGTGGGGACGATGGACAAGGGGAAGACTTGTGATAGTGTTCAAGCCCACAGCAGACCTGGAAGCTTTCCACTGGCCTAAATGTGGCCAGCCTTCTTCCCCCCCTGCGTGCGTTTGCTTGTGTGTGTCTGTCTGTGTGTCTGTGTGTGTGAGGCATGCGAGGTGTGTGTGTGCCAGCCCAGCCAGTATAATTAAACATGATTCATTGCCCCGGAGAGAGGACCACACTCTTTCTGTACTTAACATTACATTAGGCCTGCATTTCTAAGTGCAGACTTTACATTGATGTGCTTCTGTTCACACTAACAAAGAAGTATTCCACACAGGCCGGGACCACAATAGAACACTTGGGTGGTGGTGTTCTTTTAAACAGCGGTATCCCAACTTGGGAAACCCTAACAGTGCAATGTGACTGATTTACAACAGACAGAGGCAATGAATGGGAATAGTGGGGGATGGAGAGAGTATGTGAAAGTGTGGTTTCAGGAAGTACATTGGATGGCCTGTGTATTTACAGTATGTGTACAGTGGCAGATAGATGAGGTGGGAGAGTGTTAATACAGGGTGTGGTTCCAGCCAGTACCTTGTACGGCCTGCAGTTTGTGGGTCTGGATGATGATGCAGAGCTGCAGGACCAGCTGAGGAGCGCTCTCCAGGAAGGTGGCCAGGAGGTGCAGCATGCTGACGTCAGCAAACTCATACACCATCCTCCAGTAGAACCTCCAGCGGTCATGGTCCCCACTGCGCCGGCTCCGGATGCCCAGGTAGATGGCGTGGAAATACCTGGAACAAAAGGAAACAATACATCCACAAGTCAAATTACAGGACACCTAGTGACCTTGTCAAAAAGTTTGGATACCTTGGCGTCGCAGCTAATGCGCTACCGCTCGACTCCACAGTCGACTCCCTTTGGTTATGCATGTACATAGAGAGTCATATTATATGTGTGTTTATATGTCCCACTCAAATGTTTTTCCTTCATTTCCATATAATCCTATCTAGAATGCATTTCACCAAATCGAACTTCTAAAATTGTGTCTTACAGCTCCTATCCAACAAACTGCATTCAGTAGTAAGAGGGTTTCTGATGTTGTGTTGGGTTATCCTGTGTGTTAGCTATGCCTAAGGATGCACATGAATTTGATGTGAATTATTTAGTGCTGTTGCAGTTGATTCTGTGAATACAGACTTAGTGTGGCTAGAAACAATAAACACAGACAAAGTGATGTCATTGTTACATCACTTCAGCTTGGTATTGTAGCTAGAATAATGATTATGATACATTTAAGTCCCAGGGGGATGTGGTACTGTGTATGGCAGATATACTACGGCTAAGGGCTGTTCTTAGGCACAAAGCAATGCAGAGTGACTGGACAAAGTCCTTAGCCGTGGTATACTGGCCATATATCACAAACCCCTGAGGTGCCATATTATTATAAACTGGCTACCAACGTAATTAGAGCAGTTAAAATACATGTTTTGTCATACGCGTGGTATCAGCCAATCAGCATTCAGGGCTCGAACCTCCCATTTTACAAGTACATTTAACCTGTCATTGCAAATTATGAAACAATTAAAGACCAATTGTTTTCTAAAAGTGGACTTAATTGTTACACAGTGAAAATGTCTCAGGTGGCACTTAAGATTAGTTAACCTCAGCATTGGCAGAAACAGCTATCTGCTTGCTTGTTCTAGGCTGAGTTCCAAATGGCACCCTATTCCATTTATAGTCCACTACTACCCATAGGGCTCTGGTCAAAAGTAGTGAACTATAGGGAAATGGTGACATTTGAGACTCAGAAGCTTCAAGTGGATGGAACATCACTTTTAAGCTGCTAGCTATTCCCAGCTAATTAACTACATCTATATTTACAATGCTAATCTAGCCATTTAAACATAAAGGCTTGAAAGAGCTTATTTCTCAAACATATACTTTTACTGTCAGAGAGAGACATGCGCAGAATTAAGATGAGGCTAGCTATTGACTACAGCTCCACCAATCTATGAAATCCTCACACACACAAAAATAATATGCTCCACTGACAGTCTGGGAAACCGTCCAAACATAACCGGCCAGAATCTACCTGCTCACCACAGGCCTATTTGAATACAACACTGTACACTGCTTCTACTACTCCATTACCTGAGAACATGTTCAGGGGAGGCCGACATGGTGACCAATTAGTGTCTGTGTTTTGGTGCCCCTATAATTTTTGTAGCTCTCTACATTAAGAGCACTGATATTAAACTCATTTTGTCACAAATAACCACATACAAGTGCCACATCTGTAAAGTTAATGTGGAAATTATGGAACTGCAGTTGGATGTATTCGCCAAACTGCTGCTTTCAAACTTCGTGTAGGTGTAAGCTTTGACTGATTATACTTTCCGTCAGGGCCTCATTAAATGTGGATTATATGCAACACCATTTTGAAAGGACTGAGGTTGAACACGTAGATTTTGTTTATACATTTGTACTTATCACAACATCTCATCTGTGATTGTACCACATTTATCACATTTACATTTCCCTAGCAGAAATACTACCACATCTGAACAGTTAGTGTTGCACATTTAAGTGATATGAATTAAAGGTTTCTTAAGAAGAGTTAAACTTTCTATGACTCTGTGTAGGCCTTCAAGTCTCCAGGGTTAGCTAGTGATTATTAGGGTAACTGCACTTCAGAGGTTTCTAAGAATCACATTTCTGCTTTAAAACAGAACACAGTAGACAGGGTCCTTATGAAATTCTGACTTGGGTTACGGTCATTGCTAAAGGTCTAATGACTGAATATGGCCCTAATGAAACGTAGCCAGACTGTTAATTGATTCACCGACTGATCCAACTCCTGTTTTTCCAGGACGCAGCTACTGAGGAGCCCTGAATTTGTCTCCAACAGAGGCCCTGCCTACTGGCACCTGAGTTGTATTAATTTGGTCCCAAACGAAGAAAGAAAAGGACTGGAACAGGGAGCAACTTCCTAAACTTGTACAATAAGAAGCACTTGTTTTCTGTTTTCAATTGATGAACGCTTTAAAAAAAATTGCTAGTGTATCCCAGCACCAGTCCTGCCCCGCGGTGCCAGATGCCCTATTCCCATAGAGTGTCTGGGGTCCTCACGCAGACACATTATCCCCCTGACCCACCTAGGCACACAGCCAAAATACTCACGCTCACAGGCAACAGAGGTAAACCAATAGGATCCGCCCCTTTTCCTCCATTTTCGCCTGAAATGACATACTCAAATCTAACTGCTTGTAGCTCAGGCCCTGAAGCAAGGATATGCATATTCTTGGTACCATTTAAAAGGAAACACTTTGAAGTTTGCGGAAATGTGAAAGGAATGTAGAAGAATATAACACAATAGAACTGGTAAAAGATAATACAAAGAAAAAACCTACCGTTCTTTTGTATTTTTTTGTACCGTCATCTTTGAAATGCAAGAGAAAGACCATAATGTATTATTCCAGCCCAGGTGTAATATACATTTTGGCCACTATATGGCAGCAGTGTATGTGCAAACTTTTAGTCTAATCCAATGAACCATTGTATTTCTGTTCAAAATTTTGTATCAAGACTGCCCAAATGCTTAATTTGTTTATTAATAACTTTTTATGTTCAAAATTGTGCTCCCTTCTCAAACAATAGCATAGTATTATTTCACTGTAATAGCTACTGTAAATTGGAGAGTGCAGTTAGATTAACAATAATTTAAGCTTTCTGCCAATATCAGATATGTCTATGTCCTGGAAAATGTTCTTGTTACTCACAACCTCATGCTGATCGCATTAGCCTACGTTAGCTCAACCGTCCCCTGTATTATGACATGAATGCACTTCAAACCCAAATGCTTAGTCTCAGTCTTCAGCTATCATAAATCTTTGTTTTTAACGGTTGTAGTACTAAGTCAAAATATTCCCAAGTATGGTTTTTGGCACTAATGATTTTATTTTGATGTTTGTACAATCAAATCAAATGTTATTTGTCACATGCTTCGTAAACAACAGGTGTAGACACAGTGAAATTCTTACTTACAGGCACTTCCCAACAATGCAGAGAGAAAGAAAATAGAGAAATACTACAAAAGTAATAACACATAATAATAAAAGTAATAATAAATACACAATCTGTCACGCCCTGACCAGAGAAAGCCCTTGTTTCTCTATGGTGTAGTAGGTCAGGGCGTGACTAGGGGTTATTCTAGTTTATATTTTCTAGGTTGGTGTTTTGTATGATTCCCAATTAAAGGCAGCTGGTAATCGTTGTCTCTAATTGGGGATCAAATTTAAGTAGATATTTTTCCCACATGTGTTTGTGGGATATTATTTTGAGTTTGTGCACTACGTAGTCACGTTCCGTTGTTCGTTTATTTGATTTATGTTTCACTTTAGAATAAATATGTGGAACTCAATATCCGCTGAGCCTTGGTACCGTTCTCACGACAACCATGACACAATCAGTAATGGTAACTTGGCTATATCCCACTTCCGTATTAGCCATGGTAATGGTACTTCCTGCTTGAGTTTTGCTTGTAAGCAGGAATCAGGAGGATAGCGTTATGGTCAGATTTGACATATGGAGGGCGAGGGAGAGCTTTGTATGCCTTTCTGTGTGACGTAAAGGTGATCTAGAGTTGTTTCGCCTCTAGGTGCACAAGTGACATGCTGGGTGAAATTAGATAAGACATTAAAATCTCTGAACACTAGGAGCATCGCATCTAGATGAACATTTTCTAGTTTGCTTATGGCTCTATACAGATCGTTGAGTGTGGTCTTAGTGCCAGCATCGGTCTGTGGAAAATAGACAGCTACAAGAAATATAGATGAAATCCCTCTCTGTAAATAGTATGGTCTACAGCTTATCATGAGTTATTCTTTGTATTTGTTAAAAATATATATATACATTACCAGTCAAAAGTTTGGACACACCTACTCATTCAAGGGTTTTTCTATATTGTAGAATAATAGTGAAGACATAAACTATGAAATAACACATATGAAATCATGTAGTAACCAAAAAAGTGTTAAACAAATCAACATTTATTTTATATTCTAGAATCTTCAAAGTAGCCACACTTTGCCTTGATGACAGCTTTGCACACTCTTGGCATTCTCTCAACCAGCTTCACCTGGAATGCCTTTCCAACAGTCTTGAAGGAGTTCACAGTGGGGCAAAAAAAGTATTTAGCCAGCCACCAATTGTACAAGTTCTCCCACTTAAAAAGATGAGAGAGGCCTGTAATTTTCATCATAGGTACACTTACTTCAACTATGACAGACAAAATGAGAAAAAAAATCCAGAATATCACATTGTAGGATTTTTTATTAATTTATTTGCATATTATGGTGGAAAATAAGTATTTGGTCAATTTAATTTTACCTTTATTTTACTAGGCAAGTCACTTTACACGGATCAGTCTACCTGGTCCCTTTGCAGAAAAACAGCCCCAAAGCATGATGTTTCCACCCCCATGCTTCACAGTAGGTATGGTGTTCTTTGGATGCAACTCAGCATTCTTTGTCCTCCAAACACGACGAGTTTTTACCAAAAAGTTCGATTTTGGTTTCATCTGACCATATGACATTCTCCCAATCTTCTTCTGGATCATCCAAATGCTCTCTAGCAAACTTCAGACGGGCCTGGACATGTACTGGCTTAAGCAGGGGGACACGTCTAGCACTGCAGGATTTGAGTCCCTGGCGGCGTAGTGTGTTACTGATGGTAGGCTTTGTTACTTTGGTCCCAGCTCTCTGCAGGTCATTCACTAGGTCCCCCCGTGTGGTTCTGGGATTTTTGCTCACCGTTCTTGTGATCATTTTGACCCCACGGGGTGAGATCTTGCGTGGAGCCCCAGATCGAGGGAGATTATCAGTGGTCTTGTATGTCTTCCATTTCCTAATAATTGCTCCCACAGTTGATTTCTTCAAACCAAGCTGCTTACCTATTGCAGATTCAGTCTTCCCAGCCTGGTGCAGGTCTACAATTTTATTTCTGGTGTCCTTTGACAGCTCTTTGGTCTTGGCCATAGTGTAGTTTGGAGTGTGACTGTTTGAGTTTGTGGACAGGTGTCTTTTATACTGATAACAAGTTCAAACAGGTGCCATTAATACAGGTAACGAGTGGAGGACAGAGGAGCCTCTTAAAGAAGAAGTTACAGGTCTGCGAGAGCCAGAAATATTGCTTATTTTCCACCACAATTTGCAAATAAATTCATTTAAAAATCCTACAATGTGATTTTCTGGATTTTTTTCTTCTCATTTTGTCTGTCATAGTTGAAGTGTACCTATGATGAAGATTACAGGCCTCTCTCATCTTTTTAAGTGGGAGAACTTGCACAATTGGTGGCTGACTAAATACTTTTTTGCCCCACTGTATGCTGAGCACTTGTTGGTTGCTTTTCCTTCACTCACGGTGGGCACCACCATGCAAAGATCATCCGTTCACCTACTCTGTATCTCGCAAAAACATGGCAGTTGGAACCAAAAATATCAAATTTGGACTCATGAGACCAAAGGACAGATTTCTACTGGTCTAACATACATTGCTCATGTTTCTTGGCCCAAACAAGTCTCTTCTTATTATCGGTGCCATTTAGTTGTGGTTTCTTTGCAGCAATTTGATCATGAAGGCCTGATTCACACATCAGAGGATAATGTTGATGTTGAGATGTGTCTGTTACTTGAACTCTGGGCAGCATTTATTGAGGCTGCAATTTCTAAGGCTAGTAACTCTAATGAACTTATCCTCTGTAGCAGAGGTAACTCAGGGTCTTCTAGTCCTGTGGCAGTCCTCATGAGAGCCAGTTTCAGCATAGCGCTTGATGGTTTTTGTGATTGCACTTGAAGAAACTTTCAAAGTTCTTGAAATTTTCCAAATTGACTAACCTTCATATCTTAAAGTAAATATGGACTGTTGTTTCACTTTGCTTATTTGAGCTGTTCTTGACATAATATGGACTTGGTCTTTTACCAAATAGGGCTATATTCTGTATACCACACCTACCTACAACGCAACTGATTGGCTCAAACGCATTAAGAAGGAAAGATATTCCACAAATTAACTTTTAACAAGGCACACTTGTTAATTGAAATGCATCTCTACCTCACAAAGCTCGTTGAGAGAATGCCAAAAGTGTGCAAAGCTTTCACCAGGGCAAAGGGTGGCTACTTTGAATATTATTTTTGGTTACTACCATGAGGTATTCTAACTACAATGATGAAAATTAAAGGATTATGTTTCACAACTGAGCGTCACATCATTCCTCACAACTAAACAAGTATTTTGTAATATCTAAACTCATGACAAATATCTCCACCAAGCGAACCCATGATGAGTTATCTTAAAACGCAGACACATGCATATTAAGTTCTCTTTTGTCTTTCTCAATGTGCTAAGGCGAAACATCTTCTGAATCTGGGGAAATGCATCACTCTTAGTGACATCATGCTAGTTCATTTCCTCTATTGATTTGATAATGAGGAAGGAGGCCTTTTTCCCCGTCAAGAACTGCGTGCCTCTCCCTTTAGGAAGCCACTCATCATAACCCCTGGCCTGTACTACTGTACAGTAAGGACAGTAAAATGATGGCCATGGAATCAGTACTTGCTTTGGGTTCTCTCTAATTGGAGCATCATCAAAAGATATACTGTTGCGTTATAAATAACCTATAATTCAAGTGGTCCAACCATTGCTTTAGGTACAAGCCAAGCATCGAACTTCCTTTGTCCAGTCGGCAAATATTTTATAGAATAACTAAATGGCTTCTTCCACAAACGTTCTTATTACAGAGATGTGTGGAGAAGAGAACCTCTGTGTCATACAGAATTATTACAACCCTCCATTACTCTTGCATTTATGCCTCTAATTTGCATTAAGTGTGTTCTAGAAGTGCCAGGATAAATGTAAATTATTTTGAATCCTGACCTATTTTTAGATGAGTCGAATCTTGCACGGAAATATAGATCATTTTTTTACTGAGCAATTTGCTGAATAGTATCTTTGGGTCAAACGAAGCAGTTTCTGTTATGGTAATGGATAATTAATTAGACTTAAAGAGAGAGACGATAGGATGAGGGAATTTTAAATAGGAGCCTATGATGTACATTAATTGAAATGATAAGCTGTATATTAGTCCTCTGCTGATACATTAGACTTTAGTATAACAATGTCTGGCATGGAAGCTCTACAAAATCTACATACATGCATGATTATGATAGTGGTAAAGTATTGTGCAAACTACAAGAATATTTCCCTCCTGCCCTGTCAATGATCCAATGACCTATTCATGAATTATCAATCAAAACAGGAATACTCTTACTGGTGTGTGTGTTAGTCAAGGCCCAGGTCTGCACTTGGGAGTCTCAGTGGAATCTTCCTCCTGACCTTCTCAATGAATGGGCTCCAGGCCCTGAACAGCATAATGATGCACTCCACCCCATCCCCTTAACACTGCCATGAAGACCGAACGAACACTAGCCCTCCTCACTCACTGCTTCTCCACATTGTCAAGGCTAATCTGGAGATCATCTCAACAGATTACTGCTCACATGTTCTCTCGATGAAAAGCAAAGCTAATCTTCCAGGTTGATCCAGGACACTACCATGATGAAATACTGTGCAATACCATAGGAGCAAATAGTACTGCAGCACTGAATTAGTGGACATCAGTAGGCTCATTCGTTTGCTATTTCCTTTGAAAACATATCCCGCTCATGGTAACTACCCATTTCATATCGTCCCCAGCACCAAGCCCCCCAGTATGTGAAAAGCTGGGTGTGGCTGGATAACTGGATGGGTAACTGGCCTCTGGATGATGTTAGTCCTGCAGCGGTGAGCCGGGGCTTAGCATGGTGTGGTGATAAATTGCCATTCTAAATGGGATTAGCCAAATGTTGTTGTGCATCCTTCCCTGAAATGGGATTATTTCTACCACTCACCCAATGCCAGTCTGAAGAGTGGCTCAAGAGACGTGCATAGAGCAACAATGCCTGTGGATGGGCCCATAGCTTACTGTACAGTGTACACACAACACGCCTGGCTGAGTAGACACCCATAATACAATACACACAAAGCAGGCCTGCGTCTATGTTTGAGGGCTGAGCTAAGAAACACTGACATTGTCTAAATAGCACCAGACTGAGAAACGTGATGAGGATCAATCTCTCCAGCTTATTTTAAGACTGGCCAATGAAGAGTATTGTAAAGTATACTCCCACTCACTGCCAAAATAGGCAGTTATTTGTTTGATTCATTTCTAGATACTGTGTCTTAGATATGACTCCTTGCTGTGACACAATACAAAACAATCAAGTTATTGTCAGTTCAATGTTTCTATCAGTCCTTGAAACAAACTAAACAATGTCACAAAACACATACACAATTCTCACACATAACAGCACAAATGCTTAATCAAATACTTGTCTGGTCGTTCCAGGTCTCTCATCGGCTTTTAATAACCCTGGTCGTGCTCATTAGGCACCACAAAGGAGGAAACATTTCCAAACCGAGGAGGAGCTACTTGAACTTGTCTAACAAGAAAGCTCATCTTCATTTTCAAAAGGTTTCCTGCTGTCTCGTGCCTAATGAACACGACCCAAGATTGGTGCATCCTATTTGTTACTTTTCATGCTGCTGGCCTGGGGTTCTGGCTCTGTTCTAATGAACACGACCCAAGATTGGTGCATCCTGTTTGTTACTTTTCATGCTACTGGCCTGGGCCTCTGGCTCTGTTCTAATGAACACGACCCAGGTTAGTTCGTCCTGTTTGTTACTTTTCATGCTGCTGGCCTGGGCTTCTGGCTCTGTTCTAATGAACACGACCCAGGTTAGTTCGTCCTGTTTGTTACTTCTCATGCTACTGGCCTGGGCCTCTGGCTCTGTTCTAATGAACACGACCCAGGTTAGTTTGTCCTGTTTGTTACTTCTCATGCTGCTGGCCTGGGCCTCTGGCTCTGTTCTGTTTGCTGTTTCTCTGTGGGTTCTGGGGCCGGTGGCAGTGGCTATTCTGTTCTCTCTCTGTGTGACAGAGCTGTTCTCCCGATGGCTCTATCCTTCATGTCTCACTGGTTCTGGCATCATACTGTAGGGTCCAGCCTCGTCCCCTTCATCACTGTCTAATTTTAATCAATCCCTCCCCAACCATCAGTGGCCCAGTGTTGTTATCACCCACGTTCCCCCGCACATACACACTCCCACTCACAGCTCCAGAAACACACACAGGCACGCACACTTTCTCCCCACCAATATATCTCTCTGCTGCCAAAGCCTCATCTATTCCCCAAGCTCTGGGTCCTGTCAATCACCTCCAAAAGAGCCAGACCAGACTACACTATCTTTTAAAACTTTATACTGTCTGTCTGTCTGTCTGTCTGTCTGTCTGTCTGTCTGTCTGTCTGTCTGTCTGTCTGTCTGTCTGTCTGTCTGTCTGTCTGTGTCTGTGAAATCAAGCCACTCAGACATTTCAACTGGTGATCCCATCTATACAGCACTGTATAGTCAAATATCTAGTTCAGACAGTCTCAAGTATTGAGTGACACTCATCCTTCACAGTTGGAGAGCACTTGACCTGCTAATGGTTGCTGGAGAATGGAACAGTGGAACAAGCCTTTGCTTTTATGGGAGAGACTGAGGTGGTAAGAGCCAGGCTCTGAGGTTGACTGGCAGAGACAGGCTACAAGCCCTGAGAGACAGAAACACCATGGAAGAAAGGAACAGAACAGGCAATGTCCCAAATGGCACCCTATTCGCTATATAGTACAGTACTTTTGACCAAAGCCCTATGGGCCCATGTCCAAAGTAGTGCACTATGAAGGGACTATGGTTTCATTTGGGACGCAGACACAGACTGAGGCTGTAGTGCCGGAACACACCTGATCTTTAAGCGCTCCCTCTGTTGCTAAGCACCACCATCACCATCAGCTGCATGTATGCAATCCTCTCTAGAGGTCTGTGTTTCTATAGTGAATTATACCGTATAGTGGCACGATTTCATGCATCCACTCAGGACCCTCGGGGTAACGCAGCGACAGCAAACACTCATCGTAATTACCAACATGGGCTTGAGTCGAATGGTTTGCAAGGACTATTTCCCTATCGATCTGAATGCCATTTTGACTGGTAAACACAGCAACCACTTTACCTCTACCGTCGTATTCATGAGGATTTTGATACAGCCAGGAGGAGAAGTATGGAGGGAATTTCCATCTCTCACAGTAAATCAAAGCTTCACCGCCACACCACAGTTGACCAACTAAGTCTGCTAATTACTGCCTTTTCCTGCTTCTCATTGTCAATCAGAGAACATCAGAGAGAGACACACTACAACGAGACACACTGCACACTACAACCGTGCTCGTTGAAGTCAATTAGAAGACCAGGGTGAGATCACAACACAGAAATACTGCACCTCTAATACTAATAAACCTTTAAAGCTAAAATCCTTAGGTTCTACATCCATTTTTGGTTGATTCTTGAGGAATATAACTTATAAATGCCTAATAAGCTAAGTTCAACTGTCGTACCCCATCAAAACCCAAAATATACATTTGTTTTACTCCAACGTTTGTAAACAACATAAACATAAACTCAATACATGTTTAAAACTATTTGATACAATGGATGGTCAGTCATTGCATCCATAGCTCTGTCTCTGAATTTGAGAGTGGTTACATTTCTCTAGCCCCATCCCTTAGCTTTTTAGTTAAACTGGGATGGGGACAATGCTTTGTTATTGTTTGAATTAAGGATTATATCTTTAAGGTATGTCTGTCTGTCTCTCTCTGTCTCTCTCTGTGTGTGTGTGTGTGTGTGTGTCCTTCATGGCTCAATCAATGCCACATGGAGCCGGAGCCAGCGTCTCCCCAGCCTGCAGCTCAGCCCAGTCCAGTCCTGCCTCCTTCCCATACATGATGAATGCATCCTGTGCCGCTGCCAAGAGGAACCCAATCAATTGAACCTTGTTATTCAGCAATTATCAAAAGGAGCACTTTTTCTGCATGATGCCCAATGAAAAAGGTCAATGGGATTCACCGCCATAAATAAAACTCTCGCCGGGATATTATTGTGCACTAAATTCTTGACACGGCCATATTTCTTGCATTTACCAGTCACAGCAGACACATAGGTTCCAGGCTTATAGCCATCGACGGTCTGGAGGTAGAATGTCACAGAGAAAACCTTGAGTGATTGACAGCCACACTTGATGTTAAGGATGTACCTGAAGCATAAACTGGACGGTGGAACCAGATGGCTTGTCACTCCAGTCTTTAAATGCAATCCATTAAAATAACACAGTACGTCACCTTCAATTGTTTTCCTCACCTAATAATGGGTTCACTTGGTGGCACTGTATGCCATCCTGTCATTTAAAATCTCATTCACTTTATCAGTGGATGCATATAAGATAAATAAATCCTGCAGTTCTGTGGACTGGACCTCATAGTTCTCAACACTATTCCCACCAGTATTCCAGATCGATAGACTGTTGCGTTTTCATGTTTTGTCCAAATGTGTCTTATCTATAGACAGAAGGACAGCCATCGCAGTATGTGTTCAGGAGGAGGAGGACGAGGACAAGGAGGAGGACAAGAAGGAGGAGGCACTAACCATGAAGCCACAGAGAGCCATGTTGTCAGTCAGAGAGCTGGCTGGGCTGCCTGGTCCTCTGTCAGACTGCTCTGCATGCCAGGACCCACAGATGCTATCACTGCTATGTCACAGCGCATAAACTTCAGTCTACACTGAGCCCTATTCAGAGAGAGTGGCATGTAACTGTTACACTCTCCAGTGAGGCAGATAGAAGCCCAGCCTAGCCTAGCACAGCCCCTCCTAGCCTGAGAATCAGCCGGCATAAAGGGGCTCTGCTGTCAGTGCTTTGCCTCCTGGACACATTGAGTCAACACAGACACACAGACACAGACACAGACACACACACACACACACACACACACACACACACACACACACACACACACACTGCTGTACAAGGCATCCTCCTTTCCAGTTAATGTGTCCCTCATTAGGCACATGGAGAGCCTGTCCCCTCAGGTCAGACTGCTCATAGTGCTGAGTGTGGACTATGGGTGCTTCAGCACAATCGTCATACTGTATGGGCCACATTACCAGACAGTACAGATACTGTACTCTTACACCTGCAAATTTCCCTCCAATACCCTCTCCTCTCCCTCCATGTTATCATCCCAATTAATTAATCCCTGAAACAAAATGGCTGGGTGTGTGAGGTGCAGCGTGCACATGGCATATGCACCCAGAGCAGTGCACACATGAGTAACCTAGAAGATTACATTCAGCCAGTAGTGACATCCAGGCATGTCCAGCAGCCGTAAGCCTCTCTCTCCCGTGGTTCCTCTGAGATTCACCCTCAAGGTGCCAAAGATGTTCCCTCTCTCTCTCCTGTGGCCGTTTGGGCTTGTTCATATTTTCTTGGTTATAGCGGAGTAGATTTGAGACCATTTTATCGCCAGTAAAGATTAGGATTAGAAGATCGGTGAAGATAAGCAAAGATTCCCAGTTGAAATTCATGCAGAGATGGACTCTATACTGAGGCTAGCAAATAGAGGTGTATAATGCCTATGGTCCTGTACAGCCATTAAGTACAACATCATATTATAGTAGGTACAATACACAGGGTTACGTATAGACACCCACAGTTTCCAAAGCATTTATGGCAAACAGGCCTCCCTGAAAATCACTTTTTTTTTGCTGTGCAAGCAATGATTCCTAAGACCAGAGGGCAATTTGTCACTAAAGCAATGTAACAGATGGCCCAAATTTGTAACTGTGATATTGGCTCTATGACAAATAGCTGGGGTATTGAGATCTTTTGGGGCAACCTGCAGAATCTTAGTTTGAAAACAAAAAGAAAAATCCTTGTTTCTTCCATCTTCTTCCCCTTTGCCACTAACTTAATACTGCTTAAAGTTCATTTGAATAGCTTCCGATGGTACTACAATTAACACTATCGCATAGACTAACTCCTCTGCATCCCATGTGGCTTATGAGTAGCTACTGGACTCAAGAGTTGAAAGTTGATAATCACTGAGAGCATCCGTTTCGTGCAGCAGTACATATATCAAAAACATCTGACCCTTAATTATCCAAATTCATCGCATTAACATTTGTTAACTCAATAACAATAACAATAATTATGCATAGAACACCAGTGTTTGAACTACACATAAAACACATGGATGTGAGACTTAAATATAAATACAAACCACATAGGGCCTATAGTACAATATCTTCATGCTTGGTATGCTGCATTTAACATTTAGTGATGTAAGACTATGGATGCAGGGGGTTTTGAGTGCGTGTTTATGGATGGTCAACTGAATAAAAAAAACGCTTATTAAACCCAGATGGATGGACCGGATTCCTCTGCAAATCTGCCTTAACACTCTTTGTAATCCCAGATATGAGATATCAGGCCAATTCATTTCCTCAGGGGGGTAATGATAGAGGTTAGAGACATTTTGGTGCTTGCGCTGCTTTGGCTGGCTGAGGAGGACTTTCATTGAACCAGTACTGTCATAACATAAGATGCAGTGCTGCCCTTTAAACATTAAGTATTGATGTACAATATATCTTGGAAAGGAACACTGGTCTTCATAGACGTCATGCAGGTTGCCGACTACAAGGTGAAATAGCAGAAATCATAATTGGAATATGTGTTGTTAAGTATAATTCATCTTAAAAAGGGCTGACGAAATGCAACCCTAGACAAAGAACAAGCTAAAGTACATACTGTACTTGCTGTGTGGCTAATCTACTATATCATCTATCCAGAGACAAAGAAATTCCATTAATTGTTGAAAGATAAAACATTTCTAATACATTGTATTATTTCCCAGACTTCTCCTGTCCTGGGACAACAAAGGTTGACACAAATGCAATACTGTCTGCGTGATTTCAACCAGTGACACACTGACAATGACACCTTGAAACCAACAATAGAGTGTATTTGCATACATCAGGGTGTGGTGTATGTCCATCCATCAGCTGTGACATAAGATGTGATCGGGGTAGGGTCACCCACGAGGGCTGATCTCATCTGAACGTCATTGTCAATACAATGTAATTACTGTGGTCATAATATGTGTGTTTGCGTGTGTGCGGTTTCGCCTGTGTGTTGGAGAAGCTCACTCAAGAGGATGGGAGGGAGTGATCCCCCTGGAGGATGCTGGTCCGTCTGACCCATTTGGTCATTTCACTGCCCCTCCCCCACCGACCCTTCCCTTTGAGAAGGGTGCAATTGCGGTCTGCAATTCGGGGTGTTCCTGCATGTGGGCATTCTTGCATCTGCAGGAACCCCTCTTTATACTTCTATTGATACATTTTTAAAGCTATGACAGGCAGGAGGCGGGGACGCTCTAGTACAGGAGATGGTGTTTATGCACAATAACATTGAATGCCAGCCGTCGATAAACCCCACAGAAGAAGGGGCAGGGGCGACAATGGTAGCCGCACAATGATAGACAGTGTGCATCGTCCCCGCCTGTCGGGCACTGTTTTCCTGCAGTTCTGTTAAGGACAGCGAGGGCAGGTGTTCGGCAGGCGGGAATGAAGACACTGTGTGCTAGCTTAGCCAGCTAGTCCGGTACACAGGAGGTGGGGATGACACCGTGTGCTAGCTAGATAACTAGCATGCTAGCTAGTACGTGGTGTCCCTAACTAGCTGTGCTAGCGGTAGGCGGGGGTGACAGTGTCCTTCTCGCCCACATGTCTGGCACGGTTTTCTCCAGATAACAGCAGGTGGGAGGCGGGGGCAACACCATGTGCTAGCTAACTTGCAAGCTGACACTCGGTGTCGCTAACTAGCAAGCTAGCTAGTTAGCTAGCACACAGTGTCGCCCCAGCCTCCCAGCTGCTGTGCTAGCGGTAGGCAGGAGTGACACCAATAGACAGTGTCCTTCCGCCCCTGACTGTCGGGCAATGTTTTCCCACAGTTCTGTTAACTATGGTAAGGGCAGGTGTTCAGTAGGTGTAAGCGAAAGACACTCAGATAATAATTATTTCCCTTTTGACCCACATTCAAAAGTGTCACAAGCATGAGGATGTCATGCTCGAGGAGGGATGTGTTCATGCAAATCAAATCAAATGTTATTGGTCACATACAAGTGTTTAGCAGATCTTATTGCGGGTGTAGCAAAATGCTTGTAAACCAATGGGATGATAGAGGGGGAGTGTTCAAAAAGGAACTAATGGGAGAATTCCCACATGCAGAAATGCCCCGAATTGCAGGCTGCAGTTGCACACCATTGTTCCCTCTTCCACCCTTCCCCTCCCCTCTTCCATCTCCCTTCCCCCTCTGTCTCCCCTCCCCGGCCCTTTCCGGCACACAGGCTGGGCTGAGGCCCTCCTCAGGGGGACATTACAACAGCTGTCTGCAACCATCGATCCCAGACGATAATGTCCCAGTCTGGGCACAGGAGGCCCATCACTGCCTGGTCCCCATGCCCAGTGCTACTCCACAAGGTCCATCCATCACAAAGTGACATTGGACACAGCAGCTTAGTCCCATTTGATCAATGAAACTATGGTTTGATTGATACATAATTTACACAACAATGATAAGCATATAGCATGCCAACTAGATCCTTCTTATAAGAATATAGATGAAAAACATTATCAGGGTGAAACACTGATACTGAGTGACAAATTACTGGATTAAGACTATTTGTAATTTTCCTAATTGGTCCCTTTCTGTTCATTATGCCTGTTGTTCAAATGCTCAATTTTCTGTCTAATTTGTAATTTGACTATCAGTCATGTAATAATAAAGGATACTGGACATTTTGTAGAGACAAAGACAAAGGGAATGAAACATTTGGCAAATTAAACGTACCGCTTTTAAGATTTTGCTTTAAAAAAGGTCCATTGCAGCCATCTTTATCTAACTTCAAATCATTTCTGGGTAACAATTAGATACGTCCTTCAGCATTTTTTAAAAACTTTTACTGTTGAAAAGCGACATCCCAAGTATAAATACAGTAAAGTACACACACTTAAGGGTCCAAGAATATTTTTTTGCGCAAAATAATGTTTTTTTTTACACACAACTGCAAAGTTTAAGGAGTAGGGCATTCAAGGAGTTGGTCTGATGGGAAGTCGTAATGTCATTGGCCTCCCCCTTTCTTGAGGAACAATAGAGGAGCAATAGAGAGCAAAAGTGGATAGGCTTGTGCCATGTCATGACTTACCTGGACCACCTATTGAGGTGTACCTTTTGTTAAGTAAATCAGGTGATACATGAGGTGAAAGGGAGACTAGTGTCTCACTTAAAGTGCCTTACTCTGATTATTTTTACCATTTTAATTGAAACAAACAAAAATAGCTTCTTAGCAAAGAGCAATTTCTCAAGCAATAATTTTGCTAGGACTGTCTGGAAGTGGTCTGAGTGGGGAGGGGAAAACTGAAAACTATCTGTTATTGGCCGAAAGGTTTGGAACACTCTTATTGGTCTACTAACTAATTTAATGATGTCATCAGGCAGGCCAAAACTCCATCCCACCAAAGCCTGAAATTTCAGGCTGTCTTTTCAAGCACCTCTTACACTAAAAAAGCATTACCATAATTTTCACAATTTCACAGTATTATTCCAACCTCATAGTGTGGAAATATATATATATATTTCTTGATGTTTCTTTTTTTACTGAGTTTAAGTATATACATAAACTCAGTAAAAAAAGAAACGTCAAGAAACTGTCAACTGCGTTTATTTTCAGCAAACTTAACATGTGTAAATATTTGTATGAACATAAAATTCAACAACTGAGACATAAACTGAACAAGTTTCACAGACATGTGACTAACAGAAATGGAATAATGTCTCCCTGAACAAAGGGGGGGTCAAAATCAAAAGTAACAGTCAGTATCTGGTGTGGCCACCAGCTGCATTAAGTACTGCAGTGCATCTCCTCCTCATGGACTGCACCAGATTTGCCAGTTCTTGCTGTGGGATGTTACCTCACTCTTCCACTAAGGCACCTGCAAGTTCCCGGACATTTCTGGGGGGAATGGCCCTAGCGTTCACCCTCCGATCCAACAGGTCCCAGACGTGCTCGATGGGATTGAGATCCGTGCTCTTCGCTGGCCATGGCAGAACACTGACATTCCTGTCTTGCAGGAAATCACGCACAGAACGAGCAGTATGGCTGGTGGCATTGTCATGCTGGAGGGTCATGTCAGGATGAGCCTGCAGGAAGGGTACCACTTGAGGGAGGAGGATGTCTTCCCTGTAACGCACAGCGTTGAGATTGCCTGCAAGGACAAGCTCAGTCCGATGATGCTGGGACACACCGCCCCAGACCCTCCCCCTCCAAATCGATCCCACTCCAGAGTACAGGCTTCAGTGTAACACTCATTCCTTCGACGATAAACTCAAATCCGACCATCACCCCTGGTGAGACAAAACCGCGACTCGTCAGTGAAGTGCACTTTTTGCCAGTCTTGTCTGGTCCAGCGACGGTGGGTTTGTGCCCATAGGCGACGTTGTTGCCGGTGGTGTCTGGTGAGGACCTGCCTTACAACAGGCCTACAATCCCTCAGTCCAGCCTCTCTCAGCCTATTGCGGACAGTCTGAGCACTGATGGAGGGATTGTGCGTTCCTGGTGTATCTCGGGCAGTTGTTGTTGCCATCCTGTACCTGTCCCGCAGGTGTGATATTCGGATGTACCGATCCTGTGCAGGCGTTGTTACACGAGGTCTGCCACTGTGAGCACGATCAGCTGTCCGTCCTGTCTCCCTGTAGCGCTGTCTTAGGCGTCTCACAGTACGGACATTGTAAATTATTGCCTTTTTTTTTTTTTTTTTTTGCTTTTTTTGCTGAGTTTATAACACAGGAAATCAAGTTTTGACTTCACTGGGCCTTTAACTACCAACTTTTTCTCCCTTGCAGCAGAGATCCCTTGCAGCAGAGCTCTTTCAGTTCCAAATGAATGTAAGGTTACTCTCCGAAATATC
Source organism: Oncorhynchus mykiss (assembly GCF_057628025.1). Taxonomy (NCBI): domain Eukaryota; kingdom Metazoa; phylum Chordata; class Actinopteri; order Salmoniformes; family Salmonidae; genus Oncorhynchus; species Oncorhynchus mykiss. Next base: position 66,371,922 of record NC_143029.1, read on the forward strand.
ATCCATACACTTCATTCTCGATAAAGTATTTGAAAGTTAAATCTGTGAAAAGGAAGGAGATGTCCTTTAGATGGACATAAGGCACTTGGTATTATGTCCTTGGAAGCCCTTTCCCTGGGTTGATTATGCCCAGCCTAACACTAAGTGCCCTTCAGCAGTGCATTGATAAAAATGTGCTATCACCATGGGATCATTTCCGTGGGCAGGCTTGGCACTGTGACAACACTACAAACACTTGCAGTTGGTTGCCAGTTTCGCCAGACAGCTTACATATATACAGTATGTGCATGATATATGAGTGTAGGTTATAGTGACGTGTTTGGTGTTTGCTTTGGAACAAAGATACAAAACAGAACATCAATTGGGCATATGTAGCGAGCGGCGACACTTTCTGGATCAAGATGAATAGATGTGGGTCAGATGATCTGAGATCAGTGGTGGACCGTTGCGGTTAGGTAAACAGTATACAGTGATTAGGAGTACTACAGACCCAGATAAAGGGCCACAGCTACAGTCAGCAAAGCCCCATCCTGACAGGAATAAATATAATTGTGCCCTCCGGTTGAATGCAGCTTGTCTCCCTGTTACAGGTAGAGTTGAAGAACAGAGTTCCCATTGACTTGGCTGGAACACTGTGAGGGCATCACTCGATATCTGTTTATAGCCCAGGATTGTTAGGGAACATTCACCACCTCTCTAACCAATGCTTACTACACACCCAGACCGAAGATGACCAATGGTGCTACCAACACATAGAAAATAGTGATTTTTAGTAAGTGAACAAAACATTCTAAACATTGATTGAGTTATTTTGGAATTAAATCTGAATGTTATATTTGGAGAATACTCTACGACAAAAAGCAAGCTTGCAACCTAACCACTTCTCTTCAAGATTCAGTTCTATTCAGAATATTACTGAAGGTTAACTGAGTTTTTTTTAGCTGTAGCTATAGCGGTGGGTAAAGACGTTCAAGGCAAGCTATTCACAATTCCATAGAGAGATAGAAATAGAGAGAGTAAACATTTCTATAGATGTTCGTCATATACTGAAATATGCAATGTTCTTTTCAGTAAACCACTGAACACTTGAGGCATAAGAGACATGTATTATATCCTTACAAACTTTATTCAGAAAATACATTCCACATACCTCAGCTGTCCCTCATATTTCTCCAAGCAATGTATAAAACACTGTCTGTCATTTAATACGTCCAACAGTCCCCTTGACCAAAACCCTTTGATATCCATTGTCAAATGCAAGGACGTTTACATATCATCAAAGGCAACATAAATAGCTCTCTATGACATCAAAAGGAAATCTGGTGTTTGGGATTCCTCCTAGCCCAAGTCTAATCCCTGACTTGAGATGCATTCGTATCCCTCAAAGTTTGTCACCGCCTCGCCGCACACCGGCTAATAAACGCTGCGTCCCCCCTAAGCCATAAGGAGCATGGGAGAAAATAGTTGTGAGAGAAACTGCATTGTTTGCTGACAGCCATTTGCCACTCATTGTTCACATAGAACAATTTTATCCACAGGAAGGGGGGTAGTAAACAACTTTATTCTACTTCAAAAGTTGAATAAAAAGTACTATTTCTGGCAACCTCACCCCACCGTAAGTCTAGTCATCATGTCTTGTCATTAAGTATGGGAATAAGGCTCAGCTAGTTAACTCTTGAAACTAGGGGGAACTATTTTTATTTTTGGAAAAATAACGTTCCCAAAGTAAACCGCCTATTTCTTAGGAACAGATGCTAGAATATGCATATAATTGACAGCTTAGGATAGAAAACACTCTAATGTTTCCAAAACTGTCAAAATATTGTCTGTGAGTAAAACAGAACTGATATTGCAGGCGAAAGCCTAAGGAAAATCCAATCAGGAAGTGACTCATGTTTTGAAACCGTTGTGTTCCTATGCACCCCTATTGGCCACTGAAAGGGATATCAACCAGATTCCTTTTTCTACGTATTCCCTAAGGTGTCAACAGCAGTGTGACGTAGTTTCACGCCTTTATGTTGAAGAATGAGCGTAAACGACTACATTGCGTAAGTGTCCAGCTGAGGGCTCTCAGAGTGATTCTTGCGTAAAAGACAGAGGTAGTCATTTTTCCCCTCGCTCCTACTGAAAAGCCAATTGTCCCGGTTGATATATTATCTAATAGATATTTGAAAAACACCTTGAGGATTGATTCTAAAAAACGTTTGCCATGTTTCGGCGTTGTCGTGACCGCTATTTCCGGTGGATTTCCCAACATAACGTGAATTTTGGGTATAAAAATAATCTTTATGGAACAAAAGGAACATTTGCTGTTTAACTGGGAGTCTCGTCAGTGAAAACATCTGAAGATCATCAAAGGTGAACGGTTAATTTGATTGCTTTTCTGATTTTCGTGACCAAGCTTCCTGCTGCTAGCTGGACATAATGCTATGCTAGGCTATCGATAAACTTACACAAACGCTTGTCTTGCTTTGGCTGTAAAGCATAATGTAAAGCATCATTTCTAAATCTGAGATGACAGGGTGATTAACAAAAGGCTAAACTGTGTTTCACTATATTTCACTTGTGATTTCATGAATATTCATATTTTCTAGTAATATCTTTTGACCGTTGCGCTATGCTAATTAGTGTAGTTGATGACAATTCTCCCGGATCCGGGATGGGTAGTTCCAAGATTAAGGAATAAGCCTTCTCTCTTCACTGACTCAGCACTCTGTCTGAGTAATTTGCAACAGCTGTTTCATTGTTAGATAAAGAGCTTTGTCCCCTATTTGGTTATTTGGTAAGGGTGATGGTTATATGTGGAACCATAATGACGCAAATTACCCTTTGAGCCCTTCAACAGTTCTTTGCAGATCAGAAAAGGTTTCTTTCATCTTTTAGAGATAGCTAAAATGTAGGGACATACAAATATTTTGGGGCTTAGTCTGCTCACAGCTCTTTTTGTGCAACCGTGAGTGAGAATTTTATTCCAGTTGACCTAATCTGTTGTGTTATGTCATTACATGTTAAACATCACTATGGCCAGTAATGGTGTTTTGTGAAAAGAGACTCACGTAAGACCTTGTGTTTTGAGAAACGACTAAATCAGTGGTTCTCAATTCTATGCTCAGTGAGCCCCAGCCATTCCAGATCTCGTTCCAGTACACTGGATTCAACTTGTGAATGAAAGTAACTGCCCAGTGAACATCTCACTTTCCATATATATATATATATACTGTTAAAGACATGCTATGGAACTTAGGCGACTACTAAGTATTTTTTAAACCTTCCACTTTGGGCTGGATGTGCCAATGTGTAATTCATACATGCATCATCTATGAGCAGAATTACTGTCTTACCTCAATTAGCCATGAAATCACTAGTTTGAAAGCAACGTTTTTCTGGAAAATGTGCTGCGCCCTTTCCCTACATTTTCCCCCACCTGGTCCAGCACCATTGCAATTTGAGTTCAAACAATGAGCTTCAGCACCTCACCATACGAGTGACAGCTAGCAAGATGCACATCATGCACACACAGAAGAGCGAGAGAGAGCGCTATTACATGGTGCACATGGTGCACATATGTAGTACGCAATTTTCAGGGACCACTTTTGGCTCGTGAATGCTGCTTTCAGAACTACTGGCTAAAAAGTATAGAAAAGTACCGGAGAATCCCTTCAATTCATATCCAAATGATGTTGTTGACTTGTCCTATAGTTGTATGTGGCCAAAGCATAAATTGGAGAAGAAAAAAAACACTTCAAAACCCCCACGTTAAACTTGTATCACAAACAGACCATTTAAAAAATGCTTGCTATTTCCTTATAGAACATGTCATCTCCCTGAGGAGCAGCTAGCCAATCTGCGGTCTAGAGGAGGATGAGCTGGCCAATCATCGATCTACTTGTGTTAATATTTTTAATGACTCGTATACGCCCACACACCATTCTATTGTTTTATGTAACCTTTATTTAACTAGGCAAGTCAAACTTGGCACACCTGTATTTTGGGAGTTTCTCCCATTCTTCTCTGCAGATCCTCTCAAGCTCTGTCAGGTTGGATGGGGCGTCACTGCACAGTTATTTTCAGGTCTCACCTAAGATGCTCGATTGGGTTCAAGTCCAGGCTCTGGCTGGGCCACTCAAGGAAATTCAGAAAATTGTCTCGAAGCCACTCCTGCATTGTCTTGGCTGTGTGCTTAGGTTCATTGTCCTGTTGGAAGGTGAACCTTTGCTCTGGAGCAGGTTTTCATCAAGGATCTCTCTATACTTTGCTCCTTTCATCTTTCCCTTGATCCTGACTTGTCTCCCAGGACCTGCCGCTGAAAAACATCCCCACAGCATGATGCTGCCACCAACATTTCCTCCTGATGTAATGCTTGGAATTCAAGCAAAAGAGTTCCATCTTGGTTTCATCAGACCAAAGAATCTTGTTTCTCATGGTCTGAGTGTCCTTTAGGTGCCTCATGGCAAACTCAGAGCGGGCTGTCATGTGCCTTTTCCTGAGAAGTGGCTTCCGTCTGTCCACTCTACCATAAAGGCCTGATTGGTGGAGTGCTGCAGAGATGGTTGTCCTTCTGGAAGGTTCTCACATCTCCACAGAGGAACTCTGGAGTTCTGTCAGAGTGACCATCAGGTTCTTGGTCCCCTCCCTGACCAAGGCCCTTCTCCCCTGATTGCTCAATTTGGTAGGGTGGCCAGCACTAGGAAGAGTCTTCTTGGTTCCAAACTTATTCGATTGAAGGATGGCCCGTGTTCTTGGGGACATATAATGCTGCAGAATATTTTTGGTACCCTTCCCCAGATCTGTGCCCTTCCCCAGATCTCAGAGCTCTACAGACAATTCCTTCAACCTCATGGCTTGGTTTCTACTCTGACATGCACTGTGAACTGTGGGACCTTCCCGAATGCACTGTATATAGCACCAAAAAGGGATCCACTATGATTACAAGCCAAATAAACCTTTTTTTGGTGTGTTTAGCACCATGTTCACAATGAAAACTCTTTCTCATCCATCAAATAAGCACAAGGGCCTATCGATTTACTTAATGCGCATGTCCTTAGTAATGTTTACTGTCACACCCTGATCTTTTTCACCTGTCCTTGTGCTTGTCTCCATCCCCCTCCAGGTGTCGCCCATCTTCCCCATTATCCCGTGTATTTATACCTGTGTTTTCGGTCTGTCTGTGCCAGTTCATCTTGTTTGCCAAGTCAACCAGCATTTTTCTCCTAGCTCCTGTTTTTCCCAGTCCCTGTTTTTCCTCGTCCTCCTGGTACTGACCCTTGCCTGTCCTGACTCTGAGCCCGCCTGCCTGACCATTCTGCCTGCCCCTGACCTCGAGCCTGCCTGCTGCCGCCCTGTGCCGTTTTGGACTCTGAACTGGTTATGAACTCTTGCCTGTCCCCGACTTGCCTTTTGCCTACCTCTTGGACTATAATAAATATATGAGAGCTCAAACCATCTGCCTCCCATGTCTGTATCTGGGTCTCGCCTTGTGTCGTTATAGTTTACTGTGACAGTAGGGGTGAGTGGTTTTAAGGCAGGCATGATGAGGTCAGAATGGTTTGACTTGACAGTGGGGACTGCAGCAGTAGGATTAGCAGGAAGTGAATGTATCAACACCAGAGCCTTGGCCTGAATAATCAAACCCAGAGTTACCTCTGTAGAACTGTCATGGTGAGATTCGGCATGCATCTACACCGCCTGGAGACAAACTCAGAGAACACAATCAACGAGAAGTGACAGCAGCAAACTAGACTACTGCAGCAGCGACAGAGCCCCTGTCACTCGCCTGCTATTGGTTGATAATGGAAGAAGTGTGGTGTGCTAGTTTCTTTCTTTACAGTGGTCCAATCTTACATTTCTATTTTTAGAAATGAGAACTATTTTGTATTTAACAGTTTGATATAATATTGGAAAAGTGTGCATTCACCATCACACACACAAGACACTCAAGGTCAGGGGGATGGTGTCCTGTGAGTGTAGGGTTGACTAGTGAGCCTAAGGTGCCGGGACCCCTGACACTAAAATGGCCCCCCAGGCCCGTGTTTGGTTAGCAGCAAACAGCAGTATCCTGGTTCTGAGGAGAGGACTGACTGACTGCACATCATGGCTCACGCTGCAGCTGTCCTGCTGACAACGCACTGTTCCCTGACCTGGCCTGCACACAGCCATAGTCACACACACAGCAGCCTTGCTCTGACTGAGGACTCAGAGAGTGACAATCTTCAAAACGCACAAAGCACAGGGCCTCTTTAGAGAGCATCTCTGTCACACATACACAAACACCTCATATGTTAGTACAGGTAAAGGATGGAATGACAGAAAGTGTCTGCTTATGAAGTGGCCATGTAAAATCTAGTATCTATTTTCAGTACAAAATATAATATGTAAAACATGCAATACAACAACTGCTTTGCTTTAGGCCATTTCATATATCAGAGGAAGAGCCTTAATATTGTGAGCTTGAAAGTAGTGTGGGTGTTTGATAGCAGTATGTAGGTGATTGTACTCTGTTTCTGTGAAAACATTTTTTTCCTTCAAATTTCTGCCTGTTACCATCAAACAACAGACAGTGTGTGATGACAATCACTGCTGATGTAATTCTATCACCACAAAATACCATTAATGAAGCACATTCTTACATATCAGACATTATTTTTGACATTTGAGTCATTTAGCAGACACTCTTATCCAGAGCGACATACAGTTAGTGCATTCATTTTAAGATAGCTATTGGGGACATCCACATATCACAGGCATAGAAAGTACATTTTTGCATCAGAAAGACACGGAGAGACAGATAGACAGACATACAGACAGACAGGTAGCTAGCTAGCTGTTCACTGCCAGGTTAATTTCTCAACAACATCAGAAATGAAAGAAAGACAGAGAAAAAGCCATTAGTCTCCACCTCTATTGCCATGGAGACCAATAAACTCGGCAGGAGCCTATGTTAAAGACCATAATCTGAGATGCGCAGGACAGAAGCCTGCCAACCGCACCCCTGTAATAATAAAAAAATAAAAAATGATATAGAGATCTGAAGTCTTAATGCAGGCAGTTCATCATAATGTGATACGATTCTGAAGTCATTCATGTGTTTGAAATATTTTAGTCGGTCAGATTTTTTCCAAAGAACACTATTATCACTACATTCGTAAACTGTGAGTATAATGCAGGGATGAAATGATTCGTATTACCGTTTCAAATTTGAATTATCATTAAAACCGTGGTAATGAAACGTGTGTTTTGTTTTGCGTGAAAACATGGCGGAAGGCAGTGAAAGCGCCGGGAGATTTTTGAGCCTTCTAAGAGGACCAAATCTGAAGTGTGGTCGTATTTTTGGTTTTACAAGAGTGCCGAGGGAAACTTAATCGAAGATGGTCACCCTGTCTCCAGAACATGCAAAAACAATCGCTGCGAAAGGGGGCAACACTTCAAATCTCTTGAGTCATATTCGTGATCACCACCCACTACGTTATAGCCTACACAAGGTAAGTTAACTTTTAGCTCAATGCATGATGTGGGGACTTCGGAATGGGGGAAAATGTCATGGTTTGTCTGTCTGACTTGCTAATAGCTTGTCAATAATGTCAACTGAAGCGTTCAGTGTTACCTAGTCTTGTAAAAACACTACACGTTGTTCTGCTGCTGTATGATTGGGTGTCTGCAGACTCTATTCGCCCATTGCACACGATACCCAACCAACATAATTTGTTCATTTAAAATCCAGCAGACGTCGACTTGGTTGTAAAAGTGTTTCAACAGGAGGAACACTATAGACTCCTATAAAAGACTCCTGTATTTATGTAAATTGTCGGGCTCATTGCAATTACTATCACTGTCTTCTTAAGACTCATTTTGTATTTATGTAAATTGTGTGTGTGTGTGTGTGTGTTAATAATAATGTAACATAATAATAATAATAATAATAATACATGTGTTATTCCCTTGTTTACAGAGTGGGCGAGCAGCAGGCAAACCCTGTGATGCTACTGGTCCCTCCTCATCTACAGTTGTGACACAAACACTCGAGCAAACATTTATAAGGCAGGCTGCTTATGCACCCACATCAAAAATGCTCAAGACCTCATTGCAAAGGACATGATGCAATTTCAATTTGTTGAGAGGCCTGGCTTTCTGAGGCTGATGAAGGTTGACGTGCCTCAATACAAAGTCAGTGCTGCTAATTTAATTTGTGGTTTGTTTATTTGATTTGCTTACTTAAGGTTGTGTTCATTTAAATCTGCACTAGGGAAACTTTTACCTCTCATGGCCACATGGTGGCATCTTTAATGGTGACGTTATTATTTTAATGTTTATGCACACACACATTTCATAGTGCTGCTAATGTTCTTTGTTGTTTATTGGTTTTCAATATAAAACTTGGTGAAAGGATTTCAGTGTGTCTATCAGTACTTTTTGAAAATGTTCAGCACATTTTAATAATACTGTGATAATACTGATAGCCGTGATCATTTTGGTCACTATAATCGTCATGTGAAATTTTCATACCGTTTCATCTCTACAAGGGTTAATATACTATGAAGTGGATCTATTCTGTGGTGGCCCATAATCAGAAGTTACTGCACTTATTAATAGATAAAGAAGCTCCTGAAACACGTCATCCTGACTATCTTGTGTCAGCTCTAAGCCAGGGGTATATTCAACATCCAGGTGGTGGAGAAAGATCCTAACGTCCCATCACGTGGTGGGCAGATTGTAGAGGAATGGACCCAGGACTGCCTGGCACGTTGGCCGATACCCAAGCCTCACACACCATAGAGATCCTATAATTCTATAATGCACGCACGCACGTGTGCACACGTGAGACAGATGTTTTCAAATGGAGCCTCTGTGTGCCAATTCAAGACTCTGGCACACACACTCACACACACTCACACCGACATGGAGCCTGGGAGGGCGGGTGCTCATCTTTGAGAGATATGCAACCTGCTGGCCAGCCTGAAGAGCTTGTTGGCACCATGACTGCTCTATTATTGGCTCTACTCTGGGAGGCCATTTCTGAGAAGTAGCTGTAGTAGTTTAAAATCTAATTTTGTCACATGCGCCGAATACAACAGTGAACCTTACAGTGAAATGCTTACTTACAAGCCCTTAACCAACAATGCAGTTCTAAGCAAATCCCTAAAAATCCCTAGCCATTTGATTAGCTGTTCAGGAGTCTTATGGCTTGTGGGTAGGAGCTGTTTAGAAGCATCTTGGACATAGACTTGGCACTAGACTATGACTAGGGTGGCTGCCTGTCTGATGGTTCGTCGGAGGGCATAGCGAGATTTCTTATAAGCTTCCGGGTTAGAGTCCTGCTCCTTGAAAGTGTCAGCTCTACCCTTTAGCTCAGTGCAAATGTTTCCTGTAATCCATGGCTTCTGATTGGGGTATGTACGTGCAGTCACTGTGGATCCTACGTCCTCAATGCACTTATTGATAAAGCCAGTGACTGATGTGGTGTACTCCTCAAAGCCATCGGAAGAATCCCGGAACATATTCCAGTCTGTGATAGCAAAACAGTTCTGTAGTTTAGCATCTGCTTCATCTGACCACTTTTTTATTGGCCGAGTCACTGGTGCTTCCTGCTTTCATTTTTGCTTGTATGCAGGAATCAGGAAGATACGAGTTATGGTCAGATTTGCCAAATGGAGGGCAAGGGAGAGCTTTGCACGCATCTCTGTGTGTGGAGTAAAGGTGGTCTAGACTTTTTTAACCTCTGGTTGCACATTTAACATGCTGGTAGAAATGAGGTAAAACTGATTTAAGTTTCCCTGCATTAAAGTCCCTGTGCACTAGGAGCGCCGCCTCTGGATGAGTGGATGAGTGTTTTCCTTTTGCTTATGGCGGAATACAGCTCATTGAGTGCGGTTTTAGTGCCAGCCTCGGTCTATGGTGGTATGTAGACCGCTACAAAAAATACAGATAAACTCTCTAAGGTAGATAGTGTGGTCTACCGCTTATCATGAGATACTCTACCTCAGGCGAGCAAAACCCTGAGACTTCCTTCAATATCGTACACCAGCTATTGTTTACAAATATGCATAGGCCCCCGCCCTGTGTCTTACCAGAGAATGCTGTTCTGTCCTGCCGATAGAGTGTATAACCAGCAAGCTGTATGTTCTTAATGTCGTCATTCAGCCACGACTTGGTGAAAAATAAGATATTACAGTTTTTAATGTCCCGTTGGTAGGATATACGTTGTTTCAGTTCGTCCCATTTATTTTCCAATGATTCAACGTTAGCTATCAGAACAGAAGGCAAGGGCAGATTAGCCTCTCGTCGCTTGCATACTTGCATACTATTGTTTGTATAGATTTTAAAATATTTTCATTTTCCCATGATGTCAAGCAGAGGCACTGAGTTTGAAGGTAGGCCTTGAAATACAGCCACAGGTACACCTACAATTGACTCAAATGATGTCAATTAGCCTAACAGAAGCTTCTAAAGCCATGACATCATTTTCTGGAATTTTCAAAGCTCTTTAAAGGCACAGTCAACTTAGTGTATGTAAACTTCTGACCCACTGGAATTGTGACACAGTGAATTATAAGTGAAATAATCTGTCTGTAAACAATTGTTGGAAAAATGACTTGTGTCATGCACAAAGTAGATGTCCTAACCGACTTGCCAAAACTTTAGTTTGTTAACAAGAAATTTGTGGAGTGGTTGAAAAATTAATTTTAATGACTTCAACCTAATTGTATGTAAACTTCCGACTTCAACTGTATGTACAAAACAAGTTAAGAACAATGCAAAAAAACAAACAAAGGTTTGTATATAATGGGGATGGTAAATGGAGGGTCTGGAATCTTTGCAGCTTTGGAGCCACCTGGAGCAGAATCAGGCCCCCCTGGGCTTCACGGATGGGCCTCATCGCACTGCACCTCCACTGTGTGTGTGTGTATGTGGGGGGGGGGGGGGGGGGGGGGGGGGGGGGGGGGGGGGGGCTTTATGGGGTAAGGGTCTTCATTTTAATCCAGAGAACAAATGGACAGTGGCAGGTCCATCCAAAACTGGAGGGGGTGGGTTGAGAGGGGAAAACGGAGAAAGAGCGATTCGATAGGCTGAGCATCTGGTTAAATGTTCATCCAAGGTGGACATCCCTCCCTGATGGAGACACTGCTCTCCTCTACTCTCTCTGTGACTCCTTCAGGAACAAGAAGTGCTGTGTTATGCCGTCAGTGGGAGAGCAAATACTTCCTCTGGTGTTCTGATTATAGGAAATAGAGGAAAAAGAAGCACAGGTCTTTATGAAACCTTGTGTGTCATTGGCTGGTGGGGAGATCATTTAAAAAACTGACATGGATGAAAGTGGTAGAGGGGGTGTTGGAGCAGTGTTGTTGATGGAACACTCCAGCCAGGTATCCCCCTGGGAGCCTTGTGCATTATGGGACTTAAAGTGTGTTGCTTGCTCTCGCTCTGTATTGACTGGAGTAGTGGGTTCCAATCCTATACAATCCTTCTACTCCTTGAATGGGGAGTATGTATCAGCTTTAAGTCCCCCATGCTGCTAAAGCCTACAGAATGCCTTCTCTGTAATGGAGGAGCTCAATGGAAGCAAGCTGCTCCACTCATGACCACAGCAATACATTTAGGAGGCTTACTTGTTGGGCCATTCACTGGTATAAGAAGCAGTCTCTCTGAAATGTGGCAGTTTAAGGAAACAGCGTTCCTCTGTGAGGTACGTAGCCCTTAGGAATTTTCCTCTGTTTACCGGGTTATAAATTGAATCAACTTCCATTTTCTTTGTAATTCCTCAAGTTAATATTCAATACACCATATTCAAACAAATATGGTTAAAAACAGAGGTTTAAATTTGTCAGACCTTATTTTGGACATTGAGTCAGAGGTATAATATTGTTTTCACTATTTCCCACAGTTAACTTACAAACGGCATTATACAGAATAACTATTATCTGTTTAATTTCTACACAATCTATGGTTTGATGACTCTCACAGGGGATGTTACGGTCAATCACGCAATCATACTTTATAGTCCACCTTGTAAGACGCAATCAAGCCATACAGAAATGAAATATTAAACTGCCAATAAACCATCAGGAGCATCAAGACCCACTAAAGAGCGCTGTAATGCATCACAAACATTCAGGACCAAGTTGCTCTTTAAGTAGGGATTCTTAATGAAGATCAATATGGAATGCACAGGGTTATACTGCTGTGTCATTAAGTTGCCCCCACTAGGTCAGTCGGTCATGATATGTATTAGCCTCACAGTGAATTTAATAAAAAAGTGGTAGCTAAGTAGGTTTGTCATCATTGTTTTGTCCAAAGGCTGACCATCCCAAAGCAAACAGGACATACATGCAGGAAACTGTAAAAAACAAAAAAAACAGCAACATGCATTTCACAGGGTGTTTCCTAGTAAGACATTCTTTTGGAAGGATGAGGGTCTGCAGTGAATAAATACACGATGTACACAGCGCACCATGGCAGCACTGATTCACTTTGAAGTTGTTTGTTTGTTAAATGAGGCATGTTGCAACATTAATTAAAAGAAAGGCACTCAAACTGCAGTACTGGAAGGGAGCGGAAACATCCTGTTTCACTATGGGGCAATTAGGAGAGAGCGACACCAGTTGCCGGGGTGTTTGTTTCCTGATGCTGGGCGGGCAGTGTGAGCCCATCTGGTGTGTGTGGCCTCTCCCTCCCCCCTCTCTCTTTCTCTCCCTCCCAGCACCATCCAACATCACACCACAATACGATACAGGTAGGCAGTCTACTCATCCAGACTAACTAGCCAGCAGGTGTCAACAGGTAAGCATATAGTATGACGTAATCGGAAAACGACTAATTGAAAGTGTAATTGCTGTGGTTTATTTTCAGCTGCCTCAACAGCATTGCATTGCTGAGTTATCCTCTAGAATGGTGTTCTGATGTCATAGCAACAGCTTGTCCCACACTAGGTAAATAAATACATGGTCTACTGGGATTGAGTGGGCAAGTACTAATATACTGCAATGTGTAAGTGAGAGGAAGTAGGTTTGACACAGTAAACACTGTATTTTACACAAAAAAGACCGTTTGTACACCTTTAGGTATACTTCAGTATGTGGGAGGGCATCACATGATCATCATATAATAAGTAGCTTATGTTGCATCATATGATTCAATAAAATAAAATACAATTTTATTAGTCACATGGGCCAAATACAACAGGTGTAGGTAGACCTTAGTGAAATGCTTATTTACGAGCCCCTAACCAACAATGCAGTTTTAAAAAATATGGATAAGAATAAAAGTAACAAGTAATTAAAGAGCAGCAGTAAAATAACAATAGCGAGACTATATACAGTGGCTTGCGAAAGTATTCACCCCCTTGGCATTTTTAACCTGGAATTAAAATTGATTTTTTGGGGGGGGGTTGTATCATTTGATTTACACAACATGTCAACCACTTTGACGATGCAATTTATTTTATTTTATTGTGAAACAAACAAGAAATAAACAAAAAAACAGAACTTGAGCGTCCATAACTATTCCCCCCCCCAAAAGTCAATACTTTGTAGAGACACATTTTGCAGCAATTACAGCTGCAAGTCTCTTGGGGTATGTCTCTATAAGCTTGGCACTGGGATTTTTGCCCATTCTTCAAGGCAAAACTGAGTTGTATGGGTTCTGCTGGTGTACAGAAATCTTTAAGTCCTACCACAGATTCTCAATTGGAATGAGATCTGGGCTTTGACTCAGCCATTCCAAGATATTTAAATGTTTCCTCTCAAACCACTCGAGTGTTGCTTTAGCAGTATGCTTACGGTGATTGTCCTGCTCAAAGGTGAACCTCTGTTCCAGTCTCAAATCTCTGGAAGACTGAAACAGGTTTCCCAGAAGAATTTCCCTGTATTTAGTGCCATCCATCATTCCTTCAATTATGACCAGTTTCCCAGTCCCTGCTGATGAAAAACATCCTCACAGCATAATGCTGCTACCACCATGCTTCACTGTGGGGATAGTGTTCTTGGGGTGATGAGATGTGTTGTGTTTGCACCAGACATTGCGTTTTCCTTGATGGCCAAAATGCTCAATTTTAGCCTCATCTGATCAGAGTACCTCTTCCATATGTTTGGGGAATATCCCACATGCCTTTTGGCAAAGACCAAACGTGTTTGCCTATTTTTTTCTTTGAGCAATTACTTTTTTTCTGGCCACTCTTCCGTGGAGTGTACAGCTTATAGTGGTACTATGGACAGATAATCCAATCTGCGCTGTGGAGTTTTGCAGCTCCTTCAGGGTTATCTTTGGTCTCTTTTATGCCTCTCTGATTAATTCACTCCTTGCCTGGTCTATGAGTTTTGGTGGGCAGCCCTCTCTTAGCAGGTTTGTTGTGCTTCCATATTCTTTCCAATTTTTAATAATGGATTTAATGATGCTCTGTGGGATGTTCAAAGTTTCTGATATTTTTTTATAACCCAACCCTGATCTATACTTCTCCACAACTTTGTTGCTGACCTGTTTGGAGAGCCCCTTGGTCTTCATGGTGCCGCTTACTTGGTGGTGCCCCTTGCTTAGTTGTGTTGCAGACTCTGGGGCCTTTCAGAACAGGTGTATTGAGATCATGTGACAGTTAGATTGCACACAGGTGGGCGTTATTTAACTAATTATGTGACTTCTGAAGGTAATTGGTTGCACCAGATCTTATTTGTGGGCTTCATAGCAAAGGGGGTAAAGACATATGCATGCACCATTTTTACGTTTAATTTTTATTTTTTATTTTTTATGAAACAAGTTTTTTTTTTCATTTCACTTCACCAATTTGGACTATTTTGTGTATATCCATTACATGAAATTTAAATAAAAATCATTTTAAATAACAGGTTGTAATGCAACAAAATAGTAAAAATGCCAAGAGGGATGAATACTTTTGCAAGGCACTGTACCGGGGGGTACTGGGGCACCGGTTAGTTGAGGTAATATGTACATGTAGGTAGAAGAGACAACAGTCTATGACTAGGGTGGCTAGAATAGGTTTTGTCGTGCGCTCTTCACAACTGTCTTGGTGTGCTTGGACCATGTTAGTTTGTTGTTGATGTGGACACCAAGGAACGTGAAGCTGTCAACCTGCTCCTTTCGCTCAGTGCAGATGCTACCCGTAATCTATGGCTTCTGGTTGGGGTATCGTCACTGTGGGGAGAAAGTCATCGATGCACTTATTGATGAAGCCAGTGAATGATGTGGTGTACTCCTCAAAGCCATTGGAATAATCCCGGAGCATATTCCAGTCTGTGCTTGCAAAACAGTCCTGTAGTTTAGCATCTGCTTCATCTGACTACTTTTTTATTGATCGAGTCACTGGTGCTTCCAGCTTTAATTTTTGCTTGTAAGCAGGAATCAGTAGAATAGAATTATGGTCAGATTTGCCAAATGGAGGGCGAGGGAGAGCTTAGTATGCGTCTCTGTGTGTGGAGTAAAGGTGGTCCAGAGTTTTTTTCCCCCTCTGGTTGTACATTTAACATGCTGATTGAAATGAGGTAAAACTGATGTAAGTTTCCATGCATTAAAGTCCCCGGCTACTAGGAGCGCCGCCTCTGGATGAGCGTTTTATTGTTCGCTTATGGCGGAATACAGCTCATTCAATGCTGTCTTAGTGCCAGCCTCTGACTGTGGTGGTATGTAAACAGCTACAAAAAATACAGATAAATTCCCTAGGTAGATAGTGTGGTCTACAGCTTATCATGAGATACTCTACCTCAGGCGAGCAATAGCTCAAGACTTACTTAGATATTCCAAAGTTATTTATAAAAATACATAGCCCGCCGCCCCTTGTCTTATACCAGACACCGCTGTTCTATCCTGCCGGTACAGCGTATAACCAGCCAGCTGTATGTTGATAGTGTCGTTGTTCAGCCACGACTACGTGATGCATAAGATATTACAGTTTTGAACGTCCTGTTGGTAGTTTAATCTTGCTCGTAGGTCATCCATTTTCTTCTCCAACAATGGAGCGTTTGCTAGCAGAATGGAAGGAAGTGGGGGTTTATTTGATCGCCTACAAATTCCCAGAAAGCAGATCTCCCTTTTGCCCCTTTTTCTCTGCCTCCTCTTCACACAAATCACGGGGATCTGGGCCTGTTCCCGAGAAAGCAGTAGATTGTTATTGTTGGGCTCATCTGACTCATTAAAGGAAAAAAAGGATTCTGCCAGTCTGTGATGATTAATCGCGTGGTGAGTAATGTCCAGAAGTTATTTTCGGTCATAAGAGTCGGTAGCGGCAACATTATGTACAAAATAAGTTTCCAAAATAAGTTACAAATAAACAAACAAAAAAACACGATCGGTTGGGCACACGTAAAACATCTGCCTTCTTCTCCAGCGGCATTTTTAGCTGTTGGTATTGTCTTGCTAGGGCAATTTCATTTAATTGCTGTCTTTTACTTAGTAGCCTACTTAAATCATTGCTCAGTACTTGTGACTTGCTGTGGACTAGTTTCAGGCCTATTTGTCTAACAGTCTTGCTAATTTGTGGGTGTATTGTATGTTAGGGGGTGTTTTCTTCACCTCTACTAGGCAATCAGCATCAGTTCTGGGAGGTATGTCTTTCACCTTTGCTAGGAATTAGTGTTAGTACTTTTAGTTCCCCCTCATTTTTCAGTGGCAGCTGTAAATGGTGGTATTGTCAAACGACAATGTTGTTGCCGAAACAAAGACGTTCTTCCGAGTTGTTCTGCCAAGTTGTTTGAGGAAGTAAAGAGAGGAAGGCTCCACATCACTCTCTCACTTGAGTATCTTACCTAGTTATTTTCTGATGATCTCATTTAGCTCTTTTGTAGCTTTGGCAAGTATGTGTGTGATTTCTATCCCAGTTCGCTCCTCTCTCTGTAGGTTTTAAAGATGCTCACGACCCGGTGACTGCAACCCATATCATTTTTTGTACCCTGCGTGCACAACCCATGTGGATTTCCTAGTCTCCGGCAGCATTTGGAACTGCCAATCTGCGTTCAATAAAGCAGAGTTAATCTCAGCCTATATTGCCCTTCAGTCCCTACACTTTGGCACCGACAGAGACATGGGTCACCCCAGAGAACGCTGCTATTCTAGCTGCTCTCTCGTCATCTGACTAGGTGTTCTCTCATAGTCCGAGGGCATCTGGTCGTCATGGTGGTGACTCATGCTACTCATTTCTGGAGATTTTCTATTTTCTCCCTCACACACCTGATCATCTCCTAATTTGAATTCCATGCAGTCACTGTCACTTGTCCACTCAAGCCTAACATTGTTGTCATCTATTGCCCACCAGGTGCCCTTGGAGAGTTCCTCAATGAGCTTGACACCTTGATAAGCTAATTTCCTGATGATGGCTCACCACACATCGTACTAGGCGGCTTCGACCCCCCGACGCCTGACTTCAATTATTTTCTTTACACCTCATTCTTTCCCCTCCTTGCATCTTTTGATCTCACTCTTTCTCAGTCACCTCATACTCACAACGCAGGCAATATGTTGTACCTCATCTTCACTAGAAGCTGTTTGCCTACTAATCTCACTGTAACCCCCCTCCGTGTCTCTGATTCCTACTTTGTTTACTTTTCTCTCCTCCATCCCTACCCAGATGCGCCACTGCAATCTTTGCTGTCTCTCTCCCACTATTCTCTCCTCTTCTATCCTATCCTCTGTCTGCTAAATCCTTCTCCCTCCTGTCTCCTGACTCTGGCTCTTCGACCATACTTTCCTCCCTGTCTGCATCTCAGTGTCCCATATCCTCCCGGCCGGCTCGACCTTCCCCTCCTGCTCTATTGCCAAATGACTCACTGCGTGCTAACAGAACAGGGCTCCTGGCAGCTGAGCGGAAATGGAGGAAAACTAAACTTCTGGAGGACCTATCATCCTTCCACTCCCTCCTCTCCACCTTCTCTTTCTCAGTATCTGCTGCTAAAGCTGCTTTCTATCACTCTAAAAGCTTCTGCCTCCAGCCCTGTGAAACTCTTCTCCACTTTCTCTTCCCTCCTTAATCCTCCACCTCCTCCCCCCTCACTCTCTGCGAACGACGTTGTCAACCACTAATGAAAAAAAAAGGTTGACGGCATCCGCTCCTCATTCACTCAGCCTACTGAGCCCACTAATCCCACTCACACAGAACTACCCTACACCTTGACCTCTTTCTCCCCTCTCTTGACAGATTAAATCCTGTGACTAGTGATGTCCGGCTGGCCAGGTGAACAGTGTTTCCTCCGACACATTGGTGCGGCTGCCTTCCGGGTTAAGCGAGCGGGTGTTAAGAAGCACGGTTTGGCGGGTCATGTTTCGGAGGATGCATGACTCGAAATTTGCCTCCCGAGCCCGGTGGGGAGATGCAGCGATGTGACAAGGTTGAAATTTGGGAGAAAAGGGGGGTAATTAAAAAAATATATTTCCCTTATTTATTTTATTTCCAAAACACTTGAGCCTGCTGTCTGACCAACTCTCTCGCTATCTCTCTCAGACTTATCTTCTTGACCCTAACCGGTCAGGCTTCAAGGCAGCTCACTCAACTGAGACCGCTCTCCTCTGTAACACTGTTACAGAGGCTCTCTGTTCTGCCAAAGCTGACTCTCTCTCCTCTGTTGTCATCCCCCTAGATCTATCCGCTGCCTTCAACACAGTTTACTATCAGATCCTCCTGTCCACCCTCTCAGGGTTGGGTGTCTCAGGCTCTATCAGATCCTCCTGTCCACCCTCTCAGGGTTGGGTGTCTCAGGCTCTATCAGATCCTCCTGTCCACCCTCTCAGGGTTGGGTGTCTCAGGCTCTATCAGATCCTCCTGTCCATCCTCTCAGGGTTGGGTGTCTCAGGCTCTATCAGATCCTCCTGTCCACCCTCTCAGGGTTGGGTGTCTCAGGCTCTATCAGATCCTCCTGTCCACCCTCTCAGGGTTGGGTGTCTCAGGCTCTATCAGATCCTCCGGTCCACCCTCTCAGGGCTGGGTGTCTCAGGCTCTATCAGATCCTCCTGTCCACCCTCTCAGGGCTGGGTGTCTCAGGCTCTATCAGATCCTCCTGTCCACCCTCTCAGGGCTGGGTGTCTCAGGCTCTATCAGATCCTCCTGTCCACCCTCTCAGGGTTGGGTGTCTCAGGCTCTGCACACTCCTGGATTGCATCCTACCTGGCAGGTCACTCCTACCAGGTGGCGTGGAGAGGATCTGTGTCTGCACCATGTGCTCTCGCTACTGTTGTCCCCTAGGGTTCGGTTCTCGCTATTTTTAAAACAATCCATAGAAATGTAATTTAATCCACCAGAAAAGACAGAACAAACAAAAACTCAGATATACATTTTTAAATGTTTTAAAAAGGTATAATCTTTGTAAATTACATCATGAATAAAGGCAGTGGTTAAGGGCGCTGTACTGCAGCGCCAGCTATGCCATCAGAGACTCTTGGTTCGCGCCCAGGCTCTGTCGTAACCGGCCGCGACCGGGAGGTCCGTGGGGCGACGCACAATTGGCCTAGTGTCATCCGGGTTAGGGAGGGCTTAGCCAGTAGGGATATCCTTGTCTCATCACGCACCGGGCGCAGTGCGCGCTAACCAAGGTGTTTCCTCCGACACATTGGTGCGGCTGGCTTCCGGGTTGGATACACGCTGTGTTAAGAAGCAGTGCGGCTTGGTTGGGTTGTGTATCGGAGGACGCATGACTTTCAACCTTCGTCTCTCCTGAGCCCGTACGAGAGTTGTAGCGATGAGACAAGATATTAGTTACTAAAAACAATTGGAAACCACGAAATTGGGGAGAAAAACGGGTAAAAATTCAACAAACAAAAAAACAAGATTTTTGAGGTACCGATTCCATGGCACACGGTTTATGAACTGTGCAAAACTTGGATTTTTAAAATGTTTTATTATACAGAATTCTTTCAACCAATAGAATGTTATTTATATGGGGGATACAACCTTCCCAGCTCTGCCTCTGTGAAGAGGCAGAACCATTAGATCATTTGTTTTGGTACTGTCAATATGAAGTTTATTTTTGGTCACAGGTCCAGGAATGGCTGAAGAATTGCAATATTTACCTGGAGCACTACTAGGCGATCTGAAAAGTGGCAGGCCTAAGCGTTGTTGTTCACTAGTTTGCTCCAATTGGGGGAGGGGTGGTAAGGTTAGAGGGTAATAAAGGAAATATATTTTTAAAAGATATGTGTGTGTGCGGATGTATGTGTATTTGCAAAAACAATATATGGGGGATTGGAAGTGATGCAGACAATTACATTGGTGGAAGCTATAGTCTTTCTGCAATATTAAAGTTGATCTACCCCCTAATATTTTTTTTAAGTCACTCGGCTCTGCCAGATCCTCACATGCTCTCCCATCATTGCTTTGCGGATTACACTCAACTACCCTTCTCCTTCCCCCTTCTGACACCCAGGTGGGGACACACATCTATGCGTGCCTTGCATACATCTCAGCTTGGATGTCGGCCCGCCACCTCAAGCTCAACCTCGACAAAACAGAGCTGCTCTTCCTCCCGGGGAAGGCCTGCCCGCTCCAAGATCTCTGCACAACACCCTGTCGTTCTCTGAAAACATTTTAAAAAGTGACTCACTCCTGCAGGATCATAGTCTACAATATCCGTAGAGTACGACCTTTCCTCACACAGGAAGCGGCGAAGGTTTTAATCCAGGCACTTGTAATTTCCCGTCTAGACTACTTCAACTCTGTTGGCTGGGCTCCCCGCTTGTGCCATCAAAGCCCTGCAATTTATCCAGAATGCCACAGCCCGCCTGGTTTTCAACCTTCCTATATTCTCTGATGTCACTCCGCTCCTCTGCACACTCCACTGGCTTCCAGCCAAAGCTCGCAACATCTTCAAGACCCTGGTGCTTGCCTATGGACCAGCAACGGGAACTGCCCCTCCTTACCTTCAGGGTATGCTCAAACCCTACATCCCAACACGTGCACTCTGTTTCACCACATCTGGTCTCTTAGCCCTCCCACCTCTACAGGAGGGCAGCTCCCAACCCAGTCACAGCTCTTCTTTTTCCTGGCACCCCAATGGTGGAACAAGCTTCCCCCTTAAATGACAGAGTTCCTGCCCATCTTCAGAAAAGTCTGAAACCCTACCTCTTTGAATAGTTCTTAAATAACTCTCACAGCGCCCCTGACGAACAGGGGACTGTTAACTAATCAAAACATGAAAACTATTACCATTGAAGACTACGTACGTGTTTTAATTCAGAACTCTGGTGAAAGTGTTGACAATTGTACTCCAAAAATAAATCAACAGAAAATGTGCCTCATTCTCTGTGACCAGAACTTGAAACTACAACCTGTGATGCATACTATGCACAGATTAGAAATATGACAGTCTTCCAAATACAAAATAGCCTACCAGCATCATCCTACACAAAATGTAGTCATTAGTACAGATTGACGATGCACTGATGCTACCATAAATCACTTATACATGGCGTCCTAAGAATGATACTTCACACACAAGACAAGGTCTGCGTCCCAAATGGCTCCCTATTACTAATATACTGCACTACTTTTGCTCATAGGTTAGTAGTGCACTACATAAGGAATATGGTGATATTTGGGACGTATCGAAGGAGAGGCATCATCTCCATGACAGGATTCAGTATGAACACAACGGTTGACAAAATGAGGATGCAGCTAGAGAATCCATTGGATTCAATAAAGAGTGTTGTACTGTATTCATTGCAATGTACATAATAGCTCTATACAAGCTCTATACATAAGGGACTGACTCATGAAGTTAGTTGTATAGCAGAAGCCTGGCCCATTGACTCGTTAAACTATACAACCGTTATAGGATCACTCTGATGATGATCAATCTTCCAGAGATAGTGTACTTCTACAGTAGTGAGAGAGAACATGGACACTGGGCGTGACCAGAAAGCAGAACTCTAGATGTTTTCTTCCAGCGCCAGTGAATTCTGTGCTTAAATGATGTGTTCCGAATCCAATTGCCAGTGAGCTATCGTAGAAGAAGGTGGGTGGTGGCACAAGAGGATCTGGAGCAAAACCTCAACGGTTTGGTCCAGCTGGTAGACAGTGGTCGAAAAAGTACCCAAATGTCACACTTGAGTAAAAGTAAAGATACCTTAATCGAAAATGACTCAAGTAAAAGTAAAAGTCACCCAGTAAAATGCTACTCGAGTAAAAAGAAAAACAGTGTTTGGTTTTAAATATACATAAGTATCAAAAGTAAAAATAATTTCACATTCCTTATATTAAGCAAACCAGACGCCATGATTGACTTGTTGTTTTAATAAACACTCCAACACTTCCACAATCATTTACAAAAGAAGAATGTGTTTAGTGAGTCCTCCAGATCAGAGGCAGCATGGATGACCAGGGATTTTCTCTTGATAAGTGTGTGAATTGGACCATTTTCCTGTCCTGCTAAGCATTGGAAATGTAACGAGTACTTTTAGGTGTCAGGGGAAATGTATGTAGTAGACTATTTTCTTTAGGAATGTAGTGGAGTAAAACAAAGTCATTAAAAATAGAAATAGTAAAGTACAGATACACTAAAAAACGACACAGTGCATTCGGAAAGTATTCAGAATCCTTGACTTATTCCATATTGTTACATTCTAGCCTTATTCTAAAATGTATTAAATTGTTTTTATTTCTCATCCATCTACACACAATACCCCATAATGATGACGCAAAAACAGGTTTGGCAGCGATTACAGTCTCGAGTCTTCTTGGGTATGACGCTACAAGCTTGGCACACCTGTATTTGGGGAGTTTCTCTCATTCTTCTCTGCAGATCAACTCAAGCTCTGTCAGGTTGGATGGGGAGTGTTGCTGCACAGCTATGTTCAGGTCTTTCCAGAGATGTTCGATCGGGTTTAAGTCTGGGCTCTGGTTGGACCACTCAAGGACATTCAGTGACTCGAAGCCACTCCTGCGGTGTCTTGGCTGTGTGCTTAGGGTCATTTTCCTGTTGGAAGTAGAACCGTCGCCCCAGTCTGAGGTCCTGAGAGCTCTGGGGCAGGTTTTCATCAAGTATCTCTCTGTACTTTGCTACGTTCATCTTTCCCTCGATCCTGACTAGTCTCCCAGTCCCTGCCGCTGAAAAACATCCCCACAGCATGATGCTGCCACCACCATGCTACACCATAGGGATGGTGACAGGTTTCCTCCAGATGTGACGCTTGGCATTCAGGCCAAAGAGTTCAATCTTGGTTTCATCAGACCAGAGAATCTTTTTTTCTCGTGGTCTGAGAGTCTTTAGCTGCGAATTGGCAAACTCCAAGCGGGATTCATGTTCCTTTAAGGAGTGGCTTCCATCTGGAATAAAGGCCTGATTGGTGGAGTGCTACAGAAATGGTTGTCCATCTGGAAGATTCTCCCATCTCCATAGAGGAACTCTGGAGCTGTCAGTGAACATCAGGTTCTTGGTCACCTCCCTGACCAAGTCCCTTCTCCCTCGCTTGCTCAGTTTGGCCGGGCGGACAGCTCTAGGAAGAGTCTTGGTGGTTCCAAACTTCTTCCATTTAAGAATGATGGAGGCAAATGTGTTCCTGGGGACCTTTAAAGCTGCAGAAATGTTTTGGTACCTTTCCCCAGATCTGTGCCTTGACACAATCCTGTCTCGGAGCTCTACGGACAATTCATTTGACCTCACATCTTGGTTTTTGCTCTGACATACACTGTCAACTGTGGGACCTTATATAGACAGGTGTGAGCCGTTCCAAATCATGTCCAATCAATTGAATTTGCCACATGTGGACTCCAATCAAGTTGTAGAAACATCAAGTATGATCAATGGAAACAGAATAATGCACCTGAGCTCTATTACGAGTCTCATAGCAAAGGGTCTGAATACTTATGTAAAAAAGGTAGCTGTTTATTTTTAATACATTTGCAAAAATCTCTATAAATCTTTTTTCACTTTGTCATTATAGTGTGTGGATTGATGAGGAAAAAAATATTTAATCAATTTTAGAACAAGGCCATAAAGTAACAAAATGTGGAAAAAGTCAAGGGGTCTGAATACTTTCCGAATGCACTGTATATACTGTATACACTGAGGCTGCCTGGCTGCTCATTTGAAATGCAATCAGGTGTATTCCATTGTTAAATACAGTACACACATTCATTCCTGGGTTTCTTTATTTTTACTATTTTCTACGTAGTAGTATAATAGTGAAGATATCAAAACTATGAAATAACACATATGGAATCATGTGTAACCAAAAAAGTGTTAAACAAATCAAAATATATTTTATATTTGAGATTCTTTGAAGTAGCCACCCTTTGCCTTGATGACAGCTTTGCACACTCTTTGCATTCCTTCAACCAGCTTCATGAGGTAGTCACCTGGAATGCATTTCAATTAACAGGTGTGCTTTGCTAAAAACTAATTTGTGGAATTTGTTCCTTCTTAATGCATTTGAGCCAATCAATTGTGTTGTTACAAGGTAGGGGTGGTATACAGAAGATAGCCCTATTTGGTAAAAGACCAAATCCAAATACCAAGTTCAAAGAACTTTGAAAGTTTCTTCAAGTGCAGTTGCAAAAACCATCAAGCGCTATGATCAAACTGGCTCTCATGAGGACCGCCACAGGAAAGGAAGACCAAGAGTTACCTGCAAAGGATAAGTTCATTCGAGTTAACTGCACCTCAGAAATTGCAGCCCAAATAAATGCTTCAGAGTTCAAGTAACAGACACATCTCAACATCAACTGTTCAGAGGAGACTGCGTGAATCAGGCCTTCATGGTCAAATTGCTGCAAAGAAACCACTACTAAAAGACAACAATAATAAGAAGAGACTTGCTTGGGCCACGAAACACGAACAATGGACATTAGACCGGTGGAAATCTGTCCTGTGGTCTGATGAGTCTGAATTTGAGATTTTTGGTTCCAACCGATCTGTCTTTGTGAGACACAGAGTAGAACGGCTGTGTAGTTCCCACCGTAAACCATGGAGGAGGAGGTGTGATGGTGTGGGGGTGCTTTGCTGGTGACACTGCCAGTGATTTATTTACCAGCATGGCTACCACAGCATTCTGCAGTGATACGCCATCCCATCTGGTTCGCGCTTAGTGGGACTATAACCCAACACACCTCAACAGGACAACAGGACAATAACAGGACAATTCAACAGGACAATAACCCAACACACCTCCAGGCTGTGTAAGAGCTATTTGACCAAGAAGAAGAGTGATGGAGTGCTGCATCAGGTGACCTGGTCTCCACAATCACCGACCTCAACCCAATTGAGATTGTTGGACCGCAAAGTGAAGGAAAAGCAGCCAACAAGTGCACAGCATGTTCGTAAACTCCTGTTGGAAAAGCATTCCAGGTGAAGCTGGTTGAGAGAATGCCAAGAATGCAAAGCTGTCAAGGCAAATGGTGGCTACTTTGAAGGATCTCAAATATAAAATATATTTTGATTTGTGTAAAAACATTTTGGTTACTACATGATTCCATATGATATTTCATGGTATTAATGTCTTCACTATTATTTTTACAGTGTAGAAAATAGTAAAAATAAAGAAAAACCCTTGAATGAGTAGGTGTGTCCAAACTTTTGACTGGTACTGTAAGTGTCAATCCAAAGATGTGACTACGGTCACACAGCTCAGACACCCATGCATACCCCACAAAACATGCTACAACAGGTCTCTTTACAGTCCCCAAGTCCAGAACAGACTATGGGAGGCGCACAGTACTATATAGAGCCATGACTACATGGAACTCTATTCCACATCAAGTAACTGATGCAAGCAGTAAAATTAGATTTAAAAAATAGATAAAAAACACCTCATGGAACAGCAGCGACTGTGAAGCAACACAAACATAGGCACAGACACCTGCATACACACACGATAACATATGCACTATACACACACACACACACACACACACACACACACACACACACACACACACACTTAGTACTGTTTATATGCTAGTGGTGAAGTAGGGGCCTGAGGGCACACAGTGTGTTGTGAAATCTGTGAATGTATCATAATGTTTTTAAAATTGTACAAAACTGCCTTCGTTTTGCTGGACCCCAGGAAGGGTAGCTGCTGCCTTGTCATAATAAATACAAACACTTAGGGGGAGGTTTGACAGACATATTATTAACCCCACAGCTGCAATTGAAAGGGGAAAACTTTACTGAAAACTTTACATTGTGTGTGTGAAATACAGAAAATGCATTTGAAAAAAGGTTACTGATAATTCAGAAATAACTGAATTATTCAAACCATAAACCATTTCCAATGTGAGTGTTTGGAGAAATATCTGATGGAAACCTGTTTGGACAAACAATTACAGAGTCATCGTGCTAATAATATACATGGTGATGATGTCATGTCATAACCGTTGTCAAGAACCAGCATGGCTCACACGGGGTCTGATGAACTTCATTAACACACAGCCATTTATAAAACCTTGTCTGTGTCTCAAATGGCACCCTATTACCTATATACTGCACTACTTTGACCAGGGCTTCTGGTCCAAAGTAGTGCACTACATAAAGAATAGGGTGCCATTTGGGATGCCACCCTCAACTTTGCCTGATTTCCCCAGACTACTGTGCTCACTGCCGTGTCTCAACAATACCCTGTCTACTCTCTGAGGATACACACCCTGGTGGAGTCAGATCTACAGTATTCTCAATGCACCAGACAATGTGACATAACAATGATGAAACTAAATGGGGCGACAGGTTGCCTAGCGGTTAGAGCGTTTGGCCAGTAACCGAAAGGTTGCTGGATCAAATCCCTGAGCTGACAAGGTAAAAAACATGTCGTTCTGCCCCTGAGCAAGGGAGTTAACCCACTGTTCCCCGGGTGCCGTGGATGTCAATTAAGGCAGCCCCCCCCCACACCTCTCTGATTCAGAGGGGTTGGGTTAAATGCGGAAGACACATTTCAGTTGAAGGCATTCAGTTGTACTACTGAATTTCCTTTCCCTAAATGCTCAAGTGCTGAAGTGTGGCAGTGTCAAGGAGTTACATAAAGGAGTCAAGGGTGCAAGCCCCCATGAAATGTACATTATCGTAGATGATGTGATGCCCTTATCATGCATGGCCAGGAGATAAACAGGAAATCAATAAAACATAATATCACATGCAAATAATAATGCATGTGCGAACACACCCACATTAAATTAGCCCAGTCGCAGATAACATGTGTGTGACTGGAACAGAATGGATACAAAAATAGGATGGCACCAGAGAGAAATTGAATTGAGAATGGAAGCAATATCCATTAATAGCTTGTTACGCCCCCTGTATTTACTTCAAGAAATTTTTGAAGTTAAAAGCTCAATGTCATTAACAATGGATTTGCAATGTGATTTTATTCAATATCATGCCTCAGTATATGTTTCTATCAATAGATTTTGAACTTGATGTGGGTGAATTTACAATCCATTTCTTCTGAAATGACATGCTTTTTGCAAAAAAGACTGTGTATTGACGCCCTGGTCCACACACACACATACACACACACACACACACACACAATGTTCAGAACCCAAATGTCTCCGATACATATTTGATATATTCTTAATTTAGGGAGAACAATGTGGTTTATTACTGTTTCTTTCCTCACACATAATGTACTTGTTTGTAAATAATAGGCCTAGTCGTAAAGAGTTTCCCATTTGTATGCTAAGCTGGGCTAGATACATCTAGCCCTATACTGTATGGTGTGAGGAATTCAATTGAACATGCACAACGTCGAGCTCGCCATTGGACCAAACACATTCACAAGGATATCACATCATGAAACATGATACCATTTTGTTTTGCGACAGATTATTTTCTCTCCCTATGATTGCTTATTTAAGATGTAACACCTATAACCCACCAAGAAGCTACTCAGGGTATGCTACTCAAAATGCTTTGCAGTGCGCGTAAAACCTGAAATGTTGTACGTTCTATGGCAGTTGGTGCCTAATAATTAATAACAGTAGACCCTCTTGGGCATGATGGGAGCTAAGTGTAGGCTATGAGGTACGTGCAGTCAGAAGTTAACACACGTAGGCTAATGGGCTGCAACTCTCTTCATTCCAAAGAGCATATCAAACGCTTACCTCCATATCTGTCCAAGCTGCAAGATGTGGGTGACGGATTGCGCGGACCATATGAATACTGAACAGGACGCCGACCTTTTCTTATTAGTCGGGGTTGCCGTGCTGCTGTTGCTGTTGGTTGTGGTGTTGCTCTTGCTCGCGGTGGACGCCTGTCTTTGAGGTGTGGACGGTTGGGCGCCCACATCTCCATGTGAAGCAGAACCGCTCAGCAGCTTCCCGTCCATGTGGGATGAGCAGTTTGCCGCACCGGTGGCATTGGAGCCCTCGTCGGTGCTGAAATCGTGGACGAACCACCGAAAACTAAAGACTTGGACGGAGAACGACCCTAGCACAACAAAAAATAGCGTGAGCCCGAACCACCAGTAGTCGCGACGGAGGTAATAGTCGACAGAAAGCCAAATGTCGGTGCCTACATCGGCGAAATACACCACCACTGCAGCGAGAATCCATAGACAGTCCCATATCGTGTATTTTGTTTGCTGCTCTCTGCCAAGGCGAAGACATGTCGAATTAGAACCACAGCACCGTGATTCCCCATTCACGAATTCCCCATCCCCGGTTCCCGAATCCGGCTGCGATCCTGGAACGAGTCCCTGTACTGAGCCTGAGTGGTCCGAATTCTGCAAAGGCGTGAACGCTACATCGCTCTTTCTAATTTTTAATACCCCATCAGATTTAGCGGCCATTATCGTAGCTTTTTCTTTCTCCTCCAGCCAACACCGTCTTTTCTCCTCCCGTTTTCTTGTCTCCCCCTCGGCTTCTGTGTTCCAGGCGAAGAGATACTGGGCTGGGCGACCTCCTCTTCCGCCAGCTACAGCGCCGCCTGTTCATAACAAAGCAACCCTACCGCTCGGCAGCGGGTACGAACCATATGCTCTCCCATGGCACATACTTGAAACTATGACATCATTGCTTCGCAACTCTTCCTCAGTCGCTCCTCACCTCACATTTCTCCTCAATAGCCACAATAGAGCTACAGCATATTGCAATTCACTCTTGAAAGGCCTAATTAAACCAAATGTATAGGCTAATTTAAAAAACATATATCTATAGGCTATATATATATTCCAAAGCACTTCAATAAAATGAATCGAAGGCCTGGCCAATATTTCAGGTAGGTTATACTTGACCAACGATGAGCAAAATACAATAGGCTATTAACCTAATCCAGACCCACTAGGCAAAAACTGGTTGAATCAACGTCGAATCAACATAATTTAAACGTTGAATCAATGTGGAAAACTGATTGGATTTGCAAAACGTCATCAACTTCAGAGAATTTTGTATTTTTTTCACCCAACCTTGAACCTAAATCACGTTGAATTCATGTTAGTTGACAACTCAACCAAATGTAAATAAAAACTAGACGTTGAACTGACGTCTGTGCCCAGTGGGGAGGGAATAGGGCTCTCCTGCTGCCACTATGAAATAATACAATAGCTATAAATAACTGGAGCAGTGACGCACGCACCCACTAGAAAGTGTTGATTTGTGGTTAAGAAGTAAATTATCCCACTATTCACATATGTAGCCTATTTCTCATCTGGGTATTCTGGTACAGTGCGTACAACGGTTCAGCACCATGGACAGCTCCCGCGTCAACTCACTTTCATACTGTAGCCTACTGCTACCCTCGTACAGAATACGCCGTTAAGCAATCAAGTCCCGTCATTAATTACTAGAGGGTCCCGACACTGTCATTGACTGTGATTTTAATGAATGATCTCCGCAGTTATAACAGGCTATGCCTTGACCGCACCATAGGCTATTTGAAGCACAGCCGCACAACCGCTGTGATTTTGACACGCCCTCCTCGCAGCTTGGCTGCACGCATGGCCAGAGGACGACCACGCTATATAACTGCACAACCTCAAAACACGACCACAACCTTAATTCAATGGTATTTTGTTGAAATGCTGAACAGTGGCACTAAAATATTATTATTTGCGATTTAAAACTGAGAGATTGATTGTATTAGCTGTCTAAAATGAGGGAAATAGTTAATGAATTGTGTGCATGTGTGAGAGGTGGAGAGCATCCAGATATAAATATGGACCCTGTCACAAAGAAAAATATATCCATGCCCCATGACTGATTGACAGATAGGTGATGCTACAGAGGAGTGAGAATGAGGAGATGGGGGAAAGAGGACAACTCTATAGCTCTATATTCCTAAACACTATAACACACTCATAATGGCTTATACAGTGGCACTGCGGCACCTAGGGGCCCCGAATGACAACCGTAGCCTCCCTCCCAGGCAGCCAATCTGCGACGCATGGTAAATCTTCAAAGATGTGACCATCTGTCATTAGTGGTGCAGGGGAGGATAAATACCTTGGCGTGACTCGAACTGCTAGTGTTTGGCAGATCCCATTTCAAGCCCCACTGACGTGAAGATGAGCGTCACACATCTCCTTCCACCACTGGCCAGTGTTGTGCCGTGATGCTGTACCTGTGGCCATCTCTCTCTCTCTCTCTCTCTCTCTCGCTCTCTGACTGCCACAGCCACACCACTTATGGGTGACTAGGCCAGAATGATGGTGCTGTCACCTTGCCTGGCTACACAGACTCCTTGCTCTGGCCAAACGCTACGCCACACCCACGGACGTTAGTTTCTTCTCCGCAATGAGTCTGGATCTGAGTACCTCCCCAACCCTTCACCGAATGTGAACACATTCGGGGCCGTCTGATAGGTCCAGAAACCGATGGGTTGGGCCAGAGCCAGAACACACGTAGGTAAAGCAGCGGTTTGGAAATGTGTAGCCTCTGCCAAGTCCACAACAACTAGATGTTCTGGTTTTCAGGGGAAATGAAAGAGAGCCTGTGGCGTGGCATCCTATTTTGGACATTAAGAAGGCAACACTCCATCTTAACTCCTCCTCCACATTTACTGGATTGGTTGAACAGTGCAGAAGAAAACCTCCTGTGCCAGTTTTCTTCCAATCTTGTCAAGACCAGTATGTAGGGGATCTAGTTTCAGGTGTTTATTTTCAAGCCTGCTACGATGGGTTATAAAATGAGTCATTGGCTTTGATACTCTGATTGGTTAGAGAAGATCCAATCACTGACAATGCCTTTCGTGCACCTCATCACCATAAAGAACTTCAATGATGGCAGTCTCGGACTAAAGTATGTAGCGAACGACAGAGCAGCGAGAGAATTTAGTGTGAGCTGTCAGGCTAGCTGTCACCTGGTGCTGGATCCTCTCCTAGCTCACCTGTCACATCATAAACACAACACACTGTGGAGGAATGGCTCACTCCGTACCAACCAGAAACAGACTTTCCTAAATGCAGTTTGGACAAATGTCAGATGGGTTGGTCCATCTTTGGCCCAGTGGGCCTGTCTGAATTGCAGGTTTTTTTTTGCGCATAATGTTTACTTGGATAACAACGGGGGCCTCTAGAAAAAAATTGCCTGTTTGGTGGCCACAAGGGAAAAAATGGGCCGGTGTGTTTGCAATGCCCAGGATGGTTTCTGGTCCCGGGTACCAACACTACTGTAGTAGAGAACCTCAACAATGTATTTATTCTCATTAGATGGAACTCATTAAATAGGAGGGCTGCTGTGAGCTGTTTAACTTTTGCCATGATGAAATAAGGGCCACCTCACAGAACTAGGGACAGCCCCCACATTATCTCACCTATGTTTTATAGCTGTGCTTCCTACCTTTAGCCCTCACCTCTTGATTTGAAGTAACTGAAAAGGTACATTATTCATAACTGTCTGCAGCAATGAATTCTCACACATATTCATGTTCATCATGTGGAATTCTCACTTTCAATTACTCCACCATAAATCGCTGTTAAAATCTTTCAGCAGTAAGCATATTAGTTATTCAAGAGACTCCTGTTCTGTGGAGGAGACATCCCTCCCTATGCAACCACAATTTAATTACTGCTGTCTACTCTTATTGATTTGAACAGGCACTCTGTCAAATGGATAGCTATGCCTAGCTCTGAATTCCATCATTAATTCCTCCTAATGATTTCCAAGGTTAATTTTTTATGACAGGAGCAATCATACAACTCCACTGGCCTCTTGAATCTGTTGCATCAGTGGCAACCAGCAAATAAATACTCATCTGAATGTACTGGGAAAGGGAAAGGAAAGGGGGATTCCTAGTCAGTTGTCCAACGGAAAGTATTCAACTGAAATGTGTCTTCCGCATTTAACCCCTCATGGTCTCTTACTGTTAAGTCCTTTCACAACACAAACCCACTGGAGTATTTTTTTATTTAAAATATGTTTCCAACCTAGATTATTTCTTTATCATAAAAGAAAGCAGTCGCCAAATATGCATGCTTCATTGGTACTGTATATTAAAATATCCAGATGACATTGTCTATTCAAAGCCCAGTGTTGCATCAAATATCTGGGCCATATCTACAGTATGAAATATTAATAGAGCAACCCTCAGCATCATACGTCATCAGAACCAGGCAGGCTGCTGTGATCCTCTCCTAAAACACATGGTATCAATTCAATGGATACAGTCTATTTACTGTAATTCACATGCTATACTGTAATTACTATACGTATATTCTACAGACATATCCTATTCTAAAATATACCATCCTGTAACAAACATGATACACAAACTGAGTTTCAGATCAGTCTGACCTTTCTGTCAGAAGGGTTTGGATTCATTTAACACTTACTATCTGCAATGAAGATTATGTAATGTAAAACACACACAGATGCAGAATTCAGAGGTGATGAATACTGAAAAAATGTATATCGATCAGCAGATCTGGCAGAAAACATGCTCATCATTCTGAATTTGAATGAAATGTGATAATTTTGTCAAGTGAAGAATCTTCTTCCTTTGTTATTAATGACAGCCGTAGTTGCTCAGCACCAAACCCCAACGTTTCAAAGTCAGGACCTGCGGTGAGACAACATGCCATTGTGACAGGTCCGTTCGAATAGTAAGAGAGCTGACATGCTAAAAGTGGGACAGTAGCCTTTGCTATCTAGAGCCACTCTCAGACTGGCATCTAACTGTAAAGATGGTGACACATGGAGGCTTGTCCACTGAACCAAACAAGGCTTGTCATGAGAAGAGGCTTTGTCTGAAACTTTTTCAAACTGGGTTAGACGTCTTGGATTTACAGTGCCTTCAGAAAGTATTCATCATTTTTTACTCTCACTCATCTACACACAACACCCCATAACGGCAAAGTGAAACATGCTTTTAGAAATGTTTACAAATGTATTGAAAATAAAATACAGAAATATATTGCATAAGTATTCACACGCCTGAGTCAATACACGTTAGAATCACCGTTGGCAGAGATTACAGCTGAGGATCCTTTTGGGTAAGTCTCGAAAATCTTAGCACATGTGGATTGTACAGTATTTGCACATTCTTTTTAAAATTCTTCAAGCTGTCAAGTTGGTTGTTGATCATGTCTAGACAGCCATTTTCAATTCTTGCCATAGATTTTCAAGCCGACTTAAGTCATAACTGTAACTAGGACACTCAGTAATATTCAATATCCTCTTGGTAAGCAACTCCAGGGTATATTTGGCCTTGTGTTTTAGTTTATTGTCCTGCTGAGAGGTGCATTTGTCTCCCAGTGTCTGTTGGAAAGCAGACTGAACCAGGTTTTCCTCTAGGATTTTTCCTGTGCTTAGCTCTATTCCATGTCTTTTTATCCCACAAATCTCCCTAATTGTTGCCGATGGCAAGCACACCCATAACATGAAGCAGCCACCACCATGCTTGAAAATATGAATAGTGGTAGTTCATTTCTTTGCCAGATTTTTTGCAGTTTTACTTTAGTGCCTTATCGCAAACAGGATGCTTGTTTTGGAATATTTGTATTCTGTACTGGCATCCTTCTTTTCACTCTGTCATTTAGGTTAGTATTGTGAAGTAACTACAATGTTGTTGATCCATCCTCAATTTTCTCTCATCACAGCTATTAAACTCTGCAACTGTTTTAAAGTCACCATTGGCCTCATTGTGAAATCCCTGAGCGGTTTCCTTCCTCTCCAGCAACTAAGTCAGGAAGGTTGCCTGTATCTTTGTAGTGATTGGGTGTATTGATACACCATCAAGTGTAATTAATAACTTTACCATGCTCAAATGGATATTTAATGTCTGCTTTCTTAATTTATACCCATCTACCAATAGGTGCCCTTCTTTGCAAGGCAATGGAAAACCTCCCTGATCTTTGTGGTTGAATCTGGTTTGAAATGCACTGCTTGACTGAGGGACCTTACAGATAATTGTATGTGTGGGGTACAGAGATGAGGTAGTCATTCAAAAATCATGTTAAACACTATTATTGCACACAGAGTGAGTCCATGCAACTTATATGACTTGTTAAACACATTTTTACTCCTATTTAGGCTTGCTTCAAGAAAGGATTGAATATTTATTGACACAACATTTCAGCTAACCCTAACCATTTCAGCTAACCCTAACCCTCATTTTAATTCATTTGCAAACATTTCTAAAAACATAATTCCACTTCGACATTATGGGGTATTGTGTGTAGGTCAGTGACACAGAATCTCAATTTAATTACTTTTAAATTCAGGCTGTAACACAACAGAATGTGGAAAAAGTCAATGGGTGTGAATACTTTCAGAAGGCACTGTACTATAATATAAAATGGCAAGTGTCAAAACATTGAAAAGCTATGGTACAGTGCCAAAATAATGTTGACAAAATAGTCAGCGGAAATGGGTTTGAAATACCCAAATCTTTGGAGTCACTAACCAACCAATAAAGGTTTATTTTCTTTAGCGTCATTCTTTGATTTCTCCTTTTATTTGTCATTCTGAGCAAGAGAGAGCGGTAGAGAGAAGCAGCAGACAACAACAAAATCAAAGACCCGCTGTCAACTGCCAACTCAGCCAATGGTCTGAGTACAATATTCTAATTATTTCTCAATCTGTCAATCTGTCACTCGTTCTACTGTGTAACTCCCACTGGCAGGGGAACACTGTGCCTGTCTGGCCTAGCCCTTCTGAGAGATCTTGTCTGGGTACTGTCTGTCTGGCCCCTGGGTATGAGACCAGCTCACTGGGCACAGATCTCAATTCATTGTCTATTCCACGTTGGTTACACGTAATTTCGTTGAAATTACGTGGAAACAACGTTGATTCAGCCAGTGTGTGCCCAGTGGGAGGGTGCTTGTGATCCATGGTCTACTTTGGGGGCTGACTTGGCTAGAGGAAATAGGGGGGCAACATAATTAATTAGCTCAGACATAATTGCCGTGACATTTCAAATTAGGTGTTTTCATTGGTAAACAAAACAGAATGATGCATGTATCGCTGACATTTATGAAAAAGCAGCTACTTACGCGCTGACTTGTGCCAGATTGTGGTGTATAGGAACAGGGCCAAAGTAATAACAACCACAACATAAAATGTTGTCCTTGGAGTAGCCAATAGAGGGCTTTTGGCAATATCTTGGTAATACAGATGGGTCGTTTCACTAATTAAGTGCCTTTTGAGTAGTGTAACTTTTTATTTCACCAAAATTTTCCCATCTCATCTTAAATAAACAAATTACTATAGCAAGTGCCTATTAAGTGCCAAATAAAGTAACAGGGTTGATGATTTCATCTTAAATCAGCCATATATCCCTTGTGACAGGGGGAATGAAGGCTTGTTGTGTGCATAACATTTCTAGCCTGTATATCTATGAGTAACAGAGTTGACCTGTAATGCTCGACCCGCTCAGTTTTCTACCACAAAACACCAGAAAATGTCCAAAAGAGTAGAACCAGCTCACCTGCATACTTTTACACTATGATTTGACTATTAGATGTTCAATGTTTCACCATATTAAAATGGGAGTTCTGTTAACGTAACAGGGTTGACCTTAAAAAGTTGGACATGTATTTTTTTACCTTAAAATTAATCACTCATCACATTAAATAATTTGTAATCTTCAGAAATTACTTAAATTTAAAAAACTAGGGCTTTGCAATGATGGTGAAAACTTAGGAAAATATTAGGGTTAAAATCTTCCTAGAAGTCACAAAGGATGCACAAAGGGACAAAAAGCTGAATTTTATTCACATAACAATATCAGATTTAATTGCATTTTCCATGTGGTCTATATTAAAGGGCAACTCATTTAATAACAGGTTTTTCTAATTCAATATTTGTGCACAATTTTGACTTAAAATATCAAAAGGACGCAAAAGGCACTCATTTCGTGGAATGACCCAGAAAGAAATGCAAAAACTCAAGTGCAGCTTCTATTCAATAAAATTCAACAGCAAAAGCTCTATGTTGACATTGCATGGAGCCCATGAGTGTTCTAATCTAAAGGTATTTTTGGAGAGGGATGCTGACCCTGTCCCATGCCTTGGCCCTGTCTCTTTCCAGCTGGATGATCTGTAGAGGAGTGTGAGAGAGGGAGTGACATGCCTGGGTGGTGGTACCCAGACCCTCAGGGCAATACCAGAGTTCAGGCGAAGAGATGGGAGGAGTCAAGCTGGCCTCGCTGCCTGCTGCAGATTGGCTAAATACCTAGGTCTCGGATTTCTGTGGACAATTACATATCAGCCACATAAAAATATAGACTACACCCTCGCTCTCTCTCTTCAGTTTGTATTTGAATCTCTCACTTGAACAAGATAGCTAGCTATTACAATGGTAAGATCGACAAGTACAGTTGAAGTCGGAAGTTTACATACACCTTACCCAAATACACTTAAACTCAGTATTTCACAATTCCTAACATTTAATCCTAGTAAAAATTCACTGTCTTAGATCAGTTAGGATCACCACTTTGTTTTAAGAATATGAAATGTTAGAATAATAGCAGAGATAATTACTTATTTCAGCTTTTATTTCTTTCATCACATTCCCAGTGGGTCAGAAGTGTGCATACACTCAATTAGTATTTGGTAGCATTGCCTTTAAATTGTTTAACTTGGGTCAAATGTTTCAGGTAGCCTTCCATAAGCTTCCCACAATAAGTTGGGTGAATTTTGGCCCATTCCTCCTGACAGAGCTGATGTAACTGAGTCAGGTTTGTAGGCCTCCTTGCTCGCACACGCTTTTTCAGTTCTGCCCCCCCCCCCCCCCCCCCTCCCCCGTGCTTTACTGTTGGGATGGTGTTCTTCGGCTTGCAAACCTCCCCCCTCTTCCGCCAAACATAACTATGGTCATTATGGCCAAACAGTTCTAATTTCGTTTCATCAGACCAGAGGATATTTCTCCAAAAAGTATGATCTTTGTCCCCATGTGCCATAGTCTAAACCGTAGTCTGGCTTTTTTATGGCTGTTTTGGAGCAGTGGCTTCTTCCTTGCTGAGTGGCCTTTCAGGTTATGTCGATATAGGACTCGATTTACTGTGGATATAGATACTTTTGTACCTGTTGCCTCCAGCATCTTCACAAGGTCCTTTGCTGTTGTTCTGGGATTTATTTGCACTTTTCGCACCAAGGTACGTTCATCTCTAGGAGACAGAACACGTCTTCTTCCTGAGCGGTATGACGGTTGCGTGGTCCCATGGTGTTTATACTTGCGTACTGTTGTTTGTACAGAGTAACGGGATACCTTCAGGCATTTGGAAATTACTCCCAAGGATGAACCAGACTTGTGGAGGTCATACAATTTTTTTTCTGAGGTCTTGACTGATTTCTTTTGATTTTCCCATGATGTCAAGCAAAGAGGCACTGAGTTTGAAGGTAGGCCTTGAAATACATCCACAGGTACACCTCCAATTGACTCAAATGATGTCAATTAGGCTATCAGAAGCTTCTATAGCAATGACATTTTCTGTAATTTTCCAAGCTGTTTAAAGGCACAGTCATTTTAGTGAATGTAAACTTCTGACCCACTGGAATTGTGATAGTGAATTTTAAGTGAAATAATCTGTCTGTAAACAATTGTTGCAAAAATGACTTGTGTCATGCACAAAGTAGATGTCCTAACCGACTTGCCAAAACTATAGTTTGTTAACAAGAAATTTGTGGAGTGGTTGAAAAATGAGTTTAATGACTCCAACCTAAGTGTATGTAAACTTCCGACTTCACCTGTAAGTAATGATGACGCCCAACCTGCTTGATACAGTAAACAATTCGATATTTGAGCTTTTAATTCATTCAGTGTTGACAGTAAAATACAAAAATATGTATTGATAGTTTATCAACGGCACTAAACCTATTGATTTCATAAGGATGTCCCTTTAGCTGCTCATCATGGTTTTAACCAATGTTGACATACAGCACTCCGAATCTTACATCCCGATTGGTAGATTCCACCATTTCAGCAAGCCCGAGGACAAGACTTGACTGTTAATAGTGATGGTATGAAAATTGAAATTGCAAACCATTTTGTCAGACCCCTGACAGAAAACCTGTTTTATATGTCAGCCCATGCACATGCCAGTCAAAAATCCATCCAGTATGAAGCACTTGATAGTCAGCTTGACTTGTACTGTAGGCCTATTATGCAGCAAAAAGAAAAATCGGAGTTATGGCTTCTGTAACGCTATCACAACCTGCATCAGTGTAATCAATAGTGTTGTGGTAAACAAACGTAACCTACCACTACGTGTCTTTTATAGTCTCAAGCTTTTAATGTTTACAATTTCCCCCGTTGATGATATTGGTGTTTTTCAAGTTCCCTTGTCGTCCTTCAGTTTTTGCCCCTTGACAGACTGAATGTTCTCATTTTAAATGTATCTGATGGAGCAGATTTAGTTTGACACAGCTGGCTGATAAACATTCCACAGATACACTTGCTTTGCAGGGCTGCTATCTGGCTGTGGATAATGAAGGTCAAACAGGTCTTGTGGTGCATGTTAAAAAGCCTTTCCCTTCCCCATCATCACCAACCTGTCAAACTACCCCAGAGGTCAATTCCAGAGCAGATAGAGCAATAACACAATTGATCTAGCTTGGCTGAGCTTGAAATAAAACTTTATATTTCATGACAACAATTCTGGCTTAGGTTAACCTAAATACCACGACCTGAGGGTGTGTGTTATATGTCAGGAAAACATGTTGCCGTATAGTGTATTTCCTATTTTGTTCATTTCATCAGGAACCCCGTCTCTGCAGGGCACTCACTGGATGGTTGGCCTAAGCAGGGGGTACAAATACGAGTTCTGTCTTTTGGCAGTGTGCCTTGCTCTGTTCCAACGCCTGCCCTGTGGCACAGAAACACCATCACAGCAGTACCCATAAACCTGCAGGCTCTCCCTGCCCCCTCTCCACTTGTCTCTGATCCTGCTGCTGTACTGATATCTATCTCAGACCATGGCTGCTTCGCTTCCCAAAACATCCTAGAGACAAGCACAAGAGAGTTCATCTGTCACAAGACATTAGCAGCCATGTCAGAAGCTGACTCATCTGACTTAGTATTGGAGTGAAAAACAGCAATACACGTATGATTATTCATATTTGAGCCGTCAATAGGCTGGTTCAAGCTCAAATGTTTTGAAATACTCTGACCGTAAAATGTCAAGGCTGCTCCTTTTTTAACAAACATGATTTTTATGCTAACAATAGTGAGCATAAGTCAATAAGCACATTGAAACCTGGTGTAGAATAAATGCAATTTCAAAGGTCTGAGTTACACTGAAGTTCTTGCTCTGCGTGTTTTTCAGAGTCTGAACAGTGAATAACAGTGGCCACTAATCATAGCGCTTGGCGCCGCAACACACAGTGGGCCACATCCTTTATAATCAGTCCCACATTAGTCATAGCCAACTTACACAAAGTGATATTCAGTCATAATTCACTGACACTGAAGACAAACACAATTAAGGGAAAACAATTAATATCTCAAGTAAAATCTGAAGTTTATTGTTAATGATTGTGTATGATTCCTTTACTGTAGAAATACTTCACAATGATACCTGGAGGGGAAACCATCTTCAGTTTCGAAATGTCCAGTGTTGAAGCAGTACCTCTGGGGTGGTACTGATCCAATCCCCCCTAAACATTCCAGTAACTATGTCAACCCTGCAGTTACTCTGAGGACACAACTACCTCCCTTCCAGCAAGCATACCAGGAACATTTTGGATAGAAAGCATGACAGAACCATAGTGGATGATTGATCTTTTGGTTTATTGCAGGGCTCTCCAACCCCGTTCCTAGAGTTCTACCCTCCTGCAGGTTTTCGGTTCAACCTCAGTTTTAAC
The DNA here is from genome assembly GCF_057628025.1 of Oncorhynchus mykiss. Taxonomy (NCBI): domain Eukaryota; kingdom Metazoa; phylum Chordata; class Actinopteri; order Salmoniformes; family Salmonidae; genus Oncorhynchus; species Oncorhynchus mykiss. The sequence goes on from NC_143029.1 coordinate 66,412,065, forward strand.
TAACCCGATTCAGCATATAAACCAGCTAATTATTAAAATCAGGTGTGCTAGATTACAGTTGGTGTGAAAACCTAGTGGTTTATTGGGTGTTTAAATATATATATATATTTCCCCCCCAGACAGAAATATACAGTTAAGAGCATGCAACTCCCGACTCTGTGCAATGAAGCGATGCCTCTAAATATAACTGGTTATTTAAGCTGTAACCCTGTTATCACAGTCTTGAAATGTTATGCACACACCCACACGGCCACACACCCACTCATTCTTCTCTGTTTTAAATGAATGTGCAACTGAGCATTTAGCCCTAACATAGATTCATAAATAACTGTAGCACAATAATGGGGATGTAAGCAGAGCTTTCTGCTGTGTGGTGTAACAGTCACATTGACGCAAACACATTTGATGGCTTATAGAGCCAAAATCCCAACACTCAATACTAAAAACACTTCAACGAACAAACAAGTAGTTTTCATTTCTTCCGTGGAACCTTGTCTCCAAGTGGTACTTCATCAATAAGTTTCTGAAATAAGATTAGAAATGTTCAAACCAAGTGACTAAATATTTGGAAAAAGACAAATCCTTCCACTAGGATCATCAAAACATACCTCCAGTATTCGAGTATAGTACGTCACATCGTCCTCCAGCTCCCCCCGGGCGTCATCCACTTGGTATCTCCGACAGGCCAGCACCAGCTCGTTGGCGTTGAAGAGAGGGGCCGGGTCGATGGAATGGCTATTGATGAGGCTCACCAAGTACTCTCTGTAGTGTTTCCTGGAATAGATTAGACAAAAACCAGTTAGGTTACATCAATGCATGTTTATCATGGGAGAACTCTGTTGTTCTCTAAAGCGCCTTTGCAGTGAGAGGTAACATACTCGCACAGTCCTGCATGGCCAGGCTGAGTTTGAGCCCCACAGGCCGAGTCCGTCTGCTGCCCACTCTCATCCTTCTGCTCTATCACTCCGCACAGTCCTGAGAGAGAGAGAAAGAAAATGATATATCTTAGTATTTCTCCGTTTCAGTTTTTCGGAGTAAAAAGAAAATAACACATAGAATCTTACCTGCTTGAGTTCCTGGAGGGGTGTCCGTATTGAACTCAACACCCTTGTTCTGCAAACAGACAATAACAATAAAAATGATTTTAATGCGGTCCATCTACAGATATTCTTGCAATAAAATCAGTTATAACTGAATGTGAGTCAGGGTGCTATAATGTGGTTATGGTGATTGTAATGGAGTGTGAGCATCCATGTGTGTGTCGTGTGAGTTTCTACCTGCAGCAGGGCTTGTAGTCTGCCAGGCTCCCAGTCCCTCAGGTAGAAGAGACAGTCTCGAGGGTGATGGGCATGCAGGCCTGTCACACTACAATGGATCACTGCACAAGTCTACAGAAGAGGGAGGGAGAGGGGGGGAGGAAGGAGAGAAAGAGAAGGCGCAAGAGAGAGAGAAAAGAAAGAGAGAAATGGTGGGAGAGGAGGAGAGGGAGAGGAGGAGAGGGAGAGAGTGGCAGAGAGAAGGAAAGAAAAACACCCACATTAAAGTGACATTCAAGTCAACTCCCATAAGATAAGACCTTGCCAGGAACTAGCACAATCGATGACACACAAATGAACGACCCACAAATGAACAACACAAACACACCAAGCCATTTAAGGGACTTACAGTGTGGAAGGGATTGTTGCATCCGCTGCAGAACTGGTACCTGCACTGGGAGCAGCTGAAGTGCATACAGCCTCCTTTGGACAGGGCATACTGGAACCTGCAGTTTGGACATGCTGAGGGAAAGAGGAAGTCAATTCACAGAAACGATTCCCGGGTATTGGGAGAGTACACGAGTACACGACATGAGAATGCATCAGGGAAAGGAACTAAATGAGATAATTCCCACAAATGAAGGTCATGGAAGAGACCGTAAATACTTAAAGGGTCTAACTTGCTCTAACTTGGTAAAAACAGGGTTTAAAGGTAAATACAGTAGAACACCTGCTGAGGTGCAGTAGAACACCTGCTGAGTGTCGATGAAAGGTAACAATTCAACATGAATTGTCGAGAAATGAACAGAAAATGACAGACAATATTCTACGTGGTCAGATGCGATAGGAGGGCCAAATGCTGCTTTTAACTGTTTGTCGGCACTGTCCGGTTTGTCCTTATTCTTCTGGCTTAGTTCAGGCAGAAGGCCCACAGTACCTCTATAAAAGAGTGTTATTCATGATGCTAATGAAATGTACCGGTTTGGAAGAGGAACTATGAGTATGACCAATTTGATCTCTCTCACCCCAACACCTAGTAAAGTGTCTGGTCGTTCATACCTCCGCAAGTACCTGCCTTTCCTGGTTAAACGCTACAGTAGCTCTCAATGGAAGAGGTGTTTAAGAAGGTGTGTGTGTGAGAGAGAGAGACTCACTGATGCCGTTGTCACGCAGGTATCCGGCCAGGCCTTGCCTCTGGTACTCTGGGTCATTCTCTCTCTTCCAGGACTGGTACCGTTCACACGACAGACCACCGTGCTGAGACTCCCACTAGAGAATGCACGGTGACAAGAGAGGATGATATACAGATTAGGCTCCAGCTTCACTCCAAAGAAAAATCCCCTTCTATCACCCGCTCTCACACATAAATAGAGTGGATGTTTGTCACTTACAGGTTTCTTGCATTGTGCGCAGAAGCTGTTCCTGCACTGGAAACAGGTGACCTTCAGTTGGTCTCCATCATAGATGAACCCATAGGAGCACTGACCGTAGGAAGGGGAGGGGAGGAAGGGGAAGACAGGAATAGTTAATGAAATAAAAAAACAGAAATACCTTTGCTATCAGACTCAAAATTGAGCTCAGGTGCATCCTGTTTCCATTGATTATCCTTGAGATGTTTCTAATTGCAGTCCATCTGTGGTAACTTCAATTGATTGGACATACCTGCAAATGCACATTGCACATACCTGTCTATATAAGGTCCCACAGTTGACAGTGCATGTCAGAGCAAAAACCAAGCAATGAGGTTGAAGGAATTGTCCGTAGAGCTCCGAGACAGGATTGTGTCGAGGCACAGATCTGGGGAAGGGTACCAAAAAATGCCTGCAGCATTGAAGGTCCCCAAGAGATCCTTGAAGAAATCCTGCTCAGGACCTCAGACTGGGGCAAAGGTTCACCTTCCAACAGGACAACGACCCTAAGCACACAGCCAATACAATGTAGGAGTGGCTTTGGGACAAGTCTCTGAATGTCCTTGTGTGGCCCAGCCAGAGCTCGGACCTGAACCTGATTAAACATCTCTGGAGAGACCTGAAAATAGCTGTGCAGCAATACTCCCCTTCCAACCTGACAGAGCTTGAGAGGATCTGCAGAGAAGAATGCGAAACTCCCCAAATACAGGTGTGCCAATCTTGTAGCGTCATACCCAAGAAGACTTGAGGCTGTAATCGTTGACAAAGGTGCTTCAACAAAGTATTGAGTAAAGGGTCTGAATACTTATGTAAATGTAATATTTCAGTTTTTATTTTATAAATTTGCAAACCTTTCTAAAAATTCTTTTTTCTTTGTCACTGTGGGGTACTATGTGTAGAATGATGAGGGGGAAAACTATTTGATACATTTTAGGCTGTAACGTAACAAAATGTGGAAAGGGGTCTGAATCCTTTTCGAATGGACTGTAATACTGCCATTTCTTAGCTAGTGAACTGTGATTTTTATTTTATTATGACAGCCTCAAATGGGGATTATCAAATTATGTCTGGAAACAAACATTGTAACATTTTTCCTTTGCCTTTGTACACATAGGAAATAAACTATAAAAACCCGCTCAAGGCTATTATGTGATTAGAACTCACATGACTACACCAGAGGAACTTGGGGTCCTTGATGAGGGCTTGTTCAGTCAGCTTCTTATGAAACAGATCATACACTTCCGGCTCCAGACACTCCCGCAGCTGCACACACACACGCATAGGAAAATATGATTACAGGTGTCACCATCATACACACACCCAGAAAACAAATCTATGGTCTCGTGAGACAACACTGACACCACCAAAAACTGCATTTTGAAGGGAGAGAAGCCTCTGAAATCCTGGAATTGTGTTTTTTTTCTCACTGTTTCTTCTCTCTTCAAATAGAGAATCTGAGGGAGATGTTGTGTGACGTTGTTCTCTGTGTGATGTACTACCTGGATGTCCAGGGTGGAGAAGTAGCTGTTGAGGTGTTCGGGGTCGTTGATGTCAGGTTCCCAGCAGACGGGACACACCATGTCTCTGATGTGCTTGTCTCTCACTGCGATAGTGAAGTGCTGCTGGAAACAGCCACAGCACACCGAGCACTGACAGGAGGTCAGAGACTGCATCTGAAACAAGGAAGGAGAGAGAAGAGAGAGAAAGAAAGGATTAGGAGAGTTGTGGGGGTTGGATACTGCGAAAAAAAAAAGGAGAAAAGCTTTGCTACATTTTGAGTAAAGACAAGCTTGTGCTATGACACGCACACAGACTCACACACACACTTGAGAGAGTACCTTGCTGTGGGGAAATTCTGACAGGCAGATGGGGCACTCTTTGGCCAGCACCCGGCGGATGAAGTCTCGGTCATGTGACTCGCGTACGGCCTGTACCACGTCGTCTAGGGAGTAGGGGGCGGTACGCTCCTGCAGCAGGGACAGGGCCAGCTCACAGCGGCCCCAGCTGGGCAGGTCATACACCGCCAGCAGCCTCCGGCACACACGCTGGCCCCAGGGGGAAGAGGGAGGGAGTGGAGGGGGAAGAGTGAGAGGAGAGAGAGATCAGACCAGTGAAGTGGACAAACAGATACAGAGGAATGATGAAAGGAGAGATATGCCACACTCAAAAATAACTTATCACTGTAAAACATCAATGTACATGAGACATCAAGCAATTGTCAAGATGACTGAAGAACATGTATGACCTGTGGGCCTTTCTAATGGTGGTAGGTATAAACAGATTATCATCAATATAGCTATTTTGTGTTCAGTTAAATGTATGGCCAGAAAAATATAGTGGAGTTCAGAGAGCCCCAGTGACCCACCTGTTTGTCGGGGTGGTTGATGTCGATGGGTGGCTCAGGTTGGTCGCTCCACATGCGTTGGTGGAAGGGCTCCATGAGAGGTCGCTGCAGCAGAGACAGAGCCCCCCGCACCTCTCCCTCGCTCTGCCTCAGAACCTCCTGACACCGCACCTCGTCAGTGAACCCCAGAGAACACAGCTCCTTTACCTGCAAAGGTACATGAGAGACCAAACCCTTCCTTGAGCGTTCGAAGGCTAATCTCCTACATATGGGGCCAATTTCCCACACCAAGATTAAGCCTAATTTGGGACTCAAAATAGTCAGTAGAGAATCTTCATTGAAGGTCTGTTTTAGTCCAAGACTAGGCTTAATCTAGGTCTGGGAAACCAGCACATAGCTGTCAGCAAAGTGAACAAAAGTGACAGTACAACTGACCTTAGACCAGTTCTTAGTGGGCAAAAGACGTTCTAACCTGTCTCTCACCTTAGAGTGTCTGTCTCTGAGAGCCTGTTTCGCTGCTCTCTCAGTGTCTCCCCCTGCAGACAGCCAGGCCAGCTTGGCCTCAGCCCTGGACAGTGTCACTCCTCCCCCTCTCGTCTGCTCCTCCTCCACACCTGTATCCTCTGCAGTACCAGTACCATTCTGGTTCTGTCCGGCCTTCAGGTCTGCCGCTCGAGACGAAGTGGCCGTGGCACAGATCTGGTCGAGCAAGTGAGGTAGCTCCGCTTTGAGCCAATCACAGGGAAGGATGTTTCCGTCCCCGGAGACGCGCATGCCTGTGTACACCTCCTCTGGACTCACTCCTTTCTTCTCTCCATCCTGACAGACAGACAGACAGGATGGAGAAAGAGTTAACAGAGACAGGAAGAGAGAGGGAAATAAAGAAACCAATTTGTCATACATATTCACTAGGCCTAAGCTGCTGCTACTCACCACGATGTATATTACACACCTAGAGGATGCTAAGGTTATTTTTACACAATATTTGTTTTCTGAAATTGTTTGTTTTCTGCAACCAAATTGGCCAGCAATGGTACAATAAAGACTTTACTGAATCAAAATCTTAAATTAGCTAATAGCTTGTAATATTACAAGTAGTGGGGTAATGTGATTATACACCATATTATAGATAAAACAGAAAGCCTTCACTCACTCTAATGAGCTGGATCAGCTTTAGCCCCTCCTCCCTCATCAGTTTCTGTCTCCTCAAATCAGGGTCCTCCATGGGCGGGTCTTTGGGTTTGACGGACAGCACGGGGACCTTTTTGACCTGGGACGGAGGGTGGAGTTTGACTCGCATTTTGGTGGGCTCGGGGCGGGGGAGGTCACACATCTCACACACTGACGCTGGAGTGTAATTGATGTAAGTACAGAACTGACACATCCACTGCAAAAGGATGGGAGAAGAAGAGATCATTTGCATGAGCTTAGACACTCACAGGAATAGAGGAACAACATCAACTGTAATACATGGTGATAAAGGCACAATCTGAAACTTTCATTTCAACTGAAAATGTGCTGCTTCTGCATTGACTTTAACAGTAGTTTACCTGGCTGTCTGGGTCTCCTGGCATTCCCAGTACCGGAGCAGCAGGCCGGTTGGGTGTAGGAGTGGGGCGTGTGGGGGTTGCCGGAGGCTTGGTGGCCAGGCGGGGGCGCTCACACACCTCACACAGGATACTACTGCCCGCGTTCACCACCGTACAGCTTTTACACTGCCACTCTGGTGACATACATAGTGAAAACACACTCAACACAGGACTATGGAAGAGGTGAATATTAACTCAACAGCTCATATACACCAAGAGTGTCTTTCCATTTTCAGACAATAAACAAGTATACATAGAAATACAGAGGAGTGAGACTGATTGGAGTGCAAAAAAGGCAAACCACCACTATTAAAACACAAACATTGTTGGTTGGTTGGTTGGTTGGGTGTGTGTGTGTGTGTGTGTGTGTGTATACTGACCAGTGATGGTGAAGGGCTGTGGGAACTCATCCTTAGCAGAGCCAGAGGAGGCCAGGCGTGGTCTCTCACATGTCTCACACAGTATGTCCTGGTTGGAGTTGACCCTGGTGCAGTGGGTACAGTGCCATGACAGGAGGGAGCTGCTGGGAAAGAGAGGGAGGAAGTGAATCTAGTGCCCAGCACAGGGAGTTACATTTCAGCAATAATCACCACCTTTGAAAATGTAGCGATTCTCACCCTTTCCTGTCAGTTTCTATTGTGTCTTACTTGTCATGTCTTACCTGTGGTTCTTTCGCATTTTAGAGGATGTCACAACAGTCCTGTGGTGATTGGCTCGTTCTGCAGAGGAGTGGTACAGTCTATCACATTCAGTACACAGCCATTGGACACAAGAGTTACAGTGGGCAGCCACTGGGAATATAGCACATATAGTGCAGTTGTCTGCAAAGGGGAAGAGAAACAAGGAAAGTTGAATGCAAGTTTCAGATGTAAAAAATAAACACACACACACACTTCCAACCTGTGTGTCTGGTAGAGATAGAGGTGGAGGTTGAGGCGTTAGCAGTCCGTACTGGAAGAAAGGCACTAGTGGGAGACTGAGACAGGGAGGCCAGAGACATGTACAGGGGCTGGCTCTCTCTGAGGCTGGAGGGAATAGCTACCGCATCAGAAATGGGTTCGAAGTCATCCTGGAATCATAAAGGAGAATTCAGTTATCTGATGGTGGTGGAAACAACCAGGCACAAAACCACACAAATATAAAAACTGCCAGAAGTAGAGAAAGGCAAATAGGGTAAACAAAAAAAACATGTAGAAGGCAGAGAGGAAGAGGATAGGTTATGGGAGATAGGAAAAATACCTTTTGGTTCAGTGATGGGATAATTCTCTCAAAGAACTCTGGGTGGGGGTGAGCTTCCTGTGAAAACATCAACGACTCAGTAGTACAACTGACTTTAGAAACCTCTGAAATATTTCAGAATAACTGCCCTTGGTCCAGACCTTGATGAGCATGTCCAGTTCCATGCGTAGACTCATGACCTCCAAGGTGACCGCTGCGACCTTCTCAATGTCAGGTTCCACGACCTCATCAGGGAAACTCAGGCCGTCTGGCTGCTGATTGGAGTAACCATAGAGACAAAGCACTGCCCTTCCTCCCTGGGGTAGAACAGAGGAGAGGGAAGGATATAGAGGGTTTTATGCAATACTGTTGGCATAACATTAGTGTTGTGGTGTGTGCACAATTAACTTCATTAACAAGGTAGTAGGCTATAGACTCATATTGAACTAAGCCTATATCAACATAATGCCAATAAGATAATAGTGACAAGACAGTAGACTACATATCATCACCCAGAATCTCACCTGCCTGTATTGAAGACATCCTCACCTGAATGACATCTACTGTTGCTCTGAAGACTGGGTTGTTGTGCTTGACAGCGCGCCAGTACTTGGGCCTACTGGAGCTGGTGAGGTTACAGCCATACTTCTCCAGAATGTTCAGTGCTGTGGACAATCTCTGCAGGGAACCTATTGTCTGGCAGGAGAGAGGACAAAGATGAAAAAAAGTTTGATACAGAAAAAGGTTGAGAAAAGAAGACAGTGAACAAAAATATGAGCACAATGTATAGAGAGAGAGAGGGGGGGGGGGGGGTCACTATTCCAAGATGTAGGCTAAGTGAAGGTAATTATGTCATTGTGATATGGACATTGTTTACTGTTTCAAGCACACTCAAACTAACTCACTTCTTTCCTGTTGTTATTGACGCCGTTTTCAATTATCATGGTCTCCGCAGCAATGTAGCGGTATTTGGCCGATGGTGGTAAGGGTATGTTGGCCATAGCTGATATTCCTGCACGGACCTCCAGCACTGAGCCAGTGGAATACAGACAAGCTTCCGCATGGCATCGTACCTCCTCTAGCTGGTCTGAAAGGGTACTAGCCATCCTGGAAAAGAGACATCAGTCATCATCATCACCATCACACAGATCAGATAGCAAATCATTGAGGGCACTGCCACACCACAGGCAGGGTTGATGAGTATGAGCAAGATGCTTGCCTTACGGACATCCATTCATTCATAAGACGTTACCTGTAAACCCCGACAAGTGTGTGGCTTATAAATCACAAGGCTGTCATATCAAGCGACACACACAGCAACCAGAGACTTTTACTGCATCTGCAGTACTCTATATTTGCAACAACACAATTACTAGCTAACTAAAGTTGAAGTGGAAATTATATCTCTACCTATGTGAAAATACTGTCATATAAGCAATCTGCTTACCCAGTGTTTTCGCTCAACTGTCTGCAGTGACAGGAATTGAATCACGATGAGATGGCATTTCATTCAAAAGCGGGGGCTTTCAAAACACCATGTTACGCACCTCAATACAGACTTGTGCGCTACAAACATGTATTTATATATATTGTTATTTATCAAATGTCATTCTAAAACAAGTAGTAACAGGGTCGTAGTAAAATCTAGCTGCAGTACTAGCTACGAATGTAAACAACTGCGTGAGAAAATGCCGTATACTGCTTTGCGCAAAGAAACTAACCCCCATACATCGCCATTGTGTGTCAAATCCTAAATCTCAAACAGAGATCCCCGGAGCCAATATGGCTTGGACTGAGGAAACGTCGCAAAGCTGCAGTGCAGTACATTGTTTGTGAAGTTTTGGTGTCACCTTGTGGTGAAAATGACTAATTGCCTAATTTGCCTGTCGGCTCACCTGAAAAATATCCTGTTGATTACACGCTAATTGGTGTGGGGCGCGGGTGTTGCATTAGGCAATCACCCACGCGCAGTAGGTGATAAATATGGTGGGGAGGGTGAAGAACGGGAGAGTTTTGTGTTGCTCTCGTTTCGTGCACGCCTACGGTCTCACGGTTTTTTTTTTGTAGGACCGTCACGGTCACATGTAAGTCCTTATACATTTTTCCCCCCACGTCATGTTCATGTGTATTACTCTGATGTAATGGCATAATACATATTTATTGTTCGTGGATGCAGTCAGATTGTCGCCTTATTTGAATGGAAGGCATAGCCTCTACAACACTACCAGTTTCTACACCGATTTAGGATGCCGATCTAATGATGTGTAGGCTTACGTTAACTTCTTGTTTCCTCTTTGCACTAGACTTGCGGTGTATAATATCCTGTGCTGTGTCTTTCAGCCTTGACCAAGCAATGGAAGGTGATTATTTATTAGTGTACTGGGTTTGATAAATTGTGACATTACTCAATTGAATATTTGTGGTGGGAAGTGTCAAATCAACTAATTCATTTCTTCTTTCATTCAGATATGAATAATCCTTCACACTCAATGGGAGTTGGGCAACCACACCATCCAACTAATCACACAAGACCGTTTTTCTATGTTCAACCACCAACTCAACCTTATTATAATATGTACCAATGGAATATGAACCCATATGGCCAGTATGGTCTTCCCCCACCAGGTACAATGGCACACATTTTTCTCGCATCTTAAACAAATGAATTTACATATTAATTTAAGATGTCTTTATTTCCAGTTATTCCTTATGGGCGTCCATATATGGCTCCATATCCATACACTGGTATGCAGTATCCTGGCTATGTGGTTCCCCAGGCTCCGATGCAGCCTGTTGATTACAGTAGGGTGTTTAACCCACACATCTCCTCTGCGACCTATGACGTCCAGTACCGCCACCACTACCAGCAACAGGCCTGTGTACTGCGAGAGACCGCATGCTCAGAGGTTCAAACTGATCCGAGCGACACTGTCCACAAGCTGATCGACAGTCTGGACAGGCTCAGAACCAATGAGAAGCCACCTGAAGACAGTGAGTTAAACCCTAAATCTGACCCAGGGTCCCTAACCTCTGAGACAACCATTTCTTCCTCTGGAAATATGGAAGAATTCAGTGGGATGGGTAGGGAGCTGAAGTTGAGACCTCTGCCACAGAGACAACCCCAACAGGGTAAGAGGAGGCAGAGGGACTCCCCTCTGCCCAGCAGCGTATTCAGTGACTCTGCTATTACAGCAGTGGTCTCTGATGCAGAAACCAGTCAGAGTTGCCTGGAGGAGATGGCCACGCACGATTGCTGGTCCCTGGGCTCTGTGGTGCTGCCCATCGATAGCTCTTCTATCCATGAGGAGAGTCTGGAGGAGTCTAGGCAGCAATGCCACTCTGAGAAGAGCCACCTGAATACTGAAGAACCTGGGATGGGGGGGCAGTCCAAAGAACATCCTAATGCTCCAGAGGATGTCAAATGTGACTCTGTGGCCTTGACACAGAGCCTTGAACTGAATGAGGCTTCACATGACCACCACTCACTTGACTGTCTGGCTCCAGAACAAGATTGTGACAAGGTTCTGATACCATCCGCCTCTGCGCTGAAGGACCCTGTAGAAAATGTAGCCTCCAAGGCAGAGTCCTCTGACTTGCCTTACAGAATCCTCAGGCTGCCCTGTGATCAGGTTACAGGCATGCTGCTGGACGATCCACTGTGGTATGTTGACTCTGCTGCATCCAGTCTGGTGCCTCCACCGCAAAGCCATCTGTCCCCGCTTGGGAGTGCCTACTACTGTAGCTACTACCCCCAAGTGGCCCAGGAGCGCCAGAGTGTCCTCAGCCCATCCATAGACGAGCTCTCCTCCAGAGACGAGCTCTTCTCCACTGATATCGAAGATGTCGACCTTATCTCTGGTGGTCACATGTATGTGGGAGGCGGCAAGCTAGCCGAGGCAACCTGCAATACACCTGACCTCTCTGGTAAGGAAAACGTACCAACTAAATCCAACCCAGTAGAAGAAGGGTTTGCAGCTTGTTCGAAGACCTGTCTCAGCTGTGGCCTGAGCCTGGCGGAAGAGTTGAGGCCAGACGACTCACAAGGGCTATGCCGTTATGTTGAGCGGGAGGAAACAGATGACGATGTGCTAGAGGAAGATGACTACAATGAGGGAGGGGAGCTGTTGAGCGCCTGTCAGGTGCCTGTGAAGAAACCACATCACCCTAACGGAGTGCCTCAGCCGCCTGCTCGCCAGTTTCATAACAGTAAACCAAAGAGGGGCTGCTGTGAGGACCACCATGAAGTAATGTGTCATGAAGAGCAGGAGCACGGTTACCTCTGGAGTTTTGACTGCTGTGAGGACCACAAAGCGACTGGCAAAGCTGACAAGTATAAAGGGAAAGGAGGACAAAGAAATGCCCCATGCAGGCCTTATAATGGTAAGATTCTTTCCATCTCTTGACATGGTCTGATGTCCCCTTCTAAATAGTGTTTTTACTTTTAATCCTTGTCATTCATTACAAATGTGATGTTGTGAATTTGTCGTGTTTCCCAGAGAAACCTTGGAGAGCGGGCACTGTGGCATCAGACCAAGATAGCTGGGGGAGTTCTGGTGCCAAATATAAGTCTAAGTCTTGGAGACCGTACAATGGGTCACAAGAACAAAGTGAGTTTCCTTTTCAAACTGCCAAGTTACCCATCGCCTTAATCAGTTCTCTACTTTTCACTAGTCATTCACTTTGACCTAGCTGTTATTGTTGTCCCAGCTCATGCTTCCCTCTCTGTATCCTTCAGTGAGACCCCCACGCAGAAGGCCATTCGTTCAGCAGAGGCCCCGAAGGACTGACTATGACGATCATGAAGAATCCGAGTTCTCTCGCTGCCAGAGGGGCCGAGGTAAGGGTTGTTGCAGAATAGAGATACTACTACTTTTGTCACATTTCAAAATGATCACTAACTTTTTTTCATCTTTTTCAGGGACCACAAAGAGAAGGGGCACAAGATATTAGCCTATTTAAGAATTGCACCGCTCCTAATATATTTATTCTAAATGTATTACCTAATATATAAATTCACTTGCACTATGAAATGCACACAAAACACATTGTAATAAATTAATAGACACTCGTAATGTTTGTATACGTGGTTAAAAAAAAGAATCTCAAGCGGCAGTTCAACTAGCTACACAGTAGATGCCTGCATTTCCATTGCTTGATGATGGTAGCCATGTTGGACGCTGTGTGTTCATCCTAATCACAGCCTGGGCTGCAGCCTCACAGACCGTACTGTGACGCTAACCCCCATGTTGACCTGCAGACCAGAATGGACCTGGGAGGTGTAGGTCCAGTCTACTCTGCAGCTTTTAAACTCTTTTTCAGTGTCTGTGTCTTTCACTGAGGATGAAGCCCAGGTAATAAGATGTATCAAGCAGTGGAAATGCAGTGGCTTGGAGAGGAGATGGAAAACCAAAAAATTGCTGGGCTAGTTTGAAGCTAAGAGCCAGTCAATCTAAATGTGTCTTTTTATTATTGTGCAGATATTTTAAGCATTGCAGTGTAATGTTGACAAACTGACATCTACTTGTCTGCACAGTGTTGTTGTGTCATTAAAATCCTTGCATTGCACTTTAAAAAATGACTATTTTAAGAGACTTGGGCTACATTTGTCATGAAGAATAGTTTGATGCCTCAGTTTCATGAAAGTTGTGGCTAGTGCTCTAATTGAAAGACCGACTTAATTGCTGTCTGTCCTTGCATTATGGACTTCATGGATGAGCAGACCACTTCACATCAGTACTATTATAACAGCCTTGATCATTGGCTTGTCTGATTTGTTCAAGGAAATCTGGAAGCCAGCACAGCCTTGTGATCACTTTTTTTTAAAATTTTATTCTGACTGTAATGGGTGACATGTACATAAGTGCACCTTGTGCTGAGGACAAAGGCCACTAATCTGCAGTTTGTCATAACACAATGCCACAGGTGTCAAGTTGAGGGAGCATGCATGTGGACTGCAGGAATGTCCCTCAGAGCTGTTGCCAGAATATTGAAGGGTAACTTATCTAACAAGCCTCCAATGTGGTTTTAGAGACTTTGGCAGTACGGCCAATCGGCCTCACTTCGGCAGATCATGTGTAACCATGCCAGCGCAGGACCTCCAGATCCGACTTCACCTGCAGTATCATCTGAGACCGGGCAGCTGATATAACTGTGGGTTTGAACAAGGATTTCAGCTCAACTGCGTGCTCGTCATCCTCACCAGGGTCTTGACCTGACTTGTTTGGTATTGTGACCTACTTCATTGGGTAAATGCTCATATTCAATGGCCACTGGCACGCTGGGGAAGTGTGCTCTTAATGGATGAATCCCGGTTTCAACTGTACCGGGCAGACGGCTGACAGCCTGTGTGGGTGAGCGGTTTGCTGTTGTGAACAGAGTGCCCCATGGTGGCGGTGGGATTATGGTATGGGTAGGCATAAGCTATGGATGACGAACACAATTGCATTATAATGATGGCAATTTGAAAGCACAGAGATACTGTGACGAGATCCTGAGGCCCATTGTCGTGCCATGCATCCGCCGTCATCACTTCATGTTTCAGCATGATAATTCACGGCCCCATGTCACAATCTATACACAATTTCTGGAAACTGAAAATGTCCCAGTTCTTCCATGGCCTGCATACTCACCAGACATCACCCGTTGCGCATGTTTGGGATGCTCTGCATCGATGTGTACTATAGCGTGTTCCAGTTCCCTCCAATATCCATCAACTTTGCAGAGCCATTGAGGAGTGGGACAACATTCCACAGGCTACAATCAACAGCCTGATCAACTCTATGCGAAGGAGATGTTGCTGTGCATGAGGCAAATAATGGACACACCAGATACTGACTGGTTTTCCTATCCATGCCCCTACCTTTAAAAAAAAATGTTTCTGTAACTAACAAATGCATATCTATATTCCCAGTCATGTGAAAACAATAAATTAGGGCCTAATGTTTTTATTTCAATTAACTGATTTACGGTTATATTTTTGTGAAATGTGTTTTGTAAAGCAAATTAGTCTGGTTTAATCTGGCTTTTCTAAATTTACCAGTAAACTACCAAATGTTGGTAACTTTCAAGTTTGTTTAATAACATGACATCTAGTGGCCTTTTTAGGTACTTCAGATTCTCACAGGTGTACTTATCTCTGGCCCCTCTGAGGTTTTATCATATAAAATAAAAATAGAATGACAGCTGTAAAACGTTATCCTAAATACAAACCAACTTAGTGAATACAATTGGTGTCTAAAATGAGTGTTTTGGCATGAGTTTTGAATAGTGATGTTAACCTTTCTGGTTGTAACCTTTTTTTTCATCAAGACAGATCTTCCAACTGTGGGGGAGTTGAAATCTTTACAAAGGATCACCTTCAGTGCTTGGTTGTCTCCAAGTCTGTCACCAAACAATTTGATTTGCTGGTTTTAAGCATTACGCTTTCAAATAGTTATTTGACTGTTGCTGGATGTTATCGTCCTCCATCAGCACCGGACTGTACCCTACCTGCCCTAAGCACTCTCCTGGCCCCTTACACTGTCTAAATGTGTCCTGCTAGGTGACCTAAACTGGGACATGCTTAAACCACCTGACCAAGTCCTTAAGCAATGGGACTCTAAATCTCTCTCAGATTATCACCAATCCCACAAGGTATGACTCCAAACACCCAGAAAAGGCTACTCTCCTCAATGTTATCCTCACATATAATCCCGAGGGGTATCAGTCTGGTGTTTTCTGTAATGACCTTAGTGATCACTGTTTTACAGCCTGTGTTCGTAATGGCTGCTCAGTGAAACGACCTTTCCTGATTTGTCATAGACGCTTGCTAAAACACTTTAATGAGCAAGCCTTCCTTCATGACCTGGCCTCTGTAAATTGGTACAGAATAAGCTGGATTCCCTCTGTCGAAGACACTTGGACCTTCTTTATTTGATATTTTCAGTCGTATTGTTAACAGACACCTCCACATAAAGAAAATTACAATTAAAAACAGGTTCAGCCCCTGGTTCGACCGTGATCTTGCAGAGTTACTCCACCTCAGGAATTGCATTTGGCGAAAGGCTTGGCACACGTATATTTGAGAAATAAGTGCACTCTGGCTATTCGGAAGGCCAAAGTTAGTTACTTTAGGGAGCAGTTCTCTCTCTGTGGGTCTAATCCCAAGAAGTTCTGGAAAACGGTTAAAGACCTGGAGAATAAACCTTCCTCCTCACAGCTGCCCATGTCCCTTAATGTTGATGATGTGGTTGTTACTGACAAGAAGCACATGGCTGAGCTCTTTAATCGACACTTTATTAAGTCAGGATTCTTATTTGACTCAAATCAAATGTATTTATATAGCCCTTCTTACATCAGCTGATATCTCAAAGTGCTGTACAGAAACCCAGCCTAAAACCCCAAACAGCAAGCAATGCAGGTGTAGAAGCACAGTGGCTAGGTAAAACTCCCTAGAAAGGCCGAAACCTAGAGAGGAACCAGGCTATGAGGGGTGGCCAGTCCTCTTCTGGCTGTGCCGGTTGGAGATTATAACAGAACATGGCCAAGATGTTCAAATATTCATAAATTACCAGCATGGTCAAATAATAATAATCACAGTAGTTGTCGAGGGTGCAACAGGTCAGCACCTCAGGAGTAAATGTCAGTTGGCTTTTCATAGCCTGTCATTGAGAGTATCTCTACCGCTCCTGCTGTCTCTAGAGAATTGAAAACAGCAGGACTGGGACAGGTGGCACATCCTGTGAACAGGTCAGGGTTCCATGGCCGCAGGCAGAACAGTTGAAACTGGAGCAGCAGCACGGCCAGGTGGACTGGGGACAGCAAGTAGTCATCATGCCAGGTAGTCCTGAGGCATGGTCCTAGGGCTCAGGTCCTCTGAGAGAGAGAGAAAACGAAAGAGAGAGCATACTTAAATTCACACAGGACACCGGATAAGACAGGAGAAATACTCCAGATATAACAGACTGACCCTAGCCCCCCGACACATAAACTACTGCAGCATAAATACTGGCGGCTGAGACAGGAGGGGTCAGCCATGCCTCCTTGCCAGTCCAACATTTCCTAATCTCCCACCCCTTCTAATGCAACTAGCCCTGATGCTTCTCCCTCTTTTCCCCCTGCCCCGCTACAAAGTTTATCCCTGCAGGCAGTCACTCAGTCCGAGGTGCTAAAGGAGCTCCTGAAACTTGACCCCAAAAAACATCTGGGTCAGATGGTTTTTACCCTTTCTTCTTTAAGGTTGCTACCCCTATCATCGAATTTTGTGTTAAACGCTCTACAACATAGCTTTCTTAGTGTCCAACAAGCTTTCTCTGTCCTCAACCTTGTTCTGAACACCTCCAAAACAAAGGTCATGTGGTTTGGTAAGGAGAATGCCCCTCTCCCCACAGGTGTGATTACTACCTCTGAGGGTTTAGAGCTTGAGGTAGTATGGCTAGACGGTCCTTCTCTCAGCACATACCAAAGCTGCAGGCTAATGTTAAATCTAGACTTGGTTTCCTCTATCGTAATCACTCCTCTTTCACCCCAGCTGCCATTTGTGCTGTTATCTGTGCCCAATAATGTTTGTACCATGTTTTGTGCTGCTACCATGTTGTGTTGCTTCCATGCTGTGGTGTCATGTGTTGCTACCTTGCTATGTTGTTGTCTTAGGTCTCTCTTTATGTATTGTTGTCTCTCTTGTCATGATGTGTTTTGTCCTATATTTATTTATATTTTTTAATCCCAGCCCCCATCCCTGCAGGAGCTGGCTGATTAAATAAAGGTTCAAAAAATTAAAAAATAAATATGCTTGATTTTTTTAAACAAATGTTTTAAAATTTTATTCAATATGTCAATATGTGTTTGTTGTAAATGTTTTGCCACCAAACTGGTGAGAGATGTCGAAAAAAGTAAATAGTTAGAAGAGTTGCAAAGTTAATTGAAAATAATGCCATTGTTGATTATATGCCTGTTTCATTAATTAGTGTATTTTCTCTTGAACCATATGGTCTAATCCCCTTCAAACTCAACTCTCGACCTCGAAGCCAGTTCCACTGCATTTTGTCATTGCACCCCTCTAATCAGGGACTGATTTAGATCTGGGACACCAGGTGGGTGTAATTAAGTATAAAGTAGAACAGAAAACCAGCAGGCTCCGGACCTCGTAGGATAAGAGTTGAATACCCCTGGTCTAACCACTAGAAACTCAAGGACAATATGGACACCAATATTTAAAAAAAGTATACTATATGAATACATTTTGTAAAAAGTTAATAAAGTGTAAATGACCAAAGTTACCATATATTGCTATAGATTACCTGTTAAATTACCTAAATTACCAAAGATCTTAGTAACTTTGGTAAATTACCGGTAGCTTTGCAACCGGTGGTAAACCAATCCAAATAAGGAACTGTTTTTCAAACTGAAACCACACCTCTTATAGTCATCTACTTAATGCCAGGTGTGTCTAGTTTCCACTTTCAATCAGCGTGTTGTTAGGCAATGCAAGTTGATCTATTGTTTTGGTGGTGATCAGGTCATTTCTTACATTTGTGTGCTCTGTTTTGGAGTTATTTTCTTATTCAGGGAAATTGGAGTTAATTGTTGTAGTGTCACCATTTGTAAGATGCACTTATTTTTCACTGACATTGATTGAATTCAGGTCATTAATTAATTACAATGTCAGACTTTTCATTGATTCAATGTATTTCCTTATAGTTACCATCTCTTTCTTTGACTAGTTGAGTTATGGCAGCAACCCCGTTTGAAAATGGACCGCATGGTCGACATGCAAGGCGCCTTGGGCCACGCCAGCCAGTTCGTCAGCCTAACCCTGGTACACGGCACCCAGTGCATGGACCCCAAGGAGTAGGGCCATATCTGACCGAACATCCGCCCCATGTGCACCAGCCTCGACCCTACTTCTACGTGCATCCTGTGCAGCCCCCTCCTCCTCCTCCCGTCTACCACTACCAGTGGCCCATGCCCTACAACCCATACTCTGGCTTTCCAGGGATGGGTACGCTTGAATCCTTTTTCATACTCTGTAGTATAAAAGCTATGAAATGTTCAATCTGGGTGTATAAAGTAATATTAATGATAATTAAACCAAATTTGTTCTGATTAATATACTATTGTACAAACTCAATGTACACTTCCATAATTTGAGAAACCCCATGTTTTTCAGCTGTCTTTTTATTTAATAATTGATTCAATTCAATGATGCTCATCCCTTCTAATTCTGTCTTTAGGTTACGGTATGCCGGGTATGGTTATGCCACCGTTCCCTCCCCAACCATACATGGAGGCTCCAGGTTATATTCTTCCCCATGCCCAGCTGCACCCTGCTGAGTATAGACAATACCAGTTTCCTCCTGCTGCCATGGTCTACCAGAACCACAACAATAGGTTGAGAACATTTTACCAGAACACCACACCCAGAGAGACTGTCAACTCCGAAGTACAGACTGAACCACCACCTGAAGCGGAGAAAGACTATGCTCCCTCAGCTGCCCCTCTGGCTGGGTCAGATTCTGGAAGAGGCACCAACTCTACCCACTCCACCACCCCATCCTCGCCAAGCTCCAATGCAGAGAAACAGAGCTGCCCGGAAGTAGAACCTAATTCCCCCACAGACCCACCTGCAGCAACCAAGACCATCCACTCACGTAGGACCTCTATAGAGGCACTGGGGAAGCCTGTCCATGGTGGAGGTCACCTAGTGCATCATGATGTGTGGTCAGTTGGCTCTGCTGATGGCATGGTCCCCATGTGTAGCTCCTCTGACCAGGCGGATGAGGTTATCATGGCTGAGAGGTGTGCGTCCTCCTCCTTCCCAGATGTGTTGATCGGCGGAGGTTCGCCATCTTCCAAAATGGAGAGGGCACCCAAATGTGGTCAGATTCTTACCCAAGAAATTACACATGGGAATACCACAGAGGGCGCCAACGTCATAACAGGAAGCTGTGAAGGTGTTACGAACTTAAACAATTGCCACTACAAAATACTGAAGCTACCTTTTATCTTTCATGACTTGATGACTGAGTCAAAGGTGAATGAGTCTGTGTGGTCAGTGGAGTCAATGGCACCATACGTCCCTTCTACAGAGTGGCTGATACAAAATGGACTGATGGCGCCAGAAGATGTGGCACAGGAGTCGTCTGAGAAAGTTTCAGCTGATCAAAGCCAGATGTCCTTTCATTATAGGCAGGTACCGAAAAAGTTGAATGAGTCAGTATGGTCAGTGCAGTCATTGGCCCCATATGTCCCCTCCAAGGAATTGCTGATAGAGAACGTCCTTATGAATCCTGAGGTGGTGACTGAGAGAGAATCTGATCCTGCTAAGGTCAATCAAGGCCTCCGAGCCAGTCAGGTCATTGATATAACAGAGAGAAGGAGAAGTCGGCGGTTTTCGCTGACTTTAGAAAATGTGAAAGAGGCTGAGAAAATGTCTGACGAGAATGCAACTCCATGCCAGGAGTCATTCCATTATAGGCAAATACAGAGAAATGATAAGGAGTTTGTTTGGTCAGTGGAGCCTGTGGAAAAAGCCAGTGTGGATGGTTTGCCTATTATGCTCTCAAGCAAAAGTACAATGATCCCAAGTCTTCAAGGATCATTGAATAGCACTCAAGGGTCACTGAAACCCAAGGTTCAATGTAGCCCAAATCTGAAGCCTCTGGAAGTTACAGAGCACAGGGCTCAGAGCCCCCTCTGCTCTCCAGATGACCCTGAAACATATGCCTCCAAATGTATGGCAGGAGACCAAGAGCCTGGTTACAGTTGTCCAGGTCCCTGCAACCAGGACATGGAGATTGAAGAGAAGGAGCCTTCCAAACAGACTGGGCCTGTTGTACCCAGTCGACAGGGCTGCAAGCAGATGATCGCAGATGTTAGGATGCTAACGGCTCCTTCCTTAAACAGACAGTTCAAGGTGTGTGGTCTGAAGTGTTCAAAGCTACAGGAGAGGAACTGCTCCTGTCATGAGCCGAAGCTAAACGTTGCGAGTTTCAGGAAGAGCCCCACAGGCAGACTGAATGAGGGAAATGTGGCCCCTGATCTCCCCAAGCCTCAGGAGCAGCAGTGTGGCATTCCACAGAATCAGAAACGACAGATGGGTAAGTAATTTCATAAACTGGTCTGAATGTACTGTACGATTTTGATGTACTCTCAGTGGTTGAAAAAGTACCCAATTTTCATATTTGAGTTAAAGTAAAGATTCCTTACTAGGAAATGAGTAAAATTGAAAGTCACACAGTAAAATACTACTTGAGTAAAAGTCTAAAAATATTTGTTTTTAAACATACTTAAGTATCAAAAGTATATGTAATTGCAAAAATATGCTTAAGTATCAAAAGTAAAAGCATAAATAATTTCAAATAGCTTAATATGCAAACCAGATGGCACAATTAAGTTTTTAATTTACCGAAAGCCAGGGGCACACTACAACACGCAGACATAATTTACAAATAAAGCATATGTGTTTAATGTGTCCACCAGATCCGAGGCAGTAGGGATGATCAGGGATGTTCTCTTGATTAGTGTGTGAATTGGGTCCTTTTCCTGTCCTGCTAAGCATTCAAAATGTAATGCATACTTTCAGATGTCAGGGAAAATGTATGGAGTAAAACATACATTATTTTCTTTAGGAAAGTATGAAGTTGTCAAATGTAAACCTGTGAACCTACTTCAAAGTACTACTTAAGTAATATTTTTACTTAAGTACTTTACACCACTGTATTCTTACACAAATGCGCATTTGAAACGATGCTGGAAAATGACACGTACATTTGACCTTTCTCCTGCAGATTCCAGGAAAGCAAACAAGGCCAGGCCTGGTCATGAATTTTGTGAAACTGGGTATGGCCCGAACAATAATAAAAAGAAACGGAGACCATGGCAAAATGGACCACAGGGTATGTTCAACATATAACTATTTTCCACTGTGTTGGTGTTTGCAATGCTGAATACCTGATGGTGTTATTGGTTTTGTCTACAGACAGAACACAGGCACAGACTAACCCATCAAACTCCCTTGGACAGTGGAACACCCAGAGGAATGGCTACCAAGAACGCTGTAATGGGTATTATGGCAGATCTGGTAAAACAAGAGGCAAGTAGAACCATTTAATGATCTTCATGAATATTCCAAGATGAAGCCTTATGCTGGAGTTCTGATGTACTTTTTGAAAAGACAAGCAGATCCTATATAGAAGATATTAAAATGGTCATGAAAATTAACCATTTTGAATTAATTATATTTTTCTCTACAGGAGCAAATGGGGAAAAAAACACAAGGTACTGACTGACCAGATTGAGGACAAATGAAATATATTTTAACTCTATTTATAGGCCTACCTACAACAAAATTAAACTTTTTAAAAAAAAATAATTCCTTGTATTTTGGTCTTTTGGTGTAATGGAGGCATTTGAAATGAAAATGTGGATGGAAATGGGCTTTATAAGTATGCTTGATCACATCCGGCTGTGATTGGGAGTCCCATAGGGCGGCGCACAATTGTCCCAGCGTCGTCCGGGGGAGGCCATCATTGAAAATAAGAATGTATTCTTAACTGACTTGCCTAGTTAAATAAAGGTTATATTAAAAAAAAAATTTTTAAAATAAGTGTGGTAGTTTGCTAATGATGACAGCTGAATTCTATAGACGCACACAACAATTAGAAAGAAATGTATTCACTGTCAATTGCGAAAGGCACAGCAGAATCAGTGTCTAGTAGTCCCAAATGAAGGATGAATTCAGTCTAATCTAAAAAATACCCAATAGGCTTTCTGATAAGGCTGTGAGATGGCCTAATCAACTTGATTAGCTGTACAGGAGTCTTATGACTTGGGGGTAGAAGCTGTTAAGCCTTTTGGACCTAGTCTTGGCGCTCCAGTATCACTTTCCGTGCGGTAGCAGAGAGAACAGTCTGACTAGTGTGGCTGAAGTCTTTGGCAATTTTTTGGGGCTTTCCTCTGACACCGCCTGGTCCTGGATGGCAGGAAGCCTGGATGGCAGGAAGCTTGGCTCCAGTGATGTACTGGGCCGTACACACTACCCTCTGTAGCACATTATGGTCAGATGCAGAGCAGTTGCCTTACCAGGCGGTGATGCAACCAGTCAGGATGGTGCAGCTGTATAACTTTTTGAAGATCTGATGACCCGTGACAAATATTTTCAATCTCCTGAGGGGGAATAGGCGTTGTTGTGCCCTCTTCATAACTGTCTTGGTGTGTTTGGACCATGATAGATTGTTGGTGACGTGGACACCAAGGAACTTGAAGTTCTCAACCTGCTCTACTACAGCCCCGTCGATGAGAATGGGGGTATGCTCGGTCCTCCTTTTTAGGTAGTCCACAATCATCTCATTTGTCTTGATCACGTTGAGGGAGAGGTTATTCTGGCACCCCACTGCAAGGTCTCTGACCTCCTTCCTATTGGCTGTCTCGTTGGTGATCAGGCCTACCACTTGTCGTCGGCAAACTTAATGATGGTGTTGGAGTCGTGCTTGGCCATGCAGTCATGGGTGAACAGGGAATACAGGAGGTGACTGAGCATGCACCCCTGAGGGGCCCCCGTGTTGAGGATCAGCGTGGCGGCTGTGTTATTACCTACCCTTACCACCTGGGGGCGGCCCGTCAGGAAGTCCAGGATCCAGTTGCAGAGGAGGTGTTTAGTTCCAGGGTCCTTAGCTTACTTATGGGCTTTGAGGGCACTATGGTGTTGAATGCTGAGCTGTAGTCAATGAATAGTATTCTCACGTAGGTGTTCCTTTTGTCCAGGTGGGAAAGGGCAGTGTAGCTTGCAGAGCGTGATCAGTCGTCCGGAACAGCTGATGCACTCATGCATGCATGCATGCATGCATGCATGCATGCATGCTCATGTGTTGCTTGCCTCAAAGCGAGCATAAGTTATTTAGCTCATCTGGTAGGCTCGTGTCACTGGGCAACTCGTGGCTGTGCTTCTCTTTGTAGTCCGTAATATGTGGCAGGGCTTGCAAACTAACGAGAGTCGGAGTTGGTGTAGTACGATTCGATCTTAGTCCTGTATTGGCGCTTTGCCTGTTTGATGGTTCGTCGGAGGGCATAGCAGGATTTCTTAAGTGTCTGGGTTAGAGTCCCGCTCCTTGAAAGCGCCAGCTCTACCCTTTAGCCCGGTGTGGATGTTGCCTGTAATCTATGGCTTTCTGGTTGGGGTATGAACATCTGGTCACTGTGGGGGCGACGTCATCGATGCACTTATTGATGGAGCCAGTGACTGATGTGATGTACTCTTCAATGCCATCGGAATAATCCCGGAACATATTCCAGTCTGTGCTAGCAAAACAGTCCAATAGTTTAGCATCTGCGTCATCTGACCACTTCCTTTTTGAGCGAGTCACTGGTACTTCCTGCTTTAGTTTTTGCTTGTAAGCAAGAATCAGGAGGATAGAGTTATGGCCAGATTTGCCAAATGGAGGATAAGGGAGAGCTTAGTACATGTCTGTCTGTGGAGTGAAGGTGGTCTGGAGTCTTAATTTTAAAACCTCTGGTTGCACATTTAACATGCTGGTAGAAATTAGGTAAAACTGATTTAAGTTTCCCTGCATTAAAGTCCCCGGCCACTAGGAGTGCCGCATCTGGATGCGCATTTATTTGCTTATGTCCTTATAAAGCTCGTTGAGTGCCGTCTTAGTGCCATCGGTTTGTGGTGTTAAATAGACAGCTACGAAAAATATAGATTAAAACTCTCCTGTGAAATAGTGTGGTCTACAGCTTATGATATACTCTACCTCAGAGCAAAACCTATTAGATTTTGTGCACTAGCTGTTATTTACAGATGCACACATCGCCACCCCTTGTCTTACCGGAGGCAGCTGTTCGATATTGCCGATGGACCGAAAACCCAGCCAGCTGTATGTTATCCATGTCGTCGTTCAGCCACGATTCGGTGAAACATAAGATATAACCGTTTTTAATGTCCCATTGGTAAGATAGTCTTGATCAGAGCTCATCCATTTTGTTATCCAATGATTGCACGTTGGCTAATATGACTGATGGTAGAGGGGAATTACTCACTTGCCGTCAGATCCTTACAAGGCACCCCGACCCACGTCCCTGATGTCTCTTCACACTAATGGAGATTTGGGCATTGGCAGGTGTATGAAGTAAATCCTTCACGGCCGACTCGTTAAAGAGAGAAACTGCATCCAGTACGAAGTGAGTAATCGCTGTCCTGATATCCAGAAGCTATTTTTGGTCGTAAGAGACAGTGGCAGAAACATTATGGACAAAATAAGTTAAAAATAACGCCAAAAAACACTCACAATAGCACAATTGGTTTGGTGCCCGAAAAGCGTCAGCCATCTCCTCCGGCGCCATCATTATATCCACATGACTTTAACTTGAAACATCATGAATAAGGCTATATGGTACTAGTAATATGTGCCTATATGAAATATTTAGCTTTCAGGTTACAGCTCTATCCAGGTGTTTTTTGTTGTTAACCAAAAGTATGTCGTCAAACTCACAACTGCTTCTTTAACTCAAATTCAACCTGGACAAAGATTGCCTTGAAAAAAACATTCACAAACTTTACCTATTAAGGCTGCTGAGTGATAATGGTCTAGCAGTCAAATTTGCACATTAGCTAGATTATTTATTTATCCTTACACACAGTTTAGACAGGCAGCCCAATCTAAACTTTTTTGACCAATCAGCTCTGAAAAATATCTGATTTGATTGGTGGAATACCTGTCTTTAGACCAATCAGATCTTTTTCAGAGCTGATGTGATTGGTCAAAAGGCTGATTGGTGGAACAAGATCAGAATTGTGCAGCCTTAATGCTACTGATGTTTGTTTCTGACACCAGTGTTTTGGACAGAGCTCAGTGGGCAGGATTTGACCAAGTCTTTTGACTTTTTCAGTATGAGTGATTTAATGAGGATTACTGAATCACACACTGACTTGACAAATGTCTTCTCTCTAATAGGGTAGATGGAGCCAGTCATGGATTTAACTAAGTACTGTGTCAACACAACTGTAAAGAAGAGGTGAGACCAAGAGCATGAAATGTCTGAGTCTCCCTCTGGATGTGCAATAATCCCTAATCTGCATATAAATATATACACACACACACACACTGGGGGAACAAGACTGTTTGTGGTTTGACATCTTGTGCCTGACATTGATACAACAAACCAAACTCATGATTATGGAACCTGTTTCACAACGAAACCTCATGTTAGAATATCAGATCTGTCTGAACTGCTACAATTTGCAGTACAGGTCCAAGCTCTTGGACTGCCAACACACCTGCTGCTCTGTGTGCTTGACCCAGATGAAGATGAGCCTGAGTGAGCTGCGCTGCCCCTGGTGTCGCTCTGTCACCACCCTGCCACCTGAGGTCCCCAGCTCCCAGATGACCCCGACATTATGGCCGTCATCTCTGTCCCATCTCCCCCAGAATACACACCTGTCTTCTTCAAACAGCTGCTTAGTAACACCTGCTACCTGTCTATAGACCACCAAGAGAGGGCTACAGTGTCTGGTGAACATTCAGGTAGGCACCTGCAGGCTGGGCAGACAGGGTTGGGGGAGGAACATGGGGAGAGGGAGGAAGGTTGTAAGAGCTCGTTCACGACCAGGGCAGGCTTAGTGGTTCTTCTGGGTTTTGTCCTACTCTTATGTACATTGTACTGTAAAACATGCAGTACAAAAGCAAAAATTGTATTTATGTTAATTGAAATGAAAAACATAACTGACCCATTTTAGAGCTTTGTGATTGTATTTGTTCAAATCTGTCTTCACCTACAGATGATGTTGGACATTTTAGTAAAATGTAACATTTTAGACCACACACGATGACAATATGATAAACACTAACAACCCATCGGTTAATACAATTACAGCATCAACTGTTGCCTACTTAACATTGATATTTTAAAATGTCAAACTTGAGAAATTATATTTAAAAAATTAAACAATGTTCATTGTCCTGTTAGATACAATATTGTTGTACACAAAATGCATGTAGAAATTAACTGACTACCTGATAATCTGAAATACAAAATTTGAATATTTAAAAAAAATGAATATTTACGCAATAAAACATTTGAGAATAATTCTAAACGCATGTTTTAAAGTTGATCTGAGCCACAATCTGATTCATAAAGTGGTCTAAATCCTTATTCACCCAACCCGATTCATAAATCGGTTTCAGCCCTGATGCAGATGTCATGACCAAGAGAAGCGATCTCCTCCAACAGGTAGTCCACATCCTCTGTCTGTGTGGCCGGGTTGGAGAAGACACATCGGAAGAAGTTCACTTTGTCTCCGAGTGGCTGATAGCCAATCATGGCCATCCCCTGCTCCATCATCTTGGCTTTGATCTTTGGTGCCACCTTAGAAACCAAACAGTGATTTAGCTTTATAGAGTATGAACAGAAGTCAATGTGCTGCTGCTAGTAATGAAGGATTACATATACAGTATCTAATGGATAAAGAACCACAAAGGTTGAATTAAGACGCATCTAATATATCACTAACATTAGAGATCCAAGGTGTAGCATTACCTCATGGAGTCTCCTGTTCCTCTCAGGACCTGGGGACATGTTCCTCAGACTTGGTGGGATGTACCAGAAGCACACGTTGCTGTGTTCAGGCTGCATGGGGATGTATCACAGATAAAAGGCTTACAACGATGCATCTCACTGAGGAATTATTCAATAACTACAAGGGACTAAAAAACAGACTTACTTTGCTTTTGAAGACAAGTTCAAAGTCTGGTCTTTGTTTGAGTTTGTCAAACAAGTGCTCAGCATTTTCCAAACATTTATTGACCTGTGATTCGAAGCCTTCTGAACCCTAAGAAGAGATGTGTTTCATTGACCAGTTGATAAATAAAATGTAAAAAAATCCATGTGTGTGTTACATACCTTGGCCTTCCACATGAGCCAGAGCTTGAAGACATCAACATGCCTGCCACACTGAATGGTCTTGTCTCCGGTGTCATAAGAGGTGTCGTAGTGCTTGTCAGTTTGGAAAAGGTATTCAGCACACATCTGATTGCAGTCTTTCAAGAGGCCCTGTGAGTGAGAAACCACTGACTACATTATGTATGTGTATTTCTGAATGCGTGCAAATTGTAATTCAGGGTGGAATGTTTTGGTAGTCTTGATTGTTTTTATATTCATAGCGTTAGACTACACACCCTTTTCTTCACCAGTATGGCTGAGCATTGCAGCGGAGCACCCATCATTTTATGAGGGTTCCAAGTCACAGACCAGGCTCTGTAATAAACATAATTCAAATAGACCTGCATGTAAGATCCAATCAAGGCAGAACTGTTGAGGGTCAATTCCATTTCAATTGTGAATGGAAACAAAACCCCCAAAATGTAATTGATCCTGGCTGTATGGTAGAGTGAAATTCAGAAATCTAGAATCTTTTTGGAGAGTTGTAAATGTTGGGTGTCCTTAAATCTCTGTTCTCTCTGGTTACAGTACCTACCGTTCAATCCCTTGTAGTTTCACACGGTGCAGGTTGGACATCAACAGTCCTCCACCCCAGGCTGCCTGTTAAGAAACAAAGATAATTTTACTCTAAATACAATCTTATCTTTATATATTTAATATTTTACATACAGGGTTGTACAGTAGGTTACTTTCTAAATGTAAATCCGTTAGTTACTAGTTACCTGTCCAAAATTGTAATCAGTAACGTAACTTTTGGATTACCCAAACTCAGTAACGTAATGTGATTACATTCAGTTACTTTTAGATTACTTTCCCCTTAAGTGATATTAGAAGAAGACAAAAATGTATGTTATCAATTGATTGACATCTATTGCAGGATAAATCAATGTTAAAGTTTACATAGCTGGATATATATTGATGTTAAATTTTACTTCATGGGTTGGTTATGTAGGCTTCTTCTAACCCATCGCTTTCTACTACATATAATAATAGGATTAAATTATATATTTACATACATATACATATGTCATTTAGAAATCCAGAAATGGATGTAGCAACTACAAATTGCCCCTTTGTCTCATCAAAAGTGTGCGAGATTGAGCATGTCTCCATTAGGTCTATGGATTTTTTATTTTTTTAAACGCATGAATTAGATTTAGCAAAAAAGCCCCACATATATTCCATAGGCTGGGATCCACACTATGCAGCTGTTGCAAGACTGCATTTTTCACTGGCTGTCCATTAGTTTCAAAAACTGATTGATAGGCAGCTTAAACTTCTTGAATTCAACCATTATTGGGTTCAAACACACATTTGGATTTGTCAACAGCCATCCACAAACCCCACAATCCATAAGGCGCAAATAGCTAAATAAGAGGGCAGCAGTGTGATTCACATCAATGCGCTACTGTATGTAGGTATCAATAATAAGTGATATCCGTATCGCCGTAGACTACACCACTACTGTCATCCTTACCTCCAAGCGTTTATTCAAATTGGATAATATTTGGATGCCGACAGCAGTCGCACCATTGGAAGACATAGCTTGGACTGTAGCCCACAAAAGCCTGTTCCTGCTCTTTTCCCGCGTTCCGTCAAACACATTTATTGTGTCGTCATAGTGGTCTCTGATTTATTATCAGACTCTCTCAGGTGGAACAAACTTGAATTTGTGATTACATGTAATCTGTTACTCCCCATCCCTGCTTACATACAGTATAGCACATTCTCATGGGGACGGTTTCCCAGACACAAATTATGCTTAGTACTGGACTAAAGCATGCCCAATTAAAATATATCAGAAATAAGGCTAAATGTGTGTCCGGTAAGCCATGATGGATGCTATAAGGTAAATACATCAACATGCAGCCAGAGTCCATGGCTCTCACAGATGTCTGCGATGGCATTGAGAGGATCAAAGGCTCCGTACACAGTGGTGCCTGCTGTGGCATTGACGTAGAATGGGACACAACCCTGAAGAGAGAGAGAGAGAGAGATGACAAGAATCATGATGAGTGTATTGACCTGTTCCTGTGAAATAGTCCCTGCCAACACATTGGAGCTCTGGTAGCTCCTTTTATGCACCAGGCAATGTTGTTGACTGGTAAACAGAAATTCTGATTTGAGCGTATTCTGTTTGGGGTGTCTGTTTCATCCTAATTTGACTAAATCCTTCACTGGCTGGACATACTGTATACAGGTACGCTTCCGTGTATTTAATTCACAGCCCTGTATCCCTCAGTTTGGCAAGACTCATTCATCCATTACCTGATCTTTGGCAGTAATGATACTTGACTCCAATTCTGCAGGGATCATTTTCCCCCTTGAATAGTAAAAAAAGGACATCACTCATTTAGCTCTGATGATATTGTCAATGTTCACGATAAACAAATGCAAATCACACTCCCCTCATTGCTTACCAGTCATTACATTTCACCACCACAACATTTTCACTTCCTATCCCAAGGACTGCTGCAGATTTCTTGACTGAATAATGACTCTAGAATAGGGAAAAAAATATTTGTCAGTACATGTTTATAGATAATATGAATAAGCATGACCCAACGTGAATACACATACATGTGCTGATGTGAAGAGGATTAGCCTGGGCAGAGCAGTCATCCCTTTGGTCTTCACTTCAGGGAAGAAGTGGTATCTGGCCAGTAGTACACTGTACAGATTGGACATGGTCCCACCTAAGGAAATATATATATATTGTATTATAGATGGATATCTCATTAAGAGATTGTCTTAAGTTTATAATTTAATTCAAATTCATAACAACTAAACAATATATCCAAAATTAAGAGGACAAAATTAACCATTTCAATGGAAGTAACAAGGATAATTGTATCACAGTGTATGTTTGTCATTGGCTACATTGTTTGTATCGATAGCAAGGTCGGAATGTAGCTAACACTGTACCTGGACAGAAAACACCATCCCCCTCTTCCTCTGACCAACCCACAATCTCCTGCATCTTCTTCAGTAGAATCTCCTCCATCAGAATGAACACTGGGGACACTTCATAAGTAAACCTAGAAAAAAAGGTTTAACACATTGTTTTACACTTTATCTCATATTGCAGAATAACATTTACTAGAGACCTGATCACACCGTAGGCCCTAGTGTCATCTGGGGCCGTACGCGTCAAACGCCTCAGCATAGGAGTGTTCATACAGGATCAGATCCACCCTGTCTATAAGATCAGAACAACTTGATATATACTGTTCTCTGGTAAATGTCAGATATGTTCTTAGGCAAATGTCATTCTGCAATATGAGGACTTAGTGAGAAATTAGATCTTACACCTTAGGGATAATGTAAATCTTACATGTTTGTGTTGGCAGTAGATGTCAGCCATTCCCCGGCCAAACCGATGACATCCAGACCTGATGACAGCTGATTGAAGAAGCGTGGGTGACCTGTGGACAGATGAGGAAATTCTGGAACATTATACTAATCTATAATGTCAATAATGTCAGCCATTGCCTGGAGAGAAGCAATGACTTACTAGTACATGGAGTACATGTTTTCTACCTATAGTACATTTTTGGTAAATTTTCGGCAAAACAGTCAACAGCTCTTACGGTACCTGTTTTGACTCCATACTTCAAGGTGTCCCTGCAGTCGACCAGGAGTTGTTCCAGGTTCTCGGGCTGGTCTGGGAGCTCCAGACTGAAGCCCTCCAGGCCCTCTCTGAGTTGGTGAGGGTGGTGGAAGTCCAGGACTTTGGAGCTCCGTCTGAACGACTTGCAGACATAGCTGAGGAGAATGTTCACCAGCTCTTGGAAGAAACTTTTGGTTGTGTCCTCACCACTGAGAGCAGGGAGTAGATCTAAACATAAAGGAACACGTTCAGGGCAAATTTTTTCAATGGTAGCAATTGCTCCCAACTTGCAATAGTTTGTAGGAGCACTAGAAAACGAGATTCATTTAAATTGCAGCCAAGTTGTGCATATAGAACATTTCTGGGATTTTTTATTTCAGCTAATGAAACATGGGACCAACACTTTACATGTTGCGTTTATATTTTTGTTCAGTATATATATATATATATATATATATATATATATATATATATATATATATATATACACATATACAGTGCATTCTGAAAGTATTCAGACCCCTTGACCTTTTTTTCACATTTTGTTACGTTACAGCCTTATTCTAAAATGGATTTAATTATTTCCCCCCCTTCAACACACACAATCCCATAATGACAAACCAAAAACAGTTTATACATTTTTTAGAAAATGTATTAGAAATAAAAAACAAAAATACCTTATTTATAAAAGTATTTAGACCCTTTGCTATGAGACACGAAATTGAGCTCAGGTGCGGCCTGTTTCAATTGATCATCCTTGAGATGTTTCTACAACTTGATTGTAGTCCACCTGTGGTAAATTCCACCCCGTTATGTTAATTTAGTCATATATGCAAATACTCCCAGTGTATTCATGCAAAGGTAGCAAAAATAATTTTCTTTATTTTAACACAAAATATTTTAAAAAAAATACCTGATACCTTAGAAAATGTACATATGAGTGCATCCTAAGAAAAAAAGTTAGATTTTACAATATATTGAATACCTGAATTCCCATCAAAATCCCTGAACTCCAGTCATTATATATGTATATGTCAGTAAAATGTTTATGTGATATAATTCAGTCAATATTTGATGTATTTTAAAATGTTTACACGTTTGGAGTATCTTCATCCATTGTCAAACTGTTGCATTAATTACAATTGTTTAAAAAAACATCTCAACAACCTAGTGGTTGATTTCTCCCTAACCATCAAAATAGAGCCTTGAATCTCATAGTGACGGACCTGACTGTCAACATTGGTCATCTAGCTAGCCAGTAGGGTTGCATTACAGATAGAACAATTAGACAGATATTTCACCGCATGTTTGTTTCCACTTACTACCAAATATGGTAGTGAGAGGAAGGTTAGTCGCCAGCAGTGGGAGATGGAATGAGATGATTGTTTTGTCTACATTCTGCAAACTTTCTCATCGATGAAACATTTGATCTCAATACAATTTGTTGTTCCCAAAAATAGAATAGGTTACGAAAAATGTGGATCAAGTTCAGTAGACTTTACTATTTGCCAAAGTAAAAAAAACGAAAGAGTGCGTAGAGAAATTGAGTTATAGCGGATACTTGACAGAGTAGGCGTCCCCTAACGAAAATATGCGCTAGCTCGTGCTTGGCTCTGCCCACTAGGACTCATTTGTTAACGTTTGAAACGACAGGCTGTGGACTATCTTGTTTTTATAAAGATCTTTGGTTGCATCGGTTTCCATTGGACTAGACCAGAGTTTGCTAGGCTGGCAAACTATATAACGCAGGTTAGGTAGTGAATGACGATGGATACACAAGCAAATGGTACAGAACTCTTAACAAAATCATATTTTGACATTGTAGTGGCTATTTCTGTTTTGTTTTTTTGCTTAGTGACATTTAGAATATCATCTTTGTGGATTTATTTATCTACCGTATTCCGGTTTCAGCATGAGAAACCATTGAAGTCCCACATTCCACTGAGATACTGCGAGGATCTGCGCAGTCGCGGAAACGGAGCCTCACAAATAAAACGTCTGGTCACAGATTAGGAGCCACGCAGTATCTCGCGGGAATTTGGGATTTTGTCAGTCATTTTTCATACCGAAACCGGATTAGATACATAAATGCCCACATATGATGTTGGGCTGTTTTTTTAAATATTTTTTTACCTTTGCTGTAGATGCAACTGAAGTCCTTGGTTATGCTGCAGGTGTTATCACTCGCTGTCTGTGGAGGGTTGATGTCAGAGGAGCTTCTGTGCTGCTTACTCTCTGCCAAAACCTGCCCACCTGGTTTAGCATGTTCAATTATGTTTTCTGGAACAAATAAACCCGGAGTACATGATGATCCAATACAATATTGACATGTCTATATTGTCATGTGGAATTCTTTGAATTTTGACATTAGGCCTGTATCCAATATATTTTTATTTATTTAACTAGGCAAGTCAGTTAAGAACAAATTTACAATGACAGTCTACACCCCCGGACAAACCTTCCCCTAACGACACTAGGCCAATTGTGCACCGTCCTATGACACTCCCAATCACGGCCAGTTGTGACACAGCCTGGGAACTAACCAGAGTCTGTAGTGACGCCTTAGACCGCTGCGCCATTCGAGTGGTCTATATGTTGGATATGGTTGTTTTTGCATACCATGTGAATCTAACATATTATTCAAATAGATACGCTACCATTAATAAGTTGTCATACTTACAGATATCATAAATGAACATTTGCCATGCCATTCAAAATACATGAAGAGTATAGCCAGAAAAAGGACAGTTATTTTACATTTTTAGCCCCCCCCCCCCCCCATCTTGACATAACCCATAGATATACCATAGAGATACATCTAAATAATTGATATGCTCAATTGACTCTGACCTGGTAGCTGCAAGTAATCCATAATGTGATTGAGTTCTGGGAGTGAAGTTTGTCCAGTGTTTCACTGTTCCACTGCTGCCCCTCCATGAGATGCACCTGGAATGGTTTTGTGGAATATATAACCCCCTGGAGGAACTAGGCGTGGTGGTGGGCGCATTATGACACAAGGCTATTCAACCTGAATGAAACAATGCTATTCCAAAAACCTTTGAGAATGAGAGCCACCCCAAAATGTTTCTGACAATCACTAGCTACCACATCAATTCATTATGATCTCTTCTGTCTTTTTTTGTCCTTTTGTGTGTAATTATTTGGCTCAAAATATGTTTGTGTGTGCTACTCAACCTGCATACAGTACTCTGAAGGATCAAAAAAAGACTTGTGAATGTTACCTGCATTTGGTCTGAGGACACCATTGAAATATTATATTAAAACTGGCAACTGGATTTATAGGACAACAAAATTGTCATTATTGCTTTGTGAGAATGCATGACTCCCTGTCAAAATAAAGGTTAAACAAAATGAGCTCCCACTCCTCCCACATGCTGACCTTTGACATCACCTACTAAGGAAATGACCTTGAAGACAGCATTATTGGCAGTTAAATGCAACAACCTTTCATGGCATTCAGTGTTTACATAGCCTTTAAAGTAGACATTCACTTTTTAACTTCATGATTTAGGCTATATGGTAGTAACATGTGGCGTCATGTAATATTTTGCTTTCAAATTACAGCTCCATCCACTTTTCTTTTCAGGTGATTATCAACTATATATAACAATTTCAAGGACTTTGCCTTAGAAAGCTCTAATTAAAGTACATTTTATTTTTGCAAACTTCAGCACTTAGGATAGGCTACTGCAGTAACTGTGGAAGGCAGGTTACAGAACTGTATCTACTGCCGCTATTTAGAGGGATAATTTGACTGTGCTCGTGTGTCCTATTTAGACAACCTGGTGAACTGGTTTGGTTGGTATGTCAGTACTTGCAAGAACTTGAAAACGTTTTGTGGGCTGACATGCATTCTGTAACTCACGACTGCTTCTTCAACTAAAAACTTCAACCTGGACTAAGCCCATAAGATTGTCTTAAGATATTTTCAGCAACGTCATGCAGGAACTTCTCCTTAGGCTGCTGAGCGATAAAGATCTAGAGGTCAACATCCTTGCCAGTCCATACCAGATACAGGTTTGCTCATTATCTAGGCTTCTTTTATTTTTTTTGTTCAATGACAAAAATGGTTTATTGTACTTTATCCTTATAGTCATACACAGGGTCTTGAAGGACACAGGCACACACAACACACACAGGGCAGGACATGACCAAGTAGTCTTTTGACTTTTTCAGTATGAGTGATTTGATGAAAATTACTGAATCACACACTGCCTTGACAAATGTCTTCTCTCTAATAGGGTAGATGGAGCCAGTCATGGATTTAACTAAGTACTGTGTCAACACAACTGTAAAGAGGAGGGGAGGCGAGACCAAGAGCATGAAATATCTGTGAGTCTCTCTCTGGATGTGCAATGGTTCCCTAATCTGCATACTCATACTGAGGGAACAAGACTATTTGTCGTTTGACATCTTGTGCCTGTCATTGACACAACAGACCAAACTCATGATTATGGAACCCGTCTCACAACAAAACCTCATGTTAGAATGTCAGATCTGTCTGAACTGCTACAATTTGCGGCACAGGCCCAAGCTCTTGGACTGCCAACACACCTGCTGCTCTGTGTGCTTGACCCAGATGAAGATGAGCCTGAGTGAGCTGCGCTGCCCCTGGTGTCGCTCTGTCACCACCCTGCCACCTGGGGTCTCCGTCTCCCAGCTCCCAGATGACCCGGACATTATGGCCGTCATCTCTGTCCCATCCCCCCCAGAATACACACCTGTCTTCTTCAAACAGCTGCTTAGTAACACCTGCTACCTGTCTATAGACCACCAAGAGAGGGCCACAGTGCCTGGTGAACATTCAGGTAGGCACTTGCAGGCTGGGCAGACAAAGGAGATGTCTCCAGTGCCTGTGTCTGACGAGGGAAGCCCAGGGTTGGGGGAGGAACATGGGGAGAGGGAGAAAGGTTGTTGTAAGAGCTCGTTCACGACCAGGGCAGGCTTAGTGGTTCTTCTGGGTTTTGTCCTACTCTTACTTGTGTACATTGTACTGTACAACATGAAATGCATTTACAAACGGTTCACCATGATATCCTGTGCCTAAAAGACTGGATACTAATAAGCTGTTTGGAATCTTTCTATCTCACTCCCCAAAATGACTGGACATTGTCACAATGCCAGTATTCAGGCTATTTCTTAACCAGAGATAGTGCTGTCGTACTGAGGGAAGAAATGGTTGTTATACTTTGTTTTAGGAATGTGTACAGATATAATGATGAATTTGAATTTTTCAAAGGATTTTTCATATTGTTGTGCAATAAAGAGTTAAAACAATATAACCAATCACCATCATTCCAGCTTCTCTATTGTGATTCATTCAAAAAACAAAAACAAAATCCAACTTGTGTTCATTCATATGAGAAACATAAAAACTGACCCATTTTAGAGCTCATGATTGGATTTGTTCAAGTCTTCCTTTTTACCTACAGATGGTAGTGATGGACTTTTTAGTGAAATTTTACTCTGAATTTTAGGCAACACACAATGACGGCAATATGATTAAACACTTTAATAACCCTTCAGTTGATACAATTACTAAATTACAGCGTCAACTGTTGCCTACTTAACATTAATATTTTGAAATGTTTGAAAATATCAAACTTGAGAAATTATATATAAAAAATTAAGATATAAAGTGTATTCAGAAAGTATTCAGACCCCTTGACCTTTTCCACATTTTGTTACATTACAGCCTGATTCTAAAATGGATTCAATTGTTTTGATTCCACATCAATCTACACACAATACCCCATAATGGCAAAGCAAAAACAGGTTGTAGACATTTTAGCAAATGTATTAAAAATAAAAATGGAGCTATCACATTTACATAAGTATTCAGACCCTTTAATCAGTACTTTGTTGAAGCACCTTTGGCAGGGATTACAACCTCGAGTCTTCTTAGGTATGAAGCTACAAGCTTGAAACACCTGTTTTTAGGTCTCTCCAGAGATGTTCGAGTGGGTTCAAGTCCGGTTCAAGCCCGAAGCCACTCCTGCTTTGTCTTGGCTGTGTGCTTAGGGTTCTTGTCCTGTTGGAAGGTGAACCTTCACCCCAGACTGAGGTCCGGAGCGCTCTGGAGCAGGTTTTCATCAAGCATCGCTCTGTACTTTGCTCCTTTCATCTTTCATCTCCTTCCGTCTGACCACTCTACCATAAAGGCCTAATTGGTGGAGTGCTGCAGAGATGATTGTGCTTCTGGAACGTTCTCCCTTCTCCACAGAGGAACTCTGGAGCTCTGTTTGAGTGACCATTGTGTTCTTGGTCACCTTCTTGACCAAGGCCCTTCTCCCCTGATTGCTCAGTTTGGCCTGGTGGCCAGCTCTTTGAAAAGTATTGAGGGTTCCAAACTTCTTCCATTTAAGAATGATGGAGGTCACTGTGTTCTTGGGGACTTTCAATGCTGCAGAAATGTTTTGGTACCCTTCCCCAGAGCTGTGCTACAACACAATCCTGTTTCGGAGCTCTACGGACAATTCCTTCAACCTCATGGCTTGGTTTTTGGCTGACATGTACTGTCAACTGTGGGACCTTATATATAGACACAGGTGTGTGCCTTTCCAAATCATCTCCAATCAATTGAATTTACCACAGGTGGACTCCAATAAAGTTGTAGAGACATCTCAAGCATGATCAATGAAAACAGTATTCACCTGAGCTCAGTTTCGAGTCTCATAGCGAAAGGTCTGAATACTTATGTAAAGAAGGTATTTCTGTTTGTTTATTCTTATAAATTTACAAACATTTCTAACAAACAGTTTTTCCTTTGTCATTATGGGATATTGTGTATTGATTGATGTGGAAAACAATTATTTAATCAGTTTTAGAATAAGGCTGTAACGTAACAAAATGTGAAAAAAGTCAAGGGGTCTGAATACTTTCCGAATGCACTCTATAGGCTACAATATTGTTGTACACAAATAAAATGAATGTAGAAATGAACTGGCTACATTCTAACAATTCCCTGATACTCTGGAATACAAAAATCATATTTGTATATATTTTTACATAAGAAGGACTGTAATTACACAACAAAACATTTAGAGATATATTTAGTTTTCTGATTGTTTTTACCCATTTCCCTCTAAATGCATGATTTACAGTTCATCTGAGCCACAATCTGATTCATAAAGTGGTCTCAAACCTGATTCACAAATCGGTTTCAGCCCTTATGCAGATGTCATGACCAAGAGAAGCGATCTCCTCCAACAGGTAGTCCACATCCTCTGTCTGTGTGGCCGGGTTGGAGAAGACACATCGGAAGAAGTTCACTTTGTCTCCGAGCGGCTGATAGCCAATCATGGCCATCCCCTGCTCCATCATCTTGGCTTTGATCTTTGGTGCCACCTTAGAAACCAAACAGTGATTTAGCTTTATAGAGTATGAACAGAAGTCAATGTGCTGCTGCTAGTAATGAAGGATTACATATACAGTATCTAATGGATAAAGAACCACAAAGGTTGAATTAAGACGCATCTAATATATCACTAACATTAGAGATCCAAGGTGTAGCATTACCTCATGGAGTCTCCTGTTCCTCTCAGGACCTGGTGACATGTTCCTCAGACTTGGTGGGATGTACCAGAAGCACACGTTGCTGTGTTCAGGCTGCATGGGGATGTATCACAGATAAAAGGCTTACAACGATGCATCTCACTGAGGAATTATTCAATAACTACAAGGGACTTTAAAAAACAGACTTACTTTGCTTTTGAAGACGAGTTCAAAGTCTGGTCTTTGTTTGAGTTTGTCAAACAAGTGCTCAGCATTTTCCAAACATTTATTGACCTGTGATTCGAAGCCTTCTGAACCCTAAGAAGAGATGTGTTTCATTGACCAGTTGATAAATTACATTTTAAAAAATCCATATGTGTGTGTTACATACCTTGGCCTTCCACATGAGCCAGAGCTTGAAGACATCAACATGCCTGCCACACTGAATGGTCTTGTCGCCGGTGTCATAAGAGGTGTCGTAGTGCTTGTCAGTTTGGAAAAGGTATTCAGCACACATCTGATTGCAGTCTTTCAAGAGGCCCTGTGAGTGAGAAACCACTGACTACATTATGTATGTGTATTTCTGAATGCGTGCAAATTGTAATTCAGGGTGGAATGTTTTGGTAGTCTTGATTTTTTGATATTCATAGCGTTAGACTACACACCCTTTTCTTCACCAGTATGGCTGAGCATTGCAGCGGAGCACCCATCATTTTATGAGGGTTCCAAGTCACAGACCAGGCTCTGTAATAAACATAATTCAAATAGACCTGCATGTAAGATCCAATCAAGGCAGAACTGTTGAGGGTCAATTCCATTTCAATTGTGAATGGAAACAAAACCCCCAAAATGTAATTGATCCTGGCTGTATGGTAGAGTGAAATTCAGAAATCTATTATCTTTTTGGAGAGTTGTAAATGTTGGGTGTCCTTAAATCTCTGTTCTCTCTGGTTACCGTACCTACCGTTCAATCCCTTGTAGTTTCACGCGGTGCCGCTTGGACATCAACAGTCCTCCGCCCCAGGCTGCCTGTTAAGAAACAAAGAGAATTTTACTCTAAATACAATATTATCTTTATATATAACACATTCTCATGGGGACGGTTTCCCAGACACAAATTATGCTTAGTACTGGACTAAAGCATGCCCAATTAAAATATATCAGAAATAAGGCTAAATGTGTGTCCGGTAAGCCATGATGGATGCTATAAGGTAAATACATCAACATGCAGCCAGAGTCCATGGCTCTCACAGATGTCT
This sequence comes from Oncorhynchus mykiss, assembly GCF_057628025.1. Taxonomy (NCBI): domain Eukaryota; kingdom Metazoa; phylum Chordata; class Actinopteri; order Salmoniformes; family Salmonidae; genus Oncorhynchus; species Oncorhynchus mykiss. The sequence goes on from NC_143029.1 coordinate 66,452,179, forward strand.
GCGATGGCATTGAGAGGATCAAAGGCTCCGTACACAGTGGTGCCTGCTGTGGCATTGACGTAGAATGGGACACAACCCTGAAGAGAGAGAGAGAGAGATGACAAGAATCATGATGAGTGTTTTGACCTGTTCCTGTGAAATAGTCCCTGCCAACACACTGGAGCTCTGGTAGCTCCTTTTATGCACCAGACAATGTTGTTGACTGGTAAACAGAAATTCTGATTTGAGCGTATTCTGTTGGGGGTGTCTGTTTCATCCTAATTTGACTAAATCCATCCCTGGCTGAAAATATATGCTTTCATTGTATTCAATTCACAGCCCTGTATCCCTCAGTTTGGCAAGAGAAGACTCATTCATCCATTACCTGATCTTTGGCAGTAAGGATACTTGACTCCAATTCTGCAGGGATCATTTTCCCCCTTGAATAGTAAAAAAAGGACATCACTCATTTAGCTCTGATGATATTGTCAATGTTCACGATCAACAAATGCAAATCACACTCCCCTCATTGCTTACCAGTCATTACATTTCACCACCACAACATTTTCACTTCCTATCCCAAGGACTGCTGCAGATTTCTTGACTGAATAATGACTCTAGAATAGGGAAAAAGTATATGTCAGTACATGTTTATAGATAATATGAATAAGCATGACCCAACGTGAATACACATACATGTGCTGATGTGAAGAGGATTAGCCTGGGCAGAGCAGTCATCCCTTTGGTCTTCACTTCAGGGAAGAAGTGGTATCTGGCCAGTAGTACACTGTACAGATTGGACATGGTCCCACCTAAGGAAATATATACATTTTATTTTATTTTTTTATTACCTTTATTTAACTAGGCAAGTCAGTTAAGAACAAATTGTTATTTACAATGACAGTCTACCAAAAGGCAAAAGGCCTCCTGTGGGGATGGGAGCTGGGATTAAAAATATAAATAAATTAAATAAAAATATAGGGCAAAACACACATCACGACAAGAGAGACAACACAACATAAAAAGTGACCTAAGACGACAACATGGCAGCAACACATGACAACACAGCATGGTAGCAACACAACATGGTAGCAGCACAAAACAGGGTACAAACATTCTTGGGCACAGACAACAGCACAAAGAGCAAGAAGGTAGAGACAACAATACATCACACAAAGCAGCCACAACTGTCAGTACCTTTAACAGAATGTGACTGGCAGAACGGGTGTTGTACAGTAGTTCTTCCTGTAAAAGTTGCGCCATACTGCTGCACACCTTGCGGGCTGCCGCAGAATTCTATGGCCCGTTTTTTCATCGTCAGCTCTTGTTGCCATTAATGCTAGTTAGTGCTAGTTTGACCACCAGAGGGCATCTTTGAGAAGCATTTGATAGTCTTCAATACTGTCTGTACTAGAGAATTTATAGTGATTGTAATCTGAATAAAGGCCAAAATAATATTTATAAAGGCCAACATATTTATTTCTGTTTTTAGAGGGAGAGAAACCAAAAGCCCAGCGTGCCTATTTTTTGGACAAGGACATCCCGGCCGGCCAAACCCTCCCCTAACACGGACGACGCTGGGCCAATTGTGCACTGCCCTATGGGACTCCCAATCACGGTCGGATGTGAATGGAGGGTGAGGGCTGCAGTAGATATCTCAGATAGGGGGGAGTGAGGCCTAAGAGGGTTTTATAAATAATCAACAACCAGTGGGTCTTGCGACTGTTATACAGAGATGACCAGTTTACAGAAGAGTATAGAGTGCAGTGATGTGTCCTATAAGGAGCATTGGTGGCAAATCTGATGGCCAAATGGTAAAGTACATCTTGCCGCTCGAGAGCACCCTTACTTGCCGATCTATAAATTACGTCTCCATAATCTAGCATGGGTAGGATGATCATCTGAATCAGGGTTAGTTTGGCAGCTGGGGTGAAAGAGGAGCGATTACGATAGAGGAAATCAAGTCTAGATTGAATTTAATTTAATGTGCTGAGAGAAGGACAGTGTACTGTCTAGCCATACTCCCAAGTACTTGTATGAGGTGACTACCTCAAGCTTTAAACCCCCAGAGGTAGTAGTCACACCTGTGGTGAGATTGGCATTCTTCTTACCAAACCACAAGGCTAAGGGCAGAGAAAGCTTGTTGGACACTAAGAAAGCTTTGTTGTAGAGCGTTTAACACAATATCTGAGGGGCCAGTATAAGATTGTATAATCTGCATATAAATAGAGGACTAACCTTGGCTGCTTTCCAAGCAATGGGAACCTCCCCAGAGAGGAGAGACAGGTTAAAAAGGTCAGAGATAGGCGTGGCGATTATACGGGGCAGCAATATTAAAGAAGAAAGGGTCTAAACCATCTGACCCAGATGTTTTTTTGGGGTGAAGTTTAAGGAGCTCATTTAGCACCTCGGACTCAATGACCGCCTGCAGGGAGAAACATTGTAGCGGGGCAGGGGAAAAAGAGGGAGGAGCATCGGGGCTAGCTGTATTAGTGGGAGATGAGGAAATGTTGGACGGGCAAGGAGGCATGGCTGAGTCAAATACGAATCCGGCCTTAATGAAGTTGTGATTAAAGAGCTCAGCCATGTGCTTCTTGTCAGTAACAACCACATCATCAACTTTAAGGGACATGGGCAGCTGTGAGGAGGAGGGTTTATTCTCCAGGTCTTTAATCGTTTTCCAGAACTGCTCCTTAAAGTAACTAACATTGGCCTTCCGGATAGCCTGAGTGTACTTATTTCTCATTTGCCTGAACGAGAGCCAGTCAGCCTGAGTATGTGTGTGCTGAGCCTTTCGCCAAATGCAATTCTTGAGGTGGAGTAACTCTGCAAGGGGCTGAACCTGTATCTAATTCTCATTTTCTTTATGGGGGAGGGTTTGTTAACAATATAACTGAAGATATCAAAAAAGAAGGTCCAAGCTTCTTTGAACAGAGGGAATAAAGCAGATTCTGTACCAATTTACAGAGGCCAGGTCATGAAGGAAGGCTTGCTCATTAAATATTTTTAGCTAGCGTCTATTACAAATCAGAAGCTTCTAGTGTTAACGTGCAGAAATCCCAGGCTTTTACGAGAGCTGAAATCAGTGAAACATATATCAGAGCACAAGTCAGAATTGTGGCTAGCAACAGTAAATGGGCAAGGGTGTACATGCACATTTCCAGATATCATCAACAGTAATACAATTAAGGCACGGCAGAGGACAGGGAAAGCTCTGCAGTGTTAATTTGTGACATTTGAATGTGCATTAGATGGCAACATGATCATGTTATACAGCAATTTCATCAGGTAGCATAAATACAAAGCCGGCGAGAGGTGGTTAGAATAGGATCGGGCCAAAGGTCTGTGTAACCTACAGAGAGTCATAGAGAGTACTGTATTATAGGTGGATATCTGAAAGATTGTCTTAAGTTTATAATTTCATTGAACTTCATAACAACTAAACAATGTATCCAAAATTAAGAGGACACAATGAACCAATTCAGTGAAAGTAACAAGGATAAATGTAACAAAGTGTAAGTTTGTCATTGGCTACATTGTTTGTATCGATAGCAAGTTCAGAATGTAGCTAACACTGTACCTGGACAGAAAACTCCATCCCCCTCTTCCTCTGACCAACCCACAATCTCCTGCATCTTCTTCAGTAGAATCTCCTCCATCAGAATGAACACTGGGGACACTTCATATGTAAACCTAGAAAAAAGTTTTTACACTTTAACTCATATTGCAGAATGACATTTACCAGAGGACAGATCCCACCATGGGCCATACAATCTTTGAAAAAAAGGTGCTACCTTGGACCTAAAAGGGTTATTTGGCTGTCCCCATAGGAGAACCCTTCGAAAAAACATTTTGGTTCTAGGTAGAACCCTTTTGAGTTCCATGTAGAACCTTTAACATAGAGTTCTACCTGGAACCAAAAAGGGTTCTCCTATGGGGAGAGCCAAAGAACCCTTTTGGAGCCCTTTTTTCTAAGAATGTAGTGTAACCTGGGGCTGTATGTATCAAGCGTATAGTGAATGCTGATATAGGATCAGATTCACCTTGTCCATATTATTTTATTCATTATGATTTAAAACAGCGTTTCCCAAACTCGGTCCTGCCCCCCCAAACATGCACCCAGAGGGAATGTACTTTAAAAAAAAACATTTCCCCCCTGGGTGCATGTTTTGTTTTTTGCCCTAGCACTACACAGCTGATTCAAATAATTAAAGCTTAATGATGATTTTTTTTGGTTGCTTCCAATTGGCTCATTCATTCCTCCTCCTCTCCCCTGTAACTATTCCCCAGGTTGTTGCTGTAAATGAGAATATGTTCTCAGTCATCTTACCTGGTAAAATAAGGGTTAAATAAAAAAGAATGTAAATGTTACATGTTTGTGTTGGCGGTAGACGTCAGCCATTCCCCGGCCAGACCGATGACATCCAGCCCTGATGACAGCTGATTGAAGAAGCGTGGGTGACCTGGGGACAGATGAGGACATTCTGGAACATTCTACTAATCTATAATGTCTAGGATATCTATAATGTCAGCCATTCCCATGGCCAGAACCAATGACATACTGGTACATGGAGTATGGGGGGTAACTGTACACATATTTTTACTTGACCGTTCGGTACTGGGACTTCAGTTCCCGAATGAATACATAAAAAAAAAACACACAAAAAAACACTAAGCCTACAGTATAAGCTTAGAGTAAATCTGAGCTGAAAAAAAACAACATTTCAGGCTATTCTGTTAAAACAACTGGAGCCTATGCACATTTTGTAGTAAAAATTCAAATCTTAATTGGCAAATTTCATAAAGTCCTTTTGCAGCCAAGAACTAGATCTGTATGATGGCGAGTGGTTGGGTCGATAAACAAGGAGGATTCTACATCATCGTTTAAGAACATTTTGACTTCCCAGTAGATTACAACAGCAATGGACAGAGAGAATATGTCGACACTGATCAACGAGAATAGCCCATGTAGCTGTCAACACCTCAAACATGTTGACACATTAATGCCAACACAGACGTAACACTAACCTTAACCCCTAACCCAGTGTTTCCCAAACTCGGTCCTCGGGACCCCAAGGGGTGTCTTAACATTATTAAAACGTGCACCCCTTGGGGTTTGGAAAACCCTGCCCTAACCCTAGCCTAGCTAACATTATCCACCTGACTAATGTTAGCATTAGTGACCTAGTTAACCTTAGCCACAACAAATTGGAATTCATAAAATACCATACGTTTTTCAAATTTGTGATATATTGTACTCAGTTCGTAACTTATTGTACGAATTGAAATTTGTAACATATACAAATTGTAATTCGCAACATATCATACAAAATGGATGATGGACATCCACAAATTAATACATACCATGCAAAACTTAACATATCATACTAATTGGAATGTCCCAGATTTAAATGTAATATGTTACATCTACTCCTGAGTCCAGGTTGGCCTACATCACCCACAAAACGAAAAAACAGCTTCGTCTCCGCTCTGCAATAGGGGAGAGTTGTCTATTAGTTTTTTTGCTGCTTTGGGAAGGGTTGTGTGATTTTTTTTATTGGACACAGAGGAGGGTAGTGAGTTTTTTCCCCCTGGTTTACATTCACTCTTTGGCAGGTTTTACTATAGAATGTCTTCCATTCTATCCATATTTCCTCATCTGCTTGCATGCACCTCACCTATATCTGTCACGACTTCCGCCGAAGTTGGCTGCCTGTTCGGGCGGTGCTCAGCGTCGTCGTCACCGGCCTACTAGCCGCCACCGATCCCTTTTTCGTTTTCTGTTTGTTTTGTCTTATTAGTTGCACCTGTGTTTTTTGTGTTTGCTTGATGGGCTTCCTTATTTATAGCTAGGCTACCCGCCCTTGTTTTGTGCGGGATTACTCTTATGTTACGTGTGTATGAGTTTGGTGTTCGTGCTCCGGACCTGGTACACTGTGTGTTTGGGTTGGTCCACATTTTCCGCGCCCTGTGTTGTGGGCATTGTTTTCGGTGCGATATTAAAGTGCACTTCTTCCTGTGGAACTATATGCTCTCTGCACCTGATTCTTCCTCACTCATCTAGTTTCCCGTGACAATATCAAGGTGTTTTGTTACATCCCTTTTACAATTCGCTTTTCCGTGCACTAACTTTCCTTATAAACTGGGTGGTTTGAGCCCTGAAAACTGATATACCACGGGTATGACAAATTACTTTTTACTGTTCTAATTATGTTGGTAACCAGTTTATAATAGCATTAAGGCACCTCTGGGGTTTATGGCGAATATACTGTATCACGTTGCGTTGTGCTTATGAACAACCCTTAGCCGTGGTATATTGGCCATATACCACACCCCCTCGGGCCTTATTGGTAAACTATACCACAGGTCAATATACAGCCTAAATGTCAACCCTGCCGTCTCATCTCTCCCCTCAGAGTGACAATAATGGTGGATCATTTGTCCAGATCTGCAATAGGCTAACTAGCAATCATAGCACACATAAAAGCATTCAAATCTGCATCAATGTTCAATATGAATCCACAAGAACAAATAGGAATAGCTGAGGAGAGGCCAAGTGCATCAATGCGCATGAAAGAACAGTGGTAGCCCGATTACCAACGACATTGAGACAGACTACAGGGATGAGGTGAGGGCCCTGGTGGAGTGGTGCCAGGAAAATAACATCTCCTTCAATGTCACCAAAACAAAGGAGCTGATCATGGACTTCAGGAGAAAGCTGAGGGAACACACCCCCATCCACATCGACGGGACCGCAGTGGAGAAGGTGAAAAGCTCCTTGGGGTACACTACACTGACAAACTGAAATGGTCCACCCACGCAGACAGTGTGGTGAAGAAGGCGCAACAGTGCCTCTTCAACCTCAGGAGGCTGAAGAAAGTTGTTGTGGCCCCTAAGACCCTCACAAACTTTTACAGATGCACCATTGGAATATATCACCACCTAGTATGGCCCTCCAGGACATCTACAGCACATGGTGTCACAGGAAGGCCAAGAAGATCATCAAGGACCTCAGTCACCCGAGCCACGGCCTGTTCACCACATTACCCTCCAGAAGGCGAGGTCAGTAAAAGTGCATCAAAGTTGGAACCGAGAGACTGAAAAACAGCTTTCATCTCAAGGCCATCAGACTATTAAATAGTCACCACTTGCCTCCGCCCAGTACCCCTAGTTACTGTCACTAGCCGGCTACCACCCGGTTACTCTAACATACACTTTTACACTAACATGCACATTTTTTATTTGAATAACGTGCAAAAGCCCTGTGATATGAATGTTTCTTTACGTTTAGATCAGTTGTGGGTCTACTCTCGACAGTGTGTAAGATCTAGAAAGGTATAGTAGCAGGCCAGTCTGGCTGTATTTTTACTTCTGATACTGATATGCGTGATCTGTTGCAGATCATTATTTTCCCAAGTCGTCCTATAATAATGTGGCCATAGAGATGGGTTGGCTGATAATGTCACGAAAACTATGTTCGCTTCCATAGGGGAGAAGTCAGCCTGTTGTTGTGATTCTGTTGCTGTGATTCTGGGTCGCCAGATTACTAGCAAGAATGACAAGAAACTGCCATGTGGGGAATTGTAAAGTGGCTCATTTTCAACTTGTTTCAACTTGTGTTTTGACAGATTTCACATTAATGCTAATATGGCAAAAAATTTGCTAGATAGTTAACCACCAACTGTAACAATGTATTTGAGAGACAACAAGTGGTTATTGTGCAAATGTATGTATGTTTTCAATAAACATTGGAGACAAAATATAGCTTACATATAGCTTACAACCAGTCACAATGTTTTCATCTGATGTGGCTACTTCAAAAGTCTCCTGTAGGCATGTGCAAGTTCGTACAAAATATAATTCCAGCATCCTCAAAATGGCTTGACATTAACCCGGTTTCCATCCATCCTTTTAATGCGAGTAAAGTACCTGTTGGATAAAGCATTTCATGACCAGCCTGATGTAAACAGCTAGCTAATTTGTTGGCAAACTTTCCAAATGTCGACAAAACAAAATGCACTTAACAAGGTGGGATATTTTTGTGTCTGTAAAATTAATTATGCAAGAAATGGCAGTAGAAAAGCTTTAATGCTCAAATATTGATATAATAACCATCATATCCAGGGGTTGCGTTAGAGTACAGAAATCTGTATTTTAAACAATTTCATCTGTGCTGTCATAAAGCATTATGACTCATGATCATCTTGAATCAGGAGTACCAATACTTTGTATTTTCTTAAATAAACAAAAAGGAACTACATTAACTGTTGGCATTTCATTTTCTCGCTGTACCTGAACTGAACCCTAACCCCAAAACTGCAATATGTACTGAACCTTGGGCTTGGTGAACCGTTACACCCCTAATGGAGTACGTTTGGCAAAACAGTCAACAGCTCTTACGGTACCTGTTTTGACTCCATACTTCAAGGTGTCCCTGCAGTCGACCAGGAGTTGTTCCAGGTTCTCGGGCTGGTCTGGGAGCTCCAGACTGAAGCCCTCCAGGCCCTCTCTGAGTTGGTGAGGGTGGTGGAAGTCCAGGACTTTGGAGCTCCGTCTGAACGACTTGCAGACATAGCTGAGGAGAATGTTCACCAGCTCTTGGAAGAAACTTTTGGTTGTGTCCTCACCACTGAGAGCAGGGAGTAGATCTAAACATAAAAAGGACACAGTCAGGGCTCTAAATTTACTTTTTAAATTGGTAGTCAGTGCTCATCTTTAAATAATTAAGAGCACCAAAAAGTATTTAGGAGCGCCATAAAAAGGTATTGATTTCAATTGATTTAGCCTATAGGCCTGAGAGCACATCCAAGAGCACCTTTCCTTTTTTCCAGTGCCATCTAAAAAGCATACTGGTGGTCGCGGTATCAGGTTGTTAGTCAGCTAGGTAACATGACTGGATAAGGTTGTTTGTTATCTAACAGTTAGCGGCCCGCGAGTAGTTTTTAAAAGGTCCAGAACACATGTATTGAAAGAAAAAGTTATTTGCTCTGGTAATATGATTCATGTTAGGCTAGCTAATGCTAAAGCGGCCCACAAGACAATACAGGTGTTAGTCAAAACTTATGAATATTGTATGTGAATTTCCATATATCAATGACACTACCAAAAGGGTTGAATTGTTCAGCAACATGTGCAGTGAATGCTAACATGGCTTTTGTGGTGAAAGGTACATAATGCATTTATTTTAATCTCGCTATCAGGCTATCAGGTATGCTGTGACATGAGCCTGGATGGTGACACATCTTCTTCAAGCTGCCGGACTGAACACTGGGGCCTTCAGTGGTACCAGAAGCAAGGGCCCTATCTGGGAAGGGCCCTACCTGTCTCACAGCCATTCTGTCAACATGTATTCTATTAAACACTCAAATTCATGCAAACTGCAGACGCAAGCACTGACTTACACTGAGTATACAAAACATTCTTTATACTGAGTTGCACCCTCTTTTGCCCTCAGAACAGCCTCATTTTGTCGGGGCATGGACTCTACAATGTGTTGATGCTGGCCCATGTTGACTCCAATGCTTCTCACAGTTGTGTCAAGTTGGCTGGATGTCCTTTTGGTGGCAGACCATCCTTGATGCACACAGAACTGTTGAGCATGCAAACCCAGCAGCGTTGCAGTTCTTGATACACTCAAACCAGTGCACCTGACACTGACTACCATACTCCGTTCAAAGGCAGTTAAATCTTTTGTCTTGCCCATTCACCCTCTGAATGGCACATATACGCAATCCATGTCCCAATTGTTTCAGAACTTAAAAATCCTTCTTTAACATGTCTCCTCCTCTTCATCTACACTGATTGAAGTGGATTTAACAAGATATCAATAAGGGATCATAGCTTTCACCTGGATTCACCTGGTCAGTCTGTCAAGGACAGAGCAGATGTTCTTAATATTTTGTACACTTAATGTATATTTGGCATTGTGTTTTAGGTTATTGTCCTGCTGAAAAGTGAATCTGTCTACCAGTGTCTGTTGGAAAGGAGACTGAACCAGGTTTTCCTCTATATTCTACATGTCCCATTCTTTAATCTTGTCTGGATTATGTATTTTAGTTGACACCCCAATGATGTGTCTGATATACACTGAACAAACATGTAAAAGCAACATGTAAAGTGTTGGTCCCATGTTCCATTAGCTGAAATGAAATATCCCAGAAATGAAACTGTAACTCAGTAAAATCTTTGAAATTGTTGCATGTTGTATTTATATTTTTGTTCAGTGCATTCGGAAAGTGATAATGATGATGATGATAATGATAATGTGTTAAAAAACAGATCTGGGGAATTTTACCAAAACATTTCTGCAGCATTGAAGGTCCCCAACAACACAGTGGCCTCCATCATTCTTAAATGGAAGAAGTATGGAACCACCAAGACTCTTCCTAGAGCTGGTCACTCGGCTAAAATGAGCAATCAGGGGGAGAAGGGCCTTGGTCAGGGAGGTGACCAAGAACCCAATGGTCACTCTGACATAGCTCCAGAGTTCCTCTGTGGAGATGGTAGAACCTTCCAGAAGGACAACGATCTCTGCAGCACTCCATCAATCAGGCCTTTATGGTAGAGTAGCCAGACGGAAGCCATTCCTCAGTAAAAGGCACATGGTCCCTTGGAGTTTGCTAAAAGGCTAAGGTTCCTTTATAAACAAGATTCTCTGGTCTGATAAAACCAAGACTGAACTCTTTGGCCTGAATGCCAAGCTCCACATCTGGAGGAAAACTGGCACCTATGGCCAAGCATGGTGATGGCAGCATCATGCTGTGGGGATGTTTTGATGGGAAAAACAATTTAATACATTTTAGAATAAGACTGTAGCAAAATGTCGAAGAAGTCAAGGGGTCTGAATACTTTCCGAATGCACTTTATCAGATTGATAAATATGTGCACTACTTATTAGTATTTCTTTCTAAACCATTAGTCTCCCCCCCCCCCCCCCCTTAACCCCTAAACCATAGCCTCGACAATGTTAGCCACCTAGCTAACGTTAGCCACAACAAATTGGAATTTGTAACATATCATACGTATTGGAAATTCGTAACATACTGTACAAATTGTAATTTGTAACATATCACAAATTAATATATACCATACTAAATTGAGGGAGATAGATTTACGTTTACGATGTTTTGTCTACTTCAGAGTCCAGGTTGATCTGAACTGCCTCAGTGAATGATGACCCTCCTGCATGTGTACAGGAACACAATTCCCAGGGAGGATAGACAGTATTACTGATGACTGTATCGGTAATGTGTTTTCAGACCCTCCCTTAGTCGTATTTTCATGGGGCAGAAATCTCAGATATCAATTGGTAAACTCTGATTTACCACCACAAAATCCCCCCACACAACATCTCCTTGAGCCTCTACCGGATGGAAACTACAAGTGTAATTGCTGCACTCAATGCAATGGCACTTACAAATGTAGATCCTCCAAACATTCTCAAACAGAAAACAGATCCCAATCAAAGGTGTTATCACGTGCGCCACTAAGGCAGTTATTTATCTTATAACTTGTCCTTGTGGTAAAAATTATGAGGGCAAAACGAAGCGTGAACTAAAAGTACGAATCTCTGAGCATTGTAGCACCATTGTAATGAACACAATGGGAGACCGAGAGCTGGTTTTAAGTGTAGGGCGCAGCAGGTGTTTATTGTAAAGGACCACAGGAGGAGGCAGGTAGCTGGGTCCAGGGGCAGACAGAAGGTCATACACAGGGGGTCCAAAAAGGCAACAGTACAGGCAGGGAAAAGGCTAGTAACGTAGTCCGGGAGATCAGGCAATAGGTTGATAACAGGAAATCTGATAGGCTAAAGTACAGGCAGGGAAAAGGCTAGTAATGTAGTCTGGGAGATCAGGCAATAGGTAGATAACAGGAAATCTGATAGGCAACAGTACAGGCAGGGAATAGGCTAGTAATGTAGTCTGGGAGATCAGGCAATAGGTAGATAACAGGAAATCTGATAGGCAACAGTACAGGCAGGGAAAAGGCTAGTAATGTAGTCTGGGAGATAAGGCAATAGGTAGATAACAGGAAATCTGATAGGCTAAAGTACAGGCAGGGAATAGGCAAAAGGCTTCGTTAGTGAGGCAGGCAAAAGGCTTCGTTAGTGAGGCAGGCAAAAGGCTTCGTTAGTGAGGCAGGCAAAAACTATCATACACGAGAGGATTAAATTACTGGGAAAACCAGCGCTTCGACTAGAAGTGTGTCACAAAACAAACAATACCTCACAATGATGGGGTGCAAAGAACTGAACTAAATAGTGTGTGATACTGACATACAGGTGTGTGAACAGGTGATCAGAATTCAGGTGATTGGGATCTATGTGTTTGAGAGTGTGAGCTGGAAAGTGGGCTGGAAAGTGAGCTGCGTTCAGGGGATCTACGTGTTTGAGAGTATGAGTTGGAAGCAGACGTTACAAGAATTAGGTGCAACAACTTTATTTTGGCCCTTCATTATATCAGCATTGAACACGTACCCCTCCCTAGGAGAAGGGATGACCGTGACAATTTATTGTTAAAACGAGAGGCCGTTTGGACCTTAAATTTAATTTGCTATCCATTGTAAATACTGTTTGTAGGCCTATGTAGCCAAATTGTATCTATGATCGTATGTTATCCATTCACGTTTTTTATATGTTCTATTTACAGTATATCTGTAAATAATCAACCAATATAATCAAGCCACAGCCGGCCATGATTACAGTTGTTGTCCTTTTTATATAGTTGTCCTTTCAAACTATATAAAACTACTATAAACTGGGTGGTTCGAGCCCTGAATGCTGATTGGCTGACAGCCATGGTACAGCAGACCATATATCGTGGCTATGACAAAACATTTATTTTTACTGTTCTAATTACATTGGTAACCAGTTTATAACAGCAATAAGGCACCTTGAGGGTTTGTGGCGTTGCGTTGTGCCTAAGAACAGCACTTAACCGTGGTATATTGGCCATATACCACACCCCCATGGGCCTTATTGCTTAAGTGACCTGCAGTGTTTGTCAATATACCCTGATGAAGACAGCTTGGCTGTCGAAACTTTGGTTATTAAATGATTTCATCTGAGCTCCTAGAGTGTGCGGCTGTCCTTTTTTTCCCAAGTGTTCTACTCCACTAGCCAGTACCTCGCCTAAACAGGTGTACATTTCTTTCACCTTCAGGATAGAAAGCCAGACCATGTTGATATTGTATGTGTCTTCTGCATCTGCATTGTTTGCTGTTTGGGATTTTAGGCTGGGTTTCTGTATAGCACTTTGTAACATCGGCTGATGTAAAAAAAGGTTTAATAAATACATTTTATTGACATGTGTCCCAAATGGCATCCTAGTCCCCACACTGCTCTACCTTTGACCCTATGGGCCCTAGTCAAAAGTATGGCACTCTATAGGGAAAAAGGTCCCATTTGGGACGAAGACCTCGAGAGCAGTTTAACTGATGAAAAGGCTCCAGCAGTAGCTTTCATCAGCCTCATAATGCAGCTTTTGTTGGCCTGGCTTTACCTTTGTTGTATATGCAGCTGAAGTCCTTGGGTATGCAGGTGTTGTCACTTGTCTGTGGAGAGTTGATATTGTCAGAGGAGCTTCTCTGTTTACTCTCTGCCAAAATCTGCCCACTAGGTGTAGATTTTTCTGTGATGCTTTCTGGAACAAATAAACGCAGAGTACATGATGATCCGACACCCATATTAACATATTATTTGAGTTTTGCCTGTAAAGTAGAGACTGAAGATCAAAGGAAAAGCGTACTAGTCAGGTGGGTTGTGAGGGCAGGGTGGGAAGAAGCATCTTAGTCACCCGTATATTCTTTGATTGAAACCATGTAAGCAACAGGAAACTCAGGCCATGTAATCAGGAGCAAAGTTTTGTGTGTAACCCAGTCTGCCCGTTTGAAGGATCAAAATGGCCAGGGCCAGGTCAGAGAAATGAACAGACTGTCAAAAGATTGTGAATCTGGCCTGGAGGGACGATTGTGTGTATGCAGTTAATAGATACAAACTTAACAAAAGTAATTGCAACACATTATTAAAACTAAGTAGTCTGACTTGTTCTTTGTCTCCACTCAACAATATCAAGCAAATACAGAGTTCCCAACCAGATCGATCACATGTTGCATATGTTATTTACATACCATGTGTACCATGTGAGTACAAAATATTTTTCAAATAGATTGATATGCTAACACAAATACGATTTCTTATTCATAGATATCATAAGAAACTTGTAAAAAAAATAGCCTAAAGCCTTATCTCAGGGTTTACTGCTTTACCTGAGCGAATGTCTCAAAACACAAACAAAAATCACATCATGACATAACTGACATAACCCCATAGATATACCATAGAGATACATCTAAATAATTGATATGCTCATTTGACTCTGACCTGGCAGCTGCAAGTAATCCATAATGTGTCCACATATGATTGAGTTCTGGGAGTGAAGTTTGTCCAGTATCTCACTGTTCCACTGCTGCCCCTCCATGAGATGCACCTGGAATGGTTTTGTGGAATATATAACCCCCTGGAGGAACTAGGCGTGGTGGTGGGCGCATTATGACACAAGGCTATTCAACCTGAAGGAAACAATGCTATTCCAAAAACCTTTGAGAATGAGAGCCTCCCCAAAATGTTTCTGACAATCACTAGCTACCACATCAATTCATTATGATCTCCTCTTTCTTTTTTTGTCCTTTTGTGTGTAATTATTTGGCTCAAAATATGTTTGTGTGTGCTACTCAACCTGCATACAGTACTCTGAAGGATCAAAAAGAGACTGTTGTGAATGTTTCCTTTGATCTGAAGACATGATTGGAATAATATATTAAAACTGGCAACTGGATTTATATGACATTAAAATAATGATTATTGTTTGTGAGAGCATGTTTAAGTGTCTAGCTCAATGTCTTTCTTGATACACATGGTCTTACTCATAGTAATGAATTTCTTACTCTTGAAATGTTGGTAATATTTCTAGATTCTCATCTGAGATGGGTGTTATTTGCAAACAAGACATTATGGCGTTATCTATTATAATATGACGAGCAAAAGCTTGACTTATTTTTTGGACAGGGTGCAATTAATATTTAAGATTAATAAAGTTGTTATTCATTTTAGAGGGATTAACACTATGTTTTTTCCCTATCTGTAATACACATGATTTCCAGGGTTCTGGTTGTGTGGGTTGATGTTCACTAGACTCGATGCTATATGTTAAACTCACATCTGTTGATAGGGATTGACACAAGACTGGAGGTCCAAGGACCAAGGACACTGTTGTAATTTGTGAAAGACTGATTCTTTAGCAGCTGACAAAGTTAGTTTGACTTCCTGGTGCAGTGTAATTAGGATATAAGGGTGAAGGCCAAGTTAAACATTATTCTCTGCTCCTGTGCAGGATACTGTGCTCCCTGTTTGCAAACTTGTATTAAACCATATTGATTTAAGATTGACTATATCCGTAACTGCATTTCTCTTTTGTTCACCTGAAAATGGTCTTTTAAGCTTGGTGACGAGGATGGGATGTGAACAGTCAGGTGAGCGAATGGCTTTGGTCAAAAAATAAGAAAGATAAAGCTGAGAAGGCAGCTGTGTTAATACAGTGTGTATCAACACAGCTCACATACTGTTTAAAAAGCTTTTTGGATCCCCTGTTATCAATACTCCAGCACCCTCCACATTGCGAGGATACCGACGCTGAGACGTTTTCTAAAATGTTTTATGAGATTGGAGAACACATTGGGAGGGATCTTAGACCATTCCTACATACAGAATATTTTGAGATCCTCAATATTATAGGACTGCCCAAAACCACAGGCTTTGAATGGGGTTGATGTCTGGAGAATTTGATGTGTGCTTGGGGTTATTGTCTTGCTGGAAGATCCATTTGCAGTCAAGTTTCAACCTCCTGGCAGAGGCAATCAGGTTTTTGGTTAAAATGTCCTGGTACTGGGTAACGTTCATGATGCCGTTGACCTTAACAAAGGCCCCAGGACCAGTGGAAGCAAAATAGCCCCATAACACTAAAGATCCAACACCATATTTTATGGGGTCATTTTCTGTTTATGCATCCTTATTTAGACGAAAAAACGACGCCAACCCGCTCTGACTCCAGTCGTCCTGTCCACAAGGCTGCTGGCTGCGCTTTGCTATCACCGAAATATCTTGAAGATTGCCCATTATTTAGTTTGTGTAAGGACCCCAAAAAACAGAGGCAGTGGGGGAACCTATTCAAGTAAGTAAATACATTTTTTTAAATGTTAAAAAACAATCTAGCTGGCTACAGTAGGCCACTTTATAGGTTAACTCAAGTGAGCTGCTAGATAGCTAGCCAGCTAACTTTACACCATGTTTAGGTAAGTTAATTAAATGGCATCAGCTATGCCACCAGCTAGCTATCTTCCTATTAGCTAGCTATATTGATGTAATCATTCTAAATTAAATACACAGTCTCCAAATGCATTAGTGGATAGCAGCCATGGAACATGGTGAAATTGCAGCTTAAGCTGTCGGTAAAGAGAGAATGTAGGCTACTGGATAGGGCAGGTCATTTTGTGGGAGGACATTTTGAAAAGATTCTCCAGTTCCAGTCCCTAGAGAGGTAAACTTTGAAGACTGAGAGAAAATAGGAACATAATATTCAGTGCTGTCAAACTTAAGTCAAATTAAGCCTGTTTTCTGTTCTCAGATATGGAAAGCTGTGAAAGCCTGTTTGCAGATGAAGAGAGAGGTCCCAATGAATATCTAAGAGACTAGGGGTATGTGCTATATGCCGGCAGGTAGCCTAGTTGTTAGAGCATTGGGCCAGTAACCAAAAGGTTGTTACATCAAATCCCTGAGCTGACAAGGTAAAAATCTGTTGTCCTGCCTCTGAACAAGGCAGTTAACCCACTGTTCCTAGGCTGTCATTGTAAATAAGAATGTGTTCTTAACTGACTTGCCTAGTTAAATAAATACAAAAATTGGTTATACTGTATGTGTAGGCCTACCTATCTTAGCAAATGTAGTATACTAAAATACTGTTAAACATCAAACACAATGTATAAACCAATTACAATTGGAGCAGGTCAACCCTTTTAGGTGTGCAGGGTTTTGTTTCAGCTCAGCTGTAACACACCTGATTCAACTGATCAAATATATTGAGTTGATAATTAAGTGTGTTATTGCTGGGCTGGAATGGAAGTCTCCTCACCCAGTAGATCAGGGATCAGTGGAGCATTGTTGGCCCTGCTTTAGTAATAATAGCCTACTTGTGACTACTCAATTGTCTATTGTTGTTTACACTAAGCTATCTAATCCTACTCATATTATGAGTTATCTTATTTCTACATTTTGAAGTGATGAAGTGTTGATTCTTTGAATTGAAGTGTTTAAACTTGTTTTAACTGTTAAACTATTATTCAAAATGATCTAGTGTCACTGTTGATTAATCATCACAATCCTGCAATAAAGAGGGGTTCTGTCTCTAATGTGTCTGTGTTTCTGTGTTGTATTCTCAAATTAATATTTCCTTTTTGTCCAGTGGTAAGATCTCCAGTTTTATTTGATTGTCAGTATATCAACTATGTGAATACATTTTGCAGCTTATTGCGTGCATCGCGAATGCAGCCATAGGTCTCCAGTATGATGACATTACTGTTATTATCGGCATCTTCATCTGAAGCAGAGAATAGCTAAACTCACACATTGTTTACATGTTGAGCTATATGTTCTCAATTATACCAGATTTTGTACATGCCTTTTAATTTAGGTACAGTATGAAAATAAGGAAATGGCAATTAGGCTACAGGAGATAAGCTTTACAGGTAACATTTTATGAGGTTCATTTCATTTAATTTCATTCAATTTATCATTTTTGCTAGCAAAATTATTGCAGTTCCTATAGACAGTACATGATTGCTCGCATCACTGACCCTGGATAAGCTAGCGACTGGGCTAACACAGCTAAACTTTAAGGTCAATAATATGCTTTTTTTTTTGAAAAATGTTGTTGGCTTCATAATCATGAGAGAAATTGAACTAGCTGGTAGCTAGTTAGTTAGTTATACCTAGGTATATTACAAGATTAGTGTTAGGGTTGCATCAATTCGAATCTGGTATCAGGATAAACATGACATTGAGTCACCGATTGTATACTATGTATTTTTTATTAGCTAGGCAATAAAAGGTAAATGCAATTTTCGTATATACGGGCTCTCTGTCCCACCTCGCAGGGCAAACAGAGAACTGATTTGTTCCTGACAAAATTATTATAATATACTCTGACAGAGGTAGTTCCTGCTTCCGAGCCGGCCTGTCAGAGTAGAGACTGGGCGTGGTTTAAACTCACCCAGCCTATCGTTGATTGTTGGCGCCCGAGCTGGTCCCAGCACCCTGGGCGCTTCAGCGGTCAGTCGTTGTAGTTGTGTAGAATATACAGTTATCAGGCACCTGGCTCCTGTTATCTAACAAAAGACAGTTTGTTCTCGCAACACTACGTTCTGAATGTGCCCCCCATCTCATTGCACAGTTCCTGTCTTCATGTTATTCTGTATTTTTCCATCATGAAAAAGGCCCATGGCCCTGAAACTGTTAACAATGTCTCAAGTCAGCTATGTTGCATAACACATACATCCACACAAGCCAACAGCAAATAGTATTCCATCACATATGATATGGTAACGGGCTATAGTGTATAACACAGAACCTCACATTAGCTAACTTCTCAAAACAAACATTGTGGTTAGCTATTTGTCCCTCATGCTAGCCTTTACAGCCAAATACAGTATCACTTCGAAAACGTCAACATTTTTAAAATTGAGAAGTGCCAGCATTGTGTACCATTTCTCACCTCTTGTTGCAGCTTTAGCTGCTCATCTCGAAATAACAGGGAATTGCTGTGAAAACCAGCGTGCTGCAAACGTTCTAAAATGTTTTGTTACCAGTGCTTGTTTTGTTGACATGTTTAGTCCTCCCTGTTGCTCCTGCAGCATCAATCTGGTTAGCACCTTTGGAACTCCATCCAAGCAACGCATTTGATTGGTTTAACGTTTTGTGAGGTTCCACTGATTTACACCAGGTTCTGACCCCTCTTTAGCTGATTTCTGCCATGGAACTTCCTCAGGCTTCCCGTAACGAGGCTACGGCATAGCTAGTGAACTGGAACTACTCACACATTTTCTTACTTCTCACAAATAAAATAAAATATGGTGAAGTAGGCAAGAATTGACATTCTTTTTCTGCATCATACCTGCCTAATTCTCACTTTAAACACTTTTTGTGTGCCTAATTCTCACTTTTTGCATTTAATAGCCAAAGTTACACATTCTGGTAACATCTGATTCTGGAATGATCTGTTCTCGCAAGCTGTAGTCTAAGACACTTGAGATTTAGATATTGTAATTATCTAGTAGTTTGGATGTAGTGAACTAGTGAATGTAGTGAACTAGTGAAATACTGAAATACTTTTCTAACTTTAGCTTTAGTGTAGAAGTAATCGGTATCTTGGTAAACTATATTTTCAGAGTAGCTTCCCCAACACTGGTATGGGCTGACTTGGCATTGCTGTAGCTCAGCCAAAATAGCCTGCCAGCAGCCTACTAAAGGTTGCATTATGTCCATTTCAATGTAGAAAAACTTCTCTCTCGTCCAAAACCGTTACATAGTTAGGCTATCCATATTATAGGAGCTTCATCTTATTCTTTCTATTTCTTTTGCGGATTTGTGCCTGCAATTTATGGAACATGACAAAACTTTGACGATAACAACAAATGGCAAAGTCAAAGATGCTGGTTTCCCCTATCCATCTCTGGCAAAGTTTTCCCTCAATGCTTATGACAAATCCAGCTTCAGAACAAGCCATAGCCTAAATCTCTGGCTAATCTTTCGAATACAGTGTACAACAACAGATAAGCTAGATAAGGTTAGCTAGCTAGATAAGGTTAGCATGCTAGCTAGCTACACTGACAGTGCTCTACTTGTTGTTATTTCTCCACTCCAAGTGGAAATCACCACATCGTTCCCACCCTCAATATGTCACTTTTGCCTGGAGCCAGTCCTGGTCAGATGACATGAACATAGAGCTTTTGGCCATACATACCGATGGTGAGTTTGGCATCTAAATAATTACATTTTAGTCATTTAGCAGACACTCTTATTCAGAAAAAAATACAGTAGTGAGTGCATCCATTTTCATACTTTTTCTTATACTGGTCCCTCATGGGGATCGAACCCACAACCCTGGCGTTGCAAGTGCCATGCTCTACCAACTGAGCTACACGGGATGCAAAAGGGTGAAAGGATGCAGAAGCAGAAAATAACCCCATACTTCTCTCATGCTGTTGGTGCTTGGGACAGTCTGATGAGGCTGAATGTACAGCAGGTGATGGTGGTGACAGCTCAGGCTAAAGCTTGTCTGGTTGGGAAACACAATATCCTGGACATCATCAATGGCTTCTACTGTACGTCTGTGAGTTCTGAACTGTAGCATATCTGAATAATTATTTTTGAAACGGCAGGTTGATTGTGGGGGTCTACACACTGTGAATTTTGTAATAATCTTAAACTTGAAAATGCATTGAGATACTGATTGGCCATTGACATGTCACTTTTGATGGAGATGTCGAATGACCAAAACGGGGGACTGTAATGGAGAATATTTAAGATGATTAAAGTTCTTATTCATTTTAGAGTGATTAACACAATATGTTTTCTCTTTCTGTGATTTCCAGTGTTCTGGTTGTGCGGGTTGATGGACACTAGATTCAATGCTGTTTGTTAAACTCGTATCTGTTGATAGGGCCGCCAGGAGGTCTGGAGGTCCAAGGACTAAGGGCAGTGATTGTTGTTGTATTCTGTGAAACAGTGATTCTTTAGCAGCTGACAAATTTGTTTTGACTTCCTGGTGCTGTGGAATTAGGATATAAGGTCAAGTAAGACATTATTCTCTGCTCCTGTGCAGATACTGTGTTCCCTGTCTGCAAATTTATATTAAACCAGATTGATTTTTGATTGACTATATCTGCAACTGATGTTCTATTTTGTTCACCTGAAAATCCCCTTTACACAGAGCGTATTTGATATTGCTCAATTTATGTTCAAAGCCTGGGGAGAAGTAGAAATGTATTGTTTGTATAATGTTACAAAATGGTAGCTGTACTTGCCATGATCATTATGTATGCGTGTTAATTGCAAAATGTAATTTTGTTTTGTGCACATCGTACTTCAAGAAATAGTGTCTTATAAGCACATGTGGGCTTGGCACCAATTAGTGTATGACACTGAAATAAAATTAATCAATCAATCTAACACTTGGAATGTTAGTACATTTTCTAGATTCTAATCTGAGAAGGGCAGTTGTTGTTTGTTTTCTCTCCTTCTGCCCTAGTCACAGGTGGCAGTCATCAGTTGCCAATCAGTCGCCAATCAGTTGCCAATCTGAAGACACACCTACTCCTTTTCCCTTACCCAATCACATCCCCTTTCCCTTGGTTTAAAAGAAACCCAACCAGTTGTCTCTGGAGCTATCTCTCTTTAGTTTTTGCGCCTACATGTCACATTTGTCCGTTATTATGTATTGTTGTGGTGTATGACTGTTTGTTGGTGGGAAAAGGAGAAACAAAGCCAAGTTGCCCATGGCCATACGTTACCTGTAGGAAAACTTTGTCTAAGTACCCTAGTTAGAACTGGGAGGACCACCCACTGTATTTTATCGGTTAGTTAGCTAGCTGTTCATGAAGCAGGCTAGACTAGCGTAGGTTTTTTGGGGGATATTTATTAGTTCTTTCCTTGGGTCCAGCTCAGCCCCCCTCAGATATGTTACGGGTCTCGTTTCCATCCCCCCCTAGACTGCAATGCCAAAGGGGTTCGTAACAGGTGTTATCTGCATACAAGACACACAAACAAAAATCACTTGAAGATTTGGTGGTTTATTTCCCCATCAAATGATGAGTCTCATCAGGTCTCTCTTGAAAAAAGAGTGATAACCTCAAGTGGCCTCCAGGTAATAAAGGTTAGACCAATAAACCCTTCGAAAAAGCTATTCTTTCACCACCTTCATTTATTTAGTCATATCCATATATTACCATAGCTGCTGCAGCCATGTACAACTTCTAATTTTGCCTTGTTCATGAGCACACAAAAGAGAAAGGACAGCCCATTTCTTTCACCAGCTGGTCCCAGGACACAGAAACCAACTCCACCTAAATCAAAACAAAGCATGAATGAGAAAAATAACAGAAAAAACAAGGATTGTAAAGAGGGATATTTCTATGTACTGTACATGAATGAATGGTTGTTGCTGATGGATTATAGGAAACCTCTGAAATGATCAACCTGTTGATTGTTTAACAGATTCTTGCAAAGATGTCAACTGCCCAAACTGCAATGCAGCCATGGCAACTTCCCAGAATTTTCGTGCTAATGGCCTGAGTCAGAAATGTTGTTTTGCTTTAACCCAAGCTATCCCTGAAAAATACATACATTTGACAAAATACGTACATTTGTAACCAAGTGATTGTGGGTGTACCTGAAGCCATCCTCTCTATTTAAAACCCACTTAAGGTGGACGACGTCTAGTACATCCTGTTACAGTTAGGGAATATTGAAAACCAACCTGACCCCTACAACAATTGACATAACTGTTTGCAACATGTTCTCACAAACTCACATCGATTCTTGAAGTATTTTCGGACCAAGACACAGTACATCTGATTTGTGGTTAATAATTATAATTTTGTGCCAAGAAATGATAAGGCCACATTAAATGTGACTATTTTTTCTATTACCATGCTGTCAGGATCCTTTGAGGTGATGTCAGAGTACCGCGAGTGTGATCGAAAGTTGTTACAAAGCTGTCAGCAAAACACTGAATGGCGGTTTGAAAGAATGTGATGTGTTAATAAGCTAACCTTGAGATTCCTGGATAAATTCAAGTATGACATACTATATCAGATCAGCACCAAACCCTCCCACCTCCTTTTGTTGTTGAGGAGTGAGGATGGAAGATTGCAATGTGAAGAATTGGCCTGCCTGTGTAAACACAGCCATAACGGTGGATCTATGAGTTCAATAGTACACATGGGGACAACTGTGAAAAGTATGGATAGTGTACTCCAGAGTTGTGTAGAAATCGAATAATGATAAGTATGCTTTTGACGACAGTATTTTTGATTTGTAAGAAGATCAGCAAATTATATTTAAAGGAATCTCAGTAAAAAAATATGTTTAGAAAAACTAGAGAAGATTGCACCTAATAAGTGCAAATAGTTATTGTGATGACACAAGCTTTTGGAACAACTTCAGCTTCATTGGCTCATTTACAGACAGTAGCTGACAAGCTAATTCATTGATTTCGCTCACTGTCACTTGGAGTGGATCTATCCTCCAATAGTGTGACTGTTCCACAGGGTGCTGACTGACAAAGGACTTATCTGATTTGGCCCTCTCTGCCTGTACTGACCATTGGCTAATCAGTCAAGCCAATGCCAGTGTGAGACAGTGGCAGATTAATTCTCAGAGACAAAAGGATGGATAGAACGCACATTATTAGCCAAAGGGATTATTTTGTGGTTCGGTTCTGTCACGCCCTGACCTTAGAGCCTTTTTACGTCTCTATTTGGTTTGGTCAGGGTGGGCATTCTATGTGTTGTATTTCTTTGTGTTTGGCAGAGTGTGGTTCCCAATCAGAGGCAGCTGTCTGTCGTTGCCTCTGATTGGGAATCATACTTAAGTAGCCTTTTTTTTTTCTCCCACCTATGTTGTGGGATCTTGTCCTTCTGTTGCTGTTGAGCCCTACAAGGCTGGTTCTGTCTTGTTTTTTTGGTTTTCATTAAAGAATATGATTAACCTATCCCACGCTGCATCTTGGCCTAATTCCACCAACGACGATCGTCACAGCTTCAGCTTTTCAAAAAACATTCCAGACCATGCTTTGATGGCATTGAGAATAGCCTGTAACAATGACTCAATATTCATCTAATATTTATCTGATCAGTCTGCCTTGTATAGTCTAATATCCTTGATGACATGACCACTTGGGGTTAAAATCATTTGCACATCCATTTGATCTTTATAGATGCCTACTGATGAAAGTGTGGACATGAGCCAATTGAGCCTTGTTCATACGTGTTAGAGCGTGACATACCTGTTGAGAGACCTTCCATTTAGCCTTCTGAGCTCCCTGAATGAGGCTAAGTAGTCCTGACTTACACTGGGTTTTAGGTAAATTGATGGCTAATTCAACACACAATATTTCCAATGCTGCTCTTCTATCATACTATTTAACTGCGCGACCATGACTATCCACTTTATATTTGTAAATACAGTCATACTTGACATAGCACATTCATAATCTATACTGTATATCCTATTGTGTACATATCAGTTTAGTACTTACTGCAATGTTGAGCGAGCTAGCACACAAGCATTTCACTGCACTTTTCATACATGGTGTAAAACTGTGTACGTGACAAATAACATGTGATTTTTATTTTCATTTGATGTTTGTCTGCTTGTGCTTGGTGCATACAGTAACTTCCAACAATATCTCTTATTGATACAGACTGATATAAGACGTGAGAACAAACTGCTAACCTGAACAAAAACATCTGCTTCTTTTCAGCCCAGGGAATGGGGTGATGTCGATTATGTCCTGTCCTAAGCTGGTGTATGTATTTGTGTGTGCATGCATGTGTGTTTTTCAAACACCTAGAGGTGTGATCAATAGGCCAGGAAGCTAGCCTAAAGCCCTGGGAGGTTTCGACAGTTCCACCAATTCGGTGCTTTTTGAGAAGTGTAAAAAAAGACTATCCACTTGAGGATGAAATACCTCATTTTAACATTCTGTCATAAAGAGCACATGTTCTTCATTATGAACATAAAAAAAACACGTCTTCCCATCTCAAGGTTAAATAAAAACATGCCTCTAGTAAGTGCCAAATGAAGTAACAGGGTTGACGATTTAATCATAAATCCTCTCATGACAGGGGGAATAGAAGCTTGTTGTGTGCAACAGGGAGTGGCAATTGAATGCAAAAACAAAAAAATGGAATTGCTAAAACATTTCTAGCCCGTCTATCTATGGGTAACAGGATTGATGTGTTGTGCTTGACCAGCTCAGTTTTCCACCACAAAACACCAGAAAATGGCCAAAAAGCAGCACATCTACTTTTACACTATGATTAAATGGTCAATGTTTCTATTGAAATATTTAAAAAGGAATCGCTTCACCAGATTAAAGTGAGAGTTCAGTTCACGTAACAGTGTTCACATTGAAATGAGGGACATACAGTACTTATCACATTAAATAAGTAACAGTCTTCAGAAATGGCTTGGTCAAAGCAACAAAATAACTAGTGCTTTACAATGATGGTGAAATGTTTGGATTAAGTGGATTGGAATCTTCATAGAAGTGACACTTGACACTTCAGCAAGCCTTCTCTCCATGTGGTCTATATTAAAGGGCACATCATTTAATACAGCAGAGTTTTAAAATATTAAATTGGTGCACAATTTCTACTTAAAATATCAAAGGGATGCAAAAGGAACTCTTTTCGTTGGACGACGCAGGTGTGATTCATTTTAGGAAAAATGGGGAGGTTGCAATGTACTCAGCAGCTGGGGGTGAATGACAAGGCTACAGAGCATGTCCAGTAGATCTGATTGCTTGAAACATAGTGGTAGATAGGATACAGTTCCTAAATGTTATTGATACACTTACGTAAATCATCCCTGTTGAATGCTTTTCAAAAGACCTCGATCAAGACTCACATTTCTGACATTAATAAAACCATCAATTAGATTAATTAAATTGGCACATGCTACAAGGACAATCTGTATGTGCTGAAGTGAGGTGCAGCAGGGCTATTCATATCTCTCTCAGACCAAGAACACACTCCAGATGTGATTCCCACCCTTGTAAGCACACCCCATTGGCTGAGAGACGGGGAGGAGTCAGGGATGAGAGTGCTGAGGGGTGAGAATGATTCTGTTAAGTGAAGCCCTGGCTGGCTATCTGTGCTTTAATACCTTTTCTTTCAGTTAGTGACTCAAATTCTCGGGACTCACTCACAGACACACACCCTCAGTCAACCTCTCTCCATCTATTTTTCACAATTTCTGCCTCTCTCTGTTTCTCTCCCAATCTCCTTCTCTCCCCTCTCACTCTCTCTCTTTCCCTGCTCTCTCCGCGCTCTCTTTCTCGGAGACCTCTCTGGCTGAAGCTGTGGTAAATAGATGGCAGTGTGAGACCAGGGGATGATAAGGCTTTCCTGCCTGTAGAGTCAGTGCCAGAAGTAGTCAGACGGGCGCCTGTGGTCACGTATCGAACTTCCTCCCAGTGTTTCAGACTTTACTTCACTGCCCAGTGTCTGCATGGCATTCAAAGCTGGAGCTTGAAGTAAGCAGCTCCTCATTAGGCACAGAAACCCTCTAGACGGATTAAGGGAATAATGAAGAAAGAAGTAAACTGAAGAGTACTGACTGAAGAGTTCCTACAAAAACAATGAATGCCACGCACCAGCATCACCATGGATCATTTCACCTATGGAACCACAGCTCTGGAGCTCCGCCTCTAAGCCATCAACAGCACCAAGCCGGAGCGGAGAGACACCATGGTTCGTCTGGGTGTTACGAGCAGCTGCTAATCTCCACCGAGGTCTTCCTGACGCTGGGCATCGTCAGCCTGCTGGAGAACATCCTGGTCATCGCCGCCATCATTAAGAACAAGAATCTGCACTCTCCCATGTACTTCTTCATCTGTTCCCTGGCCATGGCCGACATGCTGGTCAGCGTCTCCAATGCCACCGAGACCATCGTTATGGCAATGATCACCGACGGAAATCTGGGGATTGGTGGCGGCGTGATCAAGAGCATGGACAACGTGTTTGACTCCATGATCTGTAGTTCCCTGCTGGCGTCTATCTGGAGCCTGCTGGCCATCGCCGTGGACCGTTACGTGACCATCTTCTACGCGCTGCGCTACCACAACATCATGACCACGCGCCGGGCCGCCGCCATCATCACCAGCATCTGGACCTTCTGCACCGTGTCGGGCGTCCTCTTCATCGTCTACTCGGAGAGCACTACCGTCCTCATCTGCCTCATCATCATGTTCTTCAGCATGCTGGTGCTCATGGCCTCGCTGTACGTCCACATGTTCATGCTGGCACGTCTGCACATGAAGAGGATCGCCGTTCTGCCGGGAAACGGTCCCATCTGGCAGGCAGCCAACATGAAGGGGGCCATCACCCTCACCATTCTCTTGGGGGTGTTCATAGTGTGCTGGGCTCCTTTCTTCCTCCACCTCATCCTCATGATCTCCTGCCCTAGGAACCCCTACTGTGTGTGCTTCATGACCCACTTTAACATGTACCTCATCCTCATCATGTGTAACTCTGTCATTGACCCGCTGATCTACGCCTTCAGGAGCCAGGAGATGAGGAAAACCTTCAAGGAGATCTTCTGCTGTTGGTATGGTCTCGCCTCTGTGTGTTTCTCTGTGTGAAATGCCCAGCAGATAGTGACTCTTATGGAGATACTGCATGTGAACTGTTTAGGGAGAATGTGAACAGTTTAAAAGAAACATAATTATATTATTTGTAAATAAGGACATATTTTTGTCTTGCCTCATGATCCAAATAAGAATTGCAAAATTGTTTAACATGCCTAAGGTAACTACAGGTAACTGCCAAAATAATGGAAACACCAACATAAAGTGTCTTACTAGGTCATTGATCCACCATGAGCCACCAGTTTCAATGCGCCTTGGCATAGATTCTACAAGTGTCTGGAACTCTAATGGATGGATGTGACACCATTCTTCCATGAGAAATTCCATAATTTGGTAATTTGGCGGCGCTCCAGAATCTCCCATAAGTGTTCAATTGGGTTCAGATCTTTTGATTGAGACGGCCATGGCGTATCGTTTTCATACTCATCAAATCATTCAGTAACCACTTGTGCCCTGTGGATGGGGGCATTGTCATCCACTCCTATCAGGATAGAAAGGATTCACCACAGGTTGAAGGTAATCACTATTTATTGGCGTTTACCTTGGGTTGAGTGGACCTAAACCATGCCAGGAAAATGCACCCCACATCATAAGAGTCGCCAGGACCCTCATTTATTCAAGTGTTTCCATTATTTTGGCAGTTTCCTGTACATGTATATAGATTTATCTCACGATCAAACAAATTGTCAACAAATGGCATGGCTATCAGTACATGGAGAGGTTTGGGAATTGTTAGATGCTGTTTGCTCCCTAACACCCTGATAATATTTAGAAAGACAGAAAGCGATATTGCTATGAAATATTGTTTCCTTGAAATGTGCAAGTACAATGCTTCACAGTGCTTTTAAAGGAGTAGTCTTTGCATGTTATTTAGGATAATGCGTTTCCAGATACAGTGAGCTCAAAGTATTGGGACAGTGTCACCTTTTTTGTTGTTTTGGATCTGTACTCCAGCACATTGGATTTTAAATGATACATTGACTTTGAGGTTAAAGTGTAGACTGTTAGCTTTAATTTGAGGGTCTTTACATCGACATTGGGTGAACTGTTTAGAAACTACTGCACGTTTTGTACATAGTCTCCCCATTTTAGGGGACCAAAAGTATTGGGACAAATTCACTTATGAGTATTAAAGTAGTCAAAGGTTTAGTATTTGGTCCCATATTCCTAGCGCTATATCAGCCCGCACAGTTACAAGGATGGACCTCATATTGAAGCTTATAGAGATCCCAACTGATGTATAGAATGAAAATGTTTTAGAAACAAGCATCATGAAACCTCTAACACAATACATTCAGTTGACTTGGTGAAAATCTGTTTTTTTTTAGACCTAACTTGCTTACCACTATTTCCATGTGGTTTCTTCCTTCAGACTTCATAAAATGATGATCTCTTCCTAAATATTTGGTCAAATTATAAATTTTGTGTATGGTTTCCTAGAATCCAAGGGTGGCTCAATTTACCCCCCCTCATGAAAAAGTATTACTGAATTACTACACAAAACCTATTTGTGCAGTATTTGAATTTATTATGGATCCCCTTTAGCTACTGCCAAGACAACAGCTACTCTTTGTGGGGTCCAGCAAAATGAAGGCAGTTATACATTTCTAAAAACATTACAATACATTCACAGCAGATTTCACAACATAAGTGTGTACCCCCCTACTCTACTACCACATACAGTGCCTTGCGAAAGTATTCGCCCCCCTTGAACTTTGCGACCTTTTGCCACATTTCAGGCTTCAAACATAAAGATATAAAACTGTATTTTTTTGTGAAGAATCAACAACAAGTGGGACACAATCATGAAGTGGAACGACATTTATTGGATATTTCAAACTTTTTTAACAAATCAAAAACTGAAAAATTGGGCGTGCAAAATTATTCAGCCCCTTTACTTTCAGTGCAGCAAACTCTCTCCAGAAGTTCAGTTCGGATCTCTGAATGATCCAATGTTGACCTAAATGACTAATGATGATAAATACAATCCACCTGTGTGTAATCAAGTCTCCGTATAAATGCACCTGCACTGTGATAGTCTCAGAGGTCCGTTAAAAGCGCAGAGAGCATCATGAAGAACAAGGAACACACCAGGCAGGTCCGAGATACTGTTGTGAAGAAGTTTAAAGCCGGATTTGGATACAAAAAGATTTCCCAAGCTTTAAACATCCCAAGGAGCACTGTGCAAGCGATAATATTGAAATGGAAGGAGTATCAGACCACTGCAAATCTACCAAGACCTGGCCGTCCCTCTAAACTTTCAGCTCATACAAGGAGAAGACTGATCAGAGATGCAGCCAAGAGGCCCATGATCACTCTGGATGAACTGCAGAGATCTACAGCTGAGGTGGGAGACTCTGTCCATAGGACAACAATCAGTCGTATATTGCACAAATCTGGCCTTTATGGAAGAGTGGCAAGAAGAAAGCCATTTCTTAAAGATATCCATAAAAAGTGTCGTTTAAAGTTTGCCACAAGCCACCTGGGAGACACACCAAACATGTGGAAGAAGGTGCTCTGGTCAGATGAAACCAAAATTGAACTTTTTGGCAACAATGAAAAACGTTATGTTTGGCATAAAGCAACACAGCTGAACACACCATCCCCACTGTCAAACATGGTGGTGGCAGCATCATGGTTTGGGCCTGCTTTTCTTCAGCAGGGACAGGGAAGATGGTTAAAATTGATGGGAAGATGGATGGAGCCAAATACAGGACCATTCTGGAAGAAAACCTGATGGAGTC
Organism: Oncorhynchus mykiss; assembly: GCF_057628025.1. Lineage (NCBI taxonomy): Eukaryota > Metazoa > Chordata > Actinopteri > Salmoniformes > Salmonidae > Oncorhynchus > Oncorhynchus mykiss. Next base: position 66,482,381 of record NC_143029.1, read on the forward strand.
TGCAAAAGACCTGAGACTGAGACGGAGGTTTGTCTTCCAACAAGACAATGATCCAAAACATAAAGCAAAATCTACAATGGAATGGTTCAAAAATAAACATATCCAGGTGTTAGAAGTCAAAGTCCAGACCTGAATCCAATCGAGAATCTGTGCAAAGAACTGAAAACTGCTGTTCACAAATGCTCTCCATCCAACCTCACTGAGCTCGAGCTGTTTTGCAAGGAGGAATAGGAAAAAATTTCAGTCTCTCGACGTGCAAAACTGATAGAGACATACCCCAAGCGACTTACAGCTGTAATCGCAGCAAAAGGTGGCGCTACAAAGTATTAACTTAAGGGGGCTGAATAATTTTGCACGCCCAATTTTTCAGTTTTTGATTTGATAAAAAAGTTTGAAATATCCAATAAATGTTGTTCCACTTCATGATTGTGTCCCACTTGTTGTTGATTCTTCACAAAAAAATACAGTCTTATATCTTTATGTTTGAAGCCTGAAATGTGGCAAAAGGTCGCAAAGTTCAAGGGGGCCGAATACTTTCGCAAGGCACTGTATCTACAACACAACATATGTGTGTGTATAGTGTGTATGTTATCGTGTGTTTGTGCCAATGTTTGTGTTGTTTCACAGTCCCTGCTGTTCCATAAGGTGTGTTTTGTATCTGTTTTTTAAATACAATTTTACTGCTTGCATGAGTTACAGTAGTGACAATGTAAAGACTTGTAGGGATTGTGTAGTTTATGCACTACTCAAGATACACAAGTAGTGTTCAGTAGGAAAACAGTAGTAGTGTTTCTAGTAGTAATCAGGTAGAGATTTTTACTACTTGATGTCAGTAGTAAATAAGTAGTAAAAAAATGACAGCTTTTCTACACAAGTTTTTTGCTGCCGCAGGAGAGAAAACAGGAAGTAGTTTGGTTGTTGTTAGCTATCTACTGTTTTTGACCATCCTGAATGTAATCAACTTCCATCCCTCATCATCCTGTCTTTCGTAGCCCTTATGCCGGCATCACCTGTAAGTTTAATTTTCCTTTATGTTTTATAAATACTTTAATGTAATTTATATAACTTTTTACCAGATGAAAAAGATTGCTAGCCAAAAAGGCCTTGTTTGTTAGCCCCATTGAAATAGACTGTAGCAATGTAGCCTGTGTTTCGTCATGCTAGCTAATTCGTATGTGTGTTTGTATGCAAATGTACAGTATGTTCATTTTGTTCTACTTACCCATTCTACTTACCTCTTTTGACCTGTTGCCAAGGAGACCCTCGACATACTGTAAGAAGACTGGAGGCCATTGTTTGTAAGATTAACATTGTTTATCAAATGTTTTTCTGTGTTGTCTTATGTGACCTTTATTAGCAGATGATGAATAATGGCTTATAATTGGTTCTCTTTTGCTTGTTTTTATTTTCTAAAAGGTTAAGTGGTGGAGAAATGTGGCTGCAACGCAAAAGAGAATCTGAATGAAGACGAGGCCTCAAAGGGATTAACAAAAGTGTAAATATGTAATTAATTTAAATTAAAAAATGATGTATAAGCTTATTTATTGTATGATTATATAACTACAGCTAATAACTTGAGGAAATAGCATGTGCACTAGTCTAGTAACCAGTGGTGTAAAGTATTTAAGTAAAAATACTTTAAAGTAGTACTTAAGTAGTTTTTTGGGGTATCTGGACTTTACTTTACTATTTATATTTTTGACAACTTTTACTTCACTACATTCCTAAAGAAAATAATGTACTTTTTACTCCATACATTTTCCCTGACACCCAAAAGTAGTAGTTACATTTTGACAGGAAAATGGTCAAATTCATGCACTTATCAAGAGAACACCCCTTTTCATCCCTTCTGCCTCTGATCTGGTGGACACACTAAACACACATGTTCTGTTTGTAAATTTGTGTTGTAGTGTGCCCCTGGCTATCCGTAAATAAAATAAAAAAATCAAGATTGTGCTGTCTGGTTTGCATAATATAAGGAAATACTTTTACTCAAGTAGTATTTTACTGGGTGACTTTTACTTGAGTCATTTTCTATTAAGGTATCTTTACTTTTACTACAGTATGACGTTTGAGTACTTTTCCCACCGCTGCTAGTGAAAAAGATGTCAACAGTAATTCAAGGGGCTGAAAGGGGGAAATGAAAAAGGATCTGGAGCAATTCTGTCGGGATCAATAGTGACACAACACTACATACACAAATGGCAATATTAATTCAATAGGGATTGAGTAGACATACAGCTGAAATGGGTAGGCATTACATAGTAATTCAATAGTGAATGTGTAGGAATTGTGTAGGTTTTAAGTAGCAGATGCTCAGTTACACAGTAGTCATTAAGGGAGAATTTAAGATGTTAATGGGAAATAGGTACAGTGCCTTCAGAAAATATTCACACCCCGTGACATTTTGTTGTTTTACAAAGTGGGATTAAAATGGCATTAGTTGTCATTTTTTGTCAACAATCTACACAAAAGACTCTGTCAAAGTGGATAAAAAACATATAACAAAAAAAACAAGAATACATCTTGTTTAAATACAGTGGGGCAAAAAAGTATTTAGTCAGCCACCAATTGTGCAAGTTCTCCCACTTAAAAAGATGAAAGAGGCCTGTAATTTTCATCATAGGTACACTTCAACTATGACAGACAAAATGAGATAAAAATCACATTGTAGGATTTTTTATGAATTTATTTGCAAATTATGGTGGAAAATAAGTATTTGGTCACCTACAAACAAGCAAGATTTCTGGCTCTCACAGACCTGTAACTTCTTCTTTAAGAGGCTCCTCTGTCCTCCACTCGTTACCTGTATTAATGGCACCTGTTTGAACTTGTTATCAGTATAAAAGACACCTGTCCACAACCTCAAACAGTCACACTCCAAACTCCACTATGGCCAAGACCAAAGAGCTGTCAAAGGACACCAGAATCAAAATTGTAGACCTGCACCAGGCTGGGAAGACTGAATCCGCAATAGGTAAGCAGCTTGGTTTGAAGAAATCAACTGTGGGAGCAATTATTAGGAAATGGAAGACATACAAGACCACTGATAATCTCCCTTGAGCTGGGGCTCCACGCAAGATCTCACCCCGTTGGGTCAAAATGATCACAAGAACGGTGAGCAAAAATCCCAGAACCACACGGGGGGACCTAGTGAATGACCTGCAGAGAGCTGGGACCAAAGTAACAAAGCCTACTATCAGTAACACACTAAGCCGCCAGGGACTCAAATCCTGCAGTGCCAGACGTGTCCCCCTGCTTAAGCCAGTACATGTCCAGGCCCGTCTGAAGTTTGCTAGAGAGCATTTGGATGATCCAGAAGAAGATTGGGAGAATGTCATATGGTCAGACAAAACCAAAATATAACTCTTTGGTAAAAACTCAACTCGTCGTGTTTGGAGGACAAAGAATGCTGAGTTACATCCAAAGAACATCATACCTACTGTGAAGCATGGGGGTGGAAACATCATGCTTTGGGGCTGTTTTTCTGCAAAGGGACCAGGACGACTGATCCGTGTAAAGGAAAGAATGAATGGGGCCATGTATCGTGAGATTTTGAGTGAAAACCTCATTCCATCAGCAAGGGCATTGAAGATGAAACATGGCTGGGTCTTTCAGCATGACAATGATCCCAAACACACCGCCCGGGCAATGAAGGAGTGGCTTCGTAAGAAGCATTTCAAGGTCCTGGAGTGGCCTAGCCAGTCTCTAGATCTCAACCCCATAGAAAATCTTTGGAGGGAGTTGAAAGTCCGTGTTGCCCAGCAACAGCCCCAAAACATCACTGCTCTAGAGGAGATCTGCATGGAGGAATGGGCCAAAATACCAGCAACAGTGTGTGAAAACCTTGTGAAGACTTACAGAAAACGTTTGACCTCTGTCATTGCCAACAAAGGGTTTATAACAAAGTATTGAGATCATCTTTTGTTATTGACCAAATACTTATTTTCCACCATCATTTGCAAATAAATTCATAAAAAATCCTACAATGTGATTTTCTGGATTTTTTTTCTCATTTTGTCTGTCATAGTTGAAGTGTACCTATGATGAAAATTACAGGCCTCTCATCTTTTTAAGTGGGAGAACTTGCACAATTGGTGGCTGACTAAATACTTTTTTGCCCCACTGTAAGTATTCACCCCCCTGAGTCAATACATGTTAAAGTCACATTTGGCAGCGATTACAGCTCTTGAGTCTTTATGGGTCTCTAAGTGCTTTCCACACCTGGATTGTGCAACATTTATTATTCAAAAAATTTGCTAAACAAAAATGTTCAAGTCTTGCCTTAGATTTTCAAGTAGATTTAAGTCAACACTGTAACTCGGCCACTCAGGAACATTCACAAGTTTACTCGGTAAACATGTGTAGATTTTGCCCTGTGTTTTAGGTTATTGTCCTGCTAAAAGGTTAATTAATCTCCCAGTGTCTGGTGGAAAGCAGACTGAACCAGGTTTTCCTCTAGGATTTTGCCTGTGATTAGCTGGAGTAACTACAATGTTGTTGATCCATCCTCAGTTTTCTCCTATCACAGACACTAAACTCTGTTACGGTTTAAAAGTCCCCATTGACCTCATGGTGAATTCCCTGTGCGTTTTCCTTCCTTTCGTTAAAAACACAATTCCACTTTGACATTATTGGGTATTGTGTGTAGTCCAGTGACAAATCTTAATTGAATCTATTTTAAATTCAGGCTGTAACACAACAAAATGTGGGAAAAGTCAAACTTCTGAAGGCAGAGCATTGTAGTGTTCAGCAGTGAATCCTCGCAATTTATCACTCATTACTACTTCAGTTAATACTTAAATCACTACTGGTTTACTACACATCTCAATAGAAATCAAGTAGTAAAACAAGTTTTGTGTTGTAGTGAAGAGTATTATTAAAATAGTAATTCTTCATGAGGGTCAACTTACCCCACTCTCCCCTATCGCCATGTTTTGCCTATTTTAATGTGGAACGAATTGAGGACGATAAAGCAATGTGTTTTGAGGATTAAACCTGTCCAGGTTGCAAATGAAATCTAACCAAGATTTCTACTTGTTCCCAGGTTGTATCTTGCTTGCTAGTACCATAGCGTGGTTACCAATGTCCCAGATGTCTTTTGATACTCTTACCCAATCCATCATCCAGCACAGGGAAACTAAAACAATTCCAAATCTATTCCAATGTTATAAGGGTCATTTCACTTGATGGAATGGTTTAAATATTGAAACTGCAAAGCATTGGTCTAGTAGGCTCCTGTAATTTCAGTCAGTTAGCTGTACTGGGAATGTTACAGCAAGAGATACATGTTCTGCTGATCTGTTGCTTTTGATGTTGGTTATTTAGTTGGTTCCTCGTATTGACAATAACACACCACTGAAAACTGTTAGGGAGCCAGGCAGCTCTGTTCTAGGTATCAGCCAGGATAAATGAACAGGTGCCTTTTGACATAATTCCCTTCAGAGCAGGAGCTGAAAGCTACAGTGTCTATTGATGATGTGGAGTTAAGCACTGGAAAGACATAATGAGCCATGCTTTAACCCTCTACAGTCTAAGCTCTGTCTAAGCCAGGGGAGGGGGTGATCTACTAAGCTATATGGAATTGGTTTAAGAAGGTCATACTAAGGATCATTTAGCTTCATGAAGAGCCATGTTTTAATGGGCCTTGTTGGCCATCTCTTATTAACAAAACATGTAGGCCTAGGTTTTTTAATCAATCCATTAGCCTATTTAAGTAAATTATTTTTCAATCTTTTATTAATTTATGAAGACATCTCCCCTCATAGATTAAAAAAAATGACCCACTGGGCACACACAATACAATTATGTTGAACCAACGTGGAATAGACATTGAATTGACGTATGTGTCCAGTGGGGAGGCTCCTATTAGTGCAGTAGTGTGATACATCCTCAGTTTCCTTTACATTATTTAGCAACAGCTGACAGACTGCACAACATACATGAGGGAAAAAAGGAAGTGGGTGTCAGTCAGAATTTTATTTAAAGGCACAAAACAATTATGCTCTTTAAAGTCAACCACAACACCCAACAGCCTTCAGGTGCATTAAAAAAAGGTTACATAACTTTCATATTTGGAGATCGCTGACTCATCTCTGAAGGTTCTCACAGACCTGTTCTGATGGGGATGCAACTCGTATTAGCTGTTCTAACACAGAAAAGTATTGTTTACTCTGTTTGCAAAGGATGTTATAACAATTCACACATTAAACATTTCTAGCACATCTTGGGTCTCACAACCCATTTGAGATCCCTTTCTTGCACATAACTACTTTTCATGTTCCACTGACTCCACTCTCCAGACAGTACACTTCTTTGCAGGCATCACTGGAGCGTATTCAATAGGTTGGTCAACCTAATTGATTTGGATGGTGAAGCCTTCCTGATCCCATCCATGGCAGCCAAGACATGCCAGTCAGATGGAAGGTGTCAAGATCCAACCGCCTTGGTTTGGGGCATCAGTAGGCTAAGCACGCAGGCCCATCTCAATGCTCGGTCCAACACCATCCTTTACAATGGGATAGCGGTCTGCATACAGGATACAGAACACTGGTCTGAGTCCTGTGGAGGGAGGCATCAAGGTTATGTCTGTGATGGACAATGACCCACTGGGCACACAATCAGTGTGAAGGAAGTATCAGAGTTGACATGGTGGAGAATAAGAATGTGGTTCACTCACTGTGTAGGTTCATTGCAATGGCTTAAGCTGTTGAAATGGTCTTGAATATGACTGCACACAAAATAATATCATAAATATATAAATATATATATATATATATTTATGATATTATTTTGTGTGCAGTCATATACACTGCTCAAAAAAATAAAGGGAGCACTTAAACAACACAATGTAACTCCAAGTCAATCACACTTCTGTGAAATCAAACTGTCCACTTAGGAAGCAACACTGATTGACAATACATTTCACATGCTGTTGTGCAAATGGAATAGACAACAGGTGGAAATTACAGGCAATTAGCAAGACACCCCTAATAAAGGAGTGGTTCTGCAGGTGGTGACCACAGACCACTTCTCAGTTCCTATGCTTCCTGGCTGATGTTTTGGTCACTTTTGAATGCTGGCGGTGCTTTCACTCTAGTGGTAGCATGAGACGGAGTCTACAACCCACACAAGTGGCTCAGGTAGTGCAGCTCATCCAGGATGGCACATCAATGCGAGCTGTGGCAAGAAGGTTTGCTGTGTCTGTCAGCATAGTGTCCAGAGCATGGAGGCGCTACCAGGAGAAAGGCCAGTACATCAGGAGACGTGGAGGAGGCCGTAGGAGGGCAACAACCCAGCAGCAGGACCGCTACCTCCACCTTTGTGCAAGGAGTAGCAGGAGGAGCACTGCCAGAGCCCTGCAAAATGACCTCCAGCAGGCTGCAAATGTGCATGTGTCTGCTCAAACGGTCAGAAACAGACTCCATGAGGGTGGTATGAGGGCGGACGTCCACAGGTGGGGGTTGTGCTTACAGCCCAACACCGTGCAGGAAGTCTGGCATTTGCCAGAGAACACCAAGATTGGCAAATTCGCCACTGGCGCCCTGTACTCTTCACAGATGAAAGCAGGTTCACACTGACCACATGTGACAGACATGACAGTCTGGAGACGCCGTGGAGAACGTTCTGCTGCCTGCAACATCCTCCAGCATGACCGGTTTGGCGGTGGGTCAGTCATGGTGTGGGGTGGCATTTCTTTGGGGGGCCGCACAGACCTCGATGTGCTCGCCAGAGGTAGCCTGACTGCCATTAGGTACCGAGATGAGATCCTCAGACTCCTTGTGAGAACCAATGCTGGTGCGGTTGGCCCTGGGTGCCTCCTAATGCAAGACAATGCTAGACCTCATGTGGCTGGAGTGTGTCAGCAGTTCCTGCAAGAGGAAGGCATTGATGCTATGGACTGGCCCGCCCGTTCCCCAGACCTGAATCCAATTGAGCACATCTGGGACATCATGTCTCGCTCCATCCACCAACACCACGTTGCACCACAGACTGTCCAGGAGTTGGCGGATGCTTTAGTCCAGGTCTGGGAGGTGCTCCCTCAGGAGACCATCCGCCACCTCATCAGAAGCATGCCCAGGCGTTGTAGGGAGGTCATACAGGCACGTGGAGGCCACACACACTACTGGGCCTCATTTTGACTTGTTTTAAGGACATTACATCAAAGTTGGATCAGCCTGTAGTGTGGTTTTCCACTTTAATTTTGAGTGTGTCTCCAAATCCAGACCTCCATGGGTTGATAAATTTGATTTCCATTGATAATTTTTGTGTGATTTTGTTGTCAGCACATTCAACTATGTAAAGAAAAAAAGATTTAATAAGATCTAGGATGTGTTATTTTAGTGTTCCCTTTATTTTTTTGAGCAGTGTATATATATACATACATATACAGTACCAGTCAAAAGTTTGGACACACCTACTCATTCAAGGATTTTTCTTTATTTCTGCTATTTTCAACATTGTAGAATAATAGTGAAGACATCAAAACTATGATAATAACACATATGGAATCATGTAGTAACCAAAAAAGTGTTAAACAAATCAAAATATATTTTATACTTGAGATCCTTCAAAGTAGCCACCCTCTGCCTTGATGACAGCTTTGCACACTCTTGGCATTCTCTCAACCAGTTTCATGAGGTAGTCACCTGGAATGCATTTCAATTAACAGGTGTGCCTTGTTAAAAGTACATTTGTGGAATTTCTTTCCTTCTTAATGCATTTGAGCCAATCATTTGTGTGTGACAAGGTAGGGGTGGTATACAGAAGGTGGCCCTATTTGGTAAAAGACCAAGTCCATATTATGGCAAGAACCACTCAAATAAGCAAAGAGAAATTACAGTCCATCATTACTTTAAGACATCAAGGTCAGTTAATCCAGAAAATGTCAAGAACTTTGAAAGTTTCTTCAAGTGCAGTTGAAAAACTGCGGTATGATGAAACTGTCTCTCATGAGGACCGCCACAGGAATGGAAGACCCAGAGTTACCTCTGCTGCAGAGGATAAGGTCATTAGAGTTACCAGCCTCAGAAATTGCAGCCCAAATAAATGCTTCACAGAGTTCAAGTAACAGACACATCTCAACATCAAATGTTCAGAAGAGACTGTGTGAATCAGGACTTCATGGTCAAATTTCTGCAAAGAAACCACTGCTAAAGGATATATATCAGAATATGAGACTTGCTTGGACCAAGAAACACAAGCAATGGACATTAGACCGGTGGAAATCTGTCGTTTGGTCTGATGAGTCCAAATTTGAGATTTTTGGTTCCAACCGCTGTGTCTTTGTGAGACGCAGAGTAGGTGAATGGATGATCACTGCATGTGTGGTTCCCACCGTGAAGCACGGGGAAGGAGGTGTGATGGTGCTTTGCTGGTGACACGGTCTGTGATTTATTGAGAATTCTAGGCACACTTAACCAGCATGGCTACGACAGTATTCTGCAGCGATATGCCATCCCATCTGGTTTGCGCTTAGTGGGACTAATATTTGTTTTTCAACAGGACAGTACGCTATTTGACCAAGGAGACCACAAGTTGGACCGCAGAGTGAAGGAAAAGCAGCCAACAAGCGCTCAGCATATGTGGGAACTCCTTCAAGTCTGAGGAAAAAGCATTCCAGGTGAAGCTGGTTGAGAGAATGCCAAGTGTGTGCAAAGCTGTCATCAAGGCAAAGTGTGGCTACTTTAAAGAATCTCAAATATATTTTGACTTGTTTAACTTTTTTGGTTACTACATGATTCCATGTGTTATTTCATAGTTGTCTTCATTATTATTCTACAATGTAGAAAATAGTAAAAATAAAGAAAAACCCTTGAATGAGTAGGTGTGTCCAAACATTTGAATGGTACTGTATTAGGACTAAGTTGTGTCAATAGGGCTGCCTGCGTAAAAGCAGCCATTGGATCATCAAATAGCAGAGATTGTGCACACACAGAATGTTCTTGATGTTTCAATAGGCTACATCATGCTGTGGTATAAATTATTTTTTAAATGGTGGGCTGCAATCCCCAAAATAAAATCATATGATTATGTTTGAGGTGCATTAATGTCCTTTTAATTGAGTCGGTGTGTGTTTCTGTTGTGAATTACCCCAGGCTATATGAAAGGCTGTTTCCAATCCTCAGGATGCATGAAGATATCATACGCAAAGCTATGAATATTATAATTGGACAATTTGTCATGGGTGATTTTTTAAACATTTAAATGCACCAGCTCTGTTCAAAGTAACACAGGCACTATTAAAACAGGAAACAAAACAATCCCATTGAGTCTATTATAACCATGGAAAATGTAATAGATTACATTACAACAAATATAGCCTCCTCTGATGGGTATCTGATGGGTATCTGATGGGTATCTTTTATCTTTCCTTGGAAGACGTTCAAAATTAGAACAATATTATGGAGAGCATCTGTAAGAATTAAATGAGAATAACATTAAATTAAGTTTCATATATTCATGTACAACCATGAATAGGTATTCTTGTACACTCAAAATGACAGTGTTGTAGTTGGGACAAATTGTACTCTGCATTGACAGCCAAGACATTAAAGTTTTGTAATAATATGTAATAGTCTTGACCGAGAGAATAATCTATTTATACATTTGTACAAACAGTGAGATGAAAATGTGACAGTACTGAATAGAGTTGCTAAGCAACTGGCAATGGGAGCAAACAAACCGAAGTGGGTGGGGTAGGATAGGATCTAATCATACTCATTTGCTGCTTTGAAGTAGAAAAAAACTAATAAAACAAATATTTAAAAAAAAAGAGTCCTCAGCACTTCCTCAGATTGTATTGAAGGGATGCATCTATGGAAAAGATTTGCGAAATGAGCAAAGGGAAATAAAAATAAAATTAATATTAATTTAAATGAAAAATTCCGACAGATACAGTTGAACAATTTGCCAGTGCAATCACTGCATTTAGTGTAAAATGGCTCCATAGTCAAATTTTCACTTAGTGAATTATGCCTGCATATGAAATTGTCTGGACTGGGCAAGAAAGTATCAAACAAGTAATGGAACACAAATGATAAAAACTGTCCTCATTAAATTGTACAGTATCAGTAACAATGGTCATGGGATATATAGATATGTTTGATACACCTGCCTACCTGAGGAAAAACTAAAATAACAGGAGCAGGTAGACATGCTATCTTGATTTTCAACCATTAATTCATACTTTAAACTTAAAGCCTTTCAAATGAACTAGTACATCTGTGTATCTTCAGGCTGAATCCTCACACTGACACCAGTGGATGATTTCTGAGTGAAAGTCAGTCATGTGTGTATCTTCAGGCTGAATCCTCACACTGACACCAGTGGATGATTTCTGAGTGAAAGTCAGTCATGTGTGTATCTTCAGGCTGAATCCTCACACTGACACCAGTGGATGATTTCTGAGTGAAAGTCAGTCATGTGTGTATCTTCAGGCTGAATCCTCACACTGACAACAGTGGATGATTTCTGAGTGAAAGTCAGTCATGTGTGTATCTTCAGGCTGAATCCTCACACTGACACCAGTGGATGATTTCTGAGTGAAAGTCAGTAATGTGTGTATCTTCAGGCTGAATCCTCACACTGACACCAGTGCATGATTTCTGAGTGAAAGTCAGTCATTTGATGGATGCATCACAAATGAGGATGATTTGTATCATGATGCCTTGGGCAGGTTGTCCTCTGGTTTCGTCTCGTACTCCTTATGGACATCCAATGAGCCATATAAAGACTCCAGGACGGCTAGTATCCTACTCTGGATGGAGTTTACCTGTTCAGTTGGGCAGTACTCATCCAGACTGGATCTGCCAAACAAAACACTGAATCAATCAGCTGTCAAATTGTCCAATAACACATTGGGAAATTTGGACAGTTTGCATAACACGAATGAACAGAATCTTGTAATTCAGTCATTCAAAAACAATGTCATCCAGGCAAAGGTGATGCGTCATTATACTTAGTTAAATGGACTGTGCTTTGCATGAAAAACAACAACTTTGCTGCGAATACAATGACTAAGGTGTTTGTGTCAATTGACGTAAGATCTGCATTATTTGAAGATTAGATCAAATTTCTTTGTAGCAGAACAAATGTGTCTATATGCGTCAAGACTATGTTTTCACATCTTTGACATCCGCCTTTGCTAACAAACACTAACTGAATGAGTCAGTACTTCATGAACTTTCCATCTTGCAAATAAATTGATGGCTGTCAAAAATAAGCTGTTTGCTACACGTCCAATGTCCTTCAGCAAGCTACAAATCCCATTTTCTTTGAATAAGTCAAATGGCTGTTTTCCAAGGAGGGTGAGTGGCGCTGACGTACCTGGAGACAGTGACAAGGGTGGGCTTCGGCAGGGCCTCCAGGACGAGCTCCACTGCCAGGACCAGTCTCTCAACCTCCTCCTCACTACTGATGTGGTGGGGCAGCTCCGAGTAGTCACAGGTCAGCCCCGCCTGGTGCACCTTCATCATCATCATAACCATCGCATAGGAAGGGAGAGAATGTCAGGCAACCACATAATGAAAGCCAGCTTTTTATCATCATGGTGCCTTTCAGAGTAAAAGGTTGGAAAGAGGCAGTGAGCAAAAAGAAAACCCTTTTAGCTGTTAAGGGGACAGGCTATATTAAATGATCTAATCGAACTGTTAATTAGTGCTACATTATGTTCTTCCTCATCTTATTTTCCTTCCCTGAAATTAGAAATGTAGAAAAAAAAACACACTAATGGTTATGACTCTGTCGGTGAAAAAAGCTGTTTACCATTTCGTAGTCAGGGGCCTCGTTTCGACTCCGCAGGCTTCCCACCAGTTTTACCAAAGAGGTCATCCTAAAAACAGGAGAGAAAAAAAACAACCTTCAATATAAGTTTCCGATATTTTCCACCATGATCATCACCTCCAGGCAGAGCCCTACAGTACCACGCCTGTACAGTATCTCTCTATCTAAAATGATATCCTAATGTCAGCCTAATCTAATTCAGACTGTGTGAGAGGCAGACAGCAAAGAGGTGATCAACCCCAGAGGACAACTTGGATAAAAGGTATTATATCAGTTGTTCATGGGAAAGACACTGCAGATATAGAGTAGGCCTAGATCTACAGAGCCTTCAGAAAGTATTCATACCACATTTTGTTGTGTTCCAGCCTGAATTTAAAAAATGTATCCAATTAATTGTTTTGCTCACCCATTTACACACAATACCCTATAAGGACAAAGTGTTTTGTTGAAATGTTTGCCAATTTATTGAAAATGAAGTACAGAAATATATCACTTCCATAAGTATTCACACTCCTGAGTCAATACGTTAGAATCACCTTTGGCAGGGATTACAGGTGTGAGTCTTTCTGGGCAAGTCTCTAAGAGCTTTGCACACCTGGATTGTACATTATTTGCACATTATTCTTAAAAAAAATATATTCAAGCTCTGTCAAGTTGGTTGCTGATCATGGCTAGACAGCCATTTCCAAGACTTCCCATAGATGTTCAAGACAATTTAAGTCAAAACAGTAACTAGGCCACTCAGGAACATTCAATGTCTTCTTGGTAAGCAACTCCAGTGTATATTTGGCCTCCACAGTTGTGTTCTGTGGGTGTCACAGAGTAGACTGATACCCCATTTCATTGCTTCACATTCCAACCTTGTTTAACATGATCTAGTCTAAATATGGCAAAATTACACTAATTGTAACCTGCTGCATCATTTTCATTTTGAAGGCAAACCGCAAATTCCACTATTGTGCCTAATCCTTATTGTGACTAGCTTCACAACACAAAACCCGGTCCGGTCGAGCCTCATTAGCCAGATGAAGCTAGCTGGCTGCTTATAAAATGAGCTTTGGGCAACAGGGTTAAGTAGCTGGCTAGCCATTTATTTTCATGAATTGAAGTTCAATTTCAATAGGAAGACAACAATACTTACTCACAAGGATTCCTAAATCATTGTTAAGAATAATGAAAATGACTGCAGTTTCTACTGGTCATTGTTTTCAGGCTGGTTGTATTGGTGCTAGCTAAGTAAGATAAAACTAGCTAGCTACCCCAGAAGTTGTGGTCGAACAAATAATGACATATAACTAAAGCAGTATTGTAAGCACATCGTTCGTGTCCGGTGTTTGCAGACTTTTTTTGTACAGCTTTGACAGTGCTACTGATAGTAGTGGTGGCGCTTGGCTTGCATGTGCAAATTCATCACACACACAACATTCTATACTAGAACTGTTATTTGACGTGCCAAATTACAAGCTTATTTAATGCGTCAAATTCGTTTTTGACACGTAAAGACCCAAACGGCGCTCCATATTATGCCGTAAAGCTAATAGCAGTGACGCTATTACTGTGGAACTCCGGTAGTGCAACATGTGTACCGGTGGTCGACCAGTCGGCGAAAGTCAACATCACCCATGACAGAAAACAGTTGATTGTCAAGGGCAATGAATTCCATTATCTTGGTGTTAATGGATTTTGCCTTTGAGTTGTCTCGCTGAAATGTTCTTACTCGTTCAAATGACTGCTCGATTTGTTGACTGCTTGATCCACACAGCAGACATTGTGGGCTAGGTTAGGAATGCTGTGTTGCACGTGTAATGCAACATTTTACGTGGCGTCATCAGCTTTGACATCGGTTTTGCCCGCTGGCGTTAAACTAGACATCGGGCCGATACCGATGTTGGCATTTTTAGCTAATATTGGCTGATTCCGATATGTTCACCGATATATTGTGCTTCCCTAATCACAACCCTACAGGAAAGGTGAGAAATCATCATGATCATGTTCCGGCCTCAATTAGAAAAGGGGACCGTCTTACACAGCTAAACCAAAAATAAAGTTTTGGGATTTACAGCCTACAGGCCACTAAGTACCCTGGTTTAAATGAAGATATGGATTTACAAACTACAGGCCACTAAGTACCCTGGTGTAAATGAAGATATGGATTTACAAGCTACAGGCCACTAAGTACCCTGGTTTAAATGAAGATATGGATTTACAAGCTACAGGCCATTGAGTACCCTGGTGTAAATTAAGATATGGATTTACAAGCTACAGGCCACTAATTACCCTGGTTTAAATGAAGATATGGATTTACAAGCTACAGGCCACTAAGTACCCTGGTTTAAATGAAGATATGGATTTACAAACTACAGGCCACTAAGTACCCTGGTTTAAATGAAGATATGGATTTACAAGCTACAGGCCACTAAGTACCCAGGTTTAAATTAAGATATGGATTTACAAGCTACAGGCCATTGAGTACCCTGGTTTAAATGAAGATATGGATTTATAAGCTACAGGCCACTAAGTACCATGGTTTAAATGAAGATATGGATTTCTCACCCTTCCTGTAGGGTCGTGATAGGTCCATTTGCTGTCATCTAGTGGACATTTTGCTCCATTGCCCTCAGTTATGTTGTTGTCCATGTTGGCTGTGTTCTAGTGTACTATGGAATAGATGGCTCTCCTATTCTTGGCACTTTGCCCAGTCATATTTAAGGTTAGAACTACCTTTCTAGGCGTTCTGATGCTGATCCATTCCCTCTTCAAATCAGGGCTGATTGGAAAAAGCTGTTCAAAATCCTTTCTTTGTACTCCATGACGAAGGCCAAGGAGCCGAAACGCGTCTGAGTTTGTAAACTTTGTTTCCATTGAACATACCATACAAATTAAGGCATTTCAATTAATTATATGAAGAGTGCCTTGGTCCTCCTTTCTTTTTGATGACCAATTGACCAACCGCTTTTACCAAAGAACACCTTCAGTCTACCAAAAATCTACTATTGTGTACCTTAGCAGCGCTTCCCTTCCTCTTTTTTTCTAGGGGTTGAATACTTATTGACTCAAGACATTTCAGCTTTTCATTTTTAATTAATGTGTAAAAAAATAATAATCTAAAAACACAATTCAACTTTGACATTATGGGGTATTGTATGTAGACCAGTGACAAAATCTAAATTGAATTTATTTTAAATTCAGGCTGTATCACAACAAAATGTGGGAAAAGTCAAGGGGTGTGAATACTTTCTCAAGGGACTATATGTGGGGAAATAATCATAAGTAGATCTCAATCTCATCTAATCTTTCTCCAGTACCAATTTTAAGCTGGCCAGTGCTGAGTGAAGGATTCTAAGGATAGAAGGGTTCTGAGGATTAGGGCTAGTTGGGCTGATGGAGAAATTACTGCCTGGCAGGTACAGGAGATTTACTCAGCAACGCCAGCCCAGATACCATAAGGAAGGTAGAGGGGATTTACCCTACCCAGGGTTGGCAGCCCAGCGCTTGACTGTCTCCTCACTATCATCCTCCACCAGGTCTGCAAATGCTGCCTCCAGATCCTCCAGCTGCCGGATACGTCTCTCCACACACTCTGTCAACTCCTCCTGAAAACAACACAACATGACACAGTTGTAGTGTACAGCAGGGGAGAAACACCACATGCTTCTGATACAGAGACACCTTCCGACACACATAACACCTTCAGAACAGACAGTATTTTCTCTCACCTCATCTGGGTCTTCTCTAGGTTTCCTGAAGCTGTATAGCTCCTGTAGAATATTGTACTCATCCTATGGTATACAGAGGGGGAGTAAAACTGATGGCGTCAAATCATGAGATGAATGCCAAGGAAAAACCAACATGTCTAAACATCTTACAACACTTCTGCTGATTCTAAGTAAGATATCTGCAACATCTCAGCAGTATATGTTTTCTTGAGAAGGTTCAGCCTCTGGTAACCAATAATTGCCTTTACCTGTGTATACATCTCCTTGAAAGGATTCTTACAAGAGAAAAAATCAAGGTCGATGTCAAGTATGTATGGATCAGTTTGTTTGATAACGGAGAGAAGGCTGTTCACAGCGTAGGTCATTGAACCCACATCCTTGTCAGTCTTCAAACAAGGCTTTTTGAGTGGTTCCTTTTCCTCTTCTCTGTTGTTGCCATTGCTGCTGCTCCCTGGGGTTATACTGCCACCTGGTGGCTGAACACTGTCATCACAGCTACTAGAGCTGCTTTCAGACTTGGAAGCTGAAGCAGAGGGTTGAGCATCATTCAAATCCCCAGCTCCCTTGTTCTCTATCCTGGGTCTTTTGGCAGAGCTCTTCTCAATGTCCCTTCCCATGTCTTCCCTCTGGCAACACGCCACAGGGTTCACTAAGACAACACTCAGTCCCAGAGGTTTAGGATTCTCCAGCTGATCCTGAGGAACATACAGGCCGTCACTTAAAAAGTAATCGTCCTTACTTGTAACTCTGAAACAAAATCAAACAAAGTACAAATAAGAAACGTATTTGGGTCAAACCATACCTCCCTGTGTAAGAAATCCAGAAAATCAGGAAGTGATTGGCTAACAATTAATTACCTGATGGTGGTTGTGGAGGAGTCTTTCCCCACAGAAAAGGAGTGCTCGCCTTCCTTGATCTGCTGTGCCCAGTAGGGATGGAGCCATGCCACGTGAGACACATGCCCAGCATATACCATGGGCATGATCCAGTTCTCAATGCTCAGCTCACTGCAAAAAAATAACAATACATGATCAGCGAGTGAATGCATGTAATGTATTTGCTAATACTGGTCATGTCATGCCCTATTAATTTAGTGAAATTGAATGAATGTTAGTCTGTGCTGTAGGCTACCTGACGAGGTAACTTAGCAAACAAAGATTTCAAGGATATATAAAATGTGGGATGATGGCATGTCCGTGTCCATACAGTATGTTTACCGGTACAGTACAGGCCAGTCTCCCTGTTCATCAGTAATCACACCTGAGCAAGGAGTCCTTGTCAAACACAGTATCTGCAGGCATATTGACAGGTATGAGGAGGTCTGGGTGGGAATCCAGATGGACCATCTTGATGTTCTTCAGCGGCAAGTGCCTTGATGCTATAGCCCGATATATAGGACTTACCACCTTAGGGACACAATTCAAGCAGATAAAAGATAGATACATTCTCAAAATTCATTAAAACAATGTGGGGGGGTGTCAGTGGTACCTATCTATATCTAGCCCAGGGTCCTGGACTGGGTGTGCAGGCTTTTATTCCAGCACTAAACTAACGTTACCTTTCAAGTAATCAACAAAAATCAAGATCTCCAGTCTGTATAACAAAGTATTGCATTTGATGTGTTGGTGCTGGGCTGGAACAAAAACCTGGTTGTTCAAAACCAGAAAGGAGACCTGATCTGGTTACAATTATAGAGTAAGCATGCATGAATCCTTAGTAAAGTAGCTAGCTAACGTTAGCTTGCCAGCTAGCTAAGCAAATGTAATGTGATCTCTTAGCCAGCTAAAGAATTTGCTATTTTCAGAAAGCGAGGTAGCATCGCACAGTGATGTACTGTAGATCGCCATTGTAGAGACATTCAAATGGGGAATACATTGTGTTTTTTCAGTGTGCAACTAGCTAGCAAGATAACGTTAGATATTACAAAAATGTAGCTAACTCTAGCTAACTAAATATAGCTACTGCTAGCTAAATGTTCTTACATCACAGTGATCTTCTACGATCCATATGGGCAAATCGGCATAAACCCTTTTCGATGGCGGACAATTCATTTTTCAGTCCGATGTTGTTTTTACTTGTGAACTAGGTAAATTTCAAATAATCTCTGAAATATTAGCTAGGAAGACTTAGGTTTGCATGCGACACCTGTCTGAAAACAAAACCCAAACACGACCGCCTCTCTCTCCTATGTCTGACTTTCTATTGGCTGGTATTTGAAAGCCAGCTTGTGATTGGTGTGATAGTGTCCACCGTCTCTTTTACACCGACTGGAAACACGGTCGAATAGCTGGAGCATATGTCATGCATTAAAATTGTCGTTTTTATATTTTAGTCTCGATTTGTAACTCATGAAAAACGGTTGTAGGAGCCTACGAGTCAGCCTACAGTACTGGTAGTCTACTATCAGAAAGATTGAAATATATTTGGTACAATTCTGCCCTCTATTGGCCAGTACAAAAAGTGAGGGTCAACTTTCAGCTGATGTCTTCAACTTTAGATTTTGTACTCGTAAGGTTTGGATCTTTTCTCTACATTGATCCTCAAAACAACTTTATCTACATCATGGTTAGAGATCAGAGAGACAGCAGCCCTGCCCGCTCTGATGGAGCCGTTTTCCTGCTTGCTTTGATGCCAACATGTATCTTGTATCATCTGCCTCAGAATGATTGATTTGGCTGCATATTGCCTACAGTAGTTAAGTCTACTACAAAAATGTCACTGCAAGCCTATTCCCACAAATGGGTTGTGCTCTCTGCTCTGATAAATATCGCCTTATTTCAAATCAAATAGTATTTGTCAAATGCGCCAAATACAACCTTACAGTGAAATGCTTACTAACAAGCCCCTAACCAACAATGCAGTTTTAAGAAAACACCCCAAAAAAAGTAAGAGATAAAAGTAACAAATATTTAACGAGAAGTAACAAATATTTAACGAGAAGCAGTAAATTATCAATTGCGAGGCTATATACAGGGGGTACCGGTAGAGAGTCAATATGCGGGGGCACCGGTGTCGATGTAAGTGAGGTAATATGTACATGTAGGTAGAGTTATTAAAGTGACTATGCATAGATAACAACAGGGTAGCAGCAGCGTAGAAGGGGGGGGGGGGGGGGGGGGGGGGGCAAAGCAAATAGTCTGGGTAGCCATTTCATTAGATGTTCAGGAGTCTTATGGCTTGGGGGCAGAAGCTGTTTAGAAGCCTCTTGGACCTAGACTTGGTGCTCCGGTATCAATTACTTACATAAAAAAACAATACAGATTTTATGCCTGCATGGTACCCCTGTAGGCTAAATACCTTAGGAAGGGTTTCAAATCTCACTTCAAATCTCTCCAACTCTGTTGCTGATAGCCAGCAGAAACCTTTAGCACATTTGCAATTGGATTGACTTGTGTCAACCTTTTCTGCTAATGGATTGACTTGTATGAACCTTTTTTGAAATGGAGACAACTCAGCAGAGCAGAGATACATGAGGAGAGTGCCAATTCAAAAACTTCCATGACAGTATAGTTTTTGAATTGGCACTCTGCTCATTTTATTCCTACTCTTGACTGTAAGGACTGAGTAAGACTGGTGAGGTGTGTTATTTTCTTGTCCTTTGAGCAGTATATCTCCTGCACGTTACTCATCTCTCCAGCTCTCACACACTGCCTGTCAAAGAGGTGGCTGGCTCAGAGTTCAAATCAGATACCTCAAGTCTGGGAGTTTCAAAGCTCTACCCCAAGTTTAAGGTGCTGCAGAGTAATCTTTTGTTGAATTATTCCTCATATTATATGCCTTTCACACCCTCTGAGTCTGGAACTGTTTGAAAAGTCCACCAGAAGGTGAGACAAGAAGATGGTAGAGAGAAACTTTGATACAGTGTTATTCATCTATACTGTAAGCGTCCCACAGTGCTCTATGCCTCATCAGTTTGGAATGGAAGAGAAATCTCTCTGTGTTCCTCAGGACACATTGACCACTCTCATTTTGGAATATTAGTTTAGGTTTTGGCGGGGCCTTGTTAAATAAATCATACCTGTCTGATGGATTTCTATGTTCTTCACCAAGGCTCTGTCTCTTTTTGACCCATCATAATGTTCCCTCTTCACCCTCTCTCACTGTGCAGTGTGCAACTTACTGTATTCTACTCTGTATGCTATGTTTGTTTGATTTGGATCTCCCTCTCTCGCTCTCTCTCTGTCTCTCTAGCGCTCTTTCATTTTCTTAAATAGGTTTATATATAAACAAGTTTCAACCCCTTTCTTGCTGCCTCGTCTCATATCAGTGATGTATTCATCATCAACCTCCTGTTATTTGTCTCTCCCAAAGTTCTAAATGGAAAGACTCAGCCAGTGTGTGTGCACGGCTTATGAGGCTCATCCCACACAGCCGTGGCTTCCCCATCCAGCGCATCTTCCACATGAGTGGGTGGCTGGGTAAGTGGTAGCTGCCTGCATCACGCTAACCGTCGAGGATGAGGAAGTAGTGGGGGTTGGACTTTATTTACAAAAAGAACTGATTTGATTTCCCTGAAATTCCCTCCACTACGATCAGTGCCTCCTGGCCCTCTCTCTTCTTTTTTGTACCTCTTCAACTGCCGTCTCAGATCTCCCTTTGATTTGATGATCTCTTTTTGCCATGATTCTCTTTGTAAGTGCTCAGTCAGATCTTGTTATATGGTTATAAAAACATATTCATTCTGATGTTAAAACTTTTACTTCAGGATTTCTGGTTGACTGAGTCTCTTCTTATTCAGACGTTAAGAATTTCTCCGCGGATTTTGACAGTTCTTCAAAATACTGTTGAACTTCTAGCAGAAGTATTTGGGAATCACACAATCCAGCTGCTTATTGGAACAAGCCTTTCGGGCACCTATTATGAGCACATGTCATCTCTTCAGTATGTTATGAAGGCACACCCACTTCTGTAATTACTGTAAAAAGCATCTCAAAAGATTTTTCTTGTTTCCCATGATGCTGCAAATGATATATTTCCTTGCCAATATATTTCCTTGTTACATAATTTTGTACACTTACATATGATCACATACACAAGTGTGTCCTGTTGAGGTGTACAGTATTTATTTCCAAAATCCAGTTGAATCAGGTGTGCTTGTCTGGGACTACAGTACAAATGTGTACTGTTGAGGGTACTTGAGTACTGGAGTTGGGAAACACTATCACTGTACACCCTGTATATAGCCTTACTATTGTTATTTTACTGCTGCTCTTTAATTATCTGTTACTTTTATTTCTTATATTTTTATATTTTTTATTCATTTTTTAAATAACACTTTTATTTTCTTATTTCTTATTTTCTTTTTTAGGTATTTTTCTTAAAACTGCATTGTTGGTTAAGGGCTTGCAAGTAAGCGTTTCACTGTAATGTCTGCCCTACACCTGTTGTATTCAACTCATGTGACAAATAACATTTGATTTGATTTTAAAGAAGGTGAACCCATTCCTTGACGCACCAGCAGAGAGCGCTGTTTATCATAAAATCCCACAATGTCAATGAAATGAGTCATATTTTATGCAAGGAAATTAGTACCCACAAGCAAGGCAACGCAACGCAGAACTGAAATTATAACGATGTTGTTGGGTTCTAGCTTGTGTGATGCGTTTCGTAACTGTTTCAAGACACAACCTACAGTACTAAACCAGCATCTCACTGGCTAGGATGATGAAGTGATGTGCTTGTTCCGCATTCCAGTCATGCTCACTCCAGGATTATGATTGGTGCCTTGCTTCCTGTAGTGTGCTCTGTGTCTCTCATCATGAAGTGTGCCATGGCCTTTCCACTGTACCGTAGTAATATTTGTGACTGCTTACCATGTTACAGCAGAAACAAGGGTTAGAACATCTGCCCATCAAACAAGACCAAACAGATCATCTTTTTCTTTATTAGTGTTAACGGTTTCGGATGTGTATGAACCTACAACAAATAATACACCAGTTGTTATTGTTAGGATTATGGATATAATTTCAGATTTCAATATGACTTTACTGTGTGTTGTCCCTGATCCTTAATCAGTTAATACTGTGTGCTTGTCCAAAGCATTGAATCTGATTAGTGATGAGCTCTGACAATCTGTACAAGTGGATGTCCCATGTCATGATGTTGCGATGTCATCCACTACATGCCATGCATGTTTACATAGAGTGAACACAATTGTTGAATTAAAACAAATCAAAAATGTATATTTGCGGGACTAGGATATGGTCATTTCGAGTAAACCTTGTGTTTTGAGTCTCAGTCTGAAAGGGGCCCAAGCTTGGCTGTCCACTTGTTTTAGTTATCTGAAAAGTTTATTGTCTTCTCACCACCACTTTTCTTGGATGGTTGAACTCTTTTCATCATGGCGTGATGGGATGTTTTGTCACATATTCAGTTCCATAGATGCCCTTTCATCACCTCAGCCAACTGACCACGCACTCAGGCAGGACTCTGAAACTCTGATGCATCTTATCTCTGTCTTCAGGTTTCATGAATAATAAACAGACACAGAATACTAGAGCTAAGGACATGGCCAGAATGTGGCTCCCTCTGGAAACCGAAGGCCCCAGTCGCACTGAGCTTTCTGGATCAGTGACGTGGAAATAGAGGTGCTTTTCTGATATTTCTGGTTTGTCATCTCTCCCCGACCATGGATAAAAGTGTCTCAATGTTTCCCACAGCCTGGGAGCTTGATAAGGTAATATACATTTTAGTATACATTTTAGTGATACCGTGGGATGTGAAAAAGATGTGTTTGAATAGGGTGCCATGCAATATGCAATATACATATATATATATATATATATATATATATATATATATATATATATATATATATATAATAATTACATACGGTGGACATCTAGATTTTAGCACTAAATGTATCAGGGCCTTTACATGCAATGCTTATTGGTTGTGTGGTGCATTGGCACAGAAACCAAATGGTGGAAAACTTGTTGCATATATTTTCTATAATTATAAATATGCCATCAAAATGTTGAAAATCTGATTTCCCCCAGCTGATCATTGTCTGCAGCCATTGCTGATCGTAGTGTAATGAAACAGGAAGGGAGAGTGAGCTCGTATGTGGTGGATGGCGAACCCTCAACCTTCTGGCCTGTAGCCCTGTGTGGCAACTACTGTGCCACAAAACCAAGCTGAAGTGGCAAAGTTGATATCCACGTTTATAAACACAGGGTCCCTACAGTTATCGTTATTTGTGGTCATTAACATTATTTTGAGTTCATTCTATGAGGGGGGAGTGTGTTTCATTTATTTTACAGTACAAGAAAAGGGTCATGTGAAAATATGTTTTACTTTGGGGAGGGGGGTGACACATTGAGTTGGATCAGCCCCTTCCACCCATTACATTTCGATCTGTCCCTTAGGCATAGGCTATTTCAGCAATTCAGCTTGCAATTTCAGCTAGCGGTTGCTGTGTAAAGAGAACCTAAACATGGATTACTGTTTCTCTTGGCCCATAGACCAACGTGAGGAACCATCTAACATTAAAGTTGTAAAATAAAGTTGTAAAATACTTCCCCATCAACATTAAATTCGTATAATAGAGGACTCTGCGAGGGATCTGTGTCTCCTCTCATCATCCCTACAGTCTCAGCACCATTCCTGCTGAAGGGTATTATTCAGAGAGGCAAATCTAAATGTGAGACAGTGTTCATCAACTTCTCATGGAACTGAGGAGCTCTCTCTAGGGGGTCCGTTTTCTTTTATGCCTGCTCGAATGCTTTCTGCTCAGCACCTGTGACTGAACTACTGAACCTTTTATAGACCTTTTGTTCATTCTACTCTACTAAGTCATTCATTTTAATTTCTCTCTAGAACATGAAAGAGGGAGGAAGTAAATTCTTGTCCCATCTTTATGTCCCTAATTTCCATATGAGGTTGATGTATGGATAATGGTCTGCTAGCTGCTCTCGTGCAGCAGATGGTGGCGTACTGTGTGCCATTCTAAGCTTTTCTCTGATAAAGAGACCAGAAAAAGGATTATCTTTGATTCACTGAATGTTATTATTTTCTCAATGCTGTGAACGTCTATTGGCTGTGTGGTGGACTTACGGCATACGTTTATCAGAGAGTGGATAAAATGCTCGAGTTTCACAGTACAGTCATGCCCATTCTCCTGGACTCAATTGTTGAAATATCGGTGAGCAGAATTGTACTTGGGTCATCCTTGGTGTGTAGTTCTGACAGGATACAGCATCACAGAACATTCAATCATCTCTCCACCACAGAAAATGTCATTATCTGCTGAAGGACACTCTTGGTGGGGACACATCCTGTGAACTAGTTTAGTAAACCCTCACAAACACAATGCATCCAACTTCGTCATCATGCTGTGTGTTATGAGGACATTTAAATACTACAAGTATATGAAATGAATATATTAGTTACGGCCCAACTGCCCTTAACGGTAAGCCTATTCAAAGCAACAGTAGGTGGTTGTGATGGTGGGACAAATTAGAAAATAGTATTTCAACATCACTGTATGCAAAACTAATAAAAGGCTTATATGGCACAACATTTTTTGTGAAATTAAGATAGTTAGAAAACAACACAATTAAATCAATGCGTTGACCTGCCATAGCCTGAGTATTTGGAGAATATCAAAGAGGTTAATTCAATTTGACGCGGACAAATGTGACCTGAGATTCCACTGTATTGTACAGTATCACCACTGGCAATCACATCCATATTTCATAATACAGTATCTGTATGTGCAGGGGAAGGGTTAGCCTGCAATCTCAACCTCTCCAATTTGGGGAAGAGTGGAGAGGTCGTGCTCTTCTTCCAAACAGCTGTTTAGCCTCTGCCCACATCACCCTTGGCTGACTGCTGTGGTGGAAGCCATTTCTATTCTCTGTATGTACAGACAACTAAACTGTTGAATTCTCCTCTTCTGCTCCTGCCGTAGCCTAGGCAACATTATTCATTTTCAAATAGAAGCAAGTGCTTTAGATGGTATTGGTACTACACAAGATGGGGTAGATGGGGTATATTTTTGACCAAGTGGACTCTTATTCATTCCAAGTTAGCTTAGGCCTATTATGATCTAGTGCTCTTTAGTGATCTCTCTGGCTAAGAGCTCAATATAGTCATCTGTCGAGATCGTCTATAGGAAATATTAATATTCTATCATATTTCTTAAACAGCACAGCAATTCTGGAATGGTTGTACCAAGTTAATACAGTATCTACTGTATGATAATGTCCTCGAACAACATATTTTTTAATCAAGATAGCTGCCCTTTATCATTTAGTCTCAGGAGTTTGCAGTAGCCTACCCTCCCTCAACTACACATAAAAGTTCACATCACCATTTCTCTCACCTACCTGCTGCTAAGCCAGCTGCTTCCATGCGGTGCATTAGAGTGATGAGATGATCGATTGTAAAAAGATGAAAACAGTTGAGCATGCTGCCTGGTGACAGTTTGGTCTCTGAGGGACGCTGGGCGGCACAGCGAAATACCACACATAGACAGGTGGTGATTTATGACACATTGGAGTGGACGTATAGGTAGCTATATATATATGTGTGTGTGTGTGTGTGTGTGTGTGTGTGTGTGTGTGTGTGTGTGTGTGTGTGTGTGTGTGTGTGTGTGTGTGTGTGTGTCTGTCATAGTCTTTGTGTGTGTTCTGCGCTGTATGTGTACAGTAGAACTGTAAGATGCATTATTATTAGCTGCAAGCCCTACCCACCTCCCTCCCAACTCACTGAAGATTGATAGATACCTATAGCTGGCCAGCTGGAGCAGATACACCCCCTGCTCTGCTTGAGTGACAGAGCCAATACATAACACACAGGACATAATTTACATTTACAGCATTGGTCATGCAGTTCAGACCCATCAGATCCCCCTGAAGCATAATTAAGGTATTCAAAGACTAGGGCAGGGCTATCACAGGGAACAGCTGGGTGGTAATCTGCGTTTGGTCTCTCTCCCTAACCTAATCTGGTGGACTCTCTTTTTTTCTATTTTCCTCTCTCTCTCTCTCTCTCTCTCTCTCTCGCTCTCTCTCTCTCTCCCTCTCTCTCTCTCTCTCTCTCTCCCCTCTTTCTCTCTCTCTATCTCTCTCTCTCTCTCCTCTTTTAATTATCTCTCTCTCTTTTTCTCCCCCTCAGTACCATGTTGTTGGCTCCGAGACAATTAGATTTGTCCCACTCTTCCACAAGTTCCTAGAATTTGAATAAACCTGCTTTACTCTCCATACCCCATGTTGTGAGCTCCCTGTGGAGCTCTTCTCTGTATCGTCACTCAAATATTCCATACTAATCTTTAGACCATCGACAGACAGGATTTAAACACAGCAATTGTTCATTTTTTCACTGCCTACCAAACAATATGAAATCTATTTTGTCACTGGGTGGGGTTCAGTTTAAAGGTATCTGAGGATGTCTGACCAAAGTCAGACATACTGTACTTTTAGCTTTTCTTCTAATACAGACAGTCATGGTCAGAAGGAAAGCACGTCTGTGATTGACTATAATACATTCTGCCTTACAAGGTCCTTATAGTCAACTAAAACTTTTTGAAAAACTAAAACTATACTGGAACTATTATCTTTGACTCCAAAACAAAAATAAAATAAAAACCATCATGGTTTTCAAACTTTATTTTCTAATGGGGTTTTCAAGCTTCTGAATTTGGCCGGGCATGTTGAGATAAAAAATAAAATGTAGTGAATCTTTATTTAACTTGACTTGAGATTGACTTGATCATTTAAAGGTACACTCAGCGAGACAACGTTGCCCTGATCAGCACCTCAAATATTGGGTGTGTCTGAGTGCTAAGGCTAAAGCAACCAACAATAGACGTAAGTTGAGGAGTGAAGTCAGTGGAGGTTCATATGCAGCAGCCAAAAGTCAGACACGAATGTGGTTTTCCCACAGCAAGGCTCAGATCAACATGGCAGTGTTGACATTGTTTAGAAAAGGTTTCCTTTATAATGTTGAAATAAACATGTATCTATATCACACTCACAAACTGTGTGTACACATTGTAAAATCAATTAGTGAGAGAGCCTCAAATATCACCTTTATTTATATATATATATTTCTATATATATAAATATAGGAACATCTCAAGGATGATATATATAATTATATATATATATATATATATATCCACGGTACACATAAATCACAAAACATTGGTTCCTGTTTCAGTCATGTCTATGGTTAAACGTAACCTTTATTTAACTAGGCAAGTCAGTTAACTGCAGAAACTTGACGTTAACTGCAACCAAAACTTCACAACCTGTGATCACATGATATTCGTAGTTCATGCAGTCGACATGTAGGTAGGTGCAAGTCGGAACATTTTTATCTCCAGAATCAGGGTTTGGAACCGGTTCAGGGAACAGAACAGAAAACTTGTGATCGACCGACTCGATTTGGTCTTACAGTATGTCGCAAAATGTGTATTTTTTTCTTTGAATAAAAGCAGAGACTCAGAGCTATAAAACGGTATACCATGCACTACAGTTGAGGAACAATGGAAAAGTAATTCTGTTTTGAAAGTTGATCAAATTGTATTCTCACTTTTGAGTAAATGCGATTGGATGTTTTGTTACACCTAGTGGAGAGGTCTTCCTTGTCTATAACCATCCACCCTCGTTCAAACCAACTTAAGCCTTAGCCCCACCCATCTCTTTAAGGATTCACATGTGAGGCCTCGTGCTAAACAGAGTGAGTACGGTAGTGTACTAAACAACCAAAGATTTCAAGACTGAAGGCTGGTTTATGCTACGTCTATCCACATGCCTGTAGACAGTTGATGCAGTGACATCATGAACATTCTATTGTCATCCAACATCAAACTTGTCGTTATGAAAAAGTATAAACACAAAAACGACAGGCTGCACGACATTAGCAGCCTGCTGGTCCAAAATAGCATAACTGGTGTATTTTAACACCAATAAACCCACCTGTTTAAACATGTATTAGGTATATGTCAATCTAGTAAACCAGATAACTAAAAGAAACTGACTAAACAATGTTTTGGTTTGTTTCTAGCTTGTTAGCTAACTAACTAACTTTCGGTTAGCTGGTAGCTTGTTCAAATAACGACCATATCAGAGCAGTGCATTCGGAAAGTATTCAGACCCTTTCCCTTTATCCACATTTCGTTACATTACAGCCACATTCTAAAATTGACTAAATAAAAAAAAATCTAAACACAATATCCCATAACGACAAAGCAAAAACAGGTTTTTAGAAATGTTTGCAAATGTATTCAAAATAAAAAACAGAAATACCTTATTTGCTTAAGTATTCAGACTCTTTGCTATGAGACTTGAAATTGAGCTCAGGTGCATCCTGTTTTCATTGATCATCCTTGAGATGTTCCTACAACTTGTTTGGAGTCCACCTGTGGTAAATTCAATTGATTGGACATGATTTTGAAAGGCACAAACCTGTCTATATAAGGTCCCACAGTTGACAGTATATGTCAGAGCAAAAACCAAGCCATGGGATCAAAGGAATTGTCCGTAGAGCTCCGAGATAGGATTGTGTCCAGGCCGAGATCTGGGGAAGGGTGCCAAAAAATGTCTGCAGCATTGAAGGTCCCCAAGAACACAGTGGCCTTCATCATTCTTAAATGGATGAAGTTTGGAACCTCCAAGACTCTTCCTAGAGCTGGCTGCCCAGCCAAACTGAGAAATAATGGGAGAAGGACCTTGGTCAGGGAGGTGACTATGAACCCGATGGTCACTCTGACAGAGCTCCAGAGTTCCTCTGTGGAGATGGGAGAACCTTCCAGAATGACAAACATCTCTGCAGCACTCCATCAATCAGGCCAGGGGCCAGACGGAAGCCACTCCTCAGTAAAAGGCAGATGCCAGCCTGCTTGGAGATTGCTTTCATGACTCTCTCCTGGGTGAGGATCAAAGGCACCAGATCAGCTTGGCATATGGCTGATCGATAGCCAGACCTAGCCAGAGGAGAGGAGGAAGTTGTGCTGGTTTGGTACACCTTACCACCCGGTCATGCATTGTGTGCTGCAAAAGAGTCTTTATTGCCCTGCAGTATTGGGAAAGGAATGTGCTTTGGGTAGAGAGAGACTCTTGTCGCCAAAAGCTTTTTCTCCAAGAGAATGAACTTTGGAACAATATTCATAAGATAGGAATGTTAATTAAGAATGGTCCATGGGAACAATCGTGTCATATTGTTTATTATTTAGTGATCTTGGTCTTTCATTCAAAATATTCACCAGAAATCTAACCATTAATTGAAGTAAAATGATTGGAAAAAATAAATTAAATCAATATTTTTCTCCAAAACATGTGTGCTACAATTAATCTAACTGAAGTATTTTCCCAGTCATATTTTACATTTTTAAGATCACCTGAGTGATTAGGAATCCTTAAGTGGTAAGCCATGACTTCCTGTTTCACTGGGGTATAAATATGAGCTGACATACAGGCCAAGTTCCCATAGTCATCCATCACTATGGGAAAGACCAGAGAACTTTCAATAGGACCGGGTTCTATGGTCAGATGAGACCAAAATAGAGCTTTTTGGAAACAAACACCAGAGGTTGGTTTGGCATAGACAGAAAGATATCCATGCAGAAAAGTACTTACCTGTGAAGTATGGTGGTGGATCTTTGATGGTGTGGTCCTGTTTTTCTTCCAAAGGCCCTGGACAACTGCCTCTGCTAGGACGGTTAAACTGGGCCGTGGTTGGATCTTCCAGCAGGACAATGAACCAAAGCACACCTCAAAATCAACACAAAAATGGTTCACTGACCACAGAATCAAGGTTATTCCATGCCATCCCTGTCCCCTGGCCTAAATCCCATAGAAAACTTGTGGGATGAGCTGAAGAGGAGAGTCCACAAACGTGGATCTAGGAATCTGAAGGCTCTGGAAATATTCTGTATGGAAGAATGGTCTCAGATCGATCCATGTGTTCTCCAACCTCATTACGCATTACAGAAGACTCAGAGTTGTTATCTTGGCAAAGGGAGATTCTACAAAGTTTTGAATGAAGTGGTGTCAATAATTGTGGCACACATATATTTGAGAAAAATGTTTGTTTTATTTTAAGGTTTTTTTCTTTCAATTATTTTACTTTAATTAAAAGTTAGATTTTTGTGAATATTTTGAATGAAATACCGAGAGGATAAACAATGAAAAAGAAATGTACAGCCTGTTTTGCTCATATTTACCATGGGTGCCAATATTAGTGGCAGGCACTGTACATTATTAAATATGAGAACACTTGAGATAATTGTTTTGAGATAATTGTTTTTCATATAAACCTAGTCAGTGACAACGCCCAAGTGAGGACAGAGATTGTGTCGGCATGATGTCGGCATGATAAAAGCCTTGGTAACGAAATGTACATTAGACCAAGCAGACGTACAGTGTGAGCCAGACGTTACGAATGGTTGAAAAGTGGTCGGATGCTGAACCCTGAATAATCAACCGTTGAGACCAAAAGACGTGAGACCGTGGTCCACACGTTGAAATGGTTAGAAACTCTGAAGCTCTCAACCTCTACACAAGAATATGAACTCACTAGACCTTGTCATATCATTCTGCAGCTGGTATGTAAAGTAGTCTAGAACATTTGACTAAAAACCCAAGGTGGCAAGGTCTGTCCCATCTCAGACAACCGTTGGTACATCTGAAGTATTTGTTCTAACAAACACTTCACTGTCAGAGAAGCTCTACAACTAAGAAGGACATTGTGACCTCTGGTGGACAACCAGAGCCTTACACACATCCAGCCCCTTCCTCATAGAAGGCTTGGTTGGTTTCAACAGAGAGATGGCAGAGAAAGTAATCTACGAGTAAATATATACATTACATTTCTTATCCGAATGAGCGGTGGTTCATGTGCAAAATATTACTATTCTTTTATAGCGTAGGTTCCAAATGTAACAATGACAAGTTGAATCTCTTTGTCTCTCCCTTTCCCTCTCTTTCTATTGACCCCTCCCTTTAATAACCAAGCAGTCATGCTGTTGTTAGTCCAGGGACCTGTTTCATGTTGTTAGTCCAGGGACCTGTTTCATGTTGCTAGTCCAGGGACCTGTTTCATGTTGTTAGTCCAGGGACCTAGGGACCTGTTTCATTGTATTACGACTAATCAATAACTATAACGTGTGTGTGTGTTTATGTATTCTGTGTTATTATTTAGTTAGTTAGTAAATAACTAATTAAGCCAATTTGTGTATTGCTGATTCATCAACAAGGTTAGGGTTCTTGCGGATTCAAGTGGTCTACAACGTTCAGAATGAGACTGATAGTAGGTAATGATTATAAAGTGACTTTTATCAATATAATTTCTATATCTTCGAGTTTAATTCAGGAGATGGTAACTCATTAAACAACTTATTTTGTGGTGCCCCAAATTCCTAATGAGTTAATTGTTACATTATTAATTTAATCGAGTAACAATTAAACATAGTTAGTTGATAAGATAAATAGTCATCCTGTTAATGATGGTCACAACACGACAATCCTTACGGTGAAGCATGGTGGCGGCAGCCTCATGCTGTGGGGATGATTTCCAGTAGCAGGGATTAGGGGACTAGTCAGGATTGAGAGAAAGATGAACGGAGCAAAGTACAGAGAGATCCTTGATGAAAACCTGCTCCAGAGCACTCAGGACCTCAGACTGGGGTGAAGGTTCATCTTCCAACAAGCTTGTAGCATCTTACCCAAGAATACTCGAGTCTGTAATCACTGCCAAAAGTGCTTCAACAAAGTACTGAGTAAAGGGTCTGAATACTTACACTACCGTTCAAAAGTTTGTGGTCACTTAGAAATGTCCTTGTTTTTGAAAGAAAAGCACATTTTCTGTCTACTAAAATAACATAAAATTGATCAGAAATACAGTCTATACATTGTTAATGTTATAAATGACTATTGTAGGCGGAAACGGCAGATTTTTTATGGAATATCTACATAGGCACACAGAGGCCCATTATCAGCAACCATCACTCCTGTGTTCCAATGGCACAACGTGTTAGCTAATCCAAGTTTATCATTTTATAAGGCTAATTGATCATTAGAAAACCCTTTTGCAATCATTTTAGCACAGCTGAAAACTGTTGTTCTGATTAAATAAACTGGGCTTCTTTAGACTAGTTGAGTATCTGGAGCATCAGTATTTCTGGGTTCAATTACATGCTCAAAAAATAAAGTTTCTTCTGAAACTCGTCAGTCTATTCTTGTTCTGAGAAATGAAGGCTATGCCATGTGAGAAATTGCCAAGAAACTGAAGATCTCGTACAAAGCTGTGTACTACTCCCTTCACAGAACAGCGCAAGCTGGCTCTAACCAGAATAGAAAGAGAAGTGGGAGGCCCCAGTGCACAACTGAGCAAGAGGACAAGTACAGTTGAAGTCGGAAGTTTACATACACTTTGGTTGGAGTCATTAAGACATGTAGTGGAAGGCCAGCATCCCGGAGTCGCTTCTTCACTGTTGATGTTGAGACTGGTGTTTTGCAGGTACTATTTAATGTAGCTGCTATTTGAGGACTTGTGAGGCATCTGTTTCTCAAACTAGATACTCTAATGTACTTGTCCTCTTGCTCAGTTGTGCACCGGGGCCTCCTAACTCCTTTTTCTATTCCAGTTAGAGCCAGTTTGCGCTGAGTGGCTCGATTGTGGGCGTGCTGGCAGGATATTACAGAATCTTTGGTTGTGCGTCAAGAATTTATTCAATATATGACATTCCTGGCAGTGTGTAAACTCTTTTATTACCATAGCATTTTTGTTCTCCATAGTGACGTACTTGAAAATGTATCAATTGACCATTTCGGCACATTTGTGCAAACTCCTGGCAGACTTTTTTGTGTGGTGATGTAATTCTTCACTGGATCAGTCTGAAACTTTGCACAAACACTGCTGACATCTGGTGGCCAAACTCTAAATTACATCTAGACTCCTATTTGAATGTATGGCCTTTCTCTTGCATTTCAAAGATGATGGAACAAAAAAATAAATAGAAAACACTTTTTGTTGGTGTTATCTTTTATCAGATCTAATGTGTTATATTCTCCTACATTAATTTCACATTTCCACAAACTTCAAAGTGTTTCCTTTCAAATGGTATCAGGAATATGCATATCCTTGCTTCAGGTCCTGAGCTACAGGCCGATCTAGGTATGTCATTTTCGGCAAAAGTGAGAAAAAGGATCCGATCCTTTAACCCTAAGCTGACATACAGTGCCTTCAGAAAGTATTCATAACCCTTGACTTATTCCACATTTTGTTGTATTACAGCTTGAATTCAAAATGTATTAAATCGTCCCTCCCCATCTACACACAATACCCCATAATGACAAAGTGAAAACATGTTTTTTTAAATATTCGCACATTTATTGAAAATGAAATACCAAAATATCTAATTTACATACGTATTCACACTCCTGAGTCAATACTTTGTAGAATAACCTTTGGCAGCGATTACAGCTGTGAGTCTTTCTGGGTAAGTCTCTAAGAGCTTTTCACACCTGGATTGCGCAACATTTGTCCATTATTATTTTCAAAATTCTTCAAGCTCTGTCAAATTGGTTGTTTATCCTTGCTAGACAACCATTTTCAATTAGATATAAGTCAAAACTGTAACTCGGCCTCAGGAACACTCATTGTCTTCTTGGTAAGCAACTCCAGTGTAGATTTGGCCTTCTGTTTTAGGTTATTGTCCTGCTGAAAGGTGAATTTATCTCTCATTGTCTGGTGGAAAGCAGACTTAATCAGGTTTTCCTCTCGATCTTGCCTGTGCATAGCCCCATTCTGTCTATTTTTTATCCTGAAAAACTCCCCAGTCGTTAACGATTACAAGCATACACATAACATGATGCAGCCACCATTATGCTTGAACATATGGAGAGGGATACTTTGTAATGTGTTGTATTGGATTTGCCCCAAACACGACCCTTAGTATTCAGGACAAAAAGTGAATTGCTTTGACACATTTTTGCATTATTAATATAGCGCAGGGCTTTCCAACCCTGTTCCTGGTGTCACGTCCTGACCTTAGTTCCTTTTGTATGTTTCTATTTTAGGTTGGTCAGGGCGTGAGTTGGGGTGGGGCATTCTATGTTTTGTTCTTGTGTTTATATTTCTATGTGTTTGGCCTGGTATGGCTCCCAATCAGAAGCAGCTGTCAATCGTTGTCTCTGATTGAGAACCATACTTAGGTAGCATGTTTTCCCACTCTTGTTTGTGGGTGGTTGTTTTCTGTTTAGTGTATGTCACCTTGCAGAACTGTTTCGTTTCTTCCATTCACTTCGTTATTTTGTTTTTGTGTGTTCAGTTAATAAATTAACATGGACACTGACCACGCTGCGCATTGGTCCGATATTTCATACTCGTCGTCAGACGACGAAGAGATCCGTTACAGAACCACCCACCACAACCGGACCAAGCAGTGTGGTAACCAGGAGCAGAGGGTTCTTGACTCCTGGACTTGGGAGGAGATTTTGGATGGTAGGGGACCCTGGGCACAGGCTGGGGAATATCGCTGGCCCAGGGAAGAGCTGGAGGCAGCCAAAGCCGAGCGGCGGCATTATGAGGAGTTAGCACGGCAGCGCAACAGGGACGAGAGGCAGCCCCAAAAATGTCTTGGGGGTGGCACACGGGGAGTGTGACTAAGTCAGGTAGGAGACCTGAGCCAACTCCCCGTGCTTACCGTGGAGCGAGTTATGCCGTTAGGCGCATCATGTCCCCAGTGCGCAGGCATAGCCCGGTGTGCTACATCGCAGCTCTTCGTATTGGCCGGGCTAGAGTGGGCATCGAACCAGGAGCAATGAAGCCGGTTCAGCGCATCTGGTCTCCAGTGCGTCTCCTCGGCCCGGGTTATATGGCACCAGCCCTACGCACGGTGTCCCCGGTTTGCCAGCACAGCCCAGTGCGGTCTGTT
Source organism: Oncorhynchus mykiss (assembly GCF_057628025.1). Taxonomy (NCBI): domain Eukaryota; kingdom Metazoa; phylum Chordata; class Actinopteri; order Salmoniformes; family Salmonidae; genus Oncorhynchus; species Oncorhynchus mykiss. Next base: position 66,517,763 of record NC_143029.1, read on the forward strand.
CCACCCCGCCGCACTTGCCGGGCTACGGGGAGTATCCAGCCAGGACGGGTTGTGCAGGCTCGGTGCTCGAGTCCTCCTCCATTGGTCCGGTCCATCCGGTGCCTTCTCCATGCACCAGGCCTCCGGTGGCAGCCCCACGCACCAGGCTGTCTCTCCGTCTCCTCCCTCCAGGTGCTCCCGCCTGTCCAGCACTTCCAGAGTCTCCCTCCTGTCCAGCGCTTCCAGAGCCTCCCTCCTGTCCGGAGCTGCCAGAGCCGCCCGTCAGTCAGGAGCTGCCAAAGCCACCCGTCAGTCAGGAGCTGCCAGAGCCGCCCGTCAGTCAGGAGCTGCCGGAGCCTCCCGTCACTCCGGCGCTGCCTGAGTCGCCCTTCACTCCGACGCAGCCGGAGTCGCCCTTCACTCCGACGCAGCCGGAGTAGCTCTTCACGCCGGCGCTGCCGGAGTCGCTCTTCACGCCGACGCTACCGGAGTCGCTCTTCACGCCGGCGCTGCCGGAGTCGCCCTTCACGCCGGCGCTGCCGGAGTCGAGTCTCCCGCCTGTCCGGCGCTGCCAGAATCTCCCGTCTATTCGGGGCCCGCTGCAATGGTCCCCAGTCCGAGGTCGGTGGCGAGGGTTGCCGCTCCTAAGGTGCCACTTAAGTAGGCCAAAACTATGTTGGAGTGGGGTCCACGTCCCGCGCCAGAGCTGCCACCGCGGACAGATGCCCACCCAGACCCTCCACTATGGGGTTAGGTTTTGCGGCCAGAGTCCGCACATTTGGGGGGGGGGGGGGGGGGTACTGTCACGTCCCGACCTTAGTTCCTTTTGTATGTTTCTATTTTAGGTTGGTCAGGGCATGAGTTGGGGCGGGCATTCTATGTTTTGTTCTTGTGTTTATATTTCTATGTGTTTGGCCTGGTATGGTTCCCAATCAGAGGCAGCTGTCAATCGTTGTCTCTGATTGAGAACCATACTTATGTGGCCTGTTTTCCCTTTCTTGTTTGTGGGTGGTTGTTTTCTGTTTAGTGTATGTCACCTTGCAGAACTGTTTCGTTTCTTCCATTCACTTTGTTATTTTGTTTTTGTGTGTTCAGTTAATAAATTAACATGGACACTGACCACGCTGCGCATTGGTCCGATATTTCATACTCCTCCTGAGGAAGAGATCCGTTACACCTGGAGAGCTATACTCCGGAAGGTTGTTTTCACTCCAACCCCAGCTGTAACTAAGATGATTAATCTTATAAACCAGCAAATTTTTTGAATCATGTGTGCTAGATTAGGGTTGGAATGAAAACCTACATGATGGTAGCTCTCCAGGAACAGGGTTGGAGAACCCTGCTTTAGTGCCTTATTGCAAACAGGATTCATGTTTTGGAATATTGTGTTTCTGTAGAAGCTTCCTTCTTTTCACGCTGTCAATTAGATTAGTATTGTGGAGTAATTACATGTTGTTGGTTCATCCTCTGTTTTCTCATATCACAGCCTTTAAACTCTGTAACTGTTTTAAAATCACGATTGACCTCAGGGTGAAATCCCTGAGCGGTTTCCTTCCCCCTCCAGCAACTGAGTTAGGAAGGATGCTTGTGTATTTGTAGTGACTGGGTATATTGATACAGTATTCAAAGGTTAATTAATAACTTCACCATGTTCAAAGGGATATTCGATGTCTGCTTTTTATTTATTTTTTACCCATCTCCCAATAGGTGTCCTTCTTTGTGAGGCATTGGATCACCTTCCTGGTCTTTGTGGTTGAATCTGTGTTTGAAATTCACTGCTCGATTGAAGGACCTTACAGATAATTGTATGTGTGGGGTACAGAGATGAGGTAGTCATTCAAAATTCATGTTACACAATATTATTGCACACAGATTGAGTCCATATGACTTAAGTGACTTGTTAAGCACATTTTTACTCCCGAAGAAAGGGGATGAATACTTATTGACTCAAGACATTTCAGATTTTCATTTTGAATTAATTTATAAACATTCATAAAAACACAATTCCACTTTTTGTATGTAGGCCAGTGACAAAAAAAAAATTGCAATTTAATACATTTTCATTCAGGCTGTAAGATACCAAATGTGTAAAATGTAAAGGGGTGTGAATACTTTCTGAAGGCCCTGTATGACCTGACCCATCACCTTATGCATTACTGCCCCACATTGGGAAGAAGTGACATCCCAAAAAGCCTCACACGCATAGGCTTCTTTCTGAAACTAAACACTAAAACTAAACCTAAATAATATAAAAACAAAACAGAAATGTTTTTATAAAACTTAAACAAAATAAAAAACGAGTAAACTGAAATTAAACTGAATTTCTAATAGAAGTCTGAAAATGAATAGAAATGTAAACGAATATAAAAACACAAAAACATAATTACCTTGATATCTTGCCACTCCAGAATATATGGCATCTCCCCAACCCACCAGCCCGCCCTCTTTTATAGAGACTGCATTGTGTTGAGTGCTGGCACTCACCCATTAAATAAAATTGCCATTCATGTTGCGCCATTTGTATTGTAAAGCATATTTAGAACAGTTTTCCAGGCAGTAGACCACCCCAATCACACATCACATAGAAATCCATCATCTGCATCTACCTGAAGCACATTTCTTGTCAAAGTGGACCCTTCAGTGGACGCTACCATTCCAAGCCACTAGACTTGAGAAATTCATTTTTGTTATATTACAAATATGCAAACATATGCATGTAACAAATATGACCAATCAGTCTAAACTAATACTGGAAGGCACAGGCACTATGATCATCAAATCTATTTACATGACATGTTCCATCTTGGAACTCTGGAGCTCTTATGCTGTGAATTATGAACATACAAATAGCAACGTTAATCAAGAATACCATCTTCTCTCTAGATCTCCCAGTCGTTTATCTCCTCTCTTCTCTGCAGCACTTCTTCTTAGACCAGCAGGGATCACACACTGCCCTGTAGCACGTTTGGGATACAGAAACAGCATGTAGTTATCTTTCCTGCAACGTATAAATATATTGAACAACATCGGCAGAAGAGTTTGTGGCAAGAAAGTATACTTAAAAAAAGTATAATTGTACAACATTTTCTGGTGTGATCCTCTTTGTGAACTAGAATGTGTTGTATGTGGGACTATGCCTCACGTTCTTTGCATTAAGCTCCCTTGGTGTGTTTGATGGTTAAAGTCCCTCTGTAAGATCAGACCTCCCCTTTCTGAAACCTTGATCAGCCTCCATCCTCATTCCAGATGAGAATATATCCTAACTTTGATCTGCTCGCTCCTGAGACTCGGTCCACACTTTGATCCCTTCCCTGTTAACGACACAGACGATAGTAGATGACAGCATTCCATCCAGGGTAGAGGGAGGAGAAGTGAAGAGAGTGAGACAGCTATGCAGTATAGTAGTAGAGAGGGAGGAATGAAAAGAGCACGAGTAGAATGGAGGTGAATGGTAAACGCTCTCCAGAGTCAGATAAAACAGAGAAAGGGCTAGGTTGTGGTGATGAATTGGCGTTCTGCTCCAGCTCCCACCTCAGGTTGATCTCTCTATATCTCTCACATCCATATTCTTTATGGTTCTTTTGTCACGCTGGAGGAGGAACGGCCCACTCATCTTCCCTCAGCCTCCATTGGTGAGAATAAAAGTGCATTTCACAACATTCCCTTTCTTCCTCTTTTCAACCACTTGGATTAGGCTTTGTTGTTATAGAAAATGCCTGAAAATAGGAATTTGTGGTTTGATATTAAAAGAAACGTGCCACACATGCACAAATTGACAACATTACTAAAATAGCACATTTAGTGTAAATTATGTTTAGCCATCCACTTGGTGGAAACAATATAAAACAATACCATGTAATGTGCATTCAGAATTAGCAAGCTAGAGTATGACTACACCTTTCAAAATGAATACTGGTCTCTTTTCATTCATCATTGTGTAGTTAGACTTCTCTCACATCTCTCATTCTACTTGCAATATCCATTAGAAAGACCTAATTGAATGTCAGTATTGTAGATCTTTTGAAAAGGGTCATTCACCTTTTATTCTCCAAGCCGGTACTCTGTGAATATCAATCACTCGTCTCTCAAAACGAATAAATGTGCAAACGAGAATAGAGGGATTTTTCAATGCAGCATTTTACAATTCCCCATAAGTGGGACCTGCAGCTGGAAAACATCAGAAAATGGAACCTATCCAATAACTCCTACCACTCTCCTATCCTATCCTTGAGGCTAGGAGAGGTATTCTAGATCAAAGTCACCCAGGACTTAAGACTTTGGTTCCACTTCTCTCCCATTACAACGTTCCTACCCAACCCACACTCCCTCCTGGACCTGGACCTCACCTCATCTCACAGATTGGGTTTAGTGTATGCATCAGTCTCCAAAAACAACAGACAAATATGTATTTTTCTTTGTGTTCTGCTCTCCCACCCCCACAGCTCAGAGGAAAACGTGGTGTCTTTTTGAACGTTGATATTAGTTTATTTTTGGCTCCCATTTTTAATAGCATCTAAAATCTAGGGATATTTCATTTTATGTTTCATATCTATTATTCTCTCTGTTGCATCACATCCCTCCTAATGATCGAGTTTGTCTTTAGAGAGAGAAAATTCAAATACGCTGCCTTATTCAACTAGATTTCATTAGTGAATATGGGACAGTCATATTGATGAAAAGTTTTAATTCCTTGTTGGTCATGGTAGCAAACCAACTATGTTAAATCAACGCCCACAGAGTGGGGTAGGGATACATAAAATTGATGCTTGCCTGGCTACCCAGACTCCTTGCTCCGGCCAAACGCTACATCATACCCATGGGCATTAGTTTCTTCTCCACAATGAGTCTGGATCTGAGTACCTCCCCAACCCTTCACTGAATGTGAACACATTCAGGGCCATCTGATTGGTCCAGAAACTGATGGGTTGGGCCAGAGCCAGAACACACGTAGGTAAAGCGGCGGTTTGATTCGTCACTGGCTTTGATACTCTGATTGGCTAGAAACGATCCAATCACTGATTACTTTGTTTTGTACAATGCCCCTCCTGCCCCTGATCACCATAAAGAACTTCAATGATGGCAGTCTCAGACTAAAGTATGTAGCGAACAACAGAGCAGCGGAATAATTAAGTGTGAGTTGTCAGGCTAACAAAATGCCATCAGGAACAGCCAGAAAGAAAGAAGTCCAGATTCTGAGGCCCTTCTAACACATAACATCCACTTAGTTCAGATATAAACCCTTCTTTCCTCACATCCCCCATCTTGTAAACAGTTGAAGAGGCGGCCAAAGATTTCTTGAGGGTTACCTATAATTCCGCTGGTCAGGAAGTACCTGATGGCCACTAAGAAGGCCTTTTCTCAACTGCCCTTAAAGGTAAGAACACAGGCATCCGCTGAGTCAGCTGAATAAAGCCCTCAGAGCCCCACATGTTAAGGGCTCTCAAGGAAGACACTAACTGAAGAGGCCAATGAGGTCATCAGCTCGACATAGTTTTGAGAGAGAGAAGTACTATTTTTCCTATGGTGGTTCGGTTGAAGTACCTGAAAGAATTCTTAAAGGATAGACAAAGAGGGACTTTAGTTTGGAGTGCCATTAGCTGTCTGTTGCTGCCTCTGAGAGTGTACGCAGAGAGAGGGAGAAATGTGCTCTGACTTAGGGCCATGGTCTGATTGTTACCACCATGTGGGGTTTTTGCAAAGTTAATTCAAATCTGCCAGTGAATATTTGTCCATCCTATCCAGATTATAGTAGTTTAGTTTGTTTGAATATTTATAACCAGGTCAACAAAAGAAAACAACAACATTGCTTTGCGACTGTCGATTGTCAATAAATCTGGTGTTATTGTGATGAAAAAAACTGTCCTAAATGATTGCTAGTCTATTTATATTGGGTCACAAGTAAGTGTTTGTACAGATTATTGTTGTTATTTTTCTCAAATAAATGTTGTTCCCAACAACTTAAATTGAGCTTTAAATAGATATGTATGCCTTATCTTCCAATAAAACCTTCTAATAATGATTTACCACTATTTCCCCATAATATTACCCTTACAGCCAATAGATGATGGTAAGAACCTACCCACTGGGCACAAATGTCATTTCAACGCCTAGTTTGGATTTACATTTGGTTGAGTTGTCAACTAACGTGAATTCAGTGTGAAATCTAAATAAAATGTCACTGTGTCGTTGGATTTAGCTTAAAAGTGTGTGTGTGGGGGCCCTTCGAGCTTAATCAATTAAGCTCTTGTCTTGAGGATCAGTAAGTGGCCCTAATGGCCACACATGCTCTAACTTAAAAGGGCTGTCTCCTGAAAAAGATTAGCAACCCTGTTTGTACCCAGGTTTCAATATGTTTCTAGAATTATTCTCCCATTAAGAGAGAGAGGGTTCTATTTGTAGACCAACCATGCAGACACTTTTGTGACACTTTCTCTCCTTCCTTTCCCAGAACTTAGAATCCAATTCCAATAGAACTCTGTTACAGTAAATGGGAGTAAAATGCAATTTTATGTACTTTAGATGCTGTGTTTTCCATTCACACATAAAGCGAGAACAAAAGTCCTTCAATAAACAGTGAGTTTCCACATAATGAATACATGATGTGCAATTTCATTCATCAGCTAATTTATCTATATGATTTTATCAATGAAACACAGTCAGGAATAGAATAAAAACACATTTCAAAACCATAAGTATGAAAAGGAAAGAGCAGCTTCCAACTTGAGGAATAACTCATCGTAATTTTTAGATATCCCTGTGGAATGCAGAGAGCTGCTTGCTATTCATGTGGATGCCTTTGATACTGTGGCCCCTTCCATATCTCCTCTACGTACCCTGCGATCTGTGCTCATCTTCACTGATTTATACATATACTGTGTATGTGCGTTATCTGTGCCATTGCTGTACTGACATAAAATATCAATAGCATTAGTGCTATTTTGACTGGACTGTTAGGAATGAAAATACATTTTACAGTACCAGTTTCTGGTTTTGTTTGACAATATCTCTGTATTATCAGAAGACAGTGTAACGATTTTCGTTTTTGGAAGAAGGAGAAGACCAAAGCGCAGCGTGGTACGTGTTCATGATACCTTTAATAAACTGAACACTGAATACAAACGAACAAAAGAATAAAGGAAAACCGAAACAGTCCCGTATGGTGAAAACACTGAAACTGAAAATAATCACCCACAACTCAAAATGGGAAAACAGGCTACCTAAGTATGGCTCTCAATCAGAGACAACGATAGACAGCTGCCTCTGATTGAGAACCATACCAGGCCAAACACATAGAAAAACAAAACCTAGACCTACAACATAGAATACCCACCCACATCACACCCTGAACAAACTAAAAATAGAAACATACTGTACAAAGCAATCTACGGTCAGGGCGTGACAGACAGAATGTTCTCTATAAACTAAATGTAAATTAAGAGAAAAACTGATTCTGAGGAAACTTTTCTCTTGTATCATCAAATGAATGCATATTTCTGACTAAATAGTAAAATCTCAGACTTTGTACTGAGGCATACAAGGTTATCTTTGCAAAAACATCCTAAAAGATGGTCCATGGTGAACATGTCAATTATTTGTTTTATGATTGGTCTATGTGTAAAGTCCATCTTCCAACCGATTGGAGAAAGATGTTAGCACATTCAGTGTGTTCTGTTTGATGGAGAGCCCTGATCTGTTCAGCCACAAAATTGTATTTGCTCAGTGATCTTGAACAAGTTCAAAAGTTGAAGAAGCACCTCAAATGGCACTGATGTGGTCAGTCCACACACACCAAACCATGTTCATATTGATTTGTTCCCGTTTTACCCATTTACCGTGTACTCCAGTACACAATCACAACACAAGACACGGACATCAGCCTGCTCAAACACACAGATTAACTTTAAAATGATGGAGAGTATTTGCTGCTTCTTAAAGGGAATTTTTACCGCTGCTCCATTTCACTATAAATGTCAATTAATATGTTATCAACATATCATAGTATGTTCACAACTAAATTGTGATAACGCAACACGTAAAGTGTTGGTCCTATGTTTCATGAGCTGAAATAAAAGCTCATAGATGTTGTACACACGAACAAAAAGCGCTTTTCTCCCAAATTTGGTGCACAAATTTGTTTACATCCCTGTTAGTGAGCATTTCTCCTTTGCCAGCTGACAGGTGTGGCATATCAAGAAGCTGATTAAACAGCATGATCATTACACAGGTGCACCTTGTGCTGGGGACAATAAAAGGCCACTCTACAATGTGCAGTTTTGTCACACAACATAATGCCACAGATGTCTCACGTTTTGAGGGAGCATGCAATTGGCATGCTGACTGCAGGAATGTCCACCAGAGCTGTTGACAGAAAATGTAATGTTAATTTCTCTGCCATAAGCCGCTTCCAAAGTTGTTTTAGAGAATTTGGCAGTACGTCCAACCGGCCTCATAACCGTAGACCATGTGTAGCCACGACAGCTCAGGACCTCCACATCCAGCTTCTACACCTGCAGGATCGTCTGAGACCAGCCACCCGGACAGCTGATGAAACATTCTGACTGACTGGGGCTGGCCCCTATGCCCTCCCAGGCCCGCCCATGGCTGCGCCCCTGCCCATTCATGTGAAATCCATAGATTAGGGCTGAATGAATGTATTTCAATTGACTGATTTCCTTATATGAACTGCTGAGTAAAATTATTGAAATTGTTGCATGTTGTGTTTATATTGTTGTTCAGTATATATATATAATAGTGTTTTATATAATATTGTTTTACAAGTGTACTGACAAGTGACTAAATGATTCCAGCTGAATCAGAAACCAATAAAGTGTTCACTTCAACTTCTTGATCAATTCATTGTGATAGTCATGAAATGTATTTGGATAAACTAGCTTCAGTCTTACTGCTAAAACAAATGATTCAGGGAGTTGGTTTATCATACTTCAATTTGTTGGCAAGTAAACATATTTTAATTAAACAGTAGATGAGTCTGTCAATATAGTAAGTAAGTAGACATGGCTTATATTCAAGAAAATATTATATTATATTATTTGCTGTGGAGACAGAGATGAGTTTACACAGCAATATGCAGGAACAGTTATGGCAATGTATGACATATATACAGTAGAAGAAAAACATACTACTAACACTTATAATAAATACTACAGAAGGGAATAATTGCATATGGTGTGTTTGGGTGGTGCTATGAGATGTTTGGGGTCATTGATACAAGTGTATATTGTTGTTTATTAGCTACGCAAATGTAACAGTTGTTAAAGTACTATGTGAATTTCACCAGGTTCATATATCAATATGTTGTGTTGATTTGTTATGCATGCCTGCATCCTGGGAGAAGGGGAGTGTGTACTTACGTTTTGCCCGGCGTGCTCGTGCTCAAATCATTTTGATGCACTGAGAGAGGTAGGCACGCTTTTTCTGTCTTCAGAAAAGTTTGATTATTTTAAGTACAAAGTCATACACACACTGTTTTGTTCATGAATAATGATGTATATTTAGAGGTTACTCGTAAGTGGATGGTATTGTTAAGATGCACTTGTAATTGTACTTTTTAGGATGATATCAACATTCTGAATTCAACATGTGGTTAATAGCTAGCTAAGGTATTAGCAGGCTATTGTATGTGTGAACGATGGCTAGCTCCTCGAATGATCCCAGTCCCTCCTATTGTGCATCTGTTGTAGAAAGAGGCGACGATTCTCAGAACATACGTGCTCTACAAATGTTTTATTTCCTTTTGGATGCAGGTATGTGGTTTTATCAATGTAAAATATGTTATGTATAATAAGGAGAGAGTGTATTAATTGTTGTATTCCAAAATCATTTTGATGCACTGAGAGAGAAAGAGGCGACGATTCTCAGAACAGATGTGCTCTACAAATGTTTTATTTCCTTTTGGATGCAGATGCAGGATGCAGAGAGTCAGTTCTGCTTGATTAAAACTACCTGATCTCCAAAGTCCACGTCTATAGTCTATCAACCACACACAACGCAGAGTTACAGCGGTGCAGTATAGCACCGGCTACACATAGTCACGTTACCCCCTACCTATGTACAAATTACCTCAACTAACTTGTACCCCCGCACATTGACCCGGTACCGGTACACCCTGTATATAGACTTATTATTGTTATTTTATTGTGTTACTTTTATTTTTTTACTTTAGTTTATTTAGTAAATATTTTCTGAACTCTATTTTCTTAAAACTGCATTGTTGGTTAAATGGCCCAGCCAGAGCCCAGACTTGAACCTGATCTAACATCTCTGGAGAGACGTGAAAATAGCTGTGCAAAGACGCTCCCCATCCAACCTTACAGAGCTTGAGGGGATATGCATAGAGCTCATATTGCTATATATCTACCAACAGCGAAACAACTTACTAATTTGTCATTTACTCTTTTGAGTCCTGGTCCAGCTGGTCTAGGCTGTCGACGCTGCCACAATTATTTTTCTCGCTGTCTCAACTCCTACTCAGTGTATTCCGGCTCAAATAAATAGGGCTGTATGTTCCTATGTAAAAGAGCATATACTACAAACACACCATGTTCAGCAGGTAATCATTATCCAGCTCTTCATTCAGCGGCAGGTAGCCTAGTGATTAGAGCATTGGGGCAGTAAACAAAAGGTTGCTGGATTGAATCCCTGAGCTGACAAGGTAAAAAGCTGTCGTTCTTCCCCTGAAAAAGGCAGTTAACCCACTGTTTCCTGGTAGGCTGTCATTGTAAATAAGAATGTGTTCTTAACTGACGTGTCTAGTTAAATAAAGGTAACATTATTGGAAAGTGGAAGAAACCATTGTAGCTAATCATTTAGCAATCTCTGATAGTGCACGGTAACATAGCTCCTGTCAACCTGTAATCTAGTACTGCCCCAGGTATTGAAAGGCTTGCCTTCGAGGGTGGAAACAAGGGACTATCGCTCCCGTCAGGCTGAAGTTATTACGCCTGCTCCCATCTCTGGCGCCAGGCTACCCTTCTTTACACGCACCTGTCACCATCATTACGCGCAGCAGCGCTTATTGGACACACCTAGACTCCTTCACGTGGTTGATTACCCCCTGTGTCTGTTCCTCAGTGATGTTCCCTGTGTCCGTATAAATTGTTGTTATGTGTTCCTGTCCAGATGCGGTTCCTGTTCCGTTTCATGTCCGTCAGTTATTAAACCTTCACATCCCGTACCTGCTTCTCATCTCCTGCGTCGATCCTTACAGTAGTCTTTACAAAGCCAAGGAAAACAAGTCAACCTAGATATCCTGCAATGTCCTTGCAGATAGGAACGTTGTTGAGACAAGTCCAATGGCTCTACTGAACAAGGACAACCATATCTACTTGCTGCTAGCGTGATCACGCAATCGGCAAAATAAATGCCACAGTATTTTCTACAAAACATGACTCTATTCATTTTTAGATCAGACAGCAGGGGCTCAATCAACCAATGATGTCATGCCACAACCCTTGTCACACATGATGTTGATCGCCTGAAGACATACATCCAACCCTGGCTCATATTTGGGAGTTGATTATATTATTCCACATAGACTTGGGTCCCAGAAACCCTAATCCACCTTCCCTATGATTGACTTTATGTCAATGTTTGACAGTCTAAATGTCAAGAAGATAAGATTTTACCATGGCTAGCCTAGTCTATTTGGAACTAAATCAGTATGATATGTTTGCCAAAAACACAAGGGACATTCATCCAAAGCTGTTTTGTATACAGATCTTAATTTGAGCCAGTTTGCTACAGTTGGAAAATAGTCCTGCAGCAACAGGAAAATTGCATTTATATGTGGATTGTAATTAATGGAAATTTTTTCATTTTAGCAAATTAAGTCTAACATTTTAAAGTGGAAATTACAAACTTTAGAATACTTTTTAATCCTCGAATACACTACAAGTTAGCATTTCCTGCTGTGCAGTAAACTTCTAATCAACAATGGAGTGATACAATTAAGGTCATACATCTCCAAATAAAGTAGCCTACTGTTTGGTTTTTAATGGTGGCTGATGACAAAATATCTTACATAACTACTTTAAATGTTTCGAGAAATTCAGTAACACCTTTGGAGACCCAATCCTTTATCAAACGTGACATGTCATCCCTTTCTTCAATTTGGTGTAATTACCAAACCTTACTGGCTTCATTTCATCAGAATGCATGGACAAATTTGATTTAATCTAATTTCAAAGCTGAGTGAAATAAAAAAGCTTTGTGAAATTGAGGAGAAAGAGTGTGTCGAGACAGTGGTGTTTTTGTCACACCCTGGTCAAAGTATTTTGTGTTTATCTTTATTTATTTGGTCAGGCCAGGGTGTGGCATGGGTTTTTGTATGTGGTGTGTATGTGTGGGGATTGTAGCTAGTGGAGTGTTCTAGCTAAGTCTATGGCTGTCTGAAGTGGTTCTCAATCAGAGGCAGGTGTTTATCGTTGTCTCTGATTGGGAACCATATTTAGGCAGCCATATTCTTTGAGTTTGTCGTGGGTGATTGTCCCTAGTGTCCTGATGTCATTGTTCCTGTCTATGTGTTTTTCACCAGATAGGCTGTTTTAGGTTTTCGTTACGTTCATCACGTTCTTTATTTTGTAGTGTTTGCATTGATTCGTGTTTTACGTTTGTTCATTAAAACATGGATCGCAATCTACACGCTGCATTTTGGTCCGACTCTCCTTCTCATATAGAAAACCGTTACAGAATCACCCACCACAAAGGGACCAAGCAGCGTGTCAACAGGCAGGAACAGCCCAAAGTGGAGTACAGTATGGACTATACTTCTTGGGAGGAGATAGACAGGTGGGCGGTCGACCCAGGGAGAGTGCCGGAGCCCGCCTGGGAGTCGATGGAGCAGTGCGCGGAAGGATATAGGAGAATGGAGTTTGCGAAGCAAGCAAGGCGGCGCGGACGGAGGCCCCATAGTCAGCCCCAAAAATTTCTTGGGGGGGGGGCTCAGGGAGAGTGTGGCAGAGTCAGGAGCCAGACCTGAGCCAACTCTCCCTGTTTATCGTGAGGAGCCAAGGAGGAGACCAGAGCCGGTGTTGGAGGTGAGCGAAACAGAGACTGTGAAGGAGTTAATGGGGAAATTGGAGGAGAGAGAAATGAGGGAGTTGCTGTGTTGGTGTTTTAAACATGGAATTCGCCCGACGGAGCGTGTCGGGGATTTGATGGCACCTGGGTCAGCGCTCCATACTCGTCCTGAGGTGCGTGTTAGTCGGCTGGTTAAGATGGTGCCAGTCTCACGTACCAGGCCTCCTGTGCACCTCCCTAGCCTTGCACGTCCTGTGCCAGCACCGCTCTCAAGATCTCCAGTACGCCTTCACGGTCTAACCCATCCTGTGCCACCTCCACACCCCAGCCCTCCGGTAGCAGCTCCCCGCACCAGGCTTCCTGTGCGTGTCCTCGGCCCAGTACCACCAGTGCCAGCACCACGCATCAGGCCTACAGTGCGCCTCGCCTGTCCAGCGCTGCCAGAGCCTTCCTCCTCTCCAGCGCTGTCGGAGTCTCCCGCCTGTTTAGCGCTGTTAGAGCCTTCCTTCTCTACAGCGCTGCCGGAGTCTCCCGCCTGTTCAGAACTGCCAGTCTGCATAGAGCTGCCAGTCTGCATGGAGCTGCCAGTCTGCATGGAGCTGCCAGTCTGCAAGGAGCTGCCAGTCTGCAAGGAGCTGCCAGTCTGCAAGGAGCTGCCAGTCTGCAAGGAGCTGCCAGTCTGCAAGGAGCTGCCAGTCTGCAAGGAGCTGCCAGTCTGCAAGGAGCTGCCAGTCTGCATAGAGCTGCCAGTCTGCAAGGAGCCGCCAGAGCTGCCTTTCTGCAGGATGCCGCCAAAGCTGCCAGTCTGCAAGGAGCCGCCAGAGCTGCCAGTCTGCAAGGAGCCGCCAGAGCTGCCAGTCTGCAAGGAGCCGCCAGAGCTGCCAGTCAGCATGGAGCAGCCAGGGCCGCCAGTCAGCATGGAGCAGCCAGGGCCGCCAGTCAGCATGGAGCAGCCAGGGCCGCCAGTCAGCATGGAGCAGCCAGGGCCGCCAGTCAGCATGGAGCAGCCAGATCTGCCAGTCGACCAGACTCTTCCAGATCTGCCAGTCGACCAGACTCTTCCAGATCTGCCAGTCGACCAGACTCTCCCAGATCTGCCAGTCGACCAGACTCTTCCAGATCCGCCAGTCGACCAGAATCTTCCAGATCCGCCAGTCGACCAGAATCTTCCAGATCCGCCAGTCGACCAGAATCTTCCAGATCCGCCAGTCGACCAGACTCTTCCAGATCCGCCAGTCGACCAGACTCTTCCAGATCCGCCAGTCGACCAGACTCTTCCAGATCCGCCAGTCGACCAGACTCTTCCAGATCTGCCAGTCGACCAGACTCTTCCAGATCTGCCAGTCGACCAGACTCTTCCAGATCTGCCAGTCGACCAGACTCTTCAAGATCTGCCAGTCGACCAGACTCTTCAAGATCTGCCAGTCGACCAGACTCTTCCAGATCTGCCAGTCAGCCAGGATCTGCCAGTCAGCCAGGATCTGCCGAAACCACCAGCCAGCCAGGTAGATTCATCAACCTGCCTGAGCTTCCTCTCACTCCTGAGCTTCCTCTCACTCCTGAGCTTCCCCTCAGTCCCGAGCTGCCTCAGTCCCGAGCTGCCCCTCAGTCCCGATCTGCTCCTCAGTCCAGTGGGGTTCTGGGTGAGGACTACTAGGCCATGGTCGGCGGCGAGGGTGGACTATCCAGGGACGCGAGGAGAAGGGACTAAGACATTGATTGAGTGGGGTCCACGTCCCGCACCGGAGCCGCCACCATGGACAGACGCCCACCCGGACCCTCCCTATTGTTTTGAGGTGCGTTCGGGAGTCCGCACCTTAGGGGGGGGGTTCTGTCACACCCTGGTCAAAGTATTTTGTGTTTATCTTTATTTATTTGGTCAGGCCAGGGTGTGGCATGGGTTTTTGTATGTGGTGTGTATGTGTGGGGATTGTAGCTAGTGGGGTGTTCTAGCTAAGTCTATGGCTGTCTGAAGTGGTTCTCAATCAGAGGCAGGTGTTTATCGTTGTCTCTGATTGGGAACCATATTTAGGCAGCCATATTCTTTGAGTTTGTCGTGGGTGATTGTCCCTAGTGTCCTGATGTCATTGTTCCTGTCTATGTGTTTTTCACCAGATAGGCTGTTTTAGGTTTTCGTTACGTTCATCACGTTCTTTATTTTGTAGTGTTTGCATTGATTCGTGTTTTACGTTTGTTCATTAAAACATGGATCGCAATCTACACGCTGCATTTTGGTCCGACTCTCCTTCTCATATAGAAAACCGTTACAGTTTTAGAGAAAGAAAGGCATAAGCAATATTAATTAAAATAATCCATAAAATGTAGCAAACATGACAGGGCCTAACCATCCCTCTCTTTTTATGAGCTTCCATCCATAAGTTCCTGGTGAGTGATAACTGTGTTTGTCATAGAATTTAAATGATTGACTCTCCTCTCCCTGAGTCCTATTTCTATTTATCTTCGCAAAGTCACATCATTCCTTTGCAGCTGAGACAATACAATGCATAATGATTTTCATTGTGAGTTGTTTAAAAGCTAAACTAGTCACGTGTGGCTTAGTCCGAGGCCTCAATTGGATGAGACTGAACACCAAAACATCTGCAGCTTTCTTTTGCCCGCTCAGCCTGTCAATTGAATGTAAACTAGACGTGTTATGTAAGCAAAACAGAACTCTGCTTTTTTAAATGGCTGTCTCACTAACAAAGCCAAAATATTAACATGGCATTTAGTATTTAATTAGGATCCCCATTAGCTGCTGCCAAAGCAGCCGCTACTCTTCCTGTGGTCCGAACAGTAACAAAACAATACATCACAACAGAATAATAATCATAAATAGAACAATTCACACAAGACATTGTGCACTATAAAAATGTACAATATAAAATGTACGATATTACAACAATGCAATATTACAATGTGTGGGTGTGTGTAAAGTGTGTGTGTTAGAGTGTATGTGTGTGTTAGAGATTATGTGTGTGTGTGTACAGTATGTGTCTCTTCACAGTCTGTGTTGTGCCGTGAGGAGTTATTTGATGTTTTTTTATCTGTTTGAGCAGACAGTTTGGTGCTTTAAACACATCAATACCTCTCACAAAGACAAGTAGTGATGCATTCAATCTCTCCTATACTTTTAGCCAGGAGAGATTGACATGCATGTTTTTGATATAAGCCCTCCGTGTACATTTCAGGGCCCGCAGTGCTGCTCTAGGGCCTGTAGGACTTGTTTGGTTGATCGTGATGTCAAGAAAGCAGAACATCGCTTGATCATGAACAGACCTCTCCCCATCTTAGCAAACATTGCATCAATATGTTTTGACCATGTTAATCTAGAGTTACAACAAGCAGTTTAGTCTCCTCAACTTGCTCAATTGCCACAGGTAAGAGGTAATGACGGCCGATGAATGGCACAACAACGGGGCTCAGGAACTCGTCACGGTATCTCTGTGCATAAAAATTGTCATTGATAAAAATGCAATTGTGTTCGACATAGTATGGGCAGGCATAACTTACAACCCCACCACTCTGTTCACAATATTGACATCAGCAAACCGCATGCCCACACAATGCCATACACGGTTGTGAGGCTGGTTGGATGTACGGTGACATTCTCTAAAACGATGTTAGAGGCGGGTTATGGTAGAGAAATTAACATTCAATCCTCTGGCACCAGCTTTGGTTGACATTCCTGCAGTCAGCATGCCAATTGCATGCTCCCTCAAAACTTGAAACATGTGGCATTGTGTTGTGTGACAAAACTCCTTTTTTTTACCTTTGTAATGATCATACTGTTTATTCAGGGGTGAAAAGAGATTTCATTTCTTACCGGTAAGGGATACACAAGTGCGCACACAAACACAATTGGTTTTATACTACAAAAATTACAGGGTAGCCTATTCTGCTGACACTGACAAACAGATCAATAAATCATGTTGTCTGATCCATATAATTGGCCAACGAAAAGGAGAGACACAGGTAGTATCTAACCTGGAGGAGGAAAACAAAACAAACAAAAGTGGCACTGACACGATTATAAACAAAGTGAATATGCACACTCACCGCTGTGCTCCGCTGGTGCCAATAGGCCACTGTTCGCTCAATTAAGTTTTAATAACAAAAAGACAGATTGGAGTCTTTCCTGTCACGCGGAGCCATAACGGGTGAACCCAAGAGCAGACTGAGACGAGGAGACTGGGATGAGGTAACCAAGGTATTTATTGAAACACGGGGGGAAGATTGAGTGCAGGACAGGGGAAGCCCGAGCGTGTTGCGGGTAACCATGTGCGGGTCTGAGGCTGGAGTGAGAGGTGTTGGGACAGGGTAAGCAGGTTCGAGGGGAATCCGAGGGAGCGTAGAGTGGTGAATCCAGGATAGAGTAGCAGGACTGACGAGAAGTCGGACTGGAGACAGGGACCAGAGTCAGAACGTGCAGAACTGTAGCAGAGAGGAAAACAGCGTCAGGCAAGGGAAAACAGGCACAACAGGACAACAGGAACAAATGGCTAGAAGCATGCACTGACTGAGCAGAGATTACGATCTGGCAGTGTGGAAATGGCAGGACTGAGTATTTGTAAAGGCCTTGATTATGGAACAGGTTGCAGCTGGTGGGAATCTGCTCTGACTCCAGTATACCTGTCTCTGCCCACACAATCACACACACACAGAGAAAGAGAGGGAGAGAACACTGGGGGAGTGGCGGCAGGTCAAGGAGACACAGGATTAGCACTAGAAGGCGTGGCAGGAACAGATGTTACAATTTTCTTTACAGTAATAGCCATTTGCATTCCAAACACTTTTTCTATGATTGTACTTTTAATATTACAATATGCCTGGATGGGTCGCTTTGATTTTCAGTGACAGTCGCAACAAAACAATCATATATTTGGTATTTTCAGCTCGCTCCACAAATTGCGGGACGTTCTGACTGTAGGCTATGCGATTTAAAACAATCCAGCTTTTTTTTAAAGAAGCTAATGATCCTCTGTGGCCAAATCATGCTCTGTGGCCAAATCATGCTTTTGAATGATGTTTATTCATTTCTGTATAGACAGGAGTTAGCTGTCCATGAGCATCTCGGCCACTTATCTCCGCCTTAACAAAATGTAAGTGTTCTCATCAAACCACAAGGCAATTTGGAGCATATACCACCAGGTTTCCAGTCAATTCGAACATTTTTCTGGTGATTGACATGCAGTAATGTTAAATAATAGTGTAATAACCTATTGTTTTGGGGCATGTATTAGTTGTGATAGGCTCACATGTTACTGGACCATACCGCTTTACATTCACCCCTGGATATGCCACACTTGTCAGGTGGATGGTTCACCTTGGCGAAGGAGAAATGCTCACTAACAGGAATGTAAACGAATTTGTGCACAACATTTGAGAGAAATAAGCTTTTTGTGCGTATGGAACATTTCTGGGATCTTTTACTTCAGCTCATGAAACATGGGACCTAGACTTTACATGTTGTGTTTATATTTTTGTTCAGTGTATTTAGGACTAGCTTATTACTAGCACCCAATGGTGATTTTAGCATGTAAATCTTGGTGGGGAAAACTCAGCCAATTTGTATAGATGCATGCCAGCAAAGCCACTACACAACATTTTATTATTTCATTAGGCCTATGGTCTAAAAAGGAAAGTAAATACAATCATGAGGACCCACTTTTATAGACAATATACCGGACACCCTTCGCAATATTATCTGGAATTACATGGGTCTATTACTAAACTTTTTGTTGAAAAAAACTATTTAGCAATTTAGAAACCCCTTTTTCTCCCCAATTTTGTGGTATCCAATTGTTTAGTAGATACTATCTTGTCTCATCGCTACAACTCCCGTACGGGCTCGGGAGAGACGAAGGTTGAAAGTCCGATACACAACCCAACCAAGCCGCACTGCTTCTTAACACAGCGCCATCCAACCCGGAAGCCAGCCGCACCAATGTGTCGGAGGAAACACAGTGCACCTGGCAACCTTGGTTAGCGCGCACTGCGCCCAGCCCGCCACAGGAGTCGTTGGTGTGCGATGAGACAAGCATTTCCCTACCGGCCAAACCTCCCTAACCCGGACGACGCTAGGCCAATTGTGCGCCCTCCCACAGACCTCCCGGTCGCGGCCGATTACGACAGAGCCTGGGCGCAAACCCAGAG
This sequence comes from Oncorhynchus mykiss, assembly GCF_057628025.1. Lineage (NCBI taxonomy): Eukaryota > Metazoa > Chordata > Actinopteri > Salmoniformes > Salmonidae > Oncorhynchus > Oncorhynchus mykiss. Next base: position 66,536,933 of record NC_143029.1, read on the forward strand.
TCTCTGGTGGCACAGCTGGCGCTGCAGTACAGCGCCCTTAACCACTGCGCCACCTGAGAGGCCGGGATGAGACTGTCACTGGCAAACATGGTTCCAAACCCTCCTCGTGAAGAAAAGCATGAGTAAATTATCATACACAAAGTAAGCAAAATAAGGAAATCATTCCAACATTGCCTACCATGACGAATAAGACACGAGTAAGATAGACCGACTGTATATTAGCAATATAGCAATTGAGATGTACAAACTATCACGTAAGGGAACGATGAGCAGATAAGAGGCAAGCCGTAATTTAAGACATTAATGAGCGAGTAGTCGATATAACTATTTCTTCAGCACTTTTGAAATGCACAGCGACAGAATTCAGAACATGGGTCGTTCTTATAGCATTCTCCCTGTACACCAAGTCAGAAACGTAGGATACAGTTGAAGTCGGAAGTTTACATACACTTAGGTTGGAGTCATTAAAACTTGTTTTTCAACCACTCCACAAATTTCTTGTTACCAAACTATAGTTTTGGCAAGTCGGTTAGGACATCTACTTTGTGCATGACAATTGTTTACAGACAGATTATTTCACTTATAATTCACTGTATCACAATTCCAGTGGGTCAGAAGTTTACATACACTAAGTTTACTGTGCCTTTAAACAGATTGGAAAAGTCCAGAAAATGATGTCATGGCTTTAGAAGCTTCTGATAGGCTAATTGACATAATCTGAGTCAATTGGAGGTGTACCTATGGATGTATTTCAAGGCCTACCTTCAAACGCAGTGCCTCTTTGCTTGACATCATGGGAAAATCAAAAGAAATCAGCCAAGACCTCAGAAAAAAATTGTAGACCTCCACAAGTCTTGTTCATCCTTGGGAGCAATTTCCAAACGCCTGAAGGTACCACGTTCATCTGTACAAACAATAGTACGCAATGGGACACCGCAGCCGTCATACCGCTCAGGAAGGCGACACATACGGCCGCCTAGAGATTAACATAATTTGGTGCGAAAATTGCAAGTCAATCCCAGAGCAACAGCAAAGGTCTTTGGCTAAGGACAACAAACAATACCTTGACAACAAAGTCAAGGTATTGGAGTGGCCATCACAAAGCCCTGACCTCAATCCTATAGAAATTGTGTGGGCAGAACTGAAGAAGTGTGTGCGAGCAAGGAGGCCTACAAACCTGACTCAGTTACACCTGCTCTGTCAGGAGGAATGGGCCAAAATTCACCCAACTTATTGTGGTAAACTTGTGGAATGCTACCCGAAATGTTTGACCCAAGTGAAACAATTTAAAGGCAATGCTACCAAATACTAATTGAGTGCATGTAAACTTCTGACCCACTGGGAATGTGATGAAAGAAATAAAATCTGAAATAAATAATTCTCTCTACCATTATTCTGACATTTCAAATTCTTAAAATAAAGTGGTGATCCTAACTGACCTAAACCAGGGAATTTTTACTTGGATTAAATGTCAGGAATTGTGAAAAACTGAGTTTAAATGTATTTGGCTCAGGTACAGTGCCTTGCGAAAGTATTCGGCCCCCTTGAACTTTGCGACCTTTTGCCACATTTCAGGCTTCAAACATAAAGATATAAAACTGTATTTTTTTGTGAAGAATCAACAACAGGTGGGACACAATCATGAAGTGGAACGACATTTATTGGATATTTCAAACTTTTTTAACGAATCAAAAACTGAAAAATTGGGCGTGCAAAATTATTCAGCCACCTTAAGTTTGTAGCGCCACCTTTTGCTGCGATTACAGCTGTAAGTCGCTTGGGGTATGTCTCTATCAGTTTTGCACATCGAGAGACTGAAATTTTTTCCAATTCCTCCTTGCAAAACAGCTCGAGCTCAGTTAGGTTGGATGGAGAGCATTTGTGAACAGCAGTTTTCAGTTCTTTCCACAGATTCTCGATTGGATTCAGGTCTGGACTTTGACTTGGCCATTCTAACACCTGGATATGTTTATTTTTGAACCATTCCATTGTAGATTTTGCTTTATGTTTTGGATCATTGTCTTGTTGGAAGACAAATCTCCATCCCAGTCTCAGGTCTTTTGCAGACTCCATCAGGTTTTCTTCCAGAATGGTCCTGTACCATCTTCCCTGTCCCTGCTGAAGAAATGCAGGCCCAAACCATGATGCTGCCACCACCATGTTTGACAGTGGGGATGGTGTGTTCAGGGTGATGAGCTGTGTTGCTTTTACGCCAAACATAACGTTTTGCATTGTTGCCAAAAAGTTCAATTTTGGTTTCATCTGACCAGAGCACCTTCTTCCACATGTTTGGTGTGTCTCCCAGGTGGCTTGTGGCAAACTTTAAACAACACTTTTTATGGATATCTTTAAGAAATGGCTTTCTTCTTGCCACTCTTCCATAAAGGCCAGATTTGTGCAATATACAACTGATTGTTGTCCTATGGACAGAGTCTCCCAGCTCAGCTGTAGATCTCTGCAGTTCATCCAGAGTGATCATGGGCCTCTTGGCTGCATCTCTGATCAGTCTTCTCCTTGTATGAGCTGAAAGTTTAGAGGGACGGCCAGGTCTTGGTAGATTTGCAGTGGTCTGATACTCCTTCCATTTCAATATTATCGCTTGCACAGTGCTCCTTGGGATGTTTAAAGCTTGGGAAATCTGTTTGTATCCAAATCCGGCTTTAAACTTCTTCACAACAGTATCTCGGACCTGCCTGGTGTGTTCCTTGTTCTTCATGATGCTCTCTGCGATTTTGACTGACCTCTGAGACTATCACAGTGCAGGTGCATTTATACGGAGACTTGATTACACACAGGTGGATTGTATTTATCATCATTAGTCATTTAGGTCAACATTGGATCATTCAGAGATCCTCACTGAACTTCTGGAGAGAGTTTGCTGCACTGAAAGTAAAGGGGCTGAATAATTTTGCACGCCCAATTTTTACGTTTTTGATTTGTTAAAAAAGTTTGAAATATCCAATAAATGTCGTTCCACTTCATGATTGTGTCCCACTTGTTGTTGATTCTTCACAAAAAAATACAGTTTTATATCTTTATGTTTGAAGCCTGAAATGTGGCAAAAGGTCGCAAAGTTCAAGGGGGCCGAATACTTTCGCAAGGCACTGTATGTGTAAACTTCCAACTTCAGCTGTAGGTGTTTCTTTTGTCCAGGTGGGAAAGGGCAGTGTGGAGTGCGATTGAGATTGCATCATCTGTGGATCTTTTCGGGCAGTATGCAAATTGGAGTGTGTCTAGGGTTTCCGGGAGGATGGTATTGATGTGAGACATGACCAGCCTTTCAAAGCACTTCATGTGCTACAGGGCTGTAGTCATTTAGGCAGGTTACCTTCGCTTTCTTGGGCACAGGGACTTTCGTCTGAGGTCATAGCGGGATTTCTTATAAACTCCGGATTAGGTTTCCGCTCCTTGAAAGCGGCAGCTCTAGCCTTTAGTTCGGTAAGGATGTTACCTGCAACCCATATCCCTCTGGTTGGGATATGTGCGTACGATCACCATGGGGACTTAATGATGAAGCCAGTGAGTGAGGTGGTATACTCTTCAATGCCATTGGATGAGTCCTGGAACATCTTGTATTCTGTGCTAGCAAAAGATTAGTGTAATGTAGCATCCGGGTCATCTGACCACTTCTGTATTGAGCGAGTCACTGGTACTTCACTGGTACTTCCGCTTTAGTTTTTGCCTGTAAGCAGGAATCAAGAGGATAGAATTATGGTCAGATTTGCCAAATGGAGGGCGAGGGAGAGCTTTGTATGTGTCTCTGTGTTTTTTCCTCTGGTTGCACACGTGACATGCTGGTAGAAATGAGGTAAAACAGATTTAGGTTTGCCTGCATTTAAGTTCCCGGCCACTAGGAGAAATATAAAAAAAAAATAGATGAACACTCTCTTGGTAGATAGTGTGGTCTACAGCTTGTCATGAGGTACTCTACCACAGCCGAGCAATACCTCGAGACTTCCTTAATAATAACCAGCTATTATTGACAACTATTTTGTCCCCAAATAAGAATATGGCATTCATTGAATCTATAGATATCTAATCGTTGAAATAAAAACAACGTAGCCAAGGTGATTTTCTCCATAAAAAAAGAGGTATAGAGCTATAATGCCAGTAAGATTAAATGCATTCAGGTCACAAATCAGGCATGAGAGAGAGGGAGGGCTGTTCAGCCGCACATGACAGTCCCATTAAATATTAACAGAGAAGAAATGTCTAGGCCTAATGGAAGCTGGTCTGGCCTGGAGAGTTTTGTCTCTTAGCACTCATGCTGCTGCTGATGGGATATGTTGGCAAGAGTTGATGTTCTTTTGGACAGCTCATTGTGTTGCATGGTATTTAGCTGGTGGAAACTCATGTGAGTCTCTCTCTCCTTTTAGTTCCTGGCAGGTGTTGCAATTGCCTGGAGCTTCTATGAACTTGTAGGGAAGGGGGTTTAAAACATGTTCATTAAAGCATCACACAACATGTATGATGACAATGGTTGGCTTCTTTGTAGAATTGCTGATGCCATCTCCAACTGTTCTGTCATTTTTGTGAAAAACCAAATTAATGACCACAAACAACAATGATAAAACATGAGCAGCTAGGCTAAATGTTAATATAAGGTTCTTGGTTGAATACAAGTATCCTTTAATCCCTTGGGATGTTTTCAACAATGGAACTGGGTGGCTAACTTCCACAGGTACCATTTTCAGCATTGGCTGCTCATCTACGATTGTATGAGGCAAACTTAGCCACCAGCATCAGATGAGATGCTAGCACACATGCTTACAGATGGGGAGAGAGAGGCCTGGTACGAGTCAATTAGCAAAGGCATTGTCTTAAATGTCACCATCTGCCTAGCATCTGATCTGCTAAACCAATATCAACTTAGAAATGAATACCCTCTCTCTAAATCAGGTTTCCAGTCCTGAGAGATCTCCAGATCTCAATCACAGATTGTACTAATTAGGTAATGCTGGGGGAGAACCAGAGTGAGTCATGTGACATGTGTACAGTAAAGTAGGCTATTTGTACTAAAAATGTAGCCAGTCTGAGAAAGATGTCAGTGACCAGTTTGTGTGATGGTACAGTAGTATTGTAGCTGAGTTGATTAAATTAGATGCAATGGGAAAGTAACACTGCGACTACTTCGCTCTCCAACCAAGTTGCATGAGTTGAGGAGCAAACTACATGAACGAAATTCAGCAGGTCTTGGAGGACCAGAAGCAGTTTTTTAATGAACTTCCACTGTCCTCCAAGAGTTGCTGAATTTCACTTTTAATCTAATTCGATGAGCATTTATTTTGTGGTTTACTGGAAAAGTTTATTATGGTAAAATTTGACAATTGTTAATACATCATAGTATGACATGTACTGTAGCCTGTAGTGTCCACATTTAGTTGTACAACTCCAAAAGACATCAAAAACAGATATTGGTTGGATGCTTGTGTTTCAACAATATTAATTCAGCATGTGTCCTATATATATTTGGTACAAAGAAAATCACAACATAAAAAGTAAAGTAGTACATCATGAACATCAGCTATGCTCTCAAATCACTGCCACAAAGCACAGTTTCAACCACAGTATATACCATTATTTAGTCAAACAATTTTACAGAGAAAAGTTTGATGTCAAATCAGAATGATGTACCCAAATACCCAACACATCATTATCCACAAACACTTTCAAAGTCGAAGCGCAGATCAGTTGTAATTGATCCTTTGGATCCCGTCTCAACTTCTTTAATGATGAAGTTGTTTTGGAGTGATTGCTTATGTTCGCTTAGCTACTAAGTATGATATGAGTTCAGAGATTGAAAAGCATTATCATCCAATGTTGTTCCATAAACTTTCATGAAGAAATGTTTTATTTTGGTCCTGGGCTTTCCTGCCTTTTAAAGTATTTGGCCATTTTAAAATAAGGTACGAAGAATTACCTAAAGAGATGTTCAATTCCAGTTCCTTGTTCCTGGAAAAGCAAAGTTCAAATTCACTAAAACACTCAAATATACAAAGTACAACATACTGCACTTCAGTAACAGTACAGGGAAACTATAGGAGATATCTCTCAAGAATACACAGAATTATTCAGAGAAATGTGTAATCCCTTCCACTGCAGCATATAGATACAGATGTAACCAGAAAATAAAAATACATGTATATATTTATAGTTTATTTTGACATTGAACTCAGGATCATTAACTGAAGTTCACCTTCTCTGGAAAAGTTGGCCTTGCATTAAAATAGTAAAAAAAAAGATTCCACACAGCTGCACAGTCTCTATCTGGTCTGGCCATCAGAAAGAGCTATGGCCTATAGTTGCGTTGGAAGAAATAAAAGGGCACTTTGTAAAAAACTCGGGCTGCAACATTTGTCCTCATTTTCTGAGAAGAGAGATTACAGTCAGTTATAGTTCATAGTTCATCCTCCTAGCTCCGGCCCCAGAAACAGGTCAGGTAGTGTGTTAGGAGTCACGGTCGCTGTCCTCAGCCCCGTACATGTCAGCCAGTTTCCTGAAGCGGGGCCCCCAGTCACTGAGGTAGTTGTAGTCCTGGTCCCCTTCAGAGGAAGCTGACCCCAGGGAGCTGAGAGACTCAGCCACTGAACCGGTTCCCTCGTAGGCATATGTGGCCAGAGAGTCATAAGGGGGGGCGGTGGGGTTATTGTCGTTATCCTGCACCCGCTGGTTTATGAAGTCCCGGACATCGGCGTTGTCCCGCGATGGAATGACTGTCTGTCTGAGAGGGGGGTACAGAGTGTCCGAGGGGATGATGTCCCGCCTCTGCTTGCTCTCCTCGATGGCTTCGGGGTTACGCAGAGCCCCGATGTCGAAGGCTTGGGTGTCCTCCTCTCCGCCCCCCTCGTCGTTGTAGCTGACGACGTTGTCTCGCACGTCCTCTTTAGAGATGATCAGAGGCTCCTTTTTCTTCTGCTTCTTCAGTGCCGCAAACAGAACTATGATCACTGAGAAACAGAGAGAGGGAGAGAGACAGAAAGAGGGAGGAAGGGAGAGAGCGACGGAGATAGAGACAGATAGGGAGAGAGTGACAGAGATAGACACAGAGAGAGAGACACAGAGAGATGGAGAGAGAGAGCGAGGCAGCGTTAGCAAGAGGTTTGCTGTTCAGGGCTGGTTGATTTCATCTTATCTCGCTGCTCATGCTGCAGTGAACACTGCATTAGAACACGGGCTGCTTCCTGCAGCCCAGTACTACAGCGCAGTAACAATTTAGAAACGACTGCAGTTGAGATGCTGAAAAATGTTTTAATTTTAACATCCCAATGAGATTGCAACTAGTAACTTATAGATAACCAGAAAATGGTGCCACGTTTAATAAATACCTTTCCATTATATGTAGTTAATGGTGCTGAAGTAATATATTGGGGTAATCGCATAACATTATTTTTCATTAAAGTAACTGGTGTATCAGGGGTTATTTTTACTGCCTGTCTACTATCCTGTCTACAATCTGAATCCCATTGAACTTGTTGTGATCCTCCATAAATAACAGCCAAGAATGAAATAGACGGGAATTTAGGGCATTCTCAGAGGTGCCTGTGTGTGTGTGCGTACTCGTATGTATACACATTCAGGTGATATACAGGAGGGTCAAATTGAACATCTAAAATATAGCAACTACACTAGAACCTGTGGAATTTCTTATTAAAGAGAGATATTTTACATACTGTACATTAATGTGAATGACTAAACTGGAGATGGAGATGGTCAGAGCCAGACAGACAAACAGACAGCTATAGTCAATGAGGACTCAATCAACATACTGTACTCACACAGCCAGCCAGATAGACAAACAGACAGCTATACTCACTGAGGAGGATAATAACACAAAGCAGGATAGCCACCAGGGCCCCGGTGCTGAGTCCAGCTGAGCTGGTCTGGGCCTCGGCGTTGCACAGCTCCATGTTGCCCTCGCGGTCGCAGGTGCACACGCGCACCGTCAGCGTCCCCGTGCTGCTCTGCATGGGGAAGTCCCCGTCTGTGATCACCACAGGAACCAGGTAGACGCTCTTGTGCAGTCGGCTGTAGCTGGAGCGCCGGGTTAGGACGCCAGCTGTGTTATCTAGAGGGAAACAACATACATTTAACACACATGTTAAGACTGATGTAACAGCCACATTATACTGTGTTATACGGCTATGAAGGGTGACTGATTGCACATAGACTGCAGAATTGCCTTCCAGCCTGGTTCATTGGATTCATTGGAATAACCATAAGGTGCCATAATCATGTATGCAGTTAGGCATTATAACATATTTACTATAATGTCAAATCAAATTGTATGTCACATGCTTCGTATGACCACAGGTGTAGACTAACAGTGAAATGCTTACTTACAGGTCCATTTCCAACAATGCGGAGTGAAAGATAAGATAAAACATTTAATAGAAAATATAAATAGTATAAAAAATATAAATAATCAGGTGTTGACTGTCTATGATAGAGACCCAAACATAATATCAGGTGTTGACTGTCTATGATAGAGACCCAAACATAATATCAGGTGTTGACTGTGTATGATAGACACCCAAACATAATATCAGGTGCTGACTGTGTATGATAGACACCCAAACATAATATCAGGTGCTGACTGTGTATGATAGACACCCAAACCTAATATCAGGTGTTGACTGTGAATGATAGACACCCAAACATAATATCAGGTGTTGACTATATATGATAGACACCCAAACATAATATCAGGTGTTGACTGTGTATGATAGACACCCAAACATAATATCAGGTGTTGACAGTGAATGATAGAGACCCAAACATAATATCAGGTGTTGACTGTGTATGATAGAGACCCAAAGAGATCCTACAGTACAGTACTCACCTCCATTGTCTCTGACTGTGAAGTTGCCTCTGTAAGCTCCCTCCGTAGCCAGACTGAAGAAGAACTTGTGTCCACCTGCGGGGTCATCTGCATCCAGCGCACTCACCGTCTGGATCTTCTGTTTACAGGATAAACAAAAACGGATTCATATTTAAAAAATAATATGTGTGCTGTCAGATAGCAATTCATATAGTAAGGTATTCTTTGGTTTTCCAGCCTGGCAATATTGACGAAAATTGGAGGCTAAAATTGGAGGCTAGAGACCATGCATATAGACATAACAGATTGGTATGTTTATTTAATTAATGACAAAAATAAATAACCATTTTGGAAGATCCATTGTAGATGATTGTATTGACTTCTCTCATGGGACATTGCATGGTAAACAGGAGGGCAGCAAACACAAACACAGAAGAACCAAGGATGGGCCTCTGAATTAATTATGAATAATGACAAGAGGGATGAAGGAGGGATAAAAGGAGAAGGAGTAGAGGAATAGACATGTGGTGGGCACCTATTGAAACATGTCCTTGATGTGTGACAGCTACTGTCACCTGCCATGACAGATCATCTCATCAGCTGCCAGAGAAAGTAGACCCTGGAGACCAATCACTTCCCCAAAGGAATGCAGCACTCATCACAATGCTTTATCGTCATTTGTGGTATTCTTGGGCATATAGCCTATTGTAGAATCTCTAGATGTCACAATGATATAGAGTAATTATAGCAATGAGAATAATTAATTCATGTCAAACACTATCTATCATGGGACCTAAGTGGAGGATCTGCGTTCCGTACCTGTCCAGCCTTGGTCTTTTCACAAACAAACGTCTCGTAGAAAGAGGCAAATGTTGGTGCGTTGTCGTTGACATCTAGAAGGCGGATATAAACAGGCCCCCGACTGGTCTGCAGAGGTTTGTCTGTAAAGCAAACATTCACATAAAAAGCTATTATGAATAATAACTGTAATAAATAATTATATGATATTTGTTTTTTGAATGTTTCAAAACAGGGCAGAATATAATAATTGAACTCCATAGCCTTGGTAGAATAGTTTGTATTGTGAATTCATGTGCATGATAAAGCTGAGAAAGACATACTGAACTCTGTTGCGATAACAGAAATGTTGTGCCAGGCAGCTTCTTCTCGGTCGAGAGGTCTTGTGATGAATACGGACCCATTCCCAGAATGCACGTTAAAAAGCCGGTCCAGATCTGTGCGACGATCAATGGAGTACCTAGATACGATAGATACACAAAATGTAAGACAATGATTGAAAGCATGGAGGTTTGTGAAATATTTGACAGGGTTTACTACAGGCTTTTAAAACAATACACTTCTATTTTCTACCACTCACCAACATCTCCTACTGTATTTGACACCCCCTTTTCACTCAATAAGTTTAAAACTTTCTCAGTCCACTCATTCTCTGCCCTCTCTGTATGATAACAGCAGTTGATTCTGAATACTGCACGCCCGGAGGATCTGCCCTAAACAGACAGTGGGACTTATATCACTCTATTTTAATACCTGTACTGGAGAGGGAACAGCTCTGAACAGTGGCACCGACCAGACCAGCCCTAACAGTTTCATCATCCAGCAGATTACGCAATGATCCTGTTATTTGTTCATACTAGATGCCCTTTCAGTGTATTTCCATGAGGAGTGGTAATTTAAGGGACTTTGGACATTGAGAAGAACTCACTAAAAAAGGTGTGTGTGGAGATGGTGCAGAACACACACCTTGTGCTTTGCTTAATATGGACACGACTTCTTCTAGACTCCCAAATTAATGAGATGACCTATCCAACTCTAATCATTCTACAGTTTCAAAACTGTAACATAACCTTTAACATCCATCAAATTACCCATGATACAAATGACTATAACCAATCTCTCCATTACCTGTGGGTGGTAGGTAAAAATGAGTGGGCGGGCTAGAGGGAAAGCAAAGCAGTGCTCTAACTAACCTGACTGGGCTGTTGTATCCATCCGGGTCCATGGCCCTGACAGACCCTACTGCAGTACCCACGGCTGCATCCTCCTTCACCTCCATCACGTAGCTGGCTCTCTCAAACAGAGGAGGCTCATCCACATCCTCTATACCAATCCTGACTGTGGCCATGTCCTTGGTGGGTAGGTACCCTAGGAAACGAGTGTCCAAGGTCTGAGTGTTCTGTACCTGGATCTCCAGTGTGTAGGATCGAGTCTTTTCATAGTCCAATGGCTGCAAGGACAGGGATACAGTGACAATAGAACATGGTAGGGGAGTCATATTCTGCACTGATGCAGTACGGTTATGTTTTGAAGTGTGTACTTATCATACAATAACAGATACAGTAATAGAGTTCCTGATGGTCTGATGACCTCAGGTCTAACAAAGCAGGCACTGTAGTTATGGGTGACTATACAGTAGATGTAATTTACAGGAGTAATGGCTGTTACCTTTCCAACAGTAATGATGCCTTCCTGTGAGTCTTTGTCTGTGATGACATCGAACATGTCCAAGCCATCCCCGCCGACAACGTTGTAGAACATCTCTGCATTCTTGCCAAGATCTTTATCCACTGCTTTGATTCTGCCAACAGGAGTTCCAGCTTTCATGGATTCTGGAACGCTGAACTGATATATGCCTGAAACATGAACATAAACAGACACACATGGAAATCAAGAATGTTCTGTATGAACCTGAGATCTACAGAACTTTATATTGGAATATCGGCAACATTCACCGCGATTTCACACCACTCAAAACCAATTGCCTCCGTAATTATGTTGGCGAGAAGAAGAAAAGTGTGTTAACGAAACAGAACCAGAATGGCCTAGAACCATGAGACAGAATTGCATAAGCGTGTCAGAAACAGAAGAGATTGTTGGTCTTCCTCTGGCATAGAGACTGAGTGGTTTACTGTGCCAGGTCCTCATCCACACATCTATGTTTCTGACACTAACACATTTGTCTTACGAAACTATTCACACCCCTTGATTTTGATGAGTTACAAAGTGGGATTGAAATGTATTTACAGTGCCTTGCGAAAGTATTCGGCCCCCTTGAACTTTGCGACCTTTTGCCACATTTCAGGCTTCAAACATAAAGATATAAGACTGTATTTTTTTGTGAAGAATCAACAACAAGTGGGACACGATCATGAAGTGGAACGACATTTATTGGATATTTCAAACTTTTTTAACAAATCAAAAACTGAAAAATTGGGCGTGCAAAATTATTCAGCCACCTTAAGTTAATACTTTGTAGCGCCACCTTTTGCTGCGATTACAGCTGTAAGTCGCTTGGGGTATGTCTCTATAAGTTTTGCACATCGAGAGACTGACATTTTTTCCCATTCCTCCTTGCAAAACAGCTCGACCTCAGTGAGGTTGGATGGAGAGCATTTGTGAACAGTAGTTTTCAGTTATTTCCACAGATTCTCGATTGGATTCAGGTCTGGACTTTGACTTGGCCATTCTAACACCTGGATATGTTTATTTTTTAACCATTCCATTGTAGATTTTGCTTTATGTTTTGGATCATTGTCTTGTTGGAAGACAAATCTCCGTCCCAGTCTCAGGTCTTTTGCAGACTCCATCAGCTTTTCTTCCAGAATGGTCCTGTATTTGGCTCCATCCATCTTCCCATCAATTTTAACCATCTTCCCTGTCCCTGCTGAAGAAATGCAGGACCAAACCATGATGCTGCCACCACCATGTTTGACAGTGGGGATGGTGTGTTGCTTTTACGCCAAACATAACTTTTTGCATTGTTGCCAAAAAGTTCCATTTTGGTTTCATCTGACCAGAGCACCTTCTTCCACATGTTTGGTGTGTTTCCCAGGTGGCTTGTGGCAAACTTTAAACAACACTTTTTATGGATATCTTTAAGAAATGGCTTTCTTCTTGCCACTCTTCCATAAAGGCCAGATTTGTGCAATATACGACTGATTGTTGTCCTATGGACAGAGTCTCCCACCTCAGCTGTAGATCTCTGCAGTTCATCCAGAGTGATCATGGGCCTCTTGGATGCATCTCTGATCAGTCTTCTCCTTGTATGAGCTGAAAGTTTAGAGGGACGGCCAGGTCTTGGTAGATTTGCAGTGGTCTGATACTCCTTCCATTTCAATATTATCGCTTGCACAGTGCTCCTTGGGATGTTTAAAGATTGGGAAATCTTTTTGTATCCAAATCCGGCTTTAAACTTCTTCACAACAGTATCTCGGACCTGCCTGGTGTGTTCCTTGTTCTTCATGATGCTCTCTGCGCTTTTAACGGACCTCTGAGACTATCACAGTGCAGGTGCATTTATTCGGAGACTTGATTACACACAGGTGGATTGTATTTATCATCAATAGTCATTTAGGTCAACATTGGATCATTCAGAGATCCTCACTGAACTTCTGGAGAGAGTTTGCTGCACTGAAAGTAAAGGGGCTGAATAATTTTGCACGCCCAATTTTTACGTTTTTGATTTGTTAAAAAAGTTTGAAATATCCAATAAATGTCGTTCCACTTCATGATTGTGTCCCACTTGTTGTTGATTCTTCACAAAAAAATACAGTTTTATATCTTTATGTTTGAAGCCTGAAATGTGGCAAAAGGTCGCAAAGTTCAAAGGGGCCGAATACTTTCGCAAGGCACTGTAATTGTCATTTGTTTGTCAACGATCTACACAAAATACTCTGTAAAATCAAAGTAAAAAATGATTGGAAGTCAAATATTAATGGAAAATATTTTTAAAAATTTATTAGAAAAGTATTTAACCCACTGGGTCAATACATGTTAGAATCTTTGGCAGCGATTACAATTGTGTATTTTTCTGGGTAAGTCTCTAAGAGCTTTGCAAACATGGATTGTATAATATTTGCCCATTATTCTTTTTTTAATTCTTCAAGCTCTATCAAGTTGGATGTTGATTATTGATAGACAGCCATTTTCAAGTCTTGCCATATAGTGCATTCGGAAAGTATTCAGAATTCTTGATTTTTTCCACATTTTGTTACGCTACAGCCTTATTCTAAATTAGATTTTTTTAAATCCCCTCATCAATCTACACACAATACCACATAACGACAAAGCAAAAACAGGTTTTTAAATTTTTTTGCAAAATGATTAACATTAAGAAACAGAAATACCTTATTTACATAAGTATTCAGACCCTTTGCCATGAGACTCAAAATTGAGCTCAGGTGCATCCTGTTTCCATTGATCATCCTTGAGATGTTTCTACAACTTGATTGAGGTCCACCTCCGGTAATTTCAATTGATTGGACATTATTTGAAAAGGCAAACACCTGTCTTCTTAGAGTTTGCTGTCCAGCCAAACTGAGCAATCGGGGGAGAAGGGCCATGGTCAGGGAAGTGACCAAGAACCCAATGGTCACTCTGACAGAGCACTAGAGTTCCTCTGTAGAGATGGGAGAATCTTCCAGAAGGACAACCATCTCTGCAGCACTCCACCAATCAGGCTTTTATGTTAGAGTGGCCAGAAGGAAGCCACTCCTCAGTAAAAGGCACATGACAGCCCGCTTGGAGTTTTCCAAAATAGGACCTAAAGGACTCTGACCAGGAGAAACCAGATTTTCTGGTCTGATGAAAACAAGGTTAAACTCTTTGGCCTAAATGCCAAGCGTCATGCCTGGAGGAAACCTGGCACCATCCCTACGGTGAAGCATGGTGGTGGCAGAAACATGCTGCGGTGATGTTTTTCAGCTGCAGTGACTGGGAGTCTAGTCAGGATTGAGGGAAAGGTGAAAGGAGAAGAGTACACAGAGATCCTTGATGAGATGCCTGCTCCAGAGCACTCAGGACCTCAGACTAGGGTGAAGGTTCCCCTTCCAACAGGACAACAACCCTAAGCACACAGCCAAGTTGTTGAATGTCCTTGAGTGGATCAGCCAGAGCCCGGACTTTAACTTGATCGAACATCTCTGGAGAGACCTGAAAATAGCTGTGCTGGGACACTCACCATCCAACCAGACAGAGCCCGAGAAGATCTGCAGAGAAGAATGGGAGAAACTCCCCAATTACAGGTGTGCCAAGCTTGTAGTGTCATACCCAAGAGGACTCAAGGCTGTAATCGCTACCAAAGGGGCTTCAACAAAGTACTGAGTAAAGGGTTCGAATACTTATACCAATGTGATATTTCAGTTTTATTTGTAATACATTTGAAAACATTTTGAAAAACCTGTTTTTGCTTTGTCATTATGGGGTATTGTGTGTAGGTTGACGAGGGAAAAAAACATTTAATCAAATTTAGAATAAGGCTGTAAGGCAAAAGTCAAGGAGTCTGAATACTTTCAGAATGCACTGTAGATTTTCAATCCGATTTAAGTCAAAACTGTAACTACGCCACTCAAGAACATTCAACGTCGTCTTGGTAAGTAACTCCAGTGTATATTTTGCCTTGCACATTAGGTTATTGTCCTGCTGAAAGGTGACTTTGGGTTAGTCTTGTGAAGTAACTACAATGTTGTTGATCCATCCTCAATTTTCTCTTATCACAGCTATTAAACTCTGTAACTGTTATAAAGTCACCATTGGCCTCATGGTGAAATCCCTGAGCAGTTTCCGTCCTCTCCTTCAACTGAGTTAGGAAGGACGCCTGTATCTTTGTAGTGACTGGGTGTATTGATACACCATCCAAAGTGTAATTAAGAACTTCACCAAGCTCAAAGGGATATTCAATGTCTCCTTTTTTTGTTACCAACAGCTGCCCTTCTTTGTGAGGTATTGGAAAACCTCCCTGGTCTTTGTGGTTGACTCTGTGCTTGAAATTCACTGCTCGACTGAGGGACCTTACAGAGATAATTGAATGTGCGGGGTACAGAGTTTTGGTAGTCATTCCAAAAACATGTTAAACACCATTATTGCACATAGAATGAGTCCATGCAATTATTATGTGACTTATTAAGCGCATTTTTACTCCAGAACTTAATTCGTTTTTTTTTTTAAATAGAAAAATACCAAAGATCTTAGTCAGATGTAAAATTGAGCAACTAAGATCTACTCTTCAAAAGTGTCAAAATGAATGCTAGATTCCTTGAGTTATCTTAGAATAATTCCTTCTATTTTGAGGAAGCGTATACTGGCTACGGCGTCTCAAAATGGACAAACAGTACTATTGACACTTTTTTTCCCGTTTTTCAAGCAAAGGTCTTTTAAGTGAGTATGCGAGCACACTGGTTTGGTTCGGCTAGCCGAGTTCAGCAAGGCACCAGCCGAACTGTATGAGTGTATGAGTGCTGACGCCACTCATACACACAGCACAATGACACGGTTAAAAAACGAATTCTTGTTACCAACATGTCACTCACTGACACTACCACTAATACTAGGACTACTATGAATGACATTACAAATTACTACTTCAAGTACCAGTATAATACCAGTCACTGTACTCAGTACTCACTCTGGGAGAAGCGCGGGGGGTTGTCGTTGACGTCTGTCAGGGTGATATTGACCATGGTGGTCCCGGTTAAGCCGCCCCTCTGGCCCGCCATGTCCTTGGCCTCAATCACTACCTGGTAGTGTTCCCGCTTCTCCCGGTCCATCTCTCCAGGCCCCAGGGCTGTCCGGATTATGCCTGAGGACAAACCAGAGGAACACAATATTAATGTGTCATATAATATAATGAGATGTATTGTTAATTAGCTAGCTAAGCACGTTTTTCCTTCTCTGGTCCTGTAGGGCTGTAGGGATCGCTCATGGAGCCACCATGTCAAACAGATTTAAATGATACGGTATAGTTTGAGAATGACCTAATATATGTAGGTGTCCTTGATTTAACTAATGTATCAGCAAATATTATAGTTATAATTACCAATGGGAGTAACGTAACTAATGTTTATGACTGGTATAAGAGAGATGCACCTTCTGCAAAGAAATGGTCACCACATCAGAAAATAAAAACAGTTTCACATTGCTAAGACCTCATGGTAGGATTTAACAAGAAACATTTACTACTGTATTTACAGTTGAAGTTGGAAGTTTACATACACCTTAGCCAAATTTAAACTCAGTTAAACTCAGATTTTCACAATTCCTGACATTTAATCAGAGTAAAAATACTCTGTCTTAGGTCAGATAGGTTCACCACTTCATTATAAGAAAGTGAAATGTCAGAATAATAGTGGAGAGAATGATTTATTTCAGTTTTCAGTTCTTTCATCACATTCCCAGTGGGTCAGAAGTTTACATACACTCAATTAGTATTTGGTAGCACTGCCTAAGTGGATGTAAACTTCTGACTTCAACCTAATTATTTTTATGAGACAGTGAAAATGGCAACTGACCCAACATCCATCCTACGCAATAATGTCTGGCCTGGCCTGGCCTGGCCTGGCTTGGCTTGTTTGAATGGGTTCTATAATCTATGATATGACTGTTTTCAGATTAACCCTTAGAAACATCTATTTTTTCCAACGTTTGTAGGATTTCATGTCCTCTGGTGTGACGGGGACCTTATCGTCCATGTCACATCAGGGATGAACCATATCGCTGTTAAACCACACAATAATCTGCCGGTTGGAGGCTTTTTTGTTTCCATTTCCTTTTTGTTTAAACACAGAACCAGCAACGAGAGATGTTCCAGAGTGCACATTAGAAATGATTAAATGTTTCAGTCTACTTTGGAAAATGCACAGGGGGCTGAGAGAATAGTAACTGCTCTGGAAGTCTGACTCTGAACATTACATTGCATTACAGTCTCTCTCTTCATTGTAATAATAATTGCTTTGAGGGATTAAACAGCATTGCTGCTGTTTCAGACAGACAGACAGGCATCACACAGAAAGACATAAAGGAAGGCAGGCAGACAGACGGACCTGTGTCGGGTTCCACTGAGAAGTACGGGTGCCCCTGGCTGATGCTGTATCGTAGTTTAGCGCTGTTCCCGTACATGCTGTCATCTGCGTCCGTGGCTGTTACCTGGGTGACTGAAGTACCTGAGAATGGAAGATAAAAAAGGCTTTGTGTAATCGCTGAGGATGAATACGAACTCACATCCACACGATCAAAACCATACATGGTATTTTACACTTTAAGTTCCCATTGACCTTGAAACCGTGCTGATCTTTTATCATCAAAGGGAGTTAAATTGAAGGGTCATGACGTTGAAATGTCGAAAGTCAAATTAAAGTTAAAGAGCACATACCCATATTGGACCTCTCTGGTACACTGACAGTGTAAAGTTCCTTAGTGAATATTGGCTCGTTGTCGTTGATGTCATGGAGTTTAACAATAAACTCTGTCTCCGGCTCCAGTTTTATGCCTGTGTTCTTGTTGACCACGGTGGCTCGGAGGGTATAGAAGGCCTTATCCTCTCTGTCCAGTCTCTTATTGGCATGGAGGTCGCCATTGTTTTCATCAATGGTAAATATGTCTCCAGCCCCGTCCCCACTTAGAATGTATTTCAGGGTTCCATCCCCCCTGTCCATATCGGATTGGAGCTGCCATAAAAAAACAAAAGAATAGTCAACATATTTGTCTCCTGTGAGAAATGGGGCCTTCAGAGAGATGACAGCAAGGCAAATACTGGATGTATACTGCACTATACAGTATATACAAAAATATGTGGACACCCCTTCAAATGAGTGGATTCGGGAATTTCAGCCACACCAGTTGCTAACAGGCGTATAAAATCAAGCACACAGAAATGCAATCTCCATAGACAAACATTGGCAGTAGAATGGCCTTACTGAAGATCTCATTGACCTTCAAAATGGCACCGTCATAGGATTCCACAAATCAATTTGTAAACTTTCTGCCCTGCTAGAGTTGCCCCGGTCAACTGTAAGTGGTTATTGTGAAGTGGAAACTTCTAGGCGCAACAACAGCTCAGCCTCGAAGTGGGAGGCCACACAAGCTCACAGAACGGGACAGCCGAGTGCTGAAGCGCATAACGCATAAAAATTGTCTGTCCTTGGTTACAACACTCACTACCAAGTTTCAAACTGCCTCTGGAAGCAACGTCAGCATGAGAACTGTTCGTTGGGAGATTAATGAAATGGGTTTCCATGCCCGAGCAACCGTACACCACCCTAAGATCACCATGCGCAATGCCAACTGTCGGCTGGAGTGGTGTAAAGCTCGCAGCCATTGGACTCTGGAGCGATGGAAACGCATTCTCTGGAATGATGAATCACGCTTAACCATCTCACAGATGGACAAATCTGGGTTTGGCAGATGCCAGGAGAACGCTACCTCCCCGAATGCATAGTGCCAACTGTAAAGTTTGGTGGAATAGGACTATTGGTTGGGGGCTGTTTTTCCTTGTTCGGGCTAGGCCGCTTAGTTCCAGTGAAGGGAAATATTAATGCTACGGCATACAATGACATTCTAGACAATTCTGTGTTTCCAACTTCATGGCAACAGTTTGAGGAAAGCCTTTTCCTATGCAAGTCAGTTAAGAACACATTCTTATTTTCAATGACGGCCTAGGTTTGTTAACTGCCTTGTTCAGGGGCAGAACGACAGATTTTTACCTTGTCAGCTCGGGGATTCAATCTTGCAACCTTACGGTTAACTAGTCCAACGCTCTAACCACCTGCTTTACATTGCACCATGAGGAGCCTGCCTGTTACGCGAATGCAGTAAGAAGCCAAGGTAAGTTGCTAGCTAGCATTAAACTTATCTTATAAAAAACAATCAATCAATCAATCAATCATAATCACTAGTTAACTACACATGGTTGATGATATTACTAGTTTATCTAGTGTGTCCTGCGTTGCATATAATCAATGCGGTGCACATGAGCGAAAAAGGAATGTCGTTGCTCCAACATGTACCTAACCATAAACACCAATGCCTTTCTTAAAATCAATACACAAGTATATATTTTTAAACCTGCATATTTAGTTACTATTGCCTGCTAACATGAATTTATTTTAACTAGGTAAATTGTGTCACTTCTCTTGCAACAGAGTCAGGGTATATGCAGCAGTTTGGGCCGCCTGGCTCGTTGCGAACTGTGTGAAGATTATTTCTTCCTAACAAAGACAGCCAACTTCGCCAAACGGGGGATGATTTAACAAAAGCGCATTTGCGAAAAATGCACAATCGTTGCACGACTGTACCTAACCATAAACGTCAATGCCTTTCTTAAAATCAATACACAGAAGTATATATTTTTAAACCTGCATATTTAGCTAAAAGAAATCCAGGTTAGCAGGCAATATTAACACAGTGAAATTGTGTCACTTCTCTTGCGTTCATTGCACGCAGAGTCAGGGTATATGCAACAGTTTGTGCCGCCTGGCTCGTTGCAAACTAATTTGCCAGAATGTTGAGTAATTATGACATAACATTGAAGATTGTACAATGTAACAGCAATATTTAGACTTAGGGATGCCACCCGTTAGATAAAATATGGAATGGTTCCATATTTCACTAAAAGAATAAACGTTTTGTTTTCGAAATGATAGTTTCCGGATTCGACCATATTAATGACCAAAGGCTCGTATTTCTGTGTGTTATAATGTTATAATTAAGGCTATGATTTGATAGTCTGACTGAGTGACGGTAGGCAGCAGCAGGCTCGTAAGCATTCATTCAAACAGCACTGAGCTGTTTATGACTTCAAGCCTATCAACTCCCGAGATTAGGCTGGTGTAACCAATGTGAAATGGCTAGCTAGTTATCGGGGTGCGCGCTAATAGTGTTTTAAACGTCACTCACTCTGAGACTTGGAGTAGTTATTCTCCTTGCTCTGCATGGGCCGTGGCTTTTGTGGAGCGATGGGTAACGATGCGTCGAGGGTGGCTTTTGTCGATGTTTTCCTGGTTTGAGCCCAGGTAGGGGAGAGGAGAGGGACGGAAGCTATACACTGGCAATACTAAAGTGCCTATAAGAACATCCAATAGTCAAAGGTATATGAAATACAAATGGTATAGAGAGAAATAGTCCTATAATTCCTTTAATAACTACAACCTAAAACTTCTTACCTGGGAATATTGAAGACTCATGTTAAAAGGAATCACCAGCTTTCGTATGTTCTCATGTTCTGAGCAAGGAACTTAAACGTCAGCTTTTTTACATGGCACATATTGCACTTTTACTTTCTTCTCCAACACTTTGTTTTTGCATTATTTAAACCAAATTGAACATGTTTCATTATTTATTTGAGGCTAAATTGATTTTATTGATGTATTATATTAAGTTAAAATAAGTGTTCATTCAGTATTGTTGTAATTGTCATTATTACAAATAAATAAATAAAAAAATTGGCCGATTATTCGGTATCGTTTTTTTTTGGTCCTCCAATAATCGGTATCGGTATCGGCGTTGAAAATACTTAATCGGTCGACCTCTAATTGAAACGCCGTATGCAGGCCAGGCCTAATCGCTCAACTTCAGTGTCCGACCTCACTAAAACTCTTGTGGCTGAATGGAAGCAAGTCCCTGCAGCAATGTTCCAACATCTAGTGGAAAGCCATCCTGGAAGAGTGGAGGCAGTTATAGCAGCAAAGGGGGGACCAACTCCATATTAATGCCCATGATTTTAGAATCAGATGTTCAACGAGCAGGTGTCCATATACTTTTGGTCATGTAGTGTATCTACGATACAATAACTGCGTTCAACAGTCCATTTAGGGATTGGACTAGTATTCCAATGGGGAAATTCCTTATGGGCAATTCCTCAGTTACGTAATTGTACTGAGACCCATTGAATTCAAAGTTTAACCAACCATACAACTAACTATATGCAAAAGGTCTACTTTTAACAATTTACACAAACAATTTTACAAAAACACATTTACTGGATGAACTGTGCAGATGCAAAAGCTTGGGTACAGAATGTAGGTAAAATCTCCGTCCTGTTTTATGTCCACGTTTTCCAAAAACTGTTAAATATCTGCTCTGAATTAAGATTCAAGATGTCTGCAGAAAGAATGGTGTCAGCTATGACATGACACATTTACTTCGAAAACATGCCTTTTGGTTATTGAACTGCAGTAAGTGAAGTGGATTTACACCTGGTAATGGAATTTCATCATGGGTCCCTGATCTGTACTACACAGAAATGCATAATTATAGATATTAATGTAATTCTCTTCATGGTGATGTATCCTAAATAGGTAGTCAAAGGTATAAATATGCAATATCCTACTTTGCATATTTGGGTATTATTCTACATACTGGCTATTATTTTAGTGAGATCTGCCCCCAAACAAGACCAAATGTGGTTGGTCCGGAACGGATCAAATTTGAACCAATTATAGATGTCTATGTTTCAGAAATGTGGACATCAAAGCACAGCACAGTAGAGCTCAGTAGAGTACAACACAGAACAGTAGAAAAGGAGAGTTCAGTACAGTTCAGTAGAGTAGAGTACACTTCAGTATAGTACAGTAGAGCACATGCGAGTACTGTAGAGCACAGTAATGCAGAGTAGAGTTCAGTACCATACAGTAGAGTACAGTATAATACAGTACATTATAGTGTACTCAACTCTAGTGTGCTCTACTGTGCACTGTACTGAACTCTACTCTACTGTACTGAACTATACTCTACTTTTCTTTACTGCACTGTACTCTACTGTGCTATACTGCACTGTGCGGTCCAAATCTGTGAACCCAACTGTAGTTTGTGACTACTATCATTTCCCATTTCCCAAATCAATTGCAGAAATTCCGTTACCAATTTTGAGACAACATTTAGATTTTTAAATACTTAATAATTAATACACAACCTTTATATGAGTAAAAACACTGGAACTAATTGATAGGTCTACCTTTACTTGTTACTTCTGTGTACTTTTAATAGCTTCCTCCTTATGAGGGAGAGTGTGGGTGTTTGATAACAGAATATCAAGGCACAAGGCAATGTTTCTTCAACTTACAGAAGGCAGAAAAATGTATCCAAAATTAAAAGTGTTGATATTAGTTGGTAGGGGCCTTTGCTAATCCCACATTTTTTAGATGGAAATGGTTGAAAAATATATAAATGCTCCTATTTAAAAAAATATATACTCTTAGCTTACATTTTACCTCCAATTTGACATGCTCATGAACATCACATGTTGGTGCTCATGGGTCCTTTTACATGGAAATTACCTTATCTAATTTAACTGAGAGGAATGAAAATGGAATTGAACCCTGCTAGCAAAACATCGGATTTAAAGTTTGCATTAGATGGGCTGTGAGGTAGAGTGTGAGTGACAGGTACAGTTGAAGTCGGAAGTCGGGAGTCTTTAAAACTCATTTTTCAACCACTATATAAATTGCTTGTAAACAAACTATAGTTTTGGCAAGTTGGTTAGGACATGTACTTTGTGCATGACACAAGTATTTTTCCAACAATTGTTTACAGACAGATTATTTCACTTAAAATTCACTGTATCACAATTCCAGTGGGTCAGAAGTTTACATACACTAAGTTGACTGTGCCTTTAAACAGCTTGGAAAAGTCCAGAAAATGATGTCATGGCTCTAGAAGCTTCTGATAGCCTAATTGACAACATTTGAGTCAATTGGAGGTGTACCTGTTGATATATTTCAAGGCCTACCTTCAAACTCACTGCCTCTTTGCTTGACATCATGGGAAAATCAAAAGAAATCAGCCAAGACCTCAGAAAAAAATTTGTAGACCTCCACATGTCTGGTTCATCCTTGGGACCAATTTCCAAACGCCTGAAGGTACCACGTTCATCTGTACAAACAGTAGTACGCAAGTATAAACACCATGGGACCACGCAGCCATCATATCACTCAGGAAGGAGACGCGTTCTGTCTCCTAGAGATGAACGTAGTTTGGTGCGAAAAGTGAAAATAAATCCCAGAACAACAGCGAAGGACCTTGTGAAGATGCTGGAGGAAACAGGTACAAAAGTATCTATATCCACAGTAAAACAAGTCCTATATCGACAAAACCTGAAAGGTTGCTCAGCAAGGAAGAAGACTGCTCCAAAACCACCATAAAAAAGCCAGACCACGGTTTGCAATTGCACAAGGGGATGAAGATCATACTTTTTGGAGAAATGTCCTCTGGTCTGATGAAAAAAAAATGGAACTGTTTGGACATATAATGACCATTGTTTCGTTTTTGGTGGAAAAAGGGGGAGGCTTGTAAGCCGAAGTGCACCATCCCAACCGTGAAGCACGGGGGTGGCAGCATCATGTTGTGGGAGTGATTTGCTGCAGGAGGGACTGGTGCACTTCACAAAATAGATGGCATCATGAGGGAGGAAAAGTATGTAGATATATTGAAGCAACATCTCAAGAAATCAGTCAGGAAGTTAAAGCTTGGTCGCAAATGGGTCTTCCAAATGGACAATGACCGCAAGCATACTTCCAAAGTTGTGGCAAAATGACTTAAGGACAACAAAGTCAAGGTATTGGCATGGCTATCACAAAGCCCTGACCTGAATCCCATAGAAAATGTGTGGGCAGAACTGAAAAAGTGTGTGCCAGAAAGGAGGCCTACAAACCTGACTCAGTTACACCAGCTCTGTCAGGAGGAATGGGCCAAAATTCACCCAGCTTGTGGAATGCTACTCGAAACGTTTGACCCAAGTTAAACAATTTAAAGGCAATGCTACCAAATACTAATTGAGTGTATGTAAACTTCTGACCCACTGGGAATGTGATAAAGTGATACAGTGGTGATCCTACCTGACCTAAAACAGGGATTTTTTTACTAGGATTAAATGTCAGGAATTGTAAAAAAAAAATAAAAAAAAACTGAGTTTAAATGTATTTGGCTAAAGTGTATGTAAACATCTGACTTCAACTGTAGGGGAGGTGACGGGAAGGGTAATGATGGTCTCTGAGTGGTAAGTGACTCATTCCGTCTTTCCATAATATGGTCTTGCTTTGCTGACAACGCCTTGATTTGTAAATGGAGTAAAAAATCATACCACATGGTTTGTAAAGGTTATGGTATTTAGTAGAACATACCAATGAATCTGTCAAACAGTATATCTACCTCTCCAAGTAGTTTTGTCTATATAGATACACTGCTACAAACAGAGATCCACTGAATGAATCAAATAACATCAGAGTGCACTCTCAATGCCCTCTGATCACTGTCATTGAGAACACACAGTAAGCCCTTTCTAGTTAAATGTCAAAGAACAAGACAGTCTCAGAACATACACACGTGAACGAAACGGGAGTTCACAATGATCTAGGGAAAGAAAGGAGACAGTCTTTGAAAAAGAAGAAAGCCAAGATGGTATAAAGCTTTGACATGATCAACAATGAATGATTGTAGCCTCCCACAGATGTCTCAATCATCTAAATCCAACATGTAACACATAATACCTGCAATTCCCCTTTCAGCACATATGTTCCTGCCTCATCTCATCTCTTATTCCCATGCCTCTAAGTAGCCATTATGCAACTCTGAGCAATGGGCATAGAATTGGGTTTTATCCTCTACCATGCTCAGTGTGTCCCATCTTCACGACAGCAGACTTATATGCATTTCAACAGTGCTGTCGGTGGTAAACAATGTCCACCTAAACATCTATAACACACAACAAGGCTGTTCAGTCCCACCAGAGAGGAGAGAACAGTGAAAAGCACATGTGACAGATAACATCTCATTATATGCATGGCAACACAGAGGCAGGCTTGGTGGAGAAAAAAAAGAGGGACCTGACAAGGTGAATTATTTTCTACAAGGCATATGGAAATAATCCACTGCACAGCGCTGCTCCACTCCCCAGGGCTAGACAGAGTAACCTCATGCAAGACTGATGGTGGTGGCTCCAGAATGCCATTCTCTCCCTCTGCCTCTACCCCCCCCCCCCCCACTCCCAACCCTCTCTCTTTGCCCTTTTTCTCTCAATCTTTGATTATCTCCCTGCTTCTCTGTGAAGCCGGGTCTCGCTGTGAGAGCCTGGAGAGTTACAGGGTACTACAGGGTACAGGGCCTCAGTAGCTTCAGTAGCTCTCCTCTCTCCAGCCTCTAAAACATGCAATGTATGCTGTTGTGTTACATCAGAAAAACCCAATCCTGGTGGGGGGATATGATGTGGTCCCACTAGCCAGTGACATTGACATTTGATGCTCTGGGAGATTTCTCAATATTTATATTGTCATTGTGTCAAGGCCAGAATTCCACAATAGCAGAGTGGGGTTTCCCCCACACTGCTCTTTCAGAAGTGCACGGCTGCAATAAGACAAAAGGATATACCTTGCCAATGTACTGCTTGTCACTCCCAGTGTACTCCTCCTGTAGAAAGAACTGGTTCCACATCCATCCTCGTTTGAAACGCTTCAGTAGCTTCTCTCCCTTTCCTCCATCTCTGTCCTCCTCCTTCTCTCCTTCCATCTCTCCCATCTCCACCACAATCCTTCTGGTAATAGACATGTTATCCACGTAGAGGGACAGGGACGCCCATAGCAGGACCAGCAAGCAAGTCCTCATAGTGGAACTGTGGTGTTTGCACAAAAAGCCAAGCCTCTATCTGCCCTGATATTTACATCCTATAAGGGAGCTGGGCTTCACCCTCATTGTCCTATTCCTTGATGGCTGTGTTGGAACCTGTCAGGGGGAAGAGGAGGAACGATTAGAGGGACACATTTCCATATTTTTTGAAAAGTAATGTGTATGATGATCTGAATACAGATAAAACAAACAATACACAAAAACAGACAGACAATTGAATAATGACATGCTATCAACCTTAATTTATCTTCATTTAGATAAAAGGAAGAAAAATGTTGGTGTTCAATTAGCCTTTAACTAAAAAAAGGCTAAAAAAGGATTTGCACTTAAAACACCAATCAATCGATCAATAGTTCAAATCCACATCAACTGCTCTATTTTAGAGAGCACAAAACTTACAGAGCAATTTGCTCACTTACGGCAATACCCCTTTCCCCATCTAGAATACACTCAGTCTCTTACAATATACAGTACATTGGTGTTATACAGCCTAATCACATGCCATGCATGTCCTGACCAGATGATGACAGAAGCATCAGGCCACCACGTAATTTCCAGCAATCACCAGCTTCCCTGCTTCACACAACAAGCCATGCCTCGGCCCCTTTACTACTTATCAAGGAAATTGCCAATGTGATTGCAGTGGAAAGGGGAGGGGTAGTGCACATGTATTTTCTGCATTTCTCTCCCCCCTCTTCAATTTGCAATTTACAGCATCTGTGCTGACATTAAGTGCATGTGTATCTACTCATCAGCATAGAAAGCTTAGGGTCAATACTGCTTCACTGATGGTGAGAGGGACGGATACAGGGGCCATGAATCAGTTAAAAGACATAATTACGATGGGCGAATTGACTCCTGCAATCACGCCGTTGTTTTTCTACTGCTGCCATCTGACCTCTCAACATGTCCTCCATTAGGGCCATTATGCCTGCTTTATGAAATGGACTAATTGAATAAGGTAACAGATACCAAAGCGTATTGATTTGCTGTCAGAATCAGTCAGGTTAAAAGGAACACAGGGGGCTGGGGGCTCTTTGCCTCTTCTATATTTTCAGTTGAGGGGACTAATCCCTGTGTATATCAGTGTGGAAGTGAGGCTTCCCTAGAAGGCAGCAGAGCAGAATGGGGGCTAGCCTAGTGAAACACATTAGTCAAGGCCCCAGCCTAGCCGGGAGC
Organism: Oncorhynchus mykiss; assembly: GCF_057628025.1. Classification (NCBI taxonomy): domain Eukaryota; kingdom Metazoa; phylum Chordata; class Actinopteri; order Salmoniformes; family Salmonidae; genus Oncorhynchus; species Oncorhynchus mykiss. The sequence goes on from NC_143029.1 coordinate 66,564,336, forward strand.
CATTTCCCTCAGCTCTGTGACCTGTTAAATCCCCTGACAGAGTCTTGCTGGGGGAAGTCACCTGGATCTAGAGTGGTTTTGTTACATACTATGTCAGAGAACACAGACAGCTTCCCATCCATTCCCACTACAAAATGTTTGCTAATTTATTCACAGGTCCTGCTGAGAGACTGGGGTTCATGTAGTGCAGACTGAATACCAACATGTGTGAGATGAATAGGGCTGTTGCGGTGATCGTATTACCGCCACACCGGCGGTCACGAGTCATGAAGGCAGTCAAATTCCACGTGACCGTTTAGTCACGGTAACTAGGCTTCTCCAAACTCTGATGCTGCTCATGATCATTAGTAGCCCACCAAACTTACTAACTGCCTGGTACTCAGCACTCTACTGTCCCTCCAGTTACTCTGACATCAATGCAAATGTAATCAAAAATCGAGTCAAACACTTCATGAGAGCCCATGAGCTACTAAAAAGAGGAGGGTCCCATCAGCTTTCTGTAGGCCAGGCCTACTATATTTATTTCTCAACTTTCCTAATATTAAGCACATTGCTTATCTTTACAACAGGAGTATAGCCTACCTTGCTGGAATGAAAATGAATCATGGGAAAAGCATCCTCCATTGGCTATTTAAGTGCATAGGTGTATTTTTCCCGCTACCCCTGTTTTGAGACAAGTTCATGATAATGGTCCATTCTAAATCAAAACAAATTTCACAAATATTTGATTTAGTATATGTAAAGACAAGATTAAATTAAGAATAGTCTGATGGGTGACAATATTAGTCTATCACTTGTATATTATCACTTGTAAATGATGCCCAGCATAAGAAACAGCCTTTTTCCCCGACTTTTTCTAATCATAGTCGCACACCTCATGTAGCCTAGCCCATAGGCCTATATGTTTTGATAAGGTGTGTATCACAACTAAAGTGGCCAAATAACATCTTAAAATTAAGCACATGAATCTGCTTTACCAGGGGTTTAGAGCCTAACTGGTATACATACGCAGCGTGTGAGTTTCAAGTTTGGGGAAGATAAATGCTTCATAAAAAAGCATTACGTGCATAATCACATTTGCGGTCACTTTTGATAATGGTGTTTTCCCGCTAACAGAACATTCCCGCTTATGCCATGTGCGCATTGCTGCACTTAGAACGTGAATAAAAAGCCTAATAGTTTATCAACATTTTAAATTCTGATCTGTTGTGTCAGCCACATTGCTTGTGGTTGTATTCATTTGGGATCTGTAGCATCCCACAACTCTCCCAGACTATATTTGGAATATTTATTTCTCGCACAGAATAGAATAGGTTAACCTTTGTACTATGGGCTGTCATTGTAAATAAGAATTTGTTCTTAACTGACTTGCCTCGTTAAATAAAGGTAAAACATATATATATATTTTTTTAAATACTACAGGTGACAGTAGATTGACATAGGCTAGTGCTTTTGTTGTTCCTTAGGCCTACTCATCTTGTTGGCTGACGAAAAGTAAATGTGGACAGTTCTTCCAATATCTTCAATATGCACACGGAATTGGATAAGGACGTGCGCAGTTGCGTCCCCGATGTGTCTGTCTTCACTTGTAGCCTGTGAGAAAAACCTGAGCGTTTCGGAGTGCACTGCATGGATTTTTTGAGGGTCCATTATAGCCACAAAGGGGATGAAATTTGAGGCATTATCAAGTGCCTTTCAAATTGTGAATGAGAGATTAATGATGTGTGTACAGCCTGCGCAAAAAAACTAAGCAGAGCTCATGCCTTTCAAGCGCCTTTTTTCAAATCATCATTAGAGTCGCATCATGCAGGCTTAAAATGTATAAAAATCAAAACATATAGCCCAATGTTTGTAAAACAACTAAAGTTAGGACCTATTTCTTTGTTAACCGCTCAACACAGAAGAGCGCACTTATTTATAGTTTATTGAGCTTTGTTCAATTGTATTCTTCATACTATAAAAAAATGCCACGGAATTCCAAGCAAATCTTGTCTGCTGAATGAACTAGTGTAGCGCACAGCCATTTGGCATAGCCACCCCAGGACCTAACATAAAGACAACTCAGAGTATGCTGTTCTGTTCTGAAATACACCACATTTTCTTCATATCATGCTTGTTTAGACCTGTCTAAAATAAATAATGGATTTATTGTGAAGGTGTAGGCTATATTACATGGATTTATTAGACTTTTTAAAATGTAGATGTTCCAAAGGTCTGCATCAGTGGCTTGTAGGCTGTGTGTGGAAGCCAGGAGATGCTAAATGTGTTTATGTTAATTAATGGTAAATTACCGTGAGACCGACAGTTATTTGCAATTACCTGCTGACGAAACTTCGTGACCACCACAGCCCTAGAGATGAACGAACAAGGCAATGGTTAAGATTCACTGTAGCCTACCTCAGTACATTAAAATAACACGTTGAAACCAACCAATGGCTGCTAAATAATTAAACATTAAGTTGGATAATCATTCTGTACTCTGAATTTGAATTTCATACATACAATATCGATCCAAATGCAGCCTATATACTGTACATTACCAAGAAGATTTTTGTTAAATCCATAATACAACAAAAATAAAAATCTATCTTCCATTTTGGACAACAAGCCATCTCAAGACATTACAACACAAACCAATTTACTAGACCATCTAGCATGACCTTCAGGTGACACGACACTCATTCTCTCACTATTCTGCCTTTAAAGCCTTGCATTTCATGGCAGAGGGAGGGCTGTACTTTAAGGCGTCAGCATGCTACAGTTCGGCTAGCGGCTAGCCAAACCGAATTAGTGCTCTCATACTGCCTTAATAGACCTTCGCTGAAAAAAACTGGGAAAAAATCAGCAATAGTACTGTTTGTCCATTTTGTGACACCGTAGTTAGTATCCACATCCTCAAAATAGTCACATCCTGAAAATAATTAATCTATAATAACTCAATAAATCGGTCATTCATTTTGACGTTTTTGACGAGGGTGTTTGGTGCAGTATTTCTAAATGACTGAATGTGCATGAAAACGAGTCGTCTCTCGTTGAATGACAACAAAGACTTTACTGAAGAATCCCTACTGTTGACCAATCACTGACGAAGCGGGGTAGACTTCGGGTTACCAATTTCGGCTTACCTTAAGAAACATGTTTGTGTGCCCGAACAACCGAAAAAACCCTTACCGAAGTCCAAAACAAACAAAAACTTCACAAAATGTCATCATAATATATGCACAAACTCTTCCAAACTGTTTCAGCTGGGAAGCAAAAGGACGTCTTTAGGGTGTTGAAGAGTAGTGGGGCCCTCCCTGCAGACAGCCTCAGCCTTAGCCTCAGCGGGCCTGATGAGTCCCATAGGAGCAATTAGAGGTGAAGAAAGGAGAATGTCAACCCTGGGCTGCTTCCGTGTGAGGAGGGAGAGAGAGAAGGCGGTCGACAGGTACAAGACCTGCTACAACAACAGGGCAGAGCAGCCTCATAAAGGCACCTAATGCCTGCCTGTGTCACAGACACATACACGCTGTCTTCAGACTTCTAATGAATAAGGCATGGAGGTGGAACTATCACCTGTTGACTTTAACTTTGGAACAGTTTTAGTATGGTTCCATGTACTGTATTACAAAAATGAATGTGTTTGGTATATTAAAGCAGCAGAGGCTGATATAAAATAATAAACTCAACATTTTGCATTTCTAAGAACACTACAAGTACCCCAGTGCATGTTTTTTCTGTATCTATACTACAGTTTTCAACTCTCTCCCCAAAAAGGGCAAGTCTGGAAGATAAATTGCGTTTAAGTGGTGAATGTTAGGAGGGGGCCTGCTATCAGGTTGCCACCACCCAGAGTGATAGGCAGCCAAACTGTTCACTGTCATTCCCCAGGGACCAATGGGCCGTCGATACCTATTGATCTGTCTGTTTAGGAGGGGGGGGGACTTCAAGATGCCCTAGTATCTATCACCTTGCTTGGCTCTGTTTGCAACACTCTTTGACTTGTATGCTCTAGGTGATAAAGATCTCATTTCAAGTAACATCTGTTCTTTCTTTGTTTTGTACCATTGAAAACAAAACAATGTGTGAAATCAACTGATGAATGATAATTTGACATATCTTATTCAATCTGTACGATCTTACAAAACAATGACTTGAAAACATGCATACTACATTTGCATTGACCAGTCTGATTTGAGCTTGTACAACCATTATAGTGCCAATTCTTTGAGTAGAAAAGACTGTCACACAACATGAATGGTAATCCCTCTCCTCTCCTCTCCTCTCCTCTCCTCTCCTCTCCTCTCCTCTCCTCTCCTCTCCTCTCCTCTCCTCTCCTCTCCTCTCCCTTCAATTACAAGGGTCCCAGTCCCCCCCTCCACTCCAGCTATAATCTCCCCAGCAACATTTGTGCACTAATCTTAACAGGAAGAGATAATAGATGTTGAGTCCCCTGAATGGGACTGACATGTGCACCAACACAATTACTGTCAGGGAGCGTCGCTGGCGCGCTCATACCAGATGGGACCTCTTAATTACGTAACCGGAAGAGGGGCATAATGTGATTTGGAGGCAATGTACGTTACGTTGTGCCACATCCGATTCAGTATCTATCTGTCCTGTATTGCCCTGTTTCCAGAATTGTCTTCAAATGGCTGGACGCATGTCAGTTCCATACCTAGAGAAGCTCTTCTGACGTGATTGCATTTTGAGTATAAATAAATTCCGCAAACTTGAAAGACGTCAGCGAACAGTTTTCCAGATTAATACGTGTGTGTGTGTTTGTGCTGTTTAGAACCCCCAAAGCTGTTTTGGATCCTCAATGATCCATGCCTGGTTCATTGCTTTAGGTGTTGGATACTAAAGAAGATGACAACCCATTAAACTGTGTGGGTCTTTCATTTATGGCGTCTTCGTCAATGGGGCTGCCTGTGTAAGCCAGTGTCTCATAGCGTGTTTGTATTGTGGGTGGTTGATTGTGATTCCTCCTTGGAGGAGGAGAAAGCGTGAGAACGGCAGCTTTATGGTGTGCTTGTGCAAAGACCTAGCAGGAGTGTTCAGGTCAGAGCTTTCTCTCCACCATTGTGTCCAAGCACTGGAATGTGGCTGGCTCACTATTACAATGCAAATGTGCCAGCGTCTGATGGAGCTACTCTTTATGTGTGAGAGCGAAAGAGAGAGAGAGAGAGAGGGGGGGGGGGGGGGGGGGGAGACAATTAGTCATTAGCCTACACATATGACAGCGGCTGTAGGGCAGAATTGATTGTATTTCTCTCCCTTTTTAGCCATAATGCAGTTCAGGATCTGACCAGCTCGTCTAGTCATTAGTCTATACCTGGCCTTGTTCTATGGTCTTCTTGCACCTCAGATAATTAACCATAAAGGAATCATGACACTGATTCATCCGTGAACAGCACACTTCTCCAGCGAAGGTGAGCATTTGCCCACTGACGTCGGTTGATGCCGAACTGCAGACAGGCCAAGTGAGGATGACAGGCACGTTGATTATCTTCCCAGTTTGTACATAAATTCTTTGGTTGTGCAAACCCACAGTTTCATCAGCTGTCCGGGTGACTGGTCTCAAACGATCCCTCAGGTGAAGAAGCCAGATGTGGAGGTCCTGGGCTGGAGTGGTTAGGCTGGTTAGACATACTGCCAAATTCTCTAAAATGACGTTGGAGGCGGCATACGGTAGACAAATTAATATGCAATTCTCTGGAAACAGCTCTGGTGGACATTCCTGCAGTCAGCATGCCAATTGCACGCTCCCTCAAAACTTGAGACATTTGTGGCATTGTGTTGTGTTTCAGAACTGCACATTTTTCAGTTGTCTTTTATTGTCCCCAGCACAAGGTGCACCAGTGTACTGATCATGCTGTTAAGTCAGCTTCTTGATATGCCACACCTGTCAGGTGGATGGATTATCTTGGCAAAGGAGAAATGCTCACTAACAGGGATGTCAACACATTTGTGCACAATCCCATAGAGAAATGAGCTTTTTATGCATATGGAAAGTTTCTGGGATATTTTATTTCCGCCCATGAAACATAGCACCAACCACTTTACATGTTGCGTTTCTATTTTTGTTCAGTATAACATAATTATAATTATATGGCCAAATACACTGTCCATTTTCAACTGACTCCTACTGTCCTCTCCTACTGTTCTCATTTCATATTTCACGTCTAAAATGTGAAATACTCCCTGTTCCATGTTCGCACACATTAAACACCCACACGTCAGAGGGAGCAGCATTCAGCCAAATCACCTTGGCAGAGAGCAGTGCAGTGGGAGGAGAGCAGGGTCAAGCACTGGATGACCCTCAGAGGTCAATATGTCTCATCATGTTCAAGATGTGGAAGAAGCACTGGTGATCTTGAGTTACGCCACAGGCTTGGTCAATAAACTGCTTGATGTTAATGGTATGGAGATCCTAATATCATCAAATGGTCAATAGGAGAGCAACCTTTGAGCATGACATCATTAGATACTGAAAACAAATAGGCCTACTAGTAATGCGTCAGCTTACAAAATACAGCTGAATGATACAAGGGTAAAACCATATACAGCACAAAGGAAAACGTTAAAAGTTGCCTTTCATATCTACCAACATATTCTCATTCTTTTCCACGCTTGTTAATAGAGCGACTGGTGCTATTAGCAATTCTGTTTTAAACTAGCTTTCCTACTGCACATCAATGCCCTCTTTTCAAATCAATTCAATTAAGCTTGACAAAGCTTGAGAATTAAACAAACCAATAAAGCTAGTATTTCTAATGGAAAGAAGAGAATGTGTGTGGGTGTCACACCAGGGTGTGTGTTAGCCTCTGGGTGGGGGGAGAGAGCTCTCTCTTTTTCACACCCCAAACTCGTATTTACAGCCAATCCTCCAATGATACAAGATAAAGCCTGTGATAAATAACAAATAACACTCGTACTAGAGGTTGCAACTTTCTCAATCAACAACAACAAATCGATGGGTCTGTTTTCATAGCTGCTAGGACATCATCAGAATAATACTTCAATTCCCTTGCCTTCACTGATCTTTGCAGACTATTACATTTTGGGGTGTTAAATGTACAGTAGTTTGTACAGTAGTTTTTTCCAGCCCATTAACCTAAGGTCTCATTTAAACTAGAGATATCAGTTTTTTTTGCATTGGATGCGTCTCTATCCACCACATATGCCTATGTACTGCAACACTTCGGCTTCTATGGGGAAAGGTGAAAAATCTACAGAAGTGTTCGTCAGACCATGAGACGTCCCGAAAATCGGTCTTCTCACAGAATCGTCTGTAGCGTCCCGAGCGGTTTGGCCTACACACTACTATGACCCGTCTATGGAACGATGAGACTCTCACGAACACGTACATGTCGGTTGTTTTGCCTCACAAGACTCGTTTGAAGGTCCCCCCGGTACCAGTTGAAAAAATGTATGGAAGTATATATGGAGACTGTTTAGATGCTAAAAAATAAGGGGCTAAATACAAATATACAAAGAAATACTAATGTTTCCTGATCTTTCTTATATCTCTCTGATATAGGACACACTTCAGAACAAACTTCATTTTGATTGGGGAGGGGGGGACTATCTGTTATTCAATGCATTTGTATGGGCTAATAGCAGTATGTGAATGTAAATTGTTATTTAGGCAATTTTTTCTTGTTATTCCAGGTATAGTAGCGTTAAAAAACAGAGAGAGATTGAATGACAACATTAGGCCTTGTTATAGACCTGCTGACTGCAAATGAGGATCCCTCTATAATCTATAATTGCCATGGCTGTCAAACAGTGCAAGACATTTTTTGAAAAGGGGCATAAGTTGTCTTCAAAAGACAATGTAATACTATGCTCCAGACAGGAGAACAGATTGCTTGCCAAAATTAATTGTTAATTTGAGGATATCAATTCTGCAATTCATTGTACTCTGCCTATGCTATTCAATGGCTTAGATATAGTGCATTGTACTCTCAGAAGACCAATATTTGTGGTGTGATCCAAAATGTCAGGAGTTTGATCTATAAAAACACCTGTATAGGTAACTGATGACATACCTGTGCTATTCAATTCAATCCAACCCCTTGCTAGCTTGACAAACACACGGGACAATGGCCCATTGTCAAATGAGGTGACAGAGCACACAAGCACATTTACATTCAAAACTATTTACAAACTCTAGGTACATTTACATACAGACCCCATATAATTCAATTTGATAATGATCTGTTTGTCAAATGTGAGTGCACTACGATTACGTCATGGTAAAATAAAACTCCTGATGGATGATATGTTATGAATAAAGAATAGGTCTTCTGAGAATACAGTGGATGGTACGTACTAGTCACACTCACTCTCAATAACACTTTTAGACATGTTAGATGAATATAGTGTAGAAAAAATGTTTGAGAGACATGAGAGTGTAAAATAGTCACTATGTGAATCAATATACCCATTTAAGAACATCCATTCCTGTGTGCATGTTCCATTGTGACCACATGAGGGCACAATTAAAGAAGCTGTTTGAATTTTCCAAATGAGAATCAATCGGAATAACCCATATAGTTGACATAGAAATGAATCATAATTCCCTATGGTGAAGGGTCACATCATTCTTAATCAAGTTTTAAGACAGCAGGATAATCAATCCTCTTCTACTGGAGTAGGCTAATCAGTGGAAAGCAGTTTGTTCCAAAGGTCACAGTGACCTGGTTGGGTATTGGGAAACTGGGAGTACTGGGAATACTGAAGACACTCAGAATTTTGGGGATATTTACAACATCCATACAACAGACATTTCTAAGATAATATTATCATCATCAACCAACAGTATTTCAGGCTTTTGACATTCAGAGAAATTGTTTTACACCCATTGCCTCTCTTGGTACAGTATGCACTATTATGTGCCCAAGAAGGTGTGGAAATAATCAGTTGTGATTTACAACAAATACTTTTCCTTACTCATTAATAGGGCACACACCACAAAAATATTTGAATAATTTGAACAGGCTGATTGGTCTTTAAAGGGGAATGGAAGCACTTTAGGAAGTAAAGCTAAGCAAAGATATGTATTCCATCCACTAACACTAAACATGTGCACATAACATAGAAACCTCTACATTTTGGGGATTTTGATATTGAACAACTTTTTTTTAGAGGTATAGGTAGTGCCAACTTGAATTGCCATAGAAAGGGCTGACGCCAATGCGTCATTGACAGGGTTGAGCAAATTGTTAGTTTTGTCTGGGGACTGAAAGCGAATGTTGCCACCGGGAGGCGCCTTGCCTCCACTGGCTCTGAAAGGGTTCTCACAACTTTGTCAGCTTTGCAATTGAGATCAGGACAACAATATTAAGGTAAGAAACGGTATATAGTTCATTTTTATTTTTCCCAATTGATAAAACGAGTCTGTCAGCCAAAAAAAGGCAAGGTACAGTAGCTAGCTAGATCTAGATCTTGTCTTGCCTTTTTTATGTTAATGTCAACTTTGACAACTATACGTTTAAAAAAAAATCATATTGTTAATTTGAAGAGCATTTGTCATTGGTATGAGCTAAGAGCTCAAATTAACTGGCTGGTGTCTGATTCTACAGTAGCTAGCTAGCTAGCTAGCCAGCCACAAGAGAGGGCTCCTGCAGGATTGCTATTTTACCAGTAAAATGTATGATACCCATATCATTATTAGTTAGCTATCTAGGTAACGAGCTACATAGCTAGATATCTCATTAGGTATCTGTTTATCTATGATTCCTAAAAACTAGTAAGCCTGCTGGGTGTTGTTGCAAGAATGAATGTAGCCTAAGCCAGAAGCCTAATCATTTTGACTAGCTATAGCTATGATTTCTGAAAGCTCAGGCTGGTAGTCCGTTTGGTAACTATCCTAAATCATCCTGGTCTACCTGGTAACTGTCAATGGTGTATTATTGTCATGTACTATTAGGCCTATATACTGTATATTCAGCCTACGTTTAAAAAAAAATACTCTCTCTCTCTGTCTGTAGGACACTGGTGGACTGTGGAGGATGACACTATTGACATGTCACCTGTGCACCAGGAAGTCAGTAGAAGTTGATTACCACTTGATTGATGTGGTGCAATTGTATGTCATATCCTTCGAAAGGACTGTTTCTCAGCTTTCAAAATATTAATAATGTTTTCATATATGGTTTGACACCAGTACATTTTAAAGCAATTGCACACGAGAGGGCGTGCTAAACAACTTTTTTAGCTGTGGTCATAAGCCGAGTACTGTAGATCAGCACAGCCACAGTCAAAGTTGACATTTAAAAAAAAAAAGTCATTTCACACAACTTTGAGTGTACAATTGCTTTTCTACAACTGGTTACCAATGAAATAAAACATGTTATTTCGATAAATGTATTCATAGGCAACTATTTAATCCCTCAACAAAAATATAGGCCTAGTCCTGACACGTCTTTGGTTGCTAGCCAAGCCGGCTGGCCGTTCATTCTGTCGGTTAGGTTGCCCGAGGCACGACGTCTTTTTGTTCTATATCTATGGATGCAACGCAGTCGTTCATTCTAAATGTTTCGCTGCCATGCTGGCTGGCAGTGCTCTTATTCCTTGCTTGCTAGCTAGCCAACTACGGCTAACACAGTCAGGTCAAACAGTGCAGCTAAAATAACAGCAAAGTAACTGCATTTGCGTTTGTTTAAGCTGTTTTGGATACATTAATGATGTGTGATTGGCATAGAAAATGTGCTCTGTTGTCAGGACACTGTTCAGAGGAGCTAGCCACCTACACAGCTAACACAATCACTTCAAACTGAAGCTGTTAAGACAGCAAACTAGCTGCATTTCATGTTGTTTTACCTGTCCGTTCATTGTATGGATTAGTTTGCCCGAGACGCGACCCAGTTGTGAAGTATTTTTGTTCTATATCTATGGACGTGACCCAGTTGTTCCTTCTAAGTGTTCCGTTGCCATGCTGGCTGGCAACGCTCTTATTCCTTGCTTGCTAGCTAGCCAAATATTTCTAACACAGTTACATCAGATGGAACATAAAAATTCTTCTGATTCAGGATTTTGACCTGCTGAAGAAATATGTCCGTTCATTCTATTGGTTAGGTTGCCAGAAACGTGGCCCAGTCGTGAAGTCTTTTTATTCTATATCAACAGAAGTCCCAGTCGTTTGTTCTAAATGTTCTATTGCCATGCTGGCTGGCAACACTCTTATCCCTTGCTTGCTAGCTAGCCAACTATGGCTAACACAGTATCGTCAGATGGAACAGAAAACAAGATTCCCATTTTTGCATCATAGGCTTACCTATGCTAAATATGTTTTTTAGTTTGGCGTAGAACGCGTCTCAACCAATCACAATGCTTGTTTTGACCAACCCGCTGTAAAATAATCATTAATGCACGCAGAGTTCATGGTCTTTCAGACAATTTGGGGATTCAGCCATTTTTGGGATGCAACAATGGCAAAGTGGTGATTTACAGTTACAGTTAAATGGTGTTCTAAAGCCTAGTGTTTCCATTCTCCTTTAACACAGAATTAATACAATGAAAAGGTTACATTTTCAGTCATTAAAAACGCTATTTGCCCTCCCGAAATATGTAGTCAAAGTGCAGTATAACTGCAGTACACTGCAGTATAACTGCAATATGCTGCAAATACGGTGTCCAAAATAACACTGTTTTATTCTGCAGTAATTTGCAGTGTAACTGCAGTTCAACTGCAGTACACTGCAGTTATTCTGCAGTTATTGGGTCCAAAATACCACAGTCGACTGCAGTTTCTACACTTTTACTGCAGTTTCCAAACTGCAATCTTTTTTTATAAAGGTGACAACCACCAGAAATACACAGGTTAAATAGAAGACACTTGTTGCTGTGGAAAATAAACGGCAATGCTTTGCCTGTATTTTCTTTTTTGACATAATTACTCATTCACAAACTCCTGGGGCATGCTCTGCACATATGGGCATAGCAAACTGGGAATGGTAAAATACAGGTGACTTGCCTCAGCACTGCACTAACGGGTAGATTTGCATTTAGGGTAGCACCTACATCCACATTGGAGTGCATGTACACTCCACAGCAATAGAGTGCCAGTGTCTAAACAATAAATAAAACAATAGGCCTACACATCAAATATTTCTAATAAGACACAAAAAGTGTACACTGTTGGCTATGAGTGCTTTATCAATAACAATGTCAATATCAACAGTAATCTACAGTAGGCTAATATATCACGAGACCTTCCATGACCATTCAACAAACAACATGGTCCTCATAATCAATTTCTATCTCAAAAACATGGGTTGTTTACAGGGTAGCCTTGATTCAATCCTCTGACATGTCGCATTGAAACGGGGACACACACCTTAAACCACACAGTGCCAAACAACACTACCGCTAAAGATATGACTGCCACTAGACTCTGAAAATAACAAACAGTAAAACTTTAAGCCGGGTCAATTAAATTAAGTTATAATTATAATTTAGGACCTCTAATTGAATCATGACATACTATCCAGGGAACATGAAAATATGCAGCTTTTTACACACACAACCATATTGCAGTCAGCCTAGGCTACCGGTACATGTCAAATCCAGCAATTCGGGAAGTGTATTATTATTTTCTAGAAAACATAGATTATTTCCTTTAAATGAAGTTGTAGGCTGATGAGACCGACTATGACGAATTCATGAGATCGTCCTACATTAAATTATCCAATGAAAGCAACTTTGATGAAGTTATAAGCTATTTATCACAAAATCGAATATCATCCTTCAGCTATAAAAATAAAAGGAACCCTTTAAAGTGCGTGTGTTTTTAAATACTGTAAAACGACTTTTTCATGAGCGCTATTTGAACATATACAGCTAAATAAAACATCACTTACCAATGTTTGACGTAGCTGAAAGCTCAATCAATGCGCGCCTGTGTGAATCCGTTGCATGCAACTGACTCACTGAACGCGGACTGGTGCCTGCCTTCTCTTGCTCTCTCTTTCTCTCTCTTTAGTTCATGATGAGCATCCCTTGCTCTCTCAGCCTAGAAGTTGAGTCGGACTCTAGCTGCTCCTGATTGGGTGTCAGCCGCTGGTTTACGATTAAAGGGACAGGCTGAGTTGAAAATGACTAATTTATCACCAATATTTATGAGGGGTTTTTCCAAGCGATTTGCAACAGGGGCACATAATTTTTCTCATGAGCCATTCTTACAAGATAATATTGTTCTCCTGCCTTTCAAAGCTAATTAGCATCTTAAAAGAATTGCATATTCAACAAACACTGAAACAATTAAATCTACAACGATAGTTTGTGACAATGCCTTGACAATGAGAGCATTTCAATAATGAAATTTGTTATTGCCTTGGTTTGGCTACCTAGACACTTTTGTGTCCTTCAAATGTTCCTTATGTAGCCTATAGCCATAGGCCTACAACTGTTACCACTGAGTTTGGACAATTAAATGTCACATAGGCCTATTCCACAATGGACACTATTTTCCACCTGCCCTAAATCAAGCTGTCTTGATCCACATTCACAGAGGTTGTTGGTTGTGAAAACCTGCAGGATGCATTTTGTAATGAGAGAAAAATGTCAGTGTTTCTGACAGACTGGGTGGGTGGTTGAGGAAGGCACCTGAGCACTGTCACTGTCTGACGGTTAAAATGGCTAAAGGGTCATAGGGATGTGCTTCTCACTTTGACAGCGTGATGTCCTGAAGTCTCATCAGTGTGCTGTGTGAGCTCTGGGGCTCTGGGCTTTGACAGCCATTGTTTCAGAGAGGGGTATCACTTGTTTCAAGCAGAGGTATCACGCTCTGTAACTCTGTTAATATTTGACAAGAGGAAGGATTCCCCCTGGTGACCTAGGTACACATTCCTATTTTTACATTAACATTTCCTCTGAAGTATTTGATTAATACATCATTATACACACACCAAACAATCAACAACTAGGTAATATGATGTTACTTATCTTTTTAGAGTGTTACTACACAGGTATGAGAATGTAATGTAGTGTTACCAGAGAGAAAATGTTAAAGGTATGACATCTGAGGTGGAGGCAGCGATAGAAGGAAGCCTCACAGTGACCATGCCCGGATAACTTTTAATAATACGTTTAATTGCCCAGTTAATGCAGGTGGTTCAACAACAGAGACATGTATCCAATGATCATGTAGCAGATTGAGTATACACATAACCCAGTTGATATAGCAATTCCCTTCCAGCTAGCTGACCGAATGTCTGGGTACCAAATGGCACCCTATTCCCTATATAGTTCACTGCTTATGACCAGAGGCAATGGGCTCTGGTCAAAAATAGTGCACTATATAGATAATGGGGTGTGATTTGGGAGGCAGCCAATGTCTTTCTAATTAGGATGCCCACCACAGGCTCCAGCAGACCCAGGCTCATATATTACAATGTTGAATGGACAGTCTGAAGTCAGAGCACACCCCTACTGATCCTCCCCCTAGGCCCACTGACTGGCTCTTCAAAACAGTTATTGCCAGAACAGGGAATGGCAGTGGCAGTAAACTAAACATAGTAGATTTATTGTATGTTATTTAATCTTGACATTACCTAAATGTATTATTTGACATGCCCGATGCACATTCCACTCGTCTGCTGCTGACGACGTTGAATTTCTTAAATCTATGAAGTCATTGTGGTGGGTGAGTTCGGTAAAAACAAGCTGCATGTACCCCCCCCCCCCCCCCAACATAACAATTGGGCTAGTGGATATTTAATAGATGGATCATACACTACCAAATGTATATACATTAATTCACAAAACAGCATATTACTGTCTCGATTAAGCCATCAGCCAGTATTATCCTGACTAATTAAGGATATACACATTATACAGATAATTATTAGGTAATGGCCTAAGTATCTTGAAGTGACCACCATGTCGACCTACTTATTACTACCAAAGCCTGATGGTTTTAAAGTAGATTACTGTGCTGATGGGGAGATAATGGTAAATGTGGTAATGGATAACTGTTTGATAGTACACATACAGTGCTTTCAGTGTATTCATACCCCTTGACTTATTCCACATTTGGTTGTGTTACAGCCTGAATTCAAAATGGATTAAATATATGTTTTTACTCACCCATTTACACACAATACCCCATAATGACAAAGTGAAATACATGTTAGAATCACCTTTGTCAGCGATTACAGCTGTCAGTCTTTTGGGGTTAGTCTATAAGAGCTGTGCACACCTGAATTGTACCATATTTGCACATTATTCTTTAAAAAATTCTTCAAATTCTGTGAAGTTGGTTGTTGATCATTGCTAGATGACATTTTCACGTTTTTCCCAAAGATTTTCAAGCCAATTTAAGTCTAAACTGTAACCAGGCCACTCAGGAACATTCAATGTTGTCTTGGTAAGCAACTCCAGTGTATATTTGACCTTGTGTTTTAGGTTATTGTCCTGCTGAAAGGTGAATTTGTCTCCCAGTGTCTGTTGGAAAGCAGACAGAACCAGGTTCTCTTCTAGGATTTAGCTTGTGTATTTAGCTCTATTACATTTTTTTTTTGTAACAAAAACTCCATAGTACTTGCCGATGACAAGCATACATTATCCATAACATGATGCAGCCACCACCATGATTGAAAATATGAAGAGTGGTACTCAGTGATCGTTGTATTGGATTTTGCCCAGCATAACGCTTTGTATTGAGGATATAGAGTTAATTTCATGCCTTATTGCAAACAGGATGCATTTTTTAAAAATCTTTTTTATTCTGTGCAGGCTTCTTTCTCTGTCAATTAGGTTAGTATTGCTGAGTAACTACAATGTTGTTGATCCATTATCCATATATACATTTTTCTTTTTACACCCAACAGTACCTGTACAAGTCTTTATCAGACTGACACTGAGAATTTCCTTGTTAAAACATGCAATAATATGTTTTACATCTTAATAAATAAATACAAACATGAATGAAATCACGGTAATGATGAGTGAAGTGCCGCTTATTAGGTGTACAAACCACTGCGTGCTCACAGAGATATTGCATAATGTGGTCAAAATGGCTGTTGTTCCTTTTCTCAAACCAAAGGTCTGTCTCCGTGAATATTTTAGAGGATTCTCCCTAAGCTTAGGACAGCAAACCGTAATCCGCCTTGAATCAGTAACAGCATATTGGCCAGGGCTTATGCTCTCTACCACCCAAGACAAGTCAAGGAGCATATCGTGTGAAAAGGCTGAATAAGTAGCACAGATCTTGACAGGCACTTTATTTGTGTAACAACATGTTTAACTATATATTTTATTGTTGTGAATGCTTCCTACGTCCTATATTGTATGTACATCAATGGAAACCTATACTCATATATCAGTAAACAGATTACTTCACCATTTGACCAACTCCCATGGCTATAGCCAAATACTTTTCCCTGTTTTTTACGACTGTGTGTATCCCCTCCAGAATCCCCCAGCTAGTCGACATAGAGGAAAAAGAGGCAGTGACAATGGGGACTCAGTGACAAGGGGGACTCAGTGACGAGGGGGATTCAGTGACAAGGGGGACTTGCTGAGCATGGATAATCGCTGGAACTGACCCGGCAGCCGGCTCCTCAGATAGAAACGGATTTCCATTCTCAGCAAGAGAGCAGTGGCCAGCAGCGACCCGGGGCGACATCACTACAGCAGGGGGAGAAATGTATTAGACATGCATCTCAATTCACTTTGTCATGTTGCATTCACTAAGAGAATGTAGGGGTAAAACAGGGTAAAAGGAAGGACCTTCTACAAAGGAAGAACAAGGTTAAGTAAACCTTGTTTTGGGATGTGACAGGACTTTTTGGGACAAAAACTGAGTCTGAGTCCAGCCATCCCAGCTGTGAGTCTGTTTTGAACCAAAGTAATATTAATTTGATGAGAAATTCAAGACAGTTTATTTTCATTTAAAGTAGATGCTCATTCCACTTGCCCAAAATTGTGACATGTTCATGTTTTTTAGAGACAGAGGCTGTCCAGGAGTTACTAAAACATATTCCTGTAGCCATCAAACAAACCATTAGTGTATTATGAAACTCCATTCTTTTCTCTCCTCATACTGAACAGACAGGGATTAATAGACCCCCCTCCGCTGCCACAGATGGACTGTGCCATGCCAGCCGACTGTTATTAAATCCTCACAATGTCTTTCTGTACTAGTCATCAACAAGTCTCCAAGCCTCTGTCTGTGAGAACTCACACTAGAACTTACAATGGAACCCACACACAATCAAGAGGGGGTGTACTGTAGCTGTGGGCCTGTGGCACATCCAGCACTGTATACCACATTAGTAGGGTCTTTGACTTTGCCCTCTGATGATAATTCTGAAATCTGGGGTTTTGCCATTAATCTAGCTGCAATACTCTTTGCCAAGGGGATTATTGAGTGACAATTTCAAGAGGAACGAAAGATGTAATTCTCCTCCTAAGCCACGAGTCTATTAAAAACCAAACAGTTCTGTCACTTAACACATAGGCCTTACTGCACAGCTGCCAAGTATTTCATAAATAAGTTGATGATGAATTTTCCTTAGAGAAAACAAGAACATTTCACCACCCGCCCCCGTCAGAAAATCCCCTTTCACAATGCTGTGGTTTGGGGATTTGATGACGTACAGGAAGTAAGAACCATGACCTGATATAAAATCAACACTTGTCAACACATCCAAAAAATCTAATAAGACAGTACATCTTGTCAAATGAAAATAGCAAGAGGGAAAACCCTATTAAATAGGATGTCTTTTTTTGGGGCACATCCTCCTTTTAGACCTAGTGTTTTTAGGTCCCTTAAGGTGTTGGTGGGGTGTAAAAGCTAATCCATGGCATTAAATCCCTTAACAGACCACCCCAACGGCCCCCTCACTAAGCAGGCAATAATAGGCTATAATATGAGGCATGGCAAAGGACCACAGAAGTTTACAACCATGAGAGGGACAAGGACTGGGAGAAAGCCTCTAAATACAACATTATGAGTTCAATTGATGGTCTAAGGTAAGGGGGATGTAAAGCCAACAACTACCTTTTAAATAAAAATACGTATGAGTATAAGGGCGCATATGAAGGCATACTCTGAGGTATCTAGAACGTACTGACAAGTGGCGAGCTCAAGATTTATTAACTTGAATAAAACTTTTTTTTATAATGATTGAGCTCAGCTTGACAGAATGCATGGTACCGTGCAAAGATAACGTGAATACTATAAACTAGACAAAACAAATAGTTTATAACACCAAAAGTTAAAATATGTGAACGTTTGGAATGTAAGATAAATTCATATCTCCACAGAATGTAATTACAGTGATAGCATTCACCCAGTGTTGAAGCAATATCAGACAAAACGTTCGTAGCCAACCTATACAATACCATCCTCCACTCTACAACTGACTCAATGCTAACTCACTGCTCCTTGGTCTGACACTAGGCCATTACTTCTTTCTGTCACTCTCTTCTCTTCCTGTCTGACTCAAGCCTGCCATTCATCCTTCCGGAATCCTCTACCTTTCCCAGCCAAAACAAAGATGGGTTACTGACAACTTTGAGTACTACTATATCATAACCCCATTCAGTTCCAGCAGCTTTCTAAGGCGATGTTTACAAGAGTAACCAAAGACATTAGCAGACATTACACCCTCTACTGGTGTTTGTGAGAGTCAAGTATTTGACTATCAAATGTCTTTGAAAGAAAGACACCCTCTCAACTTCAATTGCCTGTAACCAAAATATAAATGAGAACATTTCCATGGGAACATGTCAGAGGCAAGCTCAATCCATTGTAGTCCAATGTGCTGCGGGACAGAGCCAATCAAATAATTTGATAATTTCTTTAATTAATTAATTAATCAATAACTTTAAATAACTAATTAACTGAATAAGATCCAACAGAATATGTATACAGTACACAATCAATAGAACTGCATTGAACATCTCGCCTTCTTCTTATTAATCATCACTATTACAGAAACAGACTAGTATCTCTAGGCTCTGCATTGTCAAAATAGGTTATCCCTGGTCTGTCATTCAGGGGCAAAGGAGGAGATACTGAAGGGGTTATGGGAAAGAGAAGCCTGGTGAAGACACCCAGTCTGAAGTGTGTGACATTATCAGCAGAGGTCCACCGATCGACCATGTACCTTTTAGTGACCTGCCACTGATTAGCATTGTTCCTCTTATCTTGTCACCTCAATGACAGAACAATGAGAGCCCAGCCTTTTAAAAAAAAACATTGTAATAAAGTTGGTTTTATTCAACACAATCAGAGAGTAAATATAAAAGGATCTGCATCTAACTGCTCTGCATCTAACTGCAAATTGACTCTGGTTAATATGTAACTCGCTATAATTGAGGTTGCACAATCACTCTTCAAACAGGAACATCGATGCTTAATGATGCTCTGAAGAGTGTGAGAGAGTTCCTAGGTTTGATTTTCAGCCACTTATTCATGATACGTCAGTGAATTATCACTGGAGTTGGTTCAGAATCCAACATAGTTTCTTAGAGGTTCCTATTTTCTATTTTTGTTGTCCTAATGAGCTATCTTGATTTAGTGTTCTTTGACTCAGCCAAGACTTTATGATAACCCTTTTCTGCGTCCCAAATGGCAACCTATTCCCTACATAGTGTATCATATGAACCCTGGTCAAAAATAATGTACTATACAGGGAATAGGGTGCCATTTGTCACAAAACCCTTCTCTTCATTCTTTATTCAGTCTTTCGACAGAGCAAGTGAGCAGGTAGGTAGTGCATGTCTGAAGTGTCAGCCATAATGACTAGAACACCGTGAATAATAGCAGGGATGTTTTGGCTAGATTTACTGATTTATCAAGATCTGCTGAGCTGGCCCATCTCTGAAAACATATGAAATGAACCGTGGACCTTCATGCGACTTCAAAAATAAATGTAAAAAAGAATTCACTGTAATTACTTACCCATCTGTCCTAAAACAGTGTTTTGTCAGACGAGAACCTTGATTTATTAATTTGATATTTTATATGTTTTACATTAATCTCATAATTAATTGTTTTAAAAGTTCACAGCTCTGGACTATGGGCATCATAATGATCAAGGGACGCAATATTAAAAACATTGAACTTATTGGTAATGTCATTATACCTTTTATTGAAAATGCATCAAGGGAAAGAACATCAGATCAGACCAGCAAAAACTATATTCAAAAACGATATAAACTATAACAGTGATAAAAGTGTTATAAAAGCCAGCGCTCTCCACCATCTAATAATTCCTGGAGCACCGTGGCAAGCCAAGTCACTAGAATTCCAGTGAGAGTTATGATGCGACTTGGAACTGGTGGATCTACCATGGCTCATTAATGCAAGCATCTTATTTGCCTTTGACTTTTAAATGTCACAATTCAATTGGAGCTACAGTGAGACACAGGTTCCATTCACCCTGGTGGCTTAGCAGGAGATTATATAATCATGTGTCTTTTCCCTCGTTGTCTCTAACTACCACCATGACAAAACTGACAAGAGAGAGATTAATTTACCTGTCTGAGAACACAAGTCATTTTATCATGGTTAACAACATATGATGCAAGGCTGATCAACGTTGTCTAAATCGTCTATCGTCATAATGATCATTTGTGTAACATTCTCAAAACAAGGCGTTTGTCGGAGCATGAATTTGACCCTGTTTTGAATGGTGTTTTGTGTCAGCCATGACATTTATCCATGTTCCCCATCTCTATCTTGGCCCAATGGTGTATTCACAAGCCAGTGACAAACTGGGTGACTTCACCCATGAAATAGGAACGGTGGCACAAGAAACAGATAACAGATGACACCTTAAAATGCATTTCACAGGGGGACAATGGATCAAAGAGCGTAATGTGCTCCAGACACCACGCCACCGTCCCTGTCAGATATGACAGCACCTACCTACCTCTTTCGCTCTCTTCTTAACTAGGTCAGGCCCAGACTACCTCTCAATGCTCACATTGGCTTCTCTTAAGATTCTCTCACTCACTATTGTGCTCACTCCTTTTCAGTGGACACCCTCGGATAATCAAAAGATGCTGCCACACAGACCATTGTGACCTAACTACATATTTGGATCACATTTACAGTATTTTGTAAAAGAAAATGGTTGGAATGTTGTACATGTGTCAAGCAAATGGGAGGGCTGAGACCTGACTGGCATTTGGTGCAGTATAATAATATGTCAGTTAGGAGTATTGTGTATCTAGAGGTTTATCACGCTTCATGTGAGCTGCTTCTCCTGGCAAGGATAAACCAGCACAATCACTGTGTAGGGACAGTTCAATTTCACACTTGATTATGGAGTGAAGAGTTGTTTGTAGTCACTGAATGCCAATGACATTGTTTGTGTGTGTGTGTGTGTGTGTGTGTGTGTGTGTGTGTGTGTGTGTGTGTGTGTGTGTGTGTGCTTTAATATTGTTACAGTTTTTGATGATTGTGTTATCTAGACTGTGGAAAGGGGAAACCTGGTTCCGTAAGATGTGTGATAGAATCCAGATGACATTTACATTGGCATTAATAACAATATTGCATGTTGTTGGCTGTGTTTTTGCTTATGTGTAAGTAGACACTATTCTGATAATATGCTGCTGTAGAAACGTTTGAAAAGTTGAGTAAGTTTGGAAAACAAGCATCAGCCACGATTCTCTGCAGGAAACATCTGGCATGTGATGCTACATTTATCATGGGAGTGGTAATTTCATGCATCTCAGATTAGACATTATTGCAGCACAAAACCAGGAAAAACAACACAATATGGCTAAGACAATTCCTAAACAGAAAGGGGCCATACTATGCTAAGGACGACAACATTTTTATACGGTAACAGATTCCATATCAGCCAGTTCAAATCGTTGGCGTAGTCGGATGTGATCCAACCCTTTTTCAGAAAAGCTTCCTTACCAGAAGTCCACTGGCATGTTTTGATAAGCAAATTAAGTAAATCACAAGTTGTAAAGTGACTGCACAAATCGACTAAGTGTAGAGTGCTGGGTGCCTGACAAGTGCTGCAACTTGTGGCGTAGGTTCGAATCCCCAAAAGGATGTTTTTTTTCCCTTTGAAATGTAGAATTACATTTTTTGTGTGTTGAGAAGGGAAGTGCAGTCAACACTTTGAAAATGAAGATTAAGTATGATTTATGATTTAATAAAGAGTCTTTCTTCGGCCTTTGTCCGTTTGAAAGGGAATCTGTTTGAAAAGGTAAGCAACAATGTAGAATTTGCAATGTCAAGGAAGCATCATGCAATATACATTGTCAATATATATAGCTGGTCGTCCTCAGCATAGTGGCTAAATGACCCTTTGCTAAGCCCCACCCTAGAATTTTGGACAACCAATCGCAGCGCTACAATGGATAGCAACGTCGAGTCTGACACCTCGGAAAAGCTTATGTTTAAATAGCATGAACGCCAGTGAGGGTAAAAACAGTTTTTCTTCAAAAAATAAATGTTTAATTAAATCTGCTAAATAATTGAACAGTGCACCCAGAGCACCTGCTACTGTGTAGGGTGTCCACCCACTCTGCCCAGAGTGGGTGAAAATGTGCTTTGGTGATGAAATTTCACTTCCTTAAGTTATTAAATACATTTTACCAAGACAAATATATTTATTCATGATCTGAATTATTCAAGGGGGTCTTTCTATAACATATCCTTAACATATCCAAAAAGTCGGATTTGATAACCTAATACATCCGATAATAAGCACCAACCTCTGTTGGCACTTGAGTTATGAGAAACTTTTGAGGAGTTTACATTTTGTGGTCGTCGTCTTCAAAGTTGTTTCAAAGCATGACACAAACAGAATTCAATGGAACTTGGCTTTGAAAATAAAAATGTCAGTACATACGCTCAGTGCTCCGTCGACATTTCACAGAGATATGCTTGTTTTTGTGAGAAATCTTTGAAAAAGAACAGGAATTTCAAATCAATATGAAAACTCTGCTAACGCTAGCTACTGTAGTTAGCTAGCCGCTTAGCAAATATAACATATATCAAAATGTATGTTAGCTAATTGAGTTGGCAATGTTATGAATACAACTCTCATCTGCTGTCGACATCAGGATATGATTTGAGAGCGCTAGTTAGCTCCAAAAGTGTTTATAGCTTTGACTGCATGCTGACTATGAATTCAGAGCCATTCAGGGGCTAGCTACATTACAAAACAAATTTTACCAGGTTCCCGTAAAACAATTGTAATGAATGTACACCACAACATACACAATCAAATCAAAAATCAAATCACATTTATTTATATAGCCCTTCGTACATCAGCTGATATCTCAAAGTGCTGTACAGAAACCCAGCCTAAAACCCCAAACAGCAAGCAATGCAGGTGTAGAAGCACGGTGGCTAGGAAAAACTCCCTAGAAAGGCCAAAACCTAGGAAGAAACCTAGAGAGGAACCAGGCTATGTGGGGTGGCCAGTCCTCTTCTGGCTGTGCCGGGTGAAGATTATAACAGAACATGGCCAAGATGTTCAAATGTTCATAAATGACCAGCATGGTCAAATAATAATAATCACAGGCAGAACAGTTGAAACTGGAGCAGCAGCACGGCCAGGTGGACTGGGGACAGCAAGGAGTCATAATGTCAGGTAGTCCTGAGGCATGGTCCTAGGGCTCAGGTCCTCCGAGAGAGAGAAAGAAAGAAAGAGAGAAAGAGAGAATTAGAGAGAGCATACTTAAATTCACACAGGACACCGGATAGGACAGAAGAAGTACTCCAGATATAAGAAACTGACCCTAGCCCCCCGAAACATTAACTACTGCAGCATAAATACTGGAGGCTGAGACAGGAGGGGTCAGGAGACACTGTGGCCCCATCCGATGACACCCCCGGACAGGGCCAAACAGGAAGGATATAACCCCACCCACTTTGCCAAAGCACAGCCCCCACACCACCTTACCATCCTGAGACAAGGCTGAGAATAGCCCACAAAGATCTCCACCATGGCACAACCCAAGGGGGGGCGCCAACCCAGACAGGAAGATCACATCAGTGACTCAACCCACTCAAGTGACGCACCCCTCCTAGGGATGGTATGAAAGAGCCCTAGTAAGCCAGTGACTCAGCCCCTGTAATAGGGTTAGAGGCAGAGAATCCCAGTGGAAAGAGGGGAACCGGCCAGGCAGAGACAGCAAGGGCGGTTCGTTGCTCCAGAGCCTTTCCGTTCACCTTCACACTCCTGGGCCAGACTACACTCAATCATATGACTGAAGAGATGAGTCTTCAGTAAAGACTTAAAGGTTGAGACCGAGTTTGCGTCTCTTACATGGGTAGGCAGACCATTCCATAAAAATTGAGCTCTATAGGAGAAAGCCCTGCCTCCAGCTGTTTGCTTAGAAATTCTAGGGACAATTAGGAGGCCTGTGTCTTTTGACCGTAGCGTACGTGTAGGTATGTACGGCAGGACCAAATCAGAGAGATAGGTATGAGCAAGCCCATGTAATGCTTTGTAGGTTAGCAGTAAAACCTTGAAATCAGCCCTTGCCTTGACATGAAGCCAGTGTAGGAAGGCTAGCACTGGAGTAATATGATCACATTTTTTGGTTCTAGTTAGGATTCTAGCAGCCGTATTTAGCACTAACTGAAGTTTATTTAGTGCTTTATCCGGGTGGCCGGAAAGTAGAGCATTGCAGTAGTCTAACCTAGACGTGACAAAAGCATGGATGAATTTTTCTGCATAATTTTTTGGACAGAAAGTTTCAGATTTTTGCAATGTTACGTAGATGGAAAAAAGCTGTCCTTGAAACAGTCTTGATATGTTCTTCAAAAGAGAGATCAGGGTCCAGAGTAACGCCAAGGTCCTTCACAGTTTTATTTGAGACGACTGTACAACCATTAAGATTGGTTGTCAGATTCAACAGAATATCTCTTTGTTTCTTGGGACCTAGAACAAGCATCTCTGTTTTGTCCGAGTTTAAAAGTAGAAAGTTTGCAGCCATCCACTTCCTTATGTCTGAAACACATGCTTCTAGCGAGGGCAATTTTGGGGCTTCACCATGTTTCATTGAAATGTACAGCTGTGTGTCATCCGCATAGCAGTGAAAGTTAACATTATGTTTTCAAATGACATCCCCAAGAGGGAAAATATACAGTGAAAACAATAGTGGTCCTAAAACGGAACCTTGAGGAACACCGAAATTTACAGTTGATTTGCCAGAGGACAAACCATTCACAAAGACAAACTGATATCTTTCCGACAGATAAGATCTAAACCAGTTCAGAACTTGTCCGTGTAGACCAATTTGGGTTTCCAATCTCTCCAAAAGAATGTGGTGATCGATGGTATTAAAAGCAGCACTAAGGTCTAGGAGCACGAGGACAGATGCAGAGCCTCGGTCTGATGCCATTAAAAGGTCATTTACCACCTTCACAAGTGCAGTCATAGTGCTATGATGGGGTCTAAAACCAGACTGAAGCATTTCGTATACATTGTTTGTCTTCAGGAAGGCAGTGAGTTGCTGCGCAACAGCCTTTTTTTTTCATTTTTGAGAGGAATGGAAGATTCGATATAGGCCGATAGTTTTTTATATTTTCTGGGTCAAGGTTTGGCTTTTTCAAGAGAAGCTTTATTACTGCCACTTTTAGTGAGTTTGGTACACATCCGCTGGATAGAGAGCCGTTTATTATGTTCAACATAGGAGGGCCAAGCACCCAATAGTTTCCTGATTAGCAAGGGGTAGTCTGTTTTT